>NC_135786.1:53730000-54330000 GCF_051106095.1 Pogona vitticeps
AATGTATTCTCCATATAAGTTAAATAAGCAGGGGACAATATACAGCCTTGTCGTACTCCTTTCCCAACTTTGAACCCATCAGTTGTTCCATATCCAGTTCTAACTGTTGCTTCCTGTCCCACGTATAGGTTTCTCAGGAGATAGATCAGGTGGTCAGGCACCCCCATTTCTTTAAGAACTTGCCATAGTTTGTTGTGGTCCACACAGTCAGAGACTTTTGCGTAGTCAATGAAGCAGAAGTAGATGTTTTTCTGGAACTCTACCCAGTATGCATTTCTACCCATTCTCAACTGGTACCAGGCAAAGATGGTGCAAATTTCACTATCATCCAAAGCAGAGACAGTAGTACCGTTCCTATGGCCTGCCACAGTCCCCGGTGCTCTACAGTATAGAGGGAAGCTGCCAGTATTCTGGACAACTCTCCACAATATCCCACACCTTGGTCCAGGTGTTATTCAAATAGCATTCTAACTATGGAGATGGTGATTAGAATAAAAATTAGTTTCAGTTGTAGTAGCAGAAATTATGAGTGGCAATGAATGTGTGGTGGAGGTGGCTCTCGCTCTAGGGCTCACTGACTACTGCAAAAGTACTTGCACGTGTGCTGCACTTGCTCTTGTCACAGTTCTTGCCTGCTCTATCTCTGTGACATCACGAGGGCCCTCCATCTTATTATTGTAAGAGCAGACTCCTCAGTCTCAGATTTTCACTGTGAGATCTCAAGGAATGAGATATTGCTGACCAATTCACTCTACTCATATGCCTTTCACCTGAACAGTGCTTTTAGGAAGTTTACTGAGTAAAGCAGGAATGATGTCTCCAGCATGTACATTAAAACAGTTCTATCCTCCAAGAGTGAAACTGGATTTAGTGGAACAGCCACAGACATTTAAGCACACATCGTCTAAATGGGGGAATTTCACTTAGCGATGATTGGTTCCCTGCTTTACGACGATCAAAAACAGCTGATTGTTGGGTTTTCAAAATGGCCGTCGGGTGCTTAAAATGGCTACCAGGTGTGCTTAGGGATGGATTCCTCACTATACAGGCACCGAAAATGGCGACCATATGGAGGATTTTCGCTGGACAGTGAGTTTTAGCCCATTGGAATGCATTGAATGGTTTTCAATGCGTTTCAATTGGTTTTTTAATTTCACTTTACAACATTTTCGCTTAACAGCGATTTTCCTGGAATGGACTATCGTTGTTAAGCGAGGCACCACTGTAAAGGTGGTAGGGCTAACTGCAACAGTATAGAATGCAGGTGTGGGGAGTTACATCCTCTCCTAGTCTTACTTAGTGCACTCTGATGCATGCATCATGTTTTACTTCAGCCCAGCTCCAACACTGGAAATGTGCCATGCTGGGGAATAAAATGTTTGAAGCAATGAGTAGGAAGTTCATCCTTCTCTCCTCCATGTTCCTTTTTATAATAGAAAACAAACAAAGAAAAACAGCAAAGCTAAGCAAAAAAAACAGTGAACTTCTGTCTCTTCCTGTCTTTGTTGTTGTCTAGTCGTTTAGTCGTACCTGACCCTTGTGACCCCAAGGACCAGAGCACGCCAGGCTCTCCTATCTTCCACTGCCTCCCGGAGCTGTTTCAAATTCATTCTGGTAGCTTCAGTGACACTGTCCAGCCATCTCATCCTCGGTCGTCCCCTTCTCCTCTTGCCTTCACACTTTCCTAACATCAGGGTCTTTTCCAAGGAGTCTTCTCTTCTCATGAGATGGCCAAAGTATTGGAGTCTCAGCTTCAGGATCTGTCCTTCCAGGGAGCACTCAGGGTTGATTTCCTTCAAAATGGATAGGTTTGTTCTCCTTGCAGTCCAGGGGACTCTCAAGAGCCTCCTCCAATACCACAATTCAAAAGCGTCAATTCTTCAGTGGTCAGCTTTCTTTATGGTCCAGCTCTCACTTACATACATCACTACAGGAAAAACCATAGCTTTGACCATGCGGACTTTTGTTGGCAAGGTGATGTCTCTGCTTTTTAGGATGCTGTCAAGGTTTGTCATCGCTTTCCTCCCAAGAAGTAGGCGTCTTTTAATTTCGTAATTTCTTCCTGTCTAATATGGGGCAAAATGCTGTCTGTGTTGGCAAGGTGCAGGACATAATCCATGTCTGCATATAAGCTGCAGGTTCAGTGCCTAGCATTTCCACTCTAAAAGAGACCAGGTTATACTTCCATACTATTAACTGTGCCACTTCAGTCACACCCAGTCTTATCTGACATCAGAAGCTGAGCAGGGTCAGACCTGGTTAGTAAACAGATGTGAAACCACCAGATATTTCCAGCTAGGGCTAAGAAATAATCCTCATTAAAAGCCTGGAGGGATACTTCTAGACTTGGCAGTACTGGAAAAGATAGACTAATGATCTGAATCAGTATTAAGGCAGCTTCATACATAGTAATTAATGTGAACGAGTTAAAGTTATGCCAAAAACCTTAAGCTGCTACCAGCCAGAGCACTCCCCCCAAGAAAGGACACGGCATATTTGTCTCTGGCCCCGTCATGTCTAGACCGCCTTTTAAAATGCACTCACATGGTCTGGTTTTGCAATCCTGAGTCATAACTGCTCTGTAGGTCAGGTACCAGTGGTGCCTTGCTAGACAGTTACCTCGCATGACAGTTTTTCGCTAGACATTGACTTTTTGCGATCGCTATAGTGATTCGCAAAACAGTGATTCCTATGGGGGAATTTCACTGGACAATGTTTGGTCCCTGCTTCGCAAACCAATTTTCACTAGGCAACAATTTTGACAGCTTCCTCTGTGTTCGCAAAACGGGTGTTTTCGGGACCCAAGCTTTGCAAGACAGCTATTTAAACAGCTGATCAGCTGTTCGCAAAGCGGCTTTCCTATGGCCGATCTTCGCTAGACAACGACAATTCTTCCCCACTGGAACGCATTAAACAGGTTTCAATGCATTCCAATGGGGAAATGCTTTTCGCTAGACGATGATTTTGCTAAACAGTGATTTCAGTGGAACGGATTATCATCGTCTAGCGAGGCACCACTGTAGTTACATAGACATATATACATGCTCACATGGCAAGAGGAAATACACTTCATTCATACACAGTGTTGGATAGCTTCAAAGTACTTTCTAAAGGAGCAGGGTGGAAAAGGGCTAGGAGAATCAAGAATAAAAGTGTTTGGTCCATTGCTCCTACTCTTTCTGTTGATAATGCTTTCAAAGCCCACATTGTCTTCCTGTCTGTAGGTCTGGTCGTGCCTCTGACTTCAGTTCATTATAAAGGAGGCAAAATACACTGCAGGACCTTTGTGCTGTCTGCACTGGACATATGATGAGTCACTCAATGTAGGGGTGTCTGAACATATGAGAGATGTAGACCAGGGGTGTTTTACAAGAGGGAAGCAAGAAAAGGAAACACCAGCACCAAGTCATACTAAATCTCTGCTTGAGATCCCCAAGGCAGTTGCAAATTGTACACAGGGGAGACATCATTTCTGGCATAATGTGACATTTGTCTTCTTATATCAAGGCTCTGTTCTCAAATCAAAGGAATTCAACAGGCATTAACCTTCTAGCAGACTTGCGGTTTGCTAAGGGCATTTTTCAAATTGTTAACAGCAGAGTTAATAAATAAAGTGCTGTGGGATTGCTTTCTTGATTTGAAGAAAAACAACCAGATCAAGAAAAGGAACAGTCTACAACTATTTGGCTGGCTGAAGGAAAAGAATACATTTTTAAGAAGGTGCTCAGGAGAATGAGGGTGTCTGTGTTTTAACCACTGTTTTGATGGAAAAGGGTGAAAACATGAAGGCCAAAAAGCAGCTCTTTGCAGTTCTTTGCAAAAGGACTATGTGTGTGAGATAAACAGGTACTAACAGCCACATGCTGGAAAAAAGATTAAATTCAATATCCCTCAGAGTTGCAAACTAAGGCATAAGATTTAAAGCTAGATAACAGTTATACAGGGCAGAATTCTGGCAAGTGAACCATCCCTTGTTACTCCAACAAACAGGAACCCAGATATTCAACTATAAAAGATATAAAGAGTGCCAGTTTTACATTTTACAATACTGGATTTTCTTCTGTTTTATTTCATGCACTCATTGCTTCATAGTTTTGTGGAAAGGAGGGGATATTGATGTGAACAATAAATAAAGAACTCATTTTTATTTAAGAGAGGTTCTTAAATCAGACAACTGTGTTCTGTTTTCGTCATTCTGTACTGGTCCAAGGGGGGAAAATCAAAATACATGATGGAAATCACCACTCTTTCTGGCTTAAATGGATAGGTAAGTCCTAAAGATACTTTAGATGTTTAGCATTCCAAGCTCAAGGCTAGCCAATTAAATATATGACATACTTTTTGGCTTTTGAAAGTTGCCATTTATGTTTAAATCTGGTAGCAGGACATTTTAATAAAGAGAGAGATTCTGAGGACAAAACAAGTTACAGATATGACTATTTATTGTTACCAAGAAGACAGTTTAGCCTGACATTCTATTTCATTCATTCATGCTCTGAAGAAAAAAGAAATAAAATGCAAACTGCATGCATGACTGAGAATAAAAGCTGATTGTTTCAGAGAGTTGGGCATGATCTTTGAATGGATCATGGCACTGAATTGGAAGACTGAAATTAGCCACTGAGGGCTTGCCCAAACTGGGATTAGTCCCACTTTACGCTACAGGTCCTGTACACATCATATCAGTAATTTCTCTGTTATTTAGAAAACATTTTGACACACTAATTACAGTTGATCTTTTCCTGTGCCTTTCCAGTTGTTTTTGTTCATCCTGGTGTGATTCCTATTGTTAGTTTTGGGTTTTTGTAGAGAAATATAGTAGTATTTTTACCAGTATTGTACTATATAGTCTGGCATAGCAATCTTTTGATGGGTAGTTTATTATGTTTCCAGTGAAACAAGGTATACAAGCCTACTTTCTCTTTGCCACCAGCAGGACTATCTCCTGAAGTACAGCAATAACAATACAGTACACATTTTTAAAATTTTGATGTATTTTTTGTTTAAATTGCAGTGGCTCCAAAGAATGAAGTGTTGAACTTTCTTTTTCTTTCTTTCTTTCTTTCTTTCTTTCTTTCTTTCTTTCTTTCTTTCTTTCTTTCTTTCTTTCTTTCTTTCTCTTTCTTTCTTTCTTTCCATCCTTCCTTCCTTCCTTCCTTCCTTCCTTCCTTCCTTCCTTTTCTTCCTTTTCTTTCTTTCCTCCCTCCCTTCCTTCCTTCCTTCCTTTCAGTTTAGACACGAAAACAGTTTTGCCTAAGAGGAGAATGGAGTGGAAGCAATGGGGTTCAGTGCAAATGATATAAGCTTGTTTTTTGGCGAGGTTATTTCCCAGTGCTAGCCCTAACTTGGTAGACTTCAAGGAGTGAATACTCTTAGTGATGGAGATGTTAGGATGTTTTTTTTAAAGGGGATTTCCTGTTAAGAGAGACATACAACAAAAAGAACTAGAGATTATTCTCAGAACTGTAGTTTGGAATGACTTTGACACCACAATGGAAAGAAAGTGAGTGGACAGGGCTGGTAAACATGATTGGTGAAGAAGTGAAGAGGCAAAGAATAGGGCAGAAAATGTGGCAGTGGAGAAGGACACCAGGCAAGAAGGGTGAAGTGTTCTGAGAAAATGTTACTGTTTCCATCCTTTGTGTAAGCAGGAGCACTGGAATGTTCTGGAGTAAAAGAGTTTGGCCAAGTCAATGTGCAGAGTAAACAGTGCCATTATGAACTGTGAAGAAGAGATTATGAAACAAGGTGCTGGGAATCATCCTGTCTTGATGAACCCTGGTTGTGTTCCCTGCCTTGACAAAAGGTAGATTGAGCTTTGACACTGTGTTGCTGCTTTTCCTTTTGGAGCAGAATGGCTAGGTAGCATTGTCTGGAATTTACTGTCATTAATAACAAGGTTACCACACCAGAAAGTTAACCTGTGTTTCTTAGCTATGTTTTGGTCTTATACTTTTCTACTGCAAATTGTAAAAATAAAGAACTGACTTACAAAATCCTATACAATTCTTCCAGATCTATGGTTAAGGTGCATAATATGTCTTTTGGCTGGGAAACACAGTTGCAATCTCCCACCAGTGTCTGATTTCAATTTCTCCTGTCTGGCAAGTGATATGACTGCAGCTTCCATTGACAGCTACAGATGCTGCTAATGATTTCTGCTGGGAGCTCTGTTCTCCTACATCAGTAAGAATCAAGAGCCATTAACCTTTTAGCACTCTTGGAGCTAAGGGCAAAGGACAGTTTGTGCTAAAGCATAGTAAAAAGATTAGAAAGCTAAGGGACTCATTCCTTGTGTTAAAAAAAATAGCACGAGCAAAAGGAGCAGTCTGGATCCTCACATCTTGGTATAGAAAAGATGCCCTTCAAAGGAAGGTAACATGTACTATGTTGTATGGCTAGAAGGAAGATGGGGACATACTTCATCAAGCTCTATAGTCTTCATCTTCTCTCCCTACTACATGAAACATTGTCACCAACTATTTTGTTCACGTTCCTGATTGCACAAGAGGAGAAGCATGCAATCATCTTTATATTCCAAATAGGATACTGGGCTTTGTTCCTGAAACTAGATATCAATGGAACTTACATATATATCATAAACATAGTAGTGCTGAAGACATACATTATTAGGAAGGTGTTTCTAAATCCTATTTAAAGACAATAAGCTATTAAACCAACTCCAAAAGAATTAAAACTCAGATGCTAATATGCTTAATGATCTCAGTGAAACAGTTCATCCAGTGTCTTGAAAAACTCACAAAAGATAATCCTGTACAATCACCAAGGCCTTCTCAAACTGTCACGGGAACAGATGAACTAATAGACTTATAAAGAATTAAGTGTTCAGCTTTCCCAAATGTTACTAAAATCAAATTTCATCTTATAGTCCAGTTCTACTTCAACTGTGGACCATATCTGGAACTGCATATATAAGACAACTATTCCATCCATACATTGCATCAAATCACAACTTGACTTGCCAAACATGAAGCCAGTCATGGTTCAGAGGTGCTTATCTTCTTTCATTCTCTGACTGATCTGCATACAACTTTCTAGGTGTAGTGGCTTTTGGATATGACATCTATGATGTAAAACGAGACTTGCTACATGTGCAGCCTTCTCTCTTGGTTTAGTGCTACACCACCAAAATACTTTAGGTGGGAACCTAATATATTAATGTAGTTTTAGAAGACAACTAGCTATTTTGAAAATGTGTGGTTCTGGTATTATGCTGTATTTTGTGAGATAAGAGTTACAGGGCACTGAAGAGTGGTAGGGAGAGAGATACTAAATCCCTCTTCTTGTACTTGCTGATTTACACCTGTAAAAGGTATTCATTCTGACCTTCCAAGGATATTTTTGCCTACAGTCAAGACCACTTCTGGGTTCACAATCTGACTTGGAAGGAAAAAAAAGATTTCTGCGTAGACATTCACTGATGAGCAGCAAAAAATCGAACACTTCCTCTTTGCTGTTTCTACCTTGAAAATGTCCTCATCTCCTACATCTGTGTCACAGTTGCTCCAAGCCTACTGCAGTTATCTGTTGCCTTGTTGAAGGCAACTGGTACATCATGAAATGCTTTTATCAGCACAAAGACAGAGAGACCACAAATTGATACCATTGTCAAGTTGATACCTTCTTCAAGACCACCTGTTAAAGTTTGTCTCACAAACTCTGTTTTGCCTTCCTGGTAGTCTGACGTCATGAATCATGGCCACCACTCTGGACTTTTTTCTTGAACCTCAAGATTATACCATTTTTGCCTAATGAAGAATTCTGGAGAACCCCAAAACTTGTCTTATTTGTAACGACTATGTGACTGAATGTAACATTGTCCAGGAGGCAGCAACAAAAACCATCCCAAAGAAAAGGAAATGCAAGAAAGCAAAATGGCTGTCCAGCGAGGCCTTAGAAATAGCAGAGAGGAGAAGGGAAGCAAAATGCAAGGGAGATAGGGAAAGTTACAGAAAATTGAATGCAGACTTCCAAAGAATAGCAAGGAGAGACAAGAGGGCCTTCTTAAATGAACAATGCAAAGAAATAGAGGAAAATAACAGAAAAGGAAAAACCAGAGATCTGTTCAGGAAAATTGGAGATATTAGAGGAACATTTCGCACAAAGATGGACATGATAAAGGACAAAAATGGGAGGGACCTAACAGAAGCAGAAGACATCAAGAAGAGGTGGCAAGAATACACAGAGGAATTATATCAGAAAGATGTGGATATCCCGGATAACCCAGACAATGTAGTTGCTGACCTTGAGCCAGACATCCTGGAGAGTGAAGTCAAGTGGGCCTTAGAAAGCCTGGCTAACAACAAGGCCAGTGGAGGTGATGGCATTCCAGTTAAACTATTTAAAATCTTGAAAGATGATGCTGTTAAGGTGCTACATTCAATATGCCAGCAAGTTTGGAAAACCCAACAGTGGCCAGAGGATTGGAAAAGATCAGTCTACATCCCAATCCCAAAGAAAGGCAGTGCCAAAGAATGCTCCAACTACCGTACAATTGCACTCATTTCACACGCTAGCAAGGTTATGCTCAAAATCCTCCAAGGTAGGCTTCAGCAGTATGTGGACAGAGAACTCCCAGAAGTACAAGCTGGATTCCGAAGAGGCAGAGGCACTCGAGACCAAATTGCTAACTTGCGCTGGATTATGTAGAAAGCCAGAGAGTTCCAGAAAAATATCTACTTCTGCGTCATCGACTATGCAAAAGCCTTTGACTGTGTGGACCACAACAAACTATGGCAAGTTCTTAAAGAAATGGGAGTGCCTCACCACCTTATCTATCTACTGAGAAACCTATATGTGGGACAGGAAGCAACAGTTAGAACTGGCTATGGAACAACTGATTGGTTCAAAATTGGGAAAGGAGTACGAAAGGGCTGTATATTGTCCCCCAGCTTATTCAACTTATATGCAGAATACATCATGCGGAAGGCTGGACTGGAGGAATCCCAAACTGGAATTAACAACGCCGGAAAAAATATCAACAACCTCCGATATGCAGATGACACCACTCTGATGGCAGAAAGTGAGGAGGAATTAAAGAACCTTGTAATGAGGGTGAAAGAGGAGAGTGCAAAAAACGGTCTGAAACTCAACATCAAAAAAACTAAGATCATGGCCACTGGTCCCATCACCTCCTGGGAAATAGAAGGGGAAGATATGGAGGCAGTGACAGATTTTATTTTCCTGGGCTCCATGATCACTGCAGATGGAAACAGCAGCCACGAAATTAAAAGGCGCCTGCTTCTTGGGAGGAAAGCGATGACAAATCTTGACAGCATCTTAAAAAGCAGAGACATCACCTTGCCAACAAAAGTCCGAATAGTCAAAGCTATGGTTTTTCCTGTTGTGATGTATGGAAGTGAGAGCTGGACCATAAAGAAAGCAGACCGCCGAAGAATTGATGCTTTTGAATTGTGGTGCTGGAGAAGACTCTTGAGAATCCCCTGGACTGCAAGGAGAACAAACCTATCAATTCTAAAGGAAATCAACCCTGAGTGCTCCCTGGAAGGACAGATCCTGAAGCTGAGGCTCCAGTACTTTGGCCATCTCATGAGAAGAAAAGACTCCCTGGAAAAGACCCTGATGTTGGGAAAGTGTGATGGCAAGAGGAGAAGGGGACGACCGAGGATGAGATGGCTGGACAGTGTCTGCGAATCAACCAACATGAATTTGACACAACTCCAGGAGGCAGTAGAAGATAGGAGGGCCTGGCGTGCTCTGGTCCATGGGGTCACGAAGAGTCGGACACGACTAAACGACTAAACGAACGAATGTGACTGAATAAATGTAATGCCCAACAGAGAACTTTTATGTCCAACCATACAGTTCTAATCAGTATGCCTACAGGTCTACATTGGAAGAGAAAAAACTTTTAATTGCCATTTCTAGTACAGACTATATAACATCATGTTACAAAATGGAAAAATACCAATAGATTTGTTAACAAGAATTAATTTTAATTTATTTTTTTCCAGGTTGTGTAACCATGTGAACTCAGAGACAGTTAAAGAAGAAACAGGTTTACACAGCAAGAAACAGAAAATACAAATTAGTCACAGGTAGAAACAAAGATTAGGGGTTCCTTAAATATTTGAACAAAACATATTAAAAATATGAAGCATTGGAAATCAACTGATTTACGGTAAGGGGCATGTGATAAAGTTCCTATAGATTTGTCCTGAATTTCAGCTGCCAAACAAACACATCAGACAGTTGAACATTTGGTTCTCACAACAGTCCTCTGATATAACTCACTGAGGTGCCCATTTTACAGAAGAAGAAGAAAGCCCTGTGGTTGGAGAAACTTAAGAACACCAGAAAGGTCATGCTAGGTCAGAACAAACCAAAGGCCCATCCAGCCTAGTATTTTCTTCCAAGAGAGCCCAAACATGCTTAAACCCACATGCAGGCAAACTGTTCCTACCGTAATACTGGATGTTATTTTACCAAGCATCAATGTCTGGTGTCTTGTATCTGCTGGGCTATTCCAAATATGTCCATTATAGAACATCTACCAGTTTAAACATATATTTTTCTTAATAACATGAAAATAAGTACAAAAACGCACTCTAAGCTTATCAGGTCAAAAATAAAAGAAAAAGAAAAAGAAATAAAGGAGACAGAAACATTGTGGCACCTTCGAAACCTGTTATTGTGCATATCTGACTCCTTGCAATCCGAGTCTCTTGGAAAGGGCACTTGCCCTCAATACCCTATGAATCAAAAGGGACTTGGAAATACTATTCTGCTGCAGCATCAGCAATTCCTTAAGTGATGACAATCTATCTTCCTAAATTTTGGGACCTTGGAAAAATGATTTGCCAAACTAAGTCTAAAACTGTAGCTTGGTACAGGTCCTTAAGATGACCTGTCAAAGGGTAAGTAGCTACTTATCACTTAGATTTGGGTTCTTCTACATTTTGGCCCATTGCATTCTGAAGGAAATCAACGCTGAGTGCTCACTGGAAGGACAGATCCTGAAGCTGAGGCTCCAATATTTTAGCCATCTCATGAGAAGAGAAGACTCCCTGAAAAAGACCGATGTTGAGAAAGTGTGAAGGCAAGAGGAGAAGGGGACGACAGAGGATGAGATGGTTGACAGTGTCTCATGAATTTATCAAACTCTGGGAGGCAGTGGAAGACAGGAGGGCCTGACGTGCTCTGGTCCATGGGGTCACAAAGAGTCAGACATGGATTAACAACTAAACAACAACAACATTTTGGTCCACCATGGTGCAAATATTCTGGACATGTTGTATGAAGACAGATTTGAAAAGGGAAAAGACTGATGGTTTGCATTTTTCATAGTGATCTCTTATGTGGCTGATCTTCAATCTCTAATTTAATTATTCTCCTTTTATAAAATTCTCTTCCATGTTTTCACTGAAACCACATTTGAAGATTCAGAGTCTTGTTAGTTCTAGGTAGACTGTGAAATTTCCGGAATTTATTTTAAAGTTAATTCTTCCAGTTTCGTTCACTATACAGACTGAAACACAGTAAAATTTCAAGCAGTCAAATTCTTCTAAAATGTAGCTTCTGCTTTGCTTTTGTTTCTTGTGTAACACAGCTTTTTAGATTTACAAGATAACCTTTTATGTCTCTAAACATGAATTTCAATTTGTTTAAAGACAGCCTGTCAGAATCTCACAGGTACAGAAAGCTGTTTTACAAGAAGATTAGCTTTTAGCAGATACATTCACAGCATATACACACATATATCCATGTTATTTTTCTCTCTAGAGAACCAGACGAATTGGATAGCATCTGGGGGATAGTTCAAGGACACATCAAAGTCTTACAGGCCTTTTCTATAGCTGAGATTTTCTGCCAGGAAGAAACACAACAAGAATGGATTTAAGGTCTATGTAACCAACTATTCCACTCACAAAGTAGTTAGCAAGTGATATATGGGAAACCCACAAGCAGGACATGCATCCAATAGCATCCTTGTATTTGTCATTGCAAGCCATTGGTAAACAGAAGGACACTGTTTTTGCTACTGTGGTGAATATATGCCCATATCCATCATGACTGTTGTTGTTGTTTAGTTGTTAAGTTGTGTCCGACTCTTCGTGACCCCATGGACCAGAGCACGCCATCCCACCCCCCGTCTTCCACTGCCTCCCGGAGTTGGGTCAGATTCATGTTGGTGGCTTCGATGACACTGTCCAACCATTTCATCCTCTGTCGTCCCCTTCTCCTCTTGCCTTCACACTTTCCTGAAGGAATCCCAAGCCGGAATTAAGATTGCCGGAAGAAATATCAACAACCTCCGATATGCAGATGATACCACTCTGATGGCAGAAAGTGAGGAGGAATTAAAGAACCTCTTAATGAGGATGAAAGAGGAGAGTGCAAAAAACGGTCTGAAACTCAACATAAAAAAAAATAAGATCATGGCCACTGGTCCCATCATCTCCTGGCAAATAGAAGGGGAAGATATGGAGGCAGTGACAAATTTTACTTTCTGGGGCTCCATGATCACTGCAGATGGTGACAGCAGCCATAAAATTAAAAGTCTCCTGCTTCTTGGGAGGAAAGCGATGACAAACCTGGACAGCATCTTAAAAAGCAGAGACATCACCTTGCCAACAAATGTCCACATAGTCAAAGCTTTGGTTTTTCCTGTAGTGATGTATGGAAGTGAGAGCTGGTCCATAAAGAAAGCTGTCCACCGAAGAATTGATGCTTTTGAATTGTGGTGCTGGAGGAGGCTCTTGAGAGTCCCCTGGACTGCCAAGAGAACAAACCTATCCGTTTTGCAGGAAATCAACCCTGAGTGCTCACTGGAAGGACAGACCTTGAAGCTGAGGCTCCAATACTTTGGCCATCTCATGAGAAGAGAAGACTCCCTGGAAAAGACCTAGTACTCACTTATACAAGTATCCGCCAGAGAGGTTTTCAGTAACCCCCATTGAAACATGGGAGGTTGGCAGTTACCACTGTAGGTTATAGTACTGAACTCCATGGTGTAATTGTGTGCTATATGAAGTAGTACTTCCTTTTCTTTATCTTGAATTTATCATCATCAGTGTCAGTGGATAACTGTAGAGTCTGTCATACTGAGAAGCCTCATTTTTATAATTTTATCCATCTCTGTTAATGGGTGTAAAAAGCCATTCAGGTTGAATCATTGAAGTTTAGAGGGTATAATACACACTTGATTTCCTCTTAAATGTATCTACTTTGTCTGAACAAGCTCATCTTCATCTTCTACTTCCAAATCTAGATTTTAGAGAATTATCACAGATGGCAGTTTAACATCTTCATTCCATTTTGCTTCTGCTGTTCTCTCATAAGAATCATACAACTCGTACAGTTGGCTATACAAAGGTTCAGCTGTGCCGAAACAATGTATAGTTATTTAATTATTTCTAGGGAAGACTCCCTGGAAAAGACCCTTATGTTGGGAAAGTGTGGAGGCAAGAGGAGAAGGGGATGACAGAGGACGAGATGGTTGGACAGTGTCATCAAAGTCACCAACATGAATTTGACCCAACTCCGGGAGGCAGTGGAAGACAGGAGGGCTTGGCGTGCTCTGATCCATGGGGCCACGAAGAGTCGGACATGACTTAACGACTAAACAACAACAATCCTGATAATTTGTTAGAAGAAACTACAACAGAAGGTAATGCTCAGAAAAGTAATGTGAGCTTCTGTGTGTGTATGTCTCAACTGCAAAAAAGAGGTACAGAAAAATACATTGCAATATAGAAAAATAGACTGACATTATACACTAGCAAGTTAATGGCAAACCATTCAGCATACTTCAGATATTTACACACTCTCCTGATCATCTGCTTTCAGTCATGTTATAAAATCTGCTCCTCTTAGAGCATAGTAACTAGCTTCACATGCAGCTTCATCAAATGATCTTCCCTGTGTACTGCTAGCATTAACAATACAAGGACATTGCATTGTAGCTCACTCAGCTCATTCAACCTTCTGTAGACAAACACAACAATTTATGTATATTGGGTTACAATTTCCACCATCTCCAACTAACACTTCCTCTGGCTGGAGAGGACAGGAGTTGTAGACCCACAACATTTAGGAACCCTAGGTTGGTAAGATGTTATGATATATTTGCTAGATTTTATGTTGTGAGTAATGAAACAATAACTATTATTATTTCAAGCTAGAATGAGCTTGAGAAAACTGGTACCATGAGAACTGGTATCAAAAACATAATGTGAGCCCATTGGATCAGGCCAGGAGCGCACCTAGACCAGTATCCATTTCCCAGTATTTCTATGAAACCCACAGATGGGATATGAAGATATATCCTTATTGTTTGCCCCTTAACAACTGGTTTGTTGTTTTTGAAGACAGAGATACCATATAGTCATCATGGTTAACACTCATTAATAAATCTATGCTCAAATTAATCCCTTTTCAAAGCTGTCATGTAGCCCCACCTTAAAGGCATGAAGAGATAGAATGTAGCTCACTAATATTTTAAACAGCTGTAGTTTCTTAGACATTGTTCATAATTCTGGTTTTTGTTTTTGTTTTGCTCCAGTAAGTCATTATCTCATCTGAAATTTAATGCTAAAAATGCTATTACTGCTAATAAAATTTTAAAACATTTAAAATAATCCCTACAGAGCCCAGAAGTTGAAGACTGTGCCACATGGAATTGATCTCCCGTCACTAGTCAACAAATATCCCCACCATTAGCACAAAAAGCTCCTATTTGCTTTGAAAGAGAAGTATTAGCACCAATAGCAGCTTCCATTTCATCATGAATAGCATGGCGGGAGGGATTTTGTCAGAACTGTGGTCCAGAAGTAAAAGGCAACTACTTTTAGTGTGTTTCTTGACCCTGCACTGAGGGACCTACATATGACACCCTTCCGCTTTATGTCTTAGCTAATTGATAACCGAATTGTTGTAGATAAGATGGCTTCTCCAATTCACATACATCAATATACTGTCATCTACAGTAGCTGAATTAGTCAAGTCACTATTATAATTCAGTTGCCACTGGCTACAATCATATAAAAGCTCTCTTACAGTCATTATCTACCTAGTTGGGTAATGCAAGATAGCATTTTGCAGTCCTAACTGGCCCACTGTCTGAATGGCAAGGTTGAGGGGGGAGGGGATGAACATTCAGGAAGATCTCCCACTCCCTTCCTCTCCTGCTTCTTTGCTTCTTGTGCTTAATTTCATGATGGAATTCACCTTTTCTGAAGCCTGAGATGGAAAAACTAAGCTGCCTTCACTATGATTTTGAAGACTCTGAGCTGTTGGATACTTCTACAATATGGAGGAAGAAGCTCCATTTCAAAAAAAAAATGTTCTACCACAAGAAAAGAGGAGGGCGCGGTGGTGGTGCTGGCTAAATATGTAATGGAAGTGAGAAGGATGATATGGATCCAACCCATACAATACAATAATGATACTTTTGAAAAAAATATTCTTAACTCTTCCACCTTTCTTTGAAGGAAAGCAGATACATGGGGTCCTGACTAAGCATTATACTTACAATGTTGATAAGGGCCCATACCTGCTTCCCACTAAACCCTCCAATGAATCCTTGGTGCCTACAGAGATGTTCTTTTATATAAACTACTCTAAACCATTTATCCCTCTTTGCTTCAGAGAAAAACCATTTAATTCTTTTTTTGCTTCAAGGACAAACAGCAATCAGGGGACTCTTCATATATTCTGTTCTTGCTCTCAAAGCATTTATAAAACTTAGTGACATGCCAAAAATGTCACATTTTAAATTAACCATAATGTTGCTGTCTTTTAGTTTAAAGAAACATGGAATGGTGAGTAAAATGCCTGAAGCCAATTAGCTTTTCAACTGCAACAGAATGGCATATAAAATAAAACTTCTGCACCCAAAGTACCAAAATCCCTGCAAAATTATGTGATTTCCATCATACATACATACATATTGAAAATAAAACAGCTAACATTATAATGCCAATGTACAAAATGCTGGTACGGCCGCACCTGGAGTATTGCGTACAGGTCTGGTCACCACCCCTCATAAAAGACATAGTGGAACTGGGAAAGGTTCACAAGAGAGCAACTAAAATGATGACTGGGCTGGGGCACCTCCCTTATGAGGAAAGGCTACAATGTTTAGAGCTCTTTAGTCTAGAGAAAAGGTGCTTGAGGGGGGACATGACTGAGATGTATAAAATTATGCAGGGGATGGATAAAGTGGATAGAGGGAAGATGTTTTCCCTCTCACGCAATACTAGAACCAGGGGACATCCACTCAAATTGAGTGGCGGGAGAGTGCAAACAGACAAAAGAAAATATTTCTTTACCCAGTGTGTTGTTAATCTCTGGAACTCCTTGCCACAGGATGTGGTGACTGCATCTAGTCTAGATGCCTTTAAAAGGAGATTGGACAGATTCCTGAAGGAAAAGTCCATCATAGGTTACAAGCCATTATGGGGATGTATGATCTCCAGGCTTAAAAGGAAGGTACTTCAAAATGCCAGATGCAGGGGAGTGGTATCAAGAGTGGTATCGTGTGCTCCCAGAGGCATCTGGTGGGGCCACTGTGAGATACAGGATGCTGGACTAGATGGGCCCTTGGCCTGATCTAGAACACTGGTTCTTAACCTTGGGTTACTCAGGAGTTTTGGACTGCACCTCCCAGAAGCCTTCACCACCAACTGTACTGGCTGGGGTTTCTGGGAGTTGCAGTTCAAAAACATCCGAGTAACAAAGGTTAAGAACCACTGATCTAGAAAAGCTCTTCTTATGTTCACATGTGTATGAACAGGCTCTCAGTACTGCCACCCTCATAAGTGCTTTAGTGAGGACACAAGAGACTGTGTTCCTGCTCCAAAGCTATGGAACTCCCTCTCATGGAAAACCAGGTAAGCCCCTTCCTTGCTAACCTTAAGAACATAAGAACATTGTATTGTATTGTAGTGTTGCATGAGCAGGAAAAGAGCTCCCCTCTATCCACTTTATCCATCCCTTGCATAATTTTATACGTCTCAATTATTTTCCCCCTCAGGCACCTTTTCTCTAGACAGTAGCAAACTTTTTACTGGCAAACAAAGCCCTTTTTCTTCATGCTGGCTTTCCCCCCAAAAAAGGCCACCTACAAAGACGTCTTTTTTTTTTAAAATAGTATGCTTTTAAAATCATTTTAAACTTTTTATTTACTACTTTTGAATTGGTATTGATTCTTTATTTTTTAATATAGTACTTAACTTACTCTATTATCTTAGCTTTTAAGTACAGTCAGTTTTTAATATGTTAAGCTATCTTGGGGTATAAAAAACAAATAAAAGAAATAAACAAATAACAAGTAATTGTTTTGCACAAGCTTAAGCAGGTTATTGGAATGGATAAAATGAAATTAGATCTTCTATAACATCAGGTCTCACTGAGTGCCACTAGTTTTTTTGACACATGGTCAGGCCACTGTTCACAGTTTTGAAGGTTTTTTAAAAACCTTCATAATTATAAAGCCAGAGACAGCTTATAGTCCAAGCGAGGTTAAGCCCACCCAAAATTCCACTACAAATCCTCTTTCCCCATTTGGGCCATGGATGACCTACGCAACAAGATTGTTTCTCATTTTGGTGCTTGGACATATTTTAGTATTTTAGAAAGAAACCATCAAAAACATCAAAATGTAAAGACAGTTAAAATTCCCTCCAGTTTCGGGACAAATGCTTCTGTGGCACGGGGAATTCAATGCAAACATGGCATAACACGTGGTGCTATACATTCAAGTCTAGTTAATAAAGCCCTCCTCCTGCATTTTGCCTCTCTTCTAAGACAGGAATTAAAGCATTCAATTCTGCCAGAATGCTGCAAATGATTGCTATTCATAGGGTTCTAAGCAGAAGATATTCTTTTTCCTATAGCAGGATAGAACTATGTACAACATAAATGTCATTACAGAAGGCTAGTGGTGCTGCCCAAAGAAGTAAACAAGTGCCACCCACACACTGATATCAAGCAGTGAACCATGGTGGTCAGGCAAGGATGAGCAGGGCTTCAGAGGCAAGTGTAGTCATTGCATCCATGTTCCAGGTGGCTGCTTCTGTGACGGCAGGTCTCGTTTAGTACACAGAAGACCTCAGGCTGAAGCTTGCTCTAAAAAAAACCACACACACACTTCACCCTTTAAAATCCAAATGCCACATATGCAGGTGAGAACACTGTAGCCTTGGTGAAGCCTATATTTCCACAGGTACTTTTCTCCAGCATCTGAAAATGTGTCAGTAATGGAAAATATATAGTATTCACACATTTCCGTTATAAAGCTTGTTTGGATACACATAATTTTAGTCCTTGTTTTGGAAGTCAGGAAGAATAATTGCTAACTATAAGAAATCTAGAATGATCTCTGACTTATTCAACTCCATGTTCTGTCCTGTTCTCCAAATGTACCTAATGCTCCACATATCAAACAGTTGATATATCAGGTCCCTGCCTACAGGAGCTTACAATCACGACAGAGACAGGGCACAGAAAATATTCGGATATCTCCAGGCAAAGGAAAGATGACAATGACAAGACAGATAATGGTACAGAACACTGATTCTGTCAGATTCATTCAAATATAGAACTAGGGGAAGAATAGATTTAGAGTGTTTGTGATGCAGAGAGGTCTTGAGGTTGCCACTTCTGCCAATGAAATTGTACTGACTTCTAATTTATCTCATTTGCATCTAAGTCACCAAGTCTTGTCTATTTTATAGTCTTACAGATTGGGTCAAGAAAGGTAACTATTTGCCACAACAAGGATACATGTAAAAGGTTGCTGAAAACACACGGGAATTTGTTTGCTAAGATCAGGAAAAGGCAAGCAGATAATTTGTATTTGATGCAGAAGGGAGCCACAGAAGAACTGGATGCTTGGTAGAATGCAGCCAAAGCTGCAGGCAAAGTCAGATGATATTAGTCTCAAAATAGGGTGTGTGACATTTATTAAGAAGGACAATGAAGCAGTTGAGGCAACCATGGCTTTGGTAAGGTGGGGAAGCATAACAGTATTTTATGGCTGTGCTAATGTAAATAATTAATTAATTTAAATTATTTGACCAAACTCTGGGAGTTTGACCAAATTCCGGGAGGCAGTAGAAGACACGAGGGCCTGGCGTGCTCTGGTCCATGGGGTCACGAAGAGTAGGACACGACTTAACAACAATGTAAATAAAAGATAACTGAAGGATCTAGGTGCATGCTAGACAAAGTTTGAGCACAATCAAAAATCAATTCACCTAAGCATATCATGGCAGCTGTGTACTGCTGCTAGCTGATTTCCTTGCCCTTGGTGACAAGATCATGTACTAATTTCACAATGTGAAGGCTTGAACCTTTAGCATTTACCATTAACAAACCCCTAATATTATTTCTAGCTAGGTCTGCCAGATAGACCAAGTCATTCCTAGCAGCCTGATGGCTTCTGCATAAATCAGTCCTGCAAGAAAACAAAGGCACAGACAGGATGCCATGATCTCATAACTAGGAATGAATGTATTTATTTGTTTGTTTGTTTGTTTGCTTTATAACCCACCCTAATCTAGACAATGTCTACTCATTTAATCTGAGTTCTATTCCATCTGTATCACTGTGCAATTCTGTGGGCATTTGGGGCCTTCCAACTCTTGTTGGATGACAATGTCTGTCGTTTTAACAAGCATAATGAATGGTGAAGAGTAATGGAAGTTGCAGTTCAAAAACAACCGAAGGACCCAACTGTCCATCCCTGCTTTAGTTTCTTCCACAGCCACTGTCAAGTCTGCACCGTCCTGGTTTCTGTTCAGCCACACAACAGAGTTCCTGTGGCCCTCCTACAGTTTACTTTGATCATATGGCTCTTCCCTCTCCCACAGTTAATTACTGGTGGAGGCAGAGCATTGCTTAATTGGGAGAGGATGTGTGAACAAAAGAATGTAACATAGAGATGGCCCTAGCCATCTAGTCCATATGAATGTTCCTCTTTTCAAGTTGGTCCCCTTTTGGGGGGATTAATGATGAATCATCATTGCAGATACACATATGAACCCTAAGTGAAGGGCCTGGCCTGGCCTGTTGCCAGATTCCTTGGCTGGTCTAGTGATGGAAATTTCCAAGGTTGGGGGGGACCTGCATTTGACAGGCGGTCATAAAACAGTGGGCAGGATGGGGTGGGGGAGATGATGGCTCTTTCCTTTCCTCAGTGGGCAAGATGGGATGGGGGAGATGATGGCTTTTTCCTTTCCTCAAAGGTTTCCACCATTCCTTTTTTCAAGATTAAAGAGGCCAGAGAGAATAACATCCTCCTCTGGCAGCAACATTGGCAGAGGTACGTCATAAAAGTCATGCAATGCTTCTTTCAAAAAAAAAAAAGGGGGGGGGAGACCAAACACGAAGGAGCAGCGCAATTCCTCCTCAGAAGACCGCCAAAAGCATGAAAGGTCAGTATCACTGCAGAGCCTCCTTAATCGCCATCCTAGTTGGAAATCACCCAGAGGGGTCCTCCAGTAGTTCACCCTTTCGCCCCGACGGACGCTCCTGCAGCAGCATAATCAATCAACATGCGGAGGAGCGGGCGAGCAGCCATATGCTCGTTCAGCCAAACGATCTTCGCACATCAGCCTGTCGTTTCCAGTGACTTGCAGACCAGGTGCGAGCCGCACACTGGAAACCCAATCCCAGCTCCCTGCACCTCCCCGAGCTAATGCAACGCCACAGACCTCCCGCCAGGAGCAATCCCAGTAGCAATGCTTGAAATAAATGGGAGAGGGACATGCCCCTCCGCCCCCACCAGAGACAGGCTCCAGCTAAGGCGCCCCCGAGGCGAGGCAGCCCAGGAGCAGCCGTTGGCCGCCCCCTGCTTGCCCCCAAAGTGGGGAGAGGGAGGCCCCCGACGGGCAAGGCTCTCAGGTGTGCCCGGGTGACTCGCCCGCTCTTCGCCTGCCGCGTCCCGAAATAAGAGGACTTTGGCGCCAAAGGGCCCCCCTCCCCCCCCCGCTCACCGCCGTGCTGTTGCAGGGTCCGGCGGGGAGAGGTGGAGAAGAGACGGGGCTGCCCAAGGCGAGCCGCCCCCCTCCCCGCCTTTGGAAAGGAGGAGGTCTCTTGTTTTGCACGGGGGGGGAGGCTTACCTGCGTCGCTCCGGCTGGAGTTTAGCGAGGGTGATGGAGCCGGACTGTCCCCGGAGACCCCCTTGGGGAGGCACGAGGAGCCAGCCCGGCGGCAGCTGAGCAGAAACGCGGACGGGGTGGGGGAAGCCGCTCGCGTCCCACCTGAGTCGCGCCGCGCGGGCTCCGGGCGCCCCTTTGCTTCCTCTGGCGAAGCCGCGACTAAACCAGCAGCAGCTTCGCGAGGACTGCGGGCAACTCGCCCTCCCCCCCCTCTTTCCCACCCCGCTTCTCCGCCGCCCGGCCGCCCACCTCCTTCTGCTGGTTTCTATGGCAACTGGGAAAAGCTCAGCGCATCCTGCCCGCGAGCACCTACGGGGCCCCCCCTCCCCGCTCCTGCCTGCCTGCCTGCCTGCCTGCCGCGCGCCGACCCCCCGCTCCTAGCAATCCCCGCTCGCGCCGCCCTCGGCGCCCGCCAGCCTGGTTGCGCGCACGCGACGGTCCTCTGTCGTCGCGCGCGCGGGAGCATCGGCAGCGCGCTCTAAGCCCGCCCCAGCTCTTCTTACTGCCCCCCCTCCACACACCCCCGCCCGCTTGCGCCACACGCGCAGACGCGCGTGACTAAAACAGCCAAGCGTGGGACACGTGTGTTGCTCCCTCGAGTGTCACGGGCTCGGTCGGGATGGACAGTCTGCGTGCGCACATACACCACACACACACAAAATACATACTACATCGGGGCTGGCTAAGGATACATTTTGTCCCCTTCCCCACGTTCCCGTTTGAGGGTCTTCTTCGGCCATGCCGCGGAGGAGGTGGGGGATGCAAGCGGGGGATGCCAGGGGGTCGCCCGTGCTGCTTTTGAGGGGGGGGGTCACCCTAAAGAAACAAGGCGGCCTGACTTCTGGTTTCCTGGTGCAACCCGAGTTTAACGAGGAGGGACCAAGGTTTCTTAGGGTCTGTCCCAAGCGACGTTGCTTGGCCCAACCTGGCTCATGGCAGTGCACGGGAACTCCTGCCTGCCTGCCTGCCTGCCTGCCACAACATACCTTCCAGGAATTTCAGACTATGGGGAGCAGTGCGAAAGCGACAGCGTGCAGAAAACATCCCAAGGTACAAAAAGAAAAAGGCACAGCACACACGCACACTTGGGCTTGTTGGTGAAACATTTTGGATGATCAGAAGAGCTCCCTGGTACTCTTGTCTGGATGCAATTTATAATGAGAGCAGCTTCTGCCCTCCAGGAGAAGACGGCGGCATGCCACTTGTGCCTAGCTCACACCCATCAGCCAGATCCAACGTGACAGTCCTATGGCATCGGTAAGAATAAGTGCCAGGCTCTGTGCCCACTGCAGCATCTCAAGCATGAAGCCTCTTTCTTGGGAGGTTTGTTAGGGCTATCCTTAGATCAAGGTTGCTTTTACTGTAGCTTCTCTTCAGAGTCTGTCTGCTGCTCTTTATAAGATTTTTCCTTCTGCAGGAATCCTGCCTTGAGAAAGGTACCTTTGTCAGAGAGACTGGAGGACTGCCTTGGGATGGAAATGAGAGCTGGGCCAGAAGAAAAACCTCCAGTTCTCAAAGACGTGTTGTTTCAAGATAACAACAGATGAGGTGGCAGATTTATTTGAACATGAGTTTTCTTCGATTATAATCTTAAAATGCATGAAGTGTACTGGCATGTACTCCATGCATCTGAGGAAGTGGTAGTGGAACTGTAATCCAGGAAGATTTGTGCACAAATAAATGTCAGTTTTAATGTTGCCACCTGACTCTTCCCCACCACTATTTCTTCTTTTTCCTCTTTCTCCTTGAAAGGTGCCTCTTAATGGTGCTCCCCAGAGCAAGAAAAGATAAAGCAGCCTGCCAGGTGGCTTCACCATAACCCCATCACAGCAATAATGTCAATTCATTGACATTCATTTATGCTAACCAATTCAGTAAATACAGTAGCAACTTCTCTTCTAGTAGGTGAGTGGAAAGCAGTGCATGTGTGAGATGATGTGTGCTCTCCCTGGAGGACCTGAGTGGATGAAATGAGATGTGGATTGGATGGTAACAGGCTGGAGAAGGTTTCATCTCTGTAGTGTAAGTTATGGCAGTCACTATACTGTATCTATAAAAGACACTGAACAACACCAGCTGCAGGAATGAATCCTGTGGAGCCTTATCCCCTATCACTCCTCTGCATGATAACAAAGGTACCATTTGTGAGCACTCTTTGGATCTGGTCTGTCAGACACCTACAAAGTCACTTAGCAGTAGTGCTGTGGCGCACTACTGAAGAGCCTCATGGCGCAGTGGTTAACAGCTGTACTGCAGCCAAAACTCTGCTCACGACCTGCGGTTCAATCCCAGGTAGCTGGCTCAAGGTTGACTCAGCCTTCTATCCTTCTGAGGTCGGTAAAATGAGTACCCAGCTCGCTGGGGGGGGGGCAATGTATAGCCTGCATAATTAACTTGTAAACCACCCAGAGAGTGCTTGAAGCACTATGGGGCGGTATATAAGCAGCACGCTTTGCTTTTGCTTTGCTTTGCTGTCTAGCCCAGATTTTACAGACTTGTCCAAATATCATATGAGATCTTGTTTAAAAAACCTTATCAAAATCAAGGTACTCCAAATTGCACAGCATTCACACAGTCTACCGCACTTGTTACACCATCAAACAAGGGGTAAGAACAATCTGGCATAACTTAATAGAAACGTCTGCTATAATTTAATCATGATACTACTGCAGCCGGGTGCTCCAGCCCACTGAACTAATACCAAACTGGTTTTCTTCTGCTCTAGAAGTTAGGAACCAAGCCAATGGATTCAAATTGCAAGAAAGGAGATTCCAGCCAATATTGAGAAGAACTTCCTGACAATAAAAGTTGTCTAGTGTTGGTATGGATAGTACCCCAGAAGGTGATGGGCTCTTTTTCATTTGGAGATTTTTTAGCAGGTGTTGGATGGTTGTCTGTCAGAGATACTTCGCAATTCGATCTAGTACTAAGAGGGTTTGTGAGGCTCATTTTATGAAGGTTCATGTTAAGGCTTAAATGGAGTTTCATGACCATAGCAGATTATAATGCCCTTATTTATTAAGTAGATTGTATTTAATAATCATTATCCTAGAACTGCAGAGGTGGAAGGGATCCTATGGATCATAGAGGCCATCCCTTATCAAGGAGTCACAGGGGGGAACTGAACTCCCAACCTCTGGCTCTGCAGATACTTAAATTACTGAGCTGTCCAGCGGTTCATGAATTGTATTTCTGTGACTCCTATATTTTGTTGTTATTTTGTGCTTACTTGTTCCAGCCCATTGTATTTGTTCCCATCCCCCATGAGAACAAATTAGCATAGCTTTGTTCTTACAGCCTTGTTTCAATAAGTTGACGAAATATGGCGGGTTGCTGATAGCTCATTAGTTGCTGAAGAGTATCCAGTGACCACCATGGATATGGAAAATATGAACTTAGGTTCCCTACAGCCAAATTAACATATTATCTGCTATATACTATGGAATGAGACATTATTCTCCTTCCATAGATGGGCCAATATAGCTAAGAGGAATCATTTAAGGAAATTAAAAATCTCCATAGGGTGAATAAAGTTCCTGAATATGCTAGCAAATGTACAATTGAGACAAATAATTAGAAAATCATGGAACTGTAGAAGGTATGTCAAGGGTCATTGAGTTGAACCTTCTGCTGAAGTAGGAAATCCACAGCTAAACATATTGCCTGACAGGTGGCCATCTGACCTTTGTTTAAAACCTTCCAGTGAAAGAGGGTCCATAACTTTCAAAGGTAGTTCATTCCATTGTGAAACAGTTTTTATTGTCAGGATGTTCTTCCAAAGTGACTCTGTAAGATAGGGTTGGGGAATTTGGAATCTGCTAGATGTTGGTGTACCACTTACATCATCCTTCACCATTGGCTATGCTGGCTGGAGCTGGTGAGAAGACTACATGTTGCCCTAAGGACAGGTATGTATTTTAACACAGAGGTTACATTTTAAATATTAGGCATGTTGGCTTGTCTTATGAATACCCAGAGTATGATCACTGCTTTTTTGAGAGGGAAGCTCCGCTATGTGTGCTATGAGCCATGATTCCAATACATAATGAAGACATTCACAATGTCAACTAGCCGCCTAGAGTGGTCCTCGATTGACCAGATAGGCGGGATACAAATAAAATAAATAAATAATAAATAATAATAACTACAATGTCAAGAAATGACACCTTTTAAAGGTTTCTCAGCTTGATGTTAATATAACTGTACCTAGTGGTTTGTGGAAGGATATACAAGTCACTGGTAAAAAAAAGGAACACACCCAGAAATCTAGCATTCCAGTTCTAGTGTCATAATTAATGAACTAATTCTCCCATGCAGCTTTCCTAGAGTTGGGGTTAGAGTTGGTTAATTGGAGAAGGGAGGAAATCTGAAGCCCTTAACAGGCCTGAGCAATAGATTTGTCCTTAGAAGTGTCTGTAGTACTGATGAGGTTTGCCCAAGGGGGGTTGTTTTGTTGTTAGGGAGGAAGACTTAAGATCAAGTTGCTCAGAAAATAGATCTCTCGTGGCTCTCCACTTGTCTCATCTTTCTACTGAAGCACACATTTGACTTCCTAATGAAGCACAGTGGGGCACTCTGTCTCCAGTGCCCTTCATCTTCTCCCCCAGCTTTCCCATTTCAGCAGGAGCGGGAACACAGGCACAAATACATAATCATTCACTTCTAGAATGAGCAAAGAAATAGCTTCACCTACAATTTTCTGTCTCTACCTTCCATAACTTTCTGAATGAAAACAGGTTTTGTTACTTCTCATTTCTGATGTGTTTCTTCTCCACCCCACCCCCCTCAATTCCTTCATTCTTGTGGCACCCTTTCCTCCTCCTCCTCCTTGTTTTAAAATCAAAGGCCTTCCTAAAAATCTTGAAGTGAGGCAATCTTGCTAGATTTCTTTCTTTGAGATACAATGTTAATCTTTTCTCTTCCTGGCAGCAGTTGAGGCCAGACAAGAAGTAATATGTCCTCCGATTGAGTGAATATTAATAGAATTTTTGACATCACAGGGGGCTGGGAAGTCTTTTGGTGCTAGAAAAGTGCATTATATGAGCACTGGTATAACTGCTGTGTGTGCATACGCTAGGTTGAATCCCTTGTGCCAGTTTAACTTACAGATGAATTAATCAGTATGAGAGGCAGAGAAAGAGAGTGAGCGAGCTGTGTTTCCCTATGCACAAAGGTCATAAATAATGAGGGGGCTGTTGTTGTTGCTGTTGTTGTTATTCCTATCTGACTTTTCCTAGACAAGCTTTTCATTTGGGCATGTTGGTTTGGGTATCAGATCTGAATAATATGTACATCTTTGAAACCTGTGTAAAACCAGCACGGTTAGGGCAATTTTGACAGAGAATCTTATATTACCATATGGTCAAGTGCAACATCAGGAACCTCCTAGCTCTCATAAGCACCCATTATTCAAGTGCCACATAGAAATGATAATGAAAGCAGACATCTCTGTTAACAGCCATTAATGAGAGATGATTCTGCAAATTTGACAGCACATGCTTCGTGGCGCAGTGGTTAAAACGCTGTACTGCAGCTAAAACTGTGCTCACGACCTGGGGTTCAAATCCCAGGTAGCCGGCTCAAGGTTGACTCAGCCTTCCATCCTTCCGAGGTCGGTAAAATGAGTACCAAGCTTGCTGGGGGGGGGGCAATGTGTAGTCTGTATAATGAAATTGTAAACCGCCCGGAGAGTGCTTGTAGCACTATGGGGCGGTATATAAGTCCAAAAATAAATAAATAAATAAATAAATAAATAAATAAAATAGCTACATGCTCATTCACACTTATCAGTTTCAGACCCAAGTCTGGATACTGTTGCGTGTGAAGCAGCATTTAAAAATAATGCTGTTATACTATGAATCTGCTCCTCTTCATCACCATAAATAATAGCCTCATTCTAATATTTTAATTTTTTTTTCTTGGCGGGCAAAGAACTGCCTCCTTTAGGCCAGTAAAAGATTTGGGTTAGCTAGAAAAATAGAATTGAGGTGGAATTAATTCTGAACATGCAGTCCTCTGCATGTCTATTTTCTGAGTGAGTTTAATTGGATTTACTCCCAAGGAAGTGTATTTAGGACTGAGTATGATACTTAGCTCATGGCTTTCATCAATTTACTTTTCACAACATTTATCAAAACATTTTATATTGAATGGAAGAACAATATTCAGAACATGGCCAAAGAGCCCAAAAAACCCACAACAACCATCAGATCCCCGGTGTGAAAGCCTTCGAGAATACATAAAACTTTCTCTTCCTCTAGCATCTCTCACCCTGATAATTGACTCCCAACATGAAGACCTGTAGATTGGGGAAACATAGCAATTCTCTGAGAGTTCAGAGAGCATTCTCAATCCTCAGAATAAATGAGGAATAGCATTTACAGTACAATCCTAACTATGATTCAGCTGTAGATTTTCTGTGTTTCCACAGTCATTTAATTGTAAGTTCTATTCAGTGATAGCCAACTACACCAGAGCACAGAGTGCTGTCCTCTGAAGATGCCGGCCACAGAGACAGGCGAAACGTTAGGAAGAACAAGCTTGAGAACATGGCCAAAGAGCCCGAAAAACCCACAACAGCCATCTATTCAGTGGGACTTTCTCCTAGGTAAATATATATAGTTTTTTTTAACCATAAGGGCATATTTTTCCCAACTAAAATAATAATAGTAAACATCAAAAGTAGAATCTGGAGGCTGTAATTATGAAACAAGGAAGGGCCAGATGGCTAACCCTTTTCCCCGTAGCTATTTTTTCTCTGCTCAAAATCACTTCCAAGCAGCTTTTGTATGATGGGAAGGGTTATATTGTGGAGGGCCAATTCTGAACGGAATAATGATTAATAAACAATCTTGTTTGCTTTTCTCTTCCTTTGCTTAGAATCATAGCATTCCAAGTCTGCTTTGATTCACTGGTGGTATATCTTGTTTTGGAGTGGGGGAAATATACATGCATTATTATTTGTTATGTTTTGTTTAGGCCTGGGGTTTCTTTCTTTGCTTAGGGGTTTGCTTGTTGCATTCTAGTCAGGAATGCTTTTCTGTGCTCCTGATAATTATGTTGGGGATGGCATTCCGGATGAGCTCATCATTCTGACCTGATAAGAATAAGATTTAGGTAAGACACTGGCACAGTCTGCAAGTGTGGCTACGATGGTCATTTGCACAGGGGCTATAGCAATGCCTGCCATAGGAGCTTTTGCTGCCAAGAATGCCACACTTTAAATAATTTTACTGTACTATTCCCTATTTTCCCCTTCCTGGTGCTGCCTGAAACAGATTATTTTAGCATTCTTCACACCAGGGTAAGCCCTGGTGTTAACATAAGGGGAAATCACCAACTCATACCATTTTTACATTCCAGGGTAACCTGTGACCCTTCTTTCTGCTCTGTGCATGTAGAGGCAGTTGGAAGCTCTTGACTGTTGCCTCTATGTTTCTCATCATTCTTTTAATGAGGAATGTAGTCAACAACCCTTTCTCACTTCCTGGGAGAATGCAGACTCTCTGGGCTATTTGTGTCCTTAATTAGAAGGACAGAATAATTGGGCCTTCCGCATTTGCTTGCTCAGAAAGCAAATCATTGTGAAAGGCTGTGGCATTGTGCAGGTGCCACCAGAAGGCCAGCTGAGTTCCATTAACACAATCTGCCTTTTGTTTGCTAATTTTCAGCCCTTCAGGCATCCTCCGGAACTCCTTCCAGGGAAGGGGCACAGTCCCTGACATGAAGGGCTCAATTTTCTGGCTAACTGCATGAAGCTTTGTGGAAGATTCTGTGTTATGAGGCCGGGAAACAGGACTTGTTGCTTTCCCAAGATCTCAACTCTGTTGTTAATTCACACAAGGTCGAATGCTGAAGACCTGTATGATATGCATGGTTATTTATGTCACTGGGTGCAGAACTATGCCAGGCAAACAAGCTTGGATTTTACATCTGCTTAGCATACAGGAGAAAGCGAGAGAGAAAGAGTCCAACTTCCAGGGAGTGATGAGTTGAAACTCTGTTTTTTATATCTCTCTCATTTCAAAGTTACTTACTTCATTGTAGGGTACATTGTTATGTACTAATGAGATTGTTGTCTATATGCTGTATCTTCATAAAAAGGTAAAGGTAAAGGTTCCCCTTGACAATTTTTGTCCAGTCGTGTTCGACTCTAGGGGGCAGTGCTCATCCCCGTTTCCAAGCCATAGAGCCAGCGTTTTGTCCGAAGACCATCTTCCGTGGTCACATGGCCAGTGCGACTTAGACACGGAACGCTGTTACCTTCCCACCGAGGTGGTCCCTATTTATCTACTTGCATTTGCATGCTTTCGAACCGCTAGGTTGGCGGGAGCTGGGACAAGCGACGGGAGCTCACTCCGTCGCGTGGATTTGATCTTACGACTGCTTGGTCTTCTGACCCTGCAGCACAGGCTTCTACGGTTTATAATGATCTCTGCTAAACATTACATCTTCTCTGTATTTTTCATATATTATTATTGTTATATGCTGTCAAGTCATATCCAATGTATGGTGACTATAATAGGGTTTTCAAGGTATATGGGATTTTTAAGGAATGGGTCTACCAGTGTTACCCCCCCCCCAGTGAATTTTTGTAGCTGAATGGGAATTTGAGCCTAGGTCTTCTGAGTCCTAGCCCACCATTCCAGCTACTACATCACACTCGCTCTCACTCATATTACATGCAATTCTAATAAAATGAGTGTTTATAATTCTTGCAATGCTTCATATTTTTAGAAAATGTTCATAACTGTTAAAAAAAAGTACGAGATAAGGGGGACTTCTGGAATATGTGAATAAATATAATATAGAAATGATTATGGCCCATATCCTCTTACCTACCTATTCTGGTGTTGCACAAATGACATTGGTTTGAGAGGCTAATTATTCTAAGTTAAGAAATGACTGTAGATATGGTCAGCTGCATACTGAATTGTGAGACTTGGCAAACAGATTATAATGGTTATGGTGCTTTTTTTAAACTTAGGGCAACTTGCCTCCAAAAGTGAAACTATTCACATAGCTGCACAAGAAGATTTTGGCCATTATATTGTGGGTGAGTTATAAACCTATGGCAGGGCATCAGTCATAATTCTCCTCCACATATTTAGATATTATGTAATTTGAGAGTAAGTTTAAAAGGGGCTAATAAAGACATAGCTCCTGCATTTAACAGTTGTGTAGAAAAAGGAATTTGGGAGAAAAGTTTGGCTAGATCTGTTTATCATGCAAATGTGCATATTTCTTTGTATATTATAGATATAAAATACTAAGAACCGGAGCACCAGTCTCTTCTTCTATTGGCGCTCGGGGATTCTTTTTATTGGTCACAGGCATGGCTTCTTGTCCAAATGTGCACACATGGCAGGGCACATAATACCAGAAGCCACACAAACTCAGAGTAATGTTCCCTGGCTCTTCTCTTGGGCAGCATGGTGGGTGTTTGAACTCTGAGCCCTTGGCTTCTACAGCCAGACACACCAACTCACTGGGCTGTAAACACAGAATAAATACATGGAAGGACAGCAGGAGCATGATGATCACTGCCTGTCTGCTGGCCTCACCCTTTCTACACTGTACATTCCACGAAAGATGCAAATAGTATATGTATATGTGTGTAGGATCTACTCCTCACCCATGAGCATTGTTCCTGATTAAGCATTCATAGCTACTGTATATGCCCTCAATATTTCTACTGATGTTCTGTTTTAATGTGTGTTTTATTCTCTGTTGTTTCTATAAGTGGAGTTTCCTCCCATGGAGGCTTAACTTAATGTGGTGAGAAGGTTCAAGAGTGAATGAAATTGAGAACCATACTGCCGGGAGGCTAGATTTCATAATGAGGCTGGACTCCTAGCAGGGTAGCTCACAGGGGAATGAGCCACCAGACTAAGTGGAACACATCCTTTTCAGGAATCAGTTTATATTTTATTGATTATAGTAAATCTGTTGACTGTGGATCAACGAGAAGCCATGGATTCTTAAATGAAAGGGAGTTTACAACATTTGGTTGTCCTGATACATAATACTTTAGACAAGTGGGTATTGCTAGGGCAGAATATGGAGAAGTAGAATGTGTTCTAAGAGGCAAAAGGGTTAGACAAAGGTATATTTTATCTCTCTGTGTGTTCTATCTGATAGAATGTAGCTTTCTGTCATACAGAAAGCTAGATTAGGTACGGATGATGGAGTAGAAAACTGGTAGAAAAAATATAAACAATTTAAGAATAATAAATTATTTTTTACACAACAATGTAGGTAATATGGTATATTACTGGCAGAAAATAGCAGGGGCTGAAATGACTAGTAAATCAGCTGTTCACAGCTAACATGAACTGCTACAAAGATAAGTAAATGGGTTCTAGATCAAATTAAGTCTAAAGTGTCCCTAAAAGCTAAGCTGATTAAATTGGGGTTGTTGTGCTTCAGTATCATGAGAAGACAACTCAAATGGAAAAGACCATGATGCTGGGAAAAGAGGAGGAAATTGATTGATTCTTTAAGGGAAGCCATAACCCTTAATGTACAGGAACTGAGCAGGGCTATCAGTGATAGAACGTTTTTGAGGTAATTGATTCATAGGATCACTGTCAGTTAGAAATGACCTGATGGCACATAACAACAAAGGGGACTTCATTGTTGTGGATCTGGAACTTATCTTATGGGGGTGTATTTTCTATGAATTTGAGAAGCTTATAGAGAGCTGTTAACACCTTTTTATCCATATGTTGCTTTTATTTTAATAGTGCCTGTGACGGACAAGTCAGTGACCACACAATAGAACCCTGATTCAGGAGCCAATGGTTGTACAGAAGAGGCGGGACTAAGGAAATATAAGAAGAATGGAAGTCAAAGATCAGTTAGCGAAGAGTTAGGGATATGAGTTAGAGTTAGAGAGAAGCAGTTTAGGCAGTTAGGACTAGCCTTGTGTTAGAGAAGGGTAATAGAGAGATAGAGAATAAGACAAGGAAAGTGCAGATCTTGTATGGTTTATGGTTATGATTGGAAAGAATCAGAAGTGAAGAGAAATGAATAAATACCTTGATTAAAATGATTCTACCTAAGCAAATATAAATGTTACCAAAGCACAATTTATTGAATGAATAAAAGACCATTTATGATTCACTCTACATGATTTACTGATAAACACTTAAATAAACATTGTCATATTGAAGAACTGTGATTTAAGAGTCATATGTGATAGAGTGAGGATAAATCTTCTGGTGGCAGCGGAAAAGGGTTGAAAAATAAATGTCATACCTGAAAGTGAACCTGGGTTGTGTGGAAGAACAAACAGGGGAACTGAGGGTGTGTGACAGTGCCTTATCCCTTAATAGCCACCAATAGCAGGCTGTATAGCTGTATAGCTCAGTGAGTTAGGTATGAGAATTCAGTTCCCCACTGTGCCTCCCAGGAGAAGAGCCAGCCTATGTAGCCTTGGGAAAGCTGCACAGTCCCAGGGCACCAGCAGAAGGATTGGTAAACAATTTCTGAGTACTATCTGCTTAGAAAATCCTGGCAAGGGTTGCCATAAATTGGAATTGACTTGACAGCACACAGTTATTATTTATTAACACAGTGTTGTTGGAAGAATTCATTTTCACTACAACCACTGTGAGAATCCCAGCCATATTCTTGGGGAATGGAAAATCTTGAAGTGGGTGGAAGTACATGATAATTATTTCTGCTGCTAACCAGAAAATCACTTAAACTCACTCTTATACTCGGTGAAACTCTTTACCCCTCTAATCCCATCTTGTCTACTCTGTCCAGCAACAGATGTCCAAACTGGGACTGGAATCTCTCCCTGGGATTTCCTGATGGTCTCTTATCCAACTACTAAACAGATCAGGTCCTGTATAGCTTTAAAATGTCAAATGAGATTGGGTATGATGAATGTGGTGTGGTGACCATCTGAATCCTGGCTCTAGTAAAACATTGTGTGTAGGGGCCTATTTTCAGAATCACCGAAAACACAACCACAGTGTATGTGTAGCATATACAGTAACTGCATTAATATAGGATAAGCATGGCTTACAGGGGATGAACCTGCTTGTGGCATAAGATATGAAGGTGTTCATTTGTCAGACCTATCGAATTTAGCACAAATGCCTTCATATAAACGGCGTCTCTGCTAGTGTGGGGAAGTAGGAGGTTATGATACAGGGAACTGGGTTGCTGTGAAGGATGAGCTAAATATGTTCAGGAGCCAGCTATCACTGTGGGGACATAAGGAGAAGATCAAAACAGTCTTTGGTGCAGCTTGGAGTCAGCTCTGTGAATGCAATTTCATGGTCTCCTAGTCTGTCCACATATGTCTCACTTGACAAAAATTCCCCTCTTGCCATCTGCCTCCATGTGCAGTAAATCAATAGCTTCCCATAAGACACAAAAGGAACCAAGAGCCAGCAGTTCAGAATCCTTTTATGATTAAATGTGTCCTGGCACTCTGCACAATTTCATCAGCACTAGGAACCTATTAATCACTGTACCAAGGAAACAAGGCCAAGGGGAAAGTTGATGAAGAGGATCAGATCATGGCTTGGCTGTTGGCACCAGGTGCTTGTCAGCTGGAGAGAATCCAGTTGACATTAGAAGGAGAGATCAGTTGAGCAAAAAAAGGGAACCATCATGGCAGAATACCCCATTGCCTTCACTTTGAGATGTCAACGAAAGTAGATCATATGAATCACAAACCCAAACTGGTATTGCGTCGATCAATGTTTCCCCCATACTCATTTATACCTTCCGAAGTGACCAAGGCCTATGTTACAAGTGCTGACATAGCTCTTGGTTATGCATTGCCTCAACCTCAGCCCCACTATGAAGAATACCCCCCACTCTGGTCATAAGTGGAGAAAATGTGGAACCTGTGGCTCTCAAGATAATGTTCACTTATAATAATCCTCAACTTTGGTTGCTGGCACCAATGGGAATAACAGACCAACAGCATTTAGCTGGCCATATGCTCCCCCTCCCATTCTTAGTGCTTTGAATTTTCAGATGCTTACTTTCTCAGATTTTCCATCAGTATTTCTATGCACTAGTCATATATTTCATTAAACCAGCTTGCAGATTAGTAGTGAGCTCTATGGTGCTCTTTGGGGGGGGGGGATGAAGAAAAGAAAAAGAACAAAGGAGCAAGAAAATTTGCTCTTGGATACTGTGCTAAAGGTGCTAGGACCAGCCAAACCACTAGACAGAATGAGAATGCAGCCCTAGGTAGCTGATTTTGAGTGCCATGAAAGGCAAGCAAGTTTATTGTATTATATTTTTATTTTCAGGAAAAGGTGGTTGTGTGTTTTTCCGCCTCAGGCACCAAAATAACTTCGCCAGCCTTGGCTACTGTGCACTTTTATGCAAGAATGTATGTTGGGGAGACCATTTCCTTTTCTGCCTTGGTCAGCGAAGTGTCTTCAATCACCTCTAAAAGTAACAGCCTTCTAGCAAATGACTGTAAACAACTCTGATGAGATTCAGAACCTAAACCAAGTCAGCACATGTCTGATTTAACAAGCTGATTGCAGCTTGCCTTCCAAAAATTTATTCTGCTCTAAGAGACACCTGTGCGGGCAGCAGGAACACAAGGTTCATATAAAACCCTAGTGGATCCCTATACATGACTGATGGGCTACAGTCAGCTTGGAGGATCAGGAGTTATGCAGCCTTAAATGTAGATGGTGTGATTTGGCTTGGATATTGCTGTCCCTGAAGAACACATTGTCAGTCAATAACAGCAGGAATCTCCTATGCTAGCATGGCAATAAGAAACCTGTGCTGTTGCTAACCTTTAAGTTTCCTTGGATCTAAACTGAGACACCCTCTCCCTACGGAACCTATTTCTGTAGACACACAAGAGAGGAGTGCTGGTGCATCACAGTGTTTTATGGTCACCATTGTTATTCTATTATTAAACATGGTAAGGGGAAGAAGGGAGAAGAAGGACAAGAATTCCCTGGTAGCCAACTCCTGTCAGAGACTTGGAGAGAGCTGCTGTTTGAATTAGCATTTCCGCAGAGGGTACAAAAGCAGCTGAGAAAGGCAAGCAATGAGCTGCAGTGTGAGCAAAGAAGGCTCTCCTTAATCCAGTTTATCAAAGCACTTGCAGCCACAATTTGCAAGCGAAGTGTGACGGCAGCAGATACTGAGCAAAAGAATTCATTTGTGGCTAGTGCAAAAGAAATATATAAATTGCTTGGGGAAGGCCAGACCTTCCCCCAGACATTTTATTTTATGTTATATAAGAAACACAGATGCTTCTTAACAGGAGATGTCTTAAAAGGAATAGTGGAATTTTTTTTAAAGAAATTGTATGTATAGAAATATGTGAAGCACTACTACATATCAGTAAGCCCAGTGTTTTCTAAGATGTGGCATACAGTAATGCTGTGATGGCAGGACTCTGAGGCAAATCTAAAATTAGCTGACTGTATTGGTAGTTACATAAACTTAGATCAGCCAATGGGATTTTGGGGGGGACTAGGTTCTAACCCCCACAGCGTCATGAAACTCATTAAGTGACCTTGGGCCTGTCAAACTCTCTCAACCAAATCCACCTCACAGGCTTGTTTTGAGCATAAATGGAAAGGAGGAGAACCATATATGCCATCTTGAGCTCACAGGACAAAAGGCAGAATATAAATACAATTGTTTTTTAAAAAAATCCAGATATCACAAAGCAGAGGAAAAACCTGAGGTAGATAGGAACATGTTAAGAAAAAACATTCCCTTTGTCACACATAGTATACTATGTCATCACTCTCTAGTTGAAGTTCCACCTAGGGCCAAGAAACTGGTAACATGTTTCATGCATTACAGTCTATTAGGTGCTGATTTGTATTGAAGATCTGAAGTCTTACACCCTTATTTATGCAACAGCCCTTAAGATATTTGAAATGTGCTAATGTCAAGTATCTAACACCCCACAGTGTCCTCTTTTCTAGGCTGAACATGATTTCTATGGCCTGCAAGACCTCAAGTTCAGCAGGTGTCAACTGAAGAGCCTCCTTTCCCTTCAATTTCTAAGTCTTATCAGAAATAACCACACCTGGCTGTAACTCCTAGAACTGCAGTTTATCAGAGTGCAATCCAAAAAGGGTAACTTTTCCTGGCAAAGGAAGACTGAGAAATATATGCCTCTCTAGACTTTATTGGTCTGCAAGTCTCATTATACCACAATCTTAACCATGCTTGTTAGTGCTGATCATAGTTGTTATTCAACAGTACATGGATCTGATACTCTATTCCATTAAATATAGTCCATGTAAAATAAAGCATTTTAATCTATAAGGTTCCACAAAAGGCATTTTACAGTATATGAACTTCTGGGTGGCTATATATCTCTAGTTCTGAGCTAAAGACTACTACTATAAATAAAATGTTAATGTGGAACTGAATGCCTGATTCAATGGGAGCAGAGCTATGAACAATTTAGGGTTATTCATGCTTTCTGGATCTTAGAATTACTGTTGATTTTACTTTGGTTTTATTTGGTAGTTTAAAAAAAGATTCTTAGCAGTCTTTTATGTTTTTCTGTTACAGTTTTCACTTTGATTGGTGAACCACCCAGAGCGCTTCAGCTATTAAGTAGTATTGAAATGTGATAAACAAACAAATAACTGTCCATCAGTATTGCCAAAGTCATACATGAGGACAAGCTGCAGTGTTAAAGGACTAGCCTGCAATATTTCACCAATTTTGATAGCTCCTGGGAGGACAAAGTGTTTTCTGCCTAACAGTTGTTTAGTAACATTTAAACCATTTGGGATAAATATGCATTTTGTACATATGTTTTATGCTTCTTTAGTAAATTCATATTTCAGAGTAATAAACCAAGCTTGGAATTGGATTTAAAAAAATCATATTTGATCAGAAAAATAATGCTGTTAACAAAGCTGCGTGGTTAAAGAAAAAGGAAAGCTTTCAACTGCACAGATGTTGTTTTCATTTCTGTGCGTTTTGCTGGTGCATAAAAAGACCTCATAATTGCTCTTAAGCTTTTGCAACCCATAGTCAGCCCAGGTAAAATGCTATAGCATTGCTGGTGTGAAAAGGGGCAGTTGCCCTCAAGGCGTAAGTGCTAATATCTTGACAATCTGTATCCCAGTATGCAGTGTGAAGGAAGGCTAAAAGAAGCTGCAACTAGAAGCTGGGAGTGTGTTATCAGTCTTTGATTCAATAACAGGTGACAGGCTTGGAAACAGTTCCAGGGACATTAAGTACTGTATCAGTAAATTATGCCCCCAGGATGAGCCTGTGATAAAGGCTGTTGCCACCAGGAGTCAAATGTTAATGAACAATGTAGCGCCCTGCTAGAGTCTTGGCCAAACAAGGATGCTGAGTAGATGCAGGGAGGCAAGGAAGTCTAGAGAACAGATGCTTTGGATGTGAGAGGGGCAGCTGATGTAATGCTAAAAACCAGTTAGGGATATCAGTTAACATCAGTGCTTCATGGGAATATAAACTGACCATGGCTTGTAATCTCCCTCCTACCAGGGGTGATAACAAAGAGTAATGCTTGCTGACCTTTTCTGAACAATTCTTTTAGGAGTGCATCAGGAGCATCTCCTTCTTTTGCTTAAAACAACTTCATGGCAAATAGTTTAACATTCGGAATGCAGAGACCCTTCCTCCTGGATCCAAAACTCTTAATGAGTAATCAAAGCATATTCTGTTTTATTTCTGTTATAACTGAAGTTGCACTAAATTCATCCATATTTGAGGCAACCCATATATCCAGAAAAAATGCTTAACATTCTAAAACCTGGTTCTAGCATCAAGGATGAACAGTCAGCTGATGAAGGTGAACTAGCTAAATTTCTTCTGCTCTAGCACAGACTCAGTTTGACCTAACTGAAATATGGCTAGGTGTATCCATTTTTATTTTGCAAAAGGTAAAAGTAAAGGTTCCCCTTGACATTTAGTCCAGTTGTGTCTGACTTTAGGGCATGGTGCTCATCCCTGTTTCCAAGCCGTAGAACCAGCGTTTTGTCTGTAGACAGTTTCTGTGGTCACATGGCCAGCACAACTAGACACGGAACAGTTACCTTCCCACCGTGGTGGTACCTATTTATCTAGTCGCATTTATATGCTTTCGAACTGCTAGGTTGACAGGAGCTGGGACATGCGACGGGAGCTCGTAGATTCGATCTTACGACTGCTGGTCTTCTGACCTTGCAGCACAGAGGCTTCTGCAGTTTAACCCACAGTGCCACGACGTCCCTACTTTAATATTTATTTATTTTGGTAAGGTAAAGATAAAGGTTCCCCTTGACAATTTTTGTCCAGTCGTGTTCGACTCTAGGGGGCGGTGCTCATCCCCGTTTCCAAGCCATAGAGCCAGCGTTTTGTCCAAAGACAATCTTCCGTGGTCACATGGCCAGTGCGACTTAGACACGGAACAGTGTTACCTTCCCACCGAGGTGGTCCCTATTTATCTACTTGCATTTGCCCGCTTTCGAACCACTAGGTTGGCGGGAGCTGGGACAAACTCCGTTGCGTGGATTCGTTCTTATGACTGCTGGTCTTCTGACCCTGCAGCACAGGCTTCTGAGGTTTAGCCCGCAGTGCCACCATGTCCCTCTTTTTCGTTTTATTTACTTTGGTACATCCACCCAAAACAACAACAGAATTACTGACCATGGAATTTAGATTCTCAGTATTTAGAAAAATTACTTTTTACACTACAAGTCCAGAGTGCCCAGCTAACATAGTCACTTGACTTGAGGAAGCAGATTGTGTGTCCACAAAACCTCGTGCAATAACAAAACCCTGAGTCTTAAAAGTGGCACGTGACTCTTTATTTCTGTGAAATCAATTCAGTCTTCATTTTGCTCTTGTATCGCAGGATAAAGACATATTGCAATTAGCGATTCCTCTAAGCCTTTTCATATTATTGAGATTTGGGGGAGAAGTCTTTCATTATAGTGGAGCTAGACCTTGAAACATTTTTAAAGTATCTTGTTACAGGCACTTTTCTGCTGTCGTTTTAAAAAAGTTTTATTACTCATTCCTTGTCTTAAGACTCACCACTTATTGACACATTAACAAAAGTTTTTATTTTTAAATTACTAATTAAAATGCACCTAAAACACAAAACCTTATTAAAAAGTACTTAAAAATAAAAAAAAACTTCCCTATGGCTCTTCTAAAAGCAACTTATTAGGAGGAGCAAATGAATGTCAATCAAAGAAATTAATGACATTAAAAGCTATTATGCTGTTTTGCAAAAATAACACTGTGGTCCTCCTGTTACTCTCAAAATACCATCTTATGCCAATGCCATTATTTGTGAAACATTATTTCCAAGCTTTAAGTGAAGCAGTTACTAGAAAGACTTATTAGGAAGGCATATATGTTGATACAGAGAACTTCTAAGGAAAACTGCTAGTGGAGATTGTAGAAAATGCCCTACTAAGCTAACCATTTCTCTCTAATTTGTTTTCTATCATCTCCGTGGCTGTTTTAGAAACAGCTGGCACTGTAAAACGGTATAAAGATTAAAACCAAGAAGACCCAGATAAATTCTGTAAAGCTTATGGGTCAGTGCATTTACAGATACAAAACAGTTGTTATTAGAGAGTTGCCCGTTTTCTGTTTCTAGTAGAGAGAACAAATCGCAGTTGCATCCAGGATGGCATACTAAAGTATGTATAGCTTTTGGGTATTATACCAAGGAAGTGTCAACTTCAAAATTATCTCATGTTGCTATACGTATTGGAGAAATTCTGTTGTGGTTTTCTTTATATAGTGTTATCAAGGTAGTATTGCTGTTAGTGCTGCATAAGCACAAAATATACATGTTGTTTAGTCGTGTCCGACTCTCCGTGACCCCATGGACCAGAGCACGCCAGGCCCTCCTGTCTTCCACTGCCTCCCAGAGTTTGGTCAAATTCATGTTGGTAGCTTCAATGACACTGTCCTGCCATCTCATCCTCTGTCGTCCCCTTCTCCTTTTGCCTTCACTCTTTCCCAACACCAGGGTCTTTTCCAGGGGGTCTTCTCTTCTCATGAGATGGCCAAAGTATTGGCGCCTCAGCTTCAGGATCTGTCCTTCCAGTGAGCACTCAGGGTTGATTTCCTTCAAAATGGATAGGTTTGTTCTCCTTGCAGTCCAGGGACCCTCAAGAGTCTCTTCCAGCACCACAATTCAAACAAGTTACACCATTCAAACATGTTACATCTGTAAAACCTTTATATATAAACTCAGCTTATATATGGACTTTATATATGAACTAAGCTGGAGACTACCCAGCATCTAACAAACACAACATATCCATCAACCTCATTTGTAACTGCAAACATTTATATAAAAGATGCTTGTCTATTCATCTGGATGGCATTTGATGAACCATTGACAGCCCGCTTCTGGTAACAGGGAGGCATTGAAACCGTACTGAAGAAATAAGAGTCATCTTAGGTAACCTGAACCACTGAAAGCAAAAACCACACAAAAGTGAAACCGTAGCATTGGGGGTGGGGGAATAGAACCTTACAAGGAAGTGGTGCTGCTCTCTTAAGAATGCTGTGCCAATGTATGGAGTGACTGCAGCACAGCAAAGAGAAACATGACCTTAGGCTGTGTTGTGATTCTCAACATTCATCTGATGCCAACCTGACCCATGGGAATATCACAAGCCTAATACCCACACCTTGATATCAGCATAGCAGATTACCTGGCAGTTTATGAAATCCACACAAAGCCTTCCAAAGTTGGCCCCATTCCAATAAATGTAGTGTGATGCCAGGGACCACCTGGCTGATGGAACAGCCTGGCAGAATGAGAACACAGCCCCAGAAGACTGAATGAGAACACACTTAAGAGATAAGAGAAATTGCCCACACTGTACCTTTCTGAAGTGGTTGTAGAGACCATCCGATGTTGCTAGAAACGTGAAATCCCAATGCCCTGTCAGTTGGGTGGCAGCATGGCCTACCTAGCTCGCTTCTAATTTAGGATACCAGTTCTCTGGCAAGGAACTCTACTAGATTCCTCTCTTTCTTTCTCAGCCTATGTACAGTACATGGAAGGAAGGTCACAGCAGATGGGGAGGAGGGGGTAAAGATCAGCCCAGAGATTAGAGAGGCATTTTTAGCCAGCCAATCGGTAGCTAGGCTCTGAGTAATGACTCGCTGACAGCACAAGGTGAAAACATTACTGCAGAGAATCAGAAAATAAGCTTTGGGGAGAGCTGTGTTCTTCCTTTCTTGGGGACACCCAACCCCCAGTTTCCTTTTTTTCCCCCTTATATGCATCATCATGGTCTATTCTCTCCTTTTCTCTTTTGAATGTTCCTTCAATATGTTCTTCATACAAAATTAGGGATCATGTCCTTTATGATGATGATGATGATGATGATGATGATGATGAAAATAGAAAATGCAGACGTCTCCATCTTGGACTGGGACCGCAACAGGGGCCAAGGGGTCACGGGTTAAAGGACCCCTTGCTCCAGGTCCCAGTCCTGTCTTCTGCACATCAACATGGTAGATTTAAAAAAAAAATAGAGCAGTGCAAGAGCCAAATATGTGAATAATGCCATATTTTGTTTGGCTCTCAGATCCTAGAAGTAGTATTGTTGTTTTCTTATCTGCTGATTAAAAAGAATGTTCCTTGTTTTTTCTGTTAAAGGCTGGTCTAAATAAAGATAAATTGGGGTTATATTCTGTCCCAGATTTCTAGGGTCAATATAGACAGGCTACTTTGGAGTCTCTGCTCTTCTTCCTTTGAAATGCTATTACAGTCATCTCTTGTAGATGATTTTGGATGTCCTGAAATAATATAGTTAGTTTGTTAGTGCATTATTATGATGTGAAACTGAGAGGAGCTCAAGGGATTTTATGCCCTATGTACCAATATAATTTGTCTGATGTTTGGCACTATCAACATTGACCTGGTTGGTTGGGGTTCAATTAATGTTCTGCTTTAGAGAGCAAAATGTCTTGGGCTGCTTGTACACATTATGAAGATGAGAAAATGCTGTTAATAAAATGATGGGCTTTCTATAAGGGATGGAAGGCTGCAGAAAACTGGTCTTGGGAGTGCCTGGCCTGTATCCACAATCTGTTCCTGGTGTGCTTGCAGAAAGATGGGTTCTGCAGCATACAGCTTTAGAAAGAAAGCTGTTAATAGTGAACAAAAGAGGTGAGAGTTTCATTGATGAAAATCTGCTCTGAGAGAATCAGGCCATTACGGTGCCCTCTTGTGGTTAATTCATAATATTTAATAAATGCTTAGTTTTGATACAAGACAAAATGGAATATGGTCATAATGCTTTTATCTTACGACTGACTGAACATCACAGAAGAGTGCTATCTCATGATTTGTAGTAGTCCAAAATAAAAGTTGTGTGATACTATTCCTGTTAGGATTTCGACCACTCCCAAGGGTCAACAATGCTGCCCATATTTTTCTGTCTTTCTTAACTCTGTCAGCCAAGGATAATGCTGAACTCCAGGGAATATATTGCTGTTGGATATGTAGAATAATCACACTGTAGTTAAAGAAATTTGTTATATAACTGAAAAACAGTAGTGCCTAAATAAAGGGAAGATGAATTCCTGTTGCTGGGACAGCAGACTAAGGAGACAGCTTGTCCTTTGAAAAGTACTCTAGGCCTCACAAGTATGCATAATCTGAGGGGTCAAAACAGGCACTGAAGGGAATACATCTTTTCTCTGCTTAACCAATTTCTCTTCCCACAGTGGGATTTCCTCTGAGAAGTTTGAGTTGGCATCAGACCTGTATATTAAGCCCTTGTTTAGCTTCCCAGAAACATTTTAAAAACAAAGCATACTCAGTTTAAGAGAGTTGCCTGAAGAACAGCATGTGTGGTGATGGAGATCTTTCACAATTTCTAAATACATGCTAAACTTACTATTTAGCATGACCTCAGATTCATGTATGGCCCCAAAGATACCTGTTCTTTAAGATGTGCACCTAGTAACTGATTCTGCATTGGTTGGTGTGTGACGTGTGTATGTCCTAGAAACAAGATCATTGTTATCTGAGCTAGGACAGCACTGCCAACTCTCAGAAGGCGTTATCTCTCTCTCTCTCTCCCTCCCTACGCAGGCAAATCCAACTGGTTCCCTCCTCTTGTACATTATTCATCCTACTTTACACAGTCTCTGGCTGGGAGTTAAAGAACTGGCCGGGAAGATGTCATGTAATATTAGAACAGATACATGGTCATGGTAAGATTTGGATGGTGCAGGAGCCTTCCTTTTCTCCACCCCTCAACCTGAGACCTTTAGCATGAGAGACTTTGAAAAACACAGGAGTGTGTAAGCCAATATTAGGGCAACCTTTGAGAACTCACACTGTGCTGAAATACTGATCCTCACAATAATCCTTTCAAATGGGAAAAACAGTGACTTTCTTATAAACTCAGTATGCCTGGTATAGGCTTGCAAGATAAATGATACAATGTATCATATGAGCAAGGGGGAATTACAAAAGTTCACAGCTGTTATGTAAGGAGTAAAACAACAACAAGCTTTGCTTTAAATAAAGTAACACTCCTCTAGAAAGGTGGACACCATGAACCTGGCATACAATAATTCCGCATGGACCGGAGCAAAAAGAACACTCTTTGCTGATTTCCAGACCCTTTTACAAATTCAAAATTCCCAAATCCCACTTCCCACCACTCTTATTGGTTGCTGACAGCCCTTGTGACTCTATTGGATTAAAATTTTCTCAGATGCTTTGGCAGATACACAAACAAACACACACACACAGAGAGAGAGAGAGAGAGAGAGAGAGAGAGAGAGAGAGAGAGAGAGAGCAAAAGAGGGAACACAAAAGAAACTCAAAACTTTCATATACCTCTTTCATAAACCCTAATAATTTGTATTCAAGAGTCATAGCACTTTGGGTGGTACCTTCTAGAGCAGTGGTCCCCAACCTTGGACCTCCAGATGTTCTTGGACTTCAGCTCCCAGAAATCCTGGCCAGCAAAGGTGGTGGTGAAGGCTTCTGGGATTCGTAGTACAAGAACATCTGGAGGCCCAAGGTTGGGAACCACTGTTCTAGAGAACCAAAAGTCCAGTGAGACTACCATTTCCAAGAAGCACTACAGCAGGCATCCTTATTTTGTATTTGAACAACAGAAAGTAGGTCATGCAACCTTGGACCTAGGACCTTTGCCAGGTGAAGGAAATGTAGGTTTTCTATGTGTTTGTATATGTGGGTCTGTGGACTGGAACTCCCAGAATTCTGCCTGGGAAATTCTTGGAGATTTCTGGGGTGTAGTGGTAAAAAGAAAAGAAAAAATAATGGCACCTCTCTAGTATAAGGATGTGTCACTGGAGACCACAGCCAAAATTACCCATATTACCCATATTACTGTGATAGCTGTGTAATAAAGAAAGCTGATAAGAAAAGAAGTATTTAAGTGAAAATTTAAAGTCAGAAAAGAGTTTACAAATATGATGGACTGCCAGAAAGACAAATAAGTAGGTTCTAGACCAAATCAAGTCTTAAATCTCTCTATAAGCAAAAATTACTAGACTGAGGCTGTCAAAAAAAGGGTATATCATGAGAAGACTCACAAGAAAGGACAATAATGCTGGAAAAAATAGAAGGCAACAGGTGAAGGAAATTGAACATGAGGGATTCACCCAATAAAGCAAGCCAAAGCCTTTAGTCTGTAAGACCTGAGCAGGGCTGTTAATGGCTGAACCTTCTGGAGTTCACTAATTAACAGGGTCACCATGTATCAGAAGCATAATAGGAAAGATAAGAAGAAAGATCAGGCGTGGAAGCTCTATTTATTCTGATGCAAAACAAACTCCTAGGCTTATAACTATTGTACCTTTTCAACTAGGTTTCAATAGGCAGATTTTAGGGTAGATCTTGCCAACCTGAAGTCTATCCATCTCTCATCCAGCAATGCAAAAATCTAAGCTGGTGGTCAGGACAATATGAGCCAAATGGTATTTTGTGTGATTAGGAGGTGTGGGGAGTGTGATCCTCTGGTTGCAATTCAATAACCCCTCTTCTAACATGCTCACTAGCTATATTAGTTGGGGAATTCTGATACTTGTAATTTGTTAAAAAAGTGTAGGGATTTCACAATTAGGGTTGCATTTTTATTTTTTGTAGTTTTGTAACTGCTTTATGATAGAAAGTTAAAAGGCAAAGCTTTAGAGCAAGTACACATGTGTTGTTTACTGGGAAGAGGTGGGTAGACACTAATTTCCATGTGCAAAATTGAATCAGAATAGTTTTACAGTTTACAAAGACTCTTGCAAAGAAGCAATTAATAAATGCTACCCTCCACCTGAGGCAGTGGAAGATAGGAGGGCCTGGCGTGCTGTGGTCCATGGGGTCACGAAGAGTCGGACACGACTGAACGACGAAACCCTCCACCTGAAATATACTTAAGGTAGGCTCTGATATTCCTGCCCCAAGATCAAAACTACACATTTTTTAATGTGCTGATATTGTTCCATATTCTAGTTTGGAATGTGTTCCTCATCTGGATCAAGGTTCTCCAGCAGTTTCTTGCTAAAATTCCCTTTCTGCTACGGTTTGGGGTTTATTGCTGTTCACAATAAATCCCTGTATTTTTTTCTTTTCTATGTCTATGAAAAAGAAATGTTGTTTGGGTGACTTAAAGACTCATCTATGGACATGGCCAGATGAGGGAAGTTAGAGTAGTCTGGTTTGCATGAGGTTAAAAGGTTCATATCTATTTTAACTCTCCCTTGAGCAATCATTCCGTTTGCATTCTTAATTTTTTTTCCTCCCATGACAAAGGTCCAGAGAGGACTTTGGATCACCAATTTACTGGTGTGTAAGGTTTAATTGGTTTATTCATGCGTATACAGGCCCTGGTGGTGGTAACGGTGTGAGGGGAAAATAATGAGATGAATGTTGGGGAGACAGAAGGAATGTAACTCCCCCTTCCCATGTCTTTCTCCTCAGCTGGGGCTGCACTGCCTTGTGGGAGCAGAGCGTGAGCTGCTAACCCCAAGACAGACACTTTATTTTTCAGGAGGGCATGGGAGGGGGTCGAGGAAAGCCAGGGGGTTTTCCCAGCGGTTGTTTTTATTTACTTTCTACAGATCTCTTCACTTCCCAAGTAATCACTAAGCCAAAAATAATGGGGGAAGGGAGAAATTCATCTGTTGTTGAATTTGGAGGCTGACATAGCCACTCCTCCTGGGTAAAAATCTAGCTAGGTGGCAAATAACTTAGTAAATAAATAAATAAATAAACATTCAGTAAGTAGACATAAAATTTCCTGGATTAGACCCTGGATGGTATCCTTGATTACAGTTCGGCTCCCACCTGGTCTTGAAGTTGTTGGGTGATCTTGAGCATCAATAATAATAAAAAAGCTAACAAATATATATAAAAGACACATTAAAACATGAGTCAGCCATGTTTGCAATTATGCTGATATTATCCTCATATCTAATCTGGTAGTACAATCAGAGGACCTAATAAGAGCAGCTGTACCACCAGTACAAATGCAGGAACAGGTGATGCCTTTATTCGACCATTAAGATTATAATGAATATTCTTTGTTGTAAGAGATAGGCCTGCTATAGGCCTTGCATACTGCAGCCAATAACCACTATAAAGGTAACCTGGCCTTAACATCAGCCATGTGGATTTGGGACATTAATAACAGCATATAATTTTGGAACTATCCACAGAACTTGATGCACAGTCTTGAAGATGATTTATCATTGAAAGCTCGCTGTTTGTTTTTTGTTTCATATTCTTAATGGTTGAATAAGGGATTACCTATTCCTGCATTTGTATTGTTTTAATGACCATGCAGCTTTTTCCTGATTTTTCCTGTACCACCCATGGCTCTCTGACCTTCCAACCCAGAAGCTAAATGACATGTGCCATCATATAATGATGCAGTTCTACTGACTATGAAGAATAGTCCAGTCTCCAAAATGACAAATCTAACATCAAAATTTAGCATCTAGGAACCAGTGGAAGAACATTTCGAATAAATGTATCACCTATAACTTGAAAGCTGCCATTCTTCAAGAAAAGAAATGTCAAAGTGAGCTTCTAGTGTAAAACTGCTGAAATAAAATTTACTAGGAAGCCTGATTCTATTAATTTAGGGCTAAATGAAAATATTAGTTTTCTTTCCCACTACCAGTGGGAATCAGAACACAGCTAGGATAATTGTGTTACCATTGATTATTTCTATTGCAAACTGTCACTGTTCATCTGACAGATTATAGTCACTGAGCATTATAGTTTTTCCCCCTTCATGCTTGAAAAGAGGCTCCTGGGCCACACATAGCTTTAAGAGTGTAAGCTCTCCACTCTTCCTTGCCTATAACCAATCACAATTTTAATCCGTGTTAAGAATAATGTTTGGAAATAAATTCCACCTAATGGAATCTGCACCCACCTCCTTTTGTACATTTACGCACTAAAATATTTTCTATGACTTCCCTTTAAAAAATAATGCTGAAAGGATTTACAAGAAAACGGAAGATCACAAACGGCTTAACCACGTTCGTGTAATTCAGGCATTTTTCCACGAGTACTGTACTCCCAGGAAACAAACTCTCAGGCACTCAGCAAGTCACCCTCTTTCCGCTCTGGGTCTTTCCGAAGCAGGAAGTGATCACTCTGCGCATGCTCCATCCTTTCCAGCGTTCGAACTCGTAGGTGCCGCCACGGTAAGGCCTAGTTCTGCCGTTTTATCTTCCCCGTATCGTTGCCATCCTTCCGTGGAGTGGCCTGGTTGTTACCCCACATTGCCTGAGCTTTCTTATCTTTTGTTCTAATGGGCGAGTTTCGGCCGGAGGGGAAAGGGGACGGGGGGAAAGCGGGCAATTGGTTGGAAGGCGGCAATGGGTGAAGCCAGGCCATGGCTTCTCTGAATATAGTGAGCGTTGAATGACTTGGGAAACGTTGGTACATGCACCCGTTTTGCCTTCTGGAAGAAGCGGCCGTGGTTATGATAGTAGTAGTAGTAGGCATCCTTCAGTCTCGAGAGTCTATGGTAGTAAACTTAGTGAAAAAACGAAATTGTGTCCTTTTAGTAGTATGTTGCAAAGAGGCGACCTTCTTATGTAGTGAGAATCTGTGTCGGATCCTTAAACTGAGGCACAATTAGACTGATTACAAAAATGGTTACTACACTGTTGAGATTTATATCCTGACCAAACCGTGGCAGGTTACTTTTTGAGCTACAACTTCCAGAATCTTCAATGCTGCCTTGAAGGTTCTGGCGTTTGCAATTTTTAAAAAAAGTTGCTTGCAAGCTCTGATCCTGAAACTGAATCCTGAGTATATATCGTGGGGCTTCCTCCCAGAGATGTGTAGGGTTGCCTAAAAGGTTCGCGTTGTCAAATTGTTACTATTAGTAGGGGCTGCACTGAAACATTTCTTATTTGTATGAAATGTGTGCAGTGCATGTAGTAGCCACTGATGTTTAGAGGGGATGTGCCCTAGTTTAGCAGTGCTACAGACCCCAGATTCAGTCTCTTCTATCTCTACTCAAAAGAGTGAGGAAGAAAATAGTAGAAAGTGCAGCTGCGTAAGAGTCCTTGCCAGTCATTATAATCAGTAGTGAAGTGAAAAAATAATCTGACCTGATAGCCTCTTTTCATGGCTGTTTTCCAGTTTAATTTGAGATGGAGCTATAAAGCATTCTACAGTAGTCCCATCTATGTCTTTGTTGCCTGACTTCTAGCTGCTTTGTCTTTGTTGCCTAACTTCTTGGCAAAGCATTATTTTAGATGTTAGCATGAATAGCAAAAAACAAATTTAAACCAAAAGTTTGTGACATCTTAAGACTTAATAGACTAGCATGAACTTCTGTGAAAACTTACCCTGAAAAATACTGTATTTCAAAAGATTCTACAAGCTTTTGCATGTTTTTTGTTATGCTTGTTGAAACAAACACAGATGCCTTTTTGAAAACTTTATTAGATTGGTTTGTACAGTTTGTGTTGACAGGACTGTTTTACTTTGAAGTAGAGAAGAGGTTGCTATTGACAATCTAATATAATTCTGTTGTAGATGTTGATGCCTAAGAAAAATCGCATTGCCATCTATGAACTCCTTTTTAAGGAGGGAGTGATGGTAGCCAAAAAGGATGTTCACATGCCAAAGCACCCAGAGTTGGCAGACAAAAATGTGCCGAATCTCCATGTCATGAAAGCAATGCAGGTAAAGCAGTGCCCTTTTAACTGGCAGGTTGTATCCTGATTTTAAGCAGATTGGCAGTATCATTGTAATTTCATTGTTTTATTTTTTAAGTAGAGGAAGCCTGGAGGTAGGGGCAAGTAAGAGAGTTATCAGAAGCAAAGTAGGAATAATTGCATATTATAATATTTAAGGATATATAGCATCTTACTCCTCCATGAAGAGTGGCGCCTGATTAAATTCTCTCTTACACGTAATTCTTTAAAAATGCATGAATTCTTGTCTGCCCCACCACTGGGTTGTTTCCGCAAGAGGGCCATTTGTAGTTCTTCAGAATACAGTGGTGCCTTGCAAGACAAATGCTTCACAGGACAAAAAACTCACAAGACAAATGGTTTTGGCAATGGGGTTGATAACTCGCAAGACAAATGTTCCTATGGCCGTGCTTCGCAAGACAAATGTTTTCCGTATTTTGTTCCTGCCTCATGTTTGCTGATTGTTCTATGATGTTTAAAAAGTTAAAAAGTTTTTGATTGAAATTTTTAAAATCATCTGCATAATATGTATGGCTTTAAAGAGCACTTAATCAACCCTTTGTAAACCAAATTTGACTTTGTTCTGACTTTTTTTGCCCATAGGAACACATTAATTAGATTTCAGTGTATTACTATGGGAAAACGCGTTTCGCAAGATGAAGTTTTCGCAAGACAACATTAACTGTGGAACAAATTAAATTTGTCTTGCGAGGCACTACTGTATGTTAGACTGCAACTTCCATTAGCCTTAGCCAGTATAGTGATGGCAAGGAATAATATAATTTACAGTCAAGCATTCTTTAAAGAGCTCAAAGTACTCTTGCAGAAAAAAAATGAGATATGTATAGTATATAATTTCAGATCCTGTATGGTAAATTGAGGATTAAGTTTGGATACTGGGTTTTACGAGATTGAAGGCAATAAGGTAGTTGTAGGTTCCTAGTGGGCCTGATCAGCATAGAGATTTGGCAGAAGATGATCATACTAACTACCGTAGTTGGCCAATACCAAACACCTGTAATATAGTCACACTGTCTGTTCTTGTCCATCATTCATTGTCTATCGAGTTAATTTTTTTTATTAATGCCTACTAACTTGGTTGAAGAGTTTATAGTAGAAACTTAATTCCATTACTGCTGATGGCACCTTCTCAGATTTATCATGGATTAATTAGTGTTTGTTCCTAGTCGCTGAAATCTCGTGGCTATGTGAAGGAGCAGTTTGCATGGAGGCATTTCTACTGGTATCTGACCAATGAGGGCATCCAGTACCTGCGGGATTATCTCCATTTACCACCTGAAATTGTGCCTGCAACCTTGCGCCGCAGCCGTCCTGAGACTGGCAGACCACGGCCCAAAGGTGAGTTTCGGGGAGAAGTAGAATCATAGAATAATGGGTAGGAAGGGGCCCGTGCGGCCATCATGTTCAAGCCCCTGCTCAATTGAGAAAATCAAATCAAAATATATCTGACATAATTATCTAATTTTCTCACTGTTGGCTGTGAGGGTTCGTTTGTAGGGGCTTCAGTCACACCAAATAAAGTACGGGACGGTTTAAATTCAACAATGTTGTCGTCTTTTATTAAACCGGTAACATCAACAGGAGCATCTTTGCACGTGGGTTCTAAGTTCTCTTGCTGTCTAAAACGTGACTGCAAGGGTGTCCAAACATTGTTAACAAAAGGGTTCAACTCATCAAAGTCCCACGGTCCCGACAACACCTTCTCTGGTACCGATGGGTCTCCTTCATCTCCCTCTGCCGCTAATAATGGTAAGGTTTCCTCAACTCCGGTCCACCCCCACGGTCCGGGAAGACTCCCATCTTCCGGAGATTGGTAAGATGCCATGTCTTGGCCTCAATCTCCTGAGCCACTGCCTCACGTTCCTCTCTCAGACGGCACGTCCACTCCTTTGCCTCTGTCTCTCCCCAGTAGGAGGGACGGGGTTGTTGTCCCTGACACCTACACCGTTCTGCCTCCTCGTGGGGAACCTTTACTTGTTCCCATTTCCCTGTCCAGAGATCTTGTACCCAAACCTTTTCCCAACCACCCGGGATGTCGTCCCGCCTCTCTCTTATATCTCCTACCCATGCCTCCACCGACCTTTCCCCTTTTCCCGCCAACTCTTGACCGGTTTGTTCCGCCACACTTAACCCCTTTATCCCCAATACCAAGCCTCGGGTATCCACCCCTTGATGTTTCTGTCCTTATCTGTCTCTCAGTTCCTCCAACTCTTTAGTGTCCACCTTCTTGCTTTCTTTCCTAGGTGGAGAAGGTGGGGGGGGGGGGAGAGGAGGTCTGAGTCTCCTTAGAGTGAGATGGGAGCGACAGCACTCCTACAATGCTTCCTGGCCCTGGCCTGGGGCTTCACATTGGCTCATATACAGCTATTGTGGTTTGCAATAATTCTGAGATCCTTCTCGCATGTAATTTTATTGAGCCCCGTATCCCCCATCTTGTAACTGGATGTAAAACACTGCACTTATTCCTGTTAAATTTCATTCAGTTGTTTCCAGTGTTCCAGTTTATCAAGGTTTTCTTGAATTTTATTTGTGTCTTCAAAGGTATTAAGCTGTTCCATCCAATTTTTTGTCATCGGCAGATCTGATAAGCATTTCCTGCATCCCTTCATGGAAGTTATGAACAAAAATGTTGAAGAGTAGTGGGCCCAGAACTGAGCCTTGTGGTACCCCATTTGTTACCTCCTTCCACTTTGAGAAGGAGCCATTGATAAGCACTCTCTGAGTAGTATTCTGTAAGCAGCTGTGTTTCCACTTGAGAGTTGTTTTATCAAGCCCAAAGCATATCGTAGGGCACTTCATCAAAAGCTTTGCTGAAGTCAAGATATATTACATCTACTGCATTCTCACTATCAGGGAGGTTATCTAATAAAAAATGAGATAAGATTAGTCTAGCAGGATTTGTTCTGGACAAATCCACGTTGGCATCTGGTTATTACTGTATTGTTTTCAAGGCCCTTGCAGAGTGGCTGCTTTATAATGTGCTCTAAAATTTTTCCTGGCATTATGTCGACTGGTCTGTAGTTCTCAGGTTCTCCGTTTTGAACACAGGGACAACATTTGTCCTCCAATCATTTGGCACTTCATTCATCCTCCATGGTTTCAAGAAAATAATAGACAGTGGTTTCAAGAGTTCTTCAGCCAATTTCCTAAGTACTTTTGGATGCAGTTCATTAGGCCCCTGGAGTGCTGAACAATTTATATCCTTCAACTGCTGTACTCCAGTCATGGGAATCATCCCACCAAGTTTCAGCTGTCCCTGTCAAGTCATATTTACCTTCCTGAACTAAAATTTCCAGCTTTTTAAAATTTATTTATTTTATTGGACTTCTACCCCACCCATCTAGACAAAAGGTCTACTCTGGGCAGCAAACAAGTTCTTGTTTGTTTCTCATAATCCAAGCATTCGCATATAGGTGCCAGAGATTGTGTGATCTGTGCCCTGCTTTCCTTCATACGTTTTCATGAAGAACATTATTAGAATATTATTGCTCTGATCCTCTTGTTGTGCATTAGCCTTCATCTGTCTTCACCACTGAGTTTGCGTCTCCCTCCCACTTCCAATTCAGTTTAAAGCCCTCCTGATGCTATTTTACTTCATTGGTCTTGATTTGTATATGAAAATTGCATGCTTTTATGGACTTGTCTTTTGTCAGATCGGGTGTTTTTTTTTTATCAAAGGAAGAATTATATATCTGAAGGTTTTAAATTTTATTTTTGTATTTAAAACACATGCATTTCACCAATTTTTGGATGGGTTTAAAAATAAATATAAAATCATGAAGTAGCAGTTTAATACATTGCTTAATATTAACATAGTGTTAATTTGTAGTACAGTTAGTAAATTAGAAATATCCTTGAGATTCCAGAATGGGGTGGGTGGGATGTGTGGACCAAGTCACAGATTTTGCTGGACTAGAACATCCATCAGTCCTGACTTTTGGCCATGATGGCTGGGCTGACGAGTTTTTCCCAACATTTAAGTAGTCACAGGTTTCCCACAGACCTGTAAAACTTGCTCATAAACAAATTGTGTGCCTATAACTGGATGAATGCAAGCCTAATTTGAGGTCTACAACTTTCTTGATAATTTAGCTTCCACAGATTATTAGGTCCAGCATGGCTTGGTACTGTCATGCCTGAATTTATTCCCTGTAATGTTCATACATATCTAAGATGTTGGTATGAATATTTATTTGATTGATACCCCATTTTCACCCATAACAGGACCTGAAGAAGCAATAAACATATAAACAAACTTAGCATTGTTTAAAAACATACCAGTTAGAGAAAATGTAGTACCAAGGCCATCATTTAAAAGAAAATAAGGTGCTGACACAGTTAAATTGATTGATTTGTTTACTTACTACGTAATCTTTTCCCCACGTGGGCCCAAAATATTTTGCAGTCATTCTATAACAAGTAAGGACAGTTGCCAAAGCTGTGCCTGAATTAGAAGGTATTGAATCAAATAGATAGACAATAAGCAAACTTAGATTGGGACATTCATAAAAATATTTGTAGTATTGCTGTCAATACACATTGCTGTATTGTCAGAGAGGTCCCTTAACAGATCTGCCCAACATCCAGATTTGCATTTAAGCATGAAGATGATTAAATGAATCTAAACAATATGTTAATATTCAATCTGCCTTTAAACTTGAAGGGAAGGCAGATTCTCTGTATAACAGCTGTCTCAAACAGTCTGAATGTGGCACTGTTTGTGTTGCATTGCCTTGCAAAAAGGTCTCACAGTAGAGTTTTGGGGTTTTTCTTTGTCCCACTAAGAGGAGATCAGGCCACAAGGTAAAGATGGTTACAGTTGCACAGGTCTCATATAGTCTTCTTTGGATTAACCTTAGTTCTTCAGTGGATAACCATAATAATGGTCATTTGTCCTAGTTTTTGTATGTAGAATTTTATCTTCCCTGATCCCATATTTAACTGTAGTCTTACAATAATGGGCCAGACTGCCAGATGGTGAGTTGCTAAAGGCAAAGTACTGTAGTCAGTGCTGCCCTCTGTAGAATTGGAATAGGAATTCTTTATTATATTTGTTTTGGTGGGAAAACCCTTTGAATTGGTAGGAGTGCTATTTTCCTGTGGTAGATTTATCACTGTAAACGTTTCACTTGATCTATTAGGTAAGATGTTTTTCACCTTTTAATGAAATAGTAAATTTAGCACACTGTCATAAAGTGGCTTTCCTATAGAAATTGTGAATTGCCATTCTGAGGAATTGGAGCAGAATTTTGGCCATTCTGATTCATTTTCTGAAATGATGATGCACTGCATTAACAGTACAATTTGCATCCTTAGAATACTTTCATATTGTATGTGGTTTTGTTGAGTATGCTTAGAGATATTTCCCATTTAAGACATAGGTACCCAGGAGTTCTCTGTGGGTGTGATTAGAAGGCACCTATGTAACTGCCATTATGGTTCTTTGTTTCTACGGTTAGAATTAGACATGCAAAGGTGGCCTGGATTTTAATGGCTTGAGAGTGGAAAATGAGCCTTGATTAACATGCTTGGGACAGCATAAAATAGGGGCAGTGAATATATGCTATTTGAGAAAGAATGTGGTAGGCCTAGACTATGGTTAGCATGTTTTGAAATAGACTGTAGTGTCACATAGGTGGGTTTGCTGCTGTTGCTGAAGATATAGACTGACTTTAACCAAGCAATAGCTGATACAGAGGTGTTTTGTTGTGAACTAGCTGTTCTGCTTTAATATGAAAATGCAGATTCTGTTCTAAATACTGATGAAAACACAACTTTAAGGCTGTTTCACTGGAGCACTCTTGATTGATCTATGCTATTTTCTCTTTTTCAGGTTTGGAAGGTGAGCGCCCTGCTCGCCTTACAAGGGGAGAGGCAGACAGGGACACCTACAGACGCAGTGCTGCTCCTCGTAAGTATTTGCAGTGAAAATAAGAGGTTAACCAACTAATCCTGTCTTGTGGTATTGTTACCTAACGTGATTAAATATTAAAATATTGAAGATGGCTGCAAACCACAAATGTTACCTGGCTCTGGTAGTGAGCCCAAAATTGGTTTGCCAGGCTGCTGCTCATTTCCTAAAAGGAGGGATGGATTCCTGCCTCTGAATAGGAGTGTGTATTAGAAGTGCTGTGCAAAAAGAATGAAAAACAGCTTTCATTGGAGAGGGTGGAATAGAGATTATTCCCACAGTTATGGTGTTCTTTAATCTATAAATGCAGTGTGACACTGGGAATAATTCCCTAGCCTCAAACAGGTTGGTGATGATGGTAGAGGTGGCTTGTCATACTTGCCAGAGAGGGAGGGGATACTTGCCAAAGGAGATCATGTGTGGATCCCTTATAAATTGCATAAATAATTTGTTTAAAAATATTGCTGAGACTGCTTGGTTCAGAGGTTGTGTGATAGTTATATTCAGATATTTGTAGGGCTGTCACATAGGAAATCGAGCAAGCTTGTTTTCTGTAGCTCCAGAGGGTAGGACCTGAACCTGGGGGTTCAAATTGTAAGAAAAGTGATTTTGACTAATTATTTGGAAGAATTTCCTGACAGTAATAATAATAATAATAATAATAATAATAATTTATTGTCATTGTAAGTATATACACATACAACGAAATTCACAGACACCCAGAGACCAGACACATGCACACACATAAAATTCCCAAACACTCCCCACCCACTAAAAGTCCCCCACTAAAAATACAAACATCTACACCGCAGGCCAAGTTACACAGTCCAACTAATTATTCACTACTGGTGGTCTTTAAGCTCATTATTAATTGCAATTATAGCTCTGGGATAAAAACTATTGAGAAAACGTGTGGTCCGAGTCTTAATTGTTCTATATCTTCTGCCAGATGGTAACAGTTCAAAAAAGTTATAAGCAGGATGGGAAGAGTCTCTCAGGATGCTATGTGATTTCCTTAGACAGCGGGATGTGAAGATGTCATCCAGGGTTGGTAGCTGGAGCCCGATGCTATTCAACAGTATATGGACTACTTCTGAAGGTGGTGCATACCGTTTTTTAGCGGAGGTTAGATAGCTGTCTTGTCAGGAATGCTCTAGTTGTAAACATCCTACATCTATAGGTATTGGACTGGATTATCTTATTGCAGCTATACAAGTCTATGGTAGAAATGTCCCAGTATATTTTCTTTACCTTGAATAAAAGCAAGTGCTTTTTTTCTGCAGCTGGTGCTGACAAGAAAGCGGAAGCTGGTGCTGGGGCAGCTACTGAATTTCAGTTTGTGAGTATTGTGTAGGATTTTCAATTTAAACAAGACACTTAAAGTATATTCAAGTGTATCTAGAGAAGACGGCAGATTTCACCTCCTTCTGTTTAGTTAGGACCACTAGTATAAGAACAACACTTTATTTTAGACTTCTTTCAATCCAACTGATAATATACACAGGTCATGCGCAATAATAACTCTGTAGCAGAGTAGTGATTCATAATAATAAGGTGGTGTAGGCTCATGGTAAGCTATAGTTATAAGCAGCTTCTAATTCAAAAGAAAAGAGTTAAAATCATGTTCCTACTGTACCAGAAGGTACATCAAGTTAAGAGGGCATAGATGAGCATTGCAGGTGGAGGTGTATATTCATAGATAAGGCATGCAGGTGGTAAGTGCAGAAGGTTGCTTACTTGGATGTCTCACCTTTGCTGGATCAATCAACAAGAGTGTAGGCTCCCAGACAGCTGTTGCCTGTTGTTGCAATTAACAGAAATTGAATAAGTATTGAAATAACATTAAGTAACACTTTGCTAGCATAGGTACTCTTGTTTTTTCTAAGTTTTTTTGGACTTATTTTTCTGCTTACCCTGTTTCTCCAAAAATAAGACCTAACCTGAAAATAAGCCATAGTATGATTTTTCAGGAGGTCATAATACAAGCCCTACCCCCAAAATAAGCCTCAGTTAAGTGAATCCCTGCCCTCCACCATTGTGCAGCAACCAGAAAAAGATGACATGACTGTGTTTGAATAAATGTAGATTGTTGTACACAAAAAATAAAGCATTCCCTGAAAATAATCCCTAATGTGTTTTTGGAGCAAAAATTAATATGAGACGCTGTCTTATTTTCGGGGAAACACGGTAGACCTGCACCCTACTGCTGACTCACAATACTGTACTCATAAACCAAGGATGTGCAACTTTAGTGAAAGTAGGGATCATTTTTCTGCCTTGGGATCTTCTGGGAACACGTGGACCATCCAAAACAACCCAAAAGAACAAAACAAAACTTGAAGAGAAAAAACAGAACTGATCAAAACACTCATTTTGAAAAATTAGTAAATTATGCCTCCTGGTGACCTCTGGGTGAAGGCATAAGTGTTTTCATTGGGGCAAGACTTTTTTTTTTGGTGGGAGAATCTAGCAGTTCTTGCAGGAACAGCTTTGGGGGGGGCACTGTACCTTCCTGTTCTCAGTTGTCTTCCTAGGGCAGACACTGACAGATTCCTTTTTTGTCAATACAGTCAACATTTAGTTAAATTATGGTGTAGCTGTCCTGCAGCATTTAAACCCATAATCTTAAGAGTGCAGGTAGTTACTACTTTACTGCTTGACTCTCAAAGACACTAGGTCAGTGGAAGATCAGTAGTAGTAGTAGTAGTAGTAGTAGTAGTAGTAGTAGTAGTGAATGCATTTATAATGTGTTTTCTTAATTTGCAGAGAGGAGGATTTGGACGTGGACGTGGCCAGCCGCCTCAGTAGAAATCTGTTGCTGTTCAGTTACATCTTGTGTATAATAAATAGGTGAAAATTTCACTCTGTGTCCTGGAATCTTTTAATGTGTAGTTCGGAAGTCATGAAGTATCTTTAAACTGCTCTTGAAATCAGCATGAAAACAGATGAAGAAATATATCTTCATAATTCAGATTTCACATCTTTTTGGCTGCTGAGAAGGCTCCAAACTGGATTAGGTTCAAAAAAGCTTTCGAGTTGCTATCATTCTTCTTTCACATATCCAATGGCCATTTCTCCTTAATCCTGCTGATCTCTAACACCAGCCTCTGTGCTTTGTTCTGGTCATCCTCTTTGGAAAACTAGATGTAGAAAAACTACAAAGTGAAGAAGCATTTTACATACAATGTATTCGCGAAGGCTTTCACAGCCGGGATCTAATGGTTGTTGTGGGTTTTTTGGGCTCTTTGGACGTGTTCTGAAGATTTTTCTTCCTAACGTTTCACCAGTCTCTGTGGCCGGCATCTTCAGAGGAGTGCTGTCCTCTGAAGACAGTGCTCTCCTCTGAAGATGCTGGCCACAGAGACTGGCAAAACATTAGAACAACCTTCAGAACACGGCCAAAGAGCCCGAAAAACCCACAACAACCATTTTACATACAGTTTATCAAAGTGTCCTTCATTCTTAATTTTAAGGATTGACGGACCACTAGCAGTGGATCAAATCTTAGTCTATTATTTTATTTAAAATTGTTACCTTTTTGTGTTCACCAGAGCTCTAAAAGTGATGTACTGTAGATAAAAAACCTTTTCCCAAAGTGAGTTTTAAACACCAGATACTATTCAAGCAATGCAGTTTAGGCTGCTGTTTTGAAGTCTAGTAGGTTTGGAGCCACCTTTCTTTCCCTGGGAGAGTCAAACAATTAAGATGCTGTAGGAAAGTCTATCTTCTTTACTGACCAACCTGGCCTCTCAAGATGATGACACAAAACAGGACCGCCAATAGGGATCTCAAATTGAAGATAGACATATAAGGGAGGTAGTCTCTCAGATATCTTGGCCTAAGGCTAGGCCATTAAGGGCTTTGTAGGTCAAAATCATCACTTTAAATTGAGGTCCACAACAAATCAGAGGCCAGTGTCCTACAAAAGGTAAAAGCTGTCCTCTGAAGATGCCGGCCACAGAGACTGGCGAAACGTTAGGAAGAACCACCTTCAGAACACGACCAAGAAGCCCGAAAAACCCACAACAACCATTAGATCCCGGCCGTGAAAGCCTTCATGAATACAAAAGGTAAAAGCAGTTACAAAAGGTCAGTATGATATTAATACAGTTTTTAATTGGAGCAAGTCCTGTCCTGTTCAACCTCATGGAACATACTCTCAAATACAGGTGCAAAAATTGCAGCCATAACCTGATAGATGCAAAAAGTGTTTGTTTTTATAGTTCACTAGGCAGATGAGAATTGGGGTATACAGGGCCTAGATTCATAGATCCTTGAATCCCTGAAACTTGGTTCCATTCATTTATCTTCACATAAATTGAGTCAACACGGGTTACAATTTCCAGTCTACTGATGGAAAACAGAAACAGTTGTCAGTCTCTGGTTATACCTTTGGAGAAAACCCCTGAAAGAAAAAAGTGCCAACAGACATGCAAAGACTTCTTGTGCATGAAAATGGCAATGGAATATAGATGTAATACACAGTTTTGCCACTAGATGCTACATTAATGTGAAAGTAAGGATGGGGTCCTTTGTTAATGTGAAAGATAAAATTACAGATTTGAAAAGCCTAGTTGTACAGGATTTATACTTGTGTATATTTTACAGGGAGGAGATTTCAGTTCCATGAAAGTAGAGGAAACGCATGACTGGTGTAATACTGGGCAATCTTGCCCATTTACTGTATCACACGTATAAGTGATACAGTAGGGCCAGTCCTGGAAGCCAGAACTGCTTTTGCTCTGTATATTGTGTTGGCATGCACAGTTGGTCCTTACATGTACAGAAGCATTCCTGGGATTTGATTCTTTTTTGGTATGGCTTAACTCCTGATCTAAAGGTGTTAGGATTATCTGTATTAGATGGATGAAGACCACATTTTAGTCCTTGTGTGGCTGTGAAGATACACAAATACAGTATGTGCTAATGACCTGAATTGTGTGATAGAAGTACATTGCATGCACACTGGATCCTGGTAAATATTTCAAGTGTTGGGCATTTTCCAGTTGCCTAAAAATAAGACTTCAGCAGCTTGCTTCATTCTTTACATTTTCTCAGGAAAAGTGTTCTATAGACACAGAACAATTATGCAAATCTGCATAATAAATGCAAGTCCTGGAATTTAGTGTTACTTTGTTCCTACTGTTTCCAGAGCATGAGAGATATGTGTATTAACTTTTTTGTGAATGTCAACTAATACTATAAGCTGCTGGATTACTCAGTGCTTTAGATATCTGGCTGTAGAACCAGAGGTTGGGAATTCAGTTCCCCACTGTGCCTCTTTGATGGGCTGGATTTGATCCATAAGGTGTCTTCCGGCTTTGCAGTTTGAATGATAACTCAAAACAATAACAGCAAATGGATCTGTTGCCTAACTTGATTTAATGTTGTTCCTTATGCCTGTAACCTGGCTGGTATAGGCACACATTGAGCAAACGTTCCAGTTTTAGAATATGCTCCCTGCTTAAACAGGAGAAGTTGGCATGTTTTCTAGCAATAGCTAATGAGATGTCTGCATGGCATTTCTTTCTCCTGCTGTGTCAATTAAAGTCTTGGGCTTCTAAGATAAAAACAGCAAAACCAGGAGACTATAGAATTGAGGTTACTTTGTGATCTTGGAATGTGTCTTCAGAATCAATACTGACAAAGCAATATTCCAACTGCAAAGTGTGTTGGTGTGGACCTTTAGTCATGAAACCAATTTCTTTTTTTGCCACCAGTGGTACTTCTCTCTCTGCTCTACACTCCAGCATGCAACTAGAATTTGAAGCAGTGCCCTTGTATAGCACTTTTTAATTATCATAATGAGGAGCTTCTTTTATCTGAACTTGGGTTGACGTTAGCTGAAGTGTAGCACATACAGTACAGTATCTGAATTAGTCATTGGCAGTCAAATATGTTCATATACACTACAAAGGAGGGACTATAAACGTTTGTTCAACTTAGGAGGGCTGTAGCTCCAAGAGGAAGATCTGTGCAACCCAACGGCAACCCCTTTTCACCTCACCTCAGAAATACCTTGGAAACATAAGGGCAGGAGAAAGCAAGTGAACAATGACTACATGGGTGGGATATAAATATAATAAAGTTGCACAATGCATTTTTGGGTTCAAGGAACTCATGGCACTGGCTGTCACAAATGGTCCTTCAGCTGTAGCACAAATAGGTGAATACTAACCATGTGACAAATGCTGAACATGATTTCTGGAAAATCAATATCTCAAGAATGAGTTAATGGGTGGTAAATCAGTAGCACCTGCAGAATTGTAACTATATTCCTCCCAGTGCTTAATACAACATATTGGAGCCTCTTTTTTGGTCTAAAACATAATTAAATAACATGACCCTACACTAGAAAAAATAAAAAAAATTTTAAAGGCTGAAAGCATATTTTTAGCCTTCCCATAAAGACCTAAATTCTAAACAAACCCACACTGATTCAGTGGGCTTACTCTAGCACAATTTACTATGCTAAGGAACTGGATTTCAGCCATAACATCAGTATTTTGACATATATCTGTATTAACTTTTCAATGAGGTAACCATGCTGGTCTGTTTCAGTGCATAATATTTGCCAAAAGATTTAAAAGTCACAGATTTATTACAGAGTGAGCTTTTGTGGATTATAATCCACCTCTAATAATAAGAGATTCCACCTAGCCTTTGGATGCATGAATTAAATTTACATCGAGCATGATCTGAGAGAGATCAAGAAAACATTTCCCAGTAGAGGCCTCTAGTTATTTTCAGAACATGATTAGGATCTATCTAAAACTGGGTTTTGTTTCCTGTCAGAAAATGTTTCTACTCCAGCTGGTGTCTAAATTTACAGTTCCAGAGGTTAGATGTAGAAGGAATTTAGAGACATCTGTATTAATGAAATTGTAATCTAGCAGTCACATAGTAAAATAATGCAAAGTATTTATAAAATATATCCAAATATTGTTTCATTTTGATATTAACTACAGTATGTGTGAAAACTGATAATTTAAGGTTCGTGAAAACACTACTCTGGGTGGTGTACATGATAAAACAACAAAACCCCATCCTCCCATTTCCACTCCAATTATTGACTATTAATAACAATAAAAATAATCATAACAATCCCCCCAATACAATAACCATATGGGAAAAAAGATTAAAATGCTAAATATTGCTTTTATCTGTTCTAGTTAAATATTGCTTTTATCTGTTCTTATTTCTTTAATAACTTTGTAAGCAGCCTTAAACACTATCGTTTAGTGGGAAGGCAGAGTATAACGATAATGAAGAAGAAACAGCAGTAGTTTAGTGTATTAACTACTCCTAAGCGATAAAGCAAAATCAACTGGGACACAGTTCTCTAGCTCTTACAGCAGATCATTTATCAAAGCTGTTTCCCTGAAGAAGGCCTGGATCCACACAGGAAAAGATTCTACTTTACTTAATCCAAGAAAATAAGTTTTTAATTTAAAATTCGCTTTTAGAATGCATGTTGTGGAGTACTATGTATTCTCATTTCAACTGGGTGACATGCAATTGTAGATTATAACACAAGTAACTATTTTTAAAAAATGAAGCATTTGAAATGTGTATTGCAGGATGCTAAGAAATTCCCGGCTTGAGTGGCTAACAAATGAAGTACAAAGCAAATGAATAAAGACTAGGATATCATGAAAAATGTAAAATACAGAAAGCTAGAATACTTCATGTAACAAGCTAAAAAAGGACAAGTTGTTGCTTCTGATTTTTAAGGTAAACTAGAGAAAGAAATAGAGGAAGGAGAAGAATTTACTGGCTGAAGAACTGGGGAGATTGGTTTATATGCAATACAATGTCATTGTACACAGCTGCTGCATCCAAAGTCAGAGTGCTCATGATAATATCTAGGTTCTAATAGGAGATGATGAAGAAGGTGGGTTTTGGTTAGGTTTTTCCCCAACAGGACACTTAAAAACATTCTGCAGAAGATAGAATATGGTCCTCTTTCAAGGAGGCATTTATAATTATCATCCAGGCAAGCAGCCCTATCATGTCAGGAATTCTGCCAGCTGACCATCTCCCTAAGAGCCCTACAGAACTTTATAAACCTGAAGGGAAAAATCAGAATCCTGTGTTCATTGCAGCTGCCATTTATCCCCAAAAAGAATTCCAGAATGAAACCAGACAATCATTTCCAGTGATTTCAAAATTAATCTGGATAGAAAACTCTCTTTTCAGTGTTGCTATAATTGCATCAGCTAATGCTATAAGCTTTATTTACCTACATTGCTCCTATGTTCCATATGCACAAAAATACTTAAAAGTATTGAGAAACATAAAAAAAAATCTTAAAGCTATGGAAACATAAATGTAGGCACAAATGCTTTAAATATATGAAAATTTCTAGGCAAATTCTTAATTTGAATCCAATCCAAACTACATGAGCATAAAAATACAGTAAGAATTTACATACTAAAAATGCAAGAGCGTATCACCTAAAAAGGCACATTTAAAAACAAAAGGCAGAGAATACTACTCTAAAACAATTTAAAAATTAAAAGCATTATAAATTAATCTTTAGCCTGTAAGAATTCTAAGATTATTATTACATTATTTATAACACATTATTTTAATATTATTTATAACACACATAGAAATATTACTTTAAGTGCCCACACAGCCAAACCAGCCTTCTGTCAGTTTGCATCTATGGAGGAAAATTTTGGAAATGAAGTCTGCTGCTCTGTTGTTGCATGATTGTTTTTGTATTTGGTGATTGTGGCATGATGATAAGTTGAATGTTGAATTTGTGGGTGTATCTTACCTATCTATATTTATAGCTCTTTCAGTTGTTTTCTTTTCCCTTCCAACTATAAACAATACTTTTTCCAGTGTGCTGGAACCTCAATAATTTTTTCTTTAATTATTGTACCTACTGTAACTCTGGGGGCTATTTTTCTCCCCCAGCCTTTAATTGTTTTAACATTTTGGCAGATCTTTTAAGCCAGAATGGCTACAGGTTTAATTCTCATAATTTGTCAAGAGTATTCTCTGACAATTCCAAGCCACCTGTCACAACCTCAGGTAAAAGAAACTGAAATGCATCTATCAGAATGGGACTGAGGGTTGCCTGAAGCATATTGCTAAAATTTGTTAACAAAGTATGGGTATACATGATACTGGCAACAAAACATTGTGCAAAGTTGGTTTTCCTTTACTTAAGGTACATGAATGTCACTAGTGTCTGGATTCTTAAGAAGGAATCCTTTAAGAATCTAGACATCCTGAATGTCTGGATACATTCTAGATGTAGACATTTATAATTTTAATCATGTTGTAACTGATATTTTTATGTTGGGCTACACTCTTAGTTTTCTGGGGGCCTCTTGTTGCTGCACAGTGCCTCTAGTTTGGTCTCTTTTTGGTCAGCTATTTAAAACATGCTGTACCCAGAGGACATGCTCGGGGTTTAGATATTGTAGAAGGTATAACCAGAGATAGGACTTCTACCTCTTCTTCAATGACATGAAGCAGATATTATCATGGTTGTCTTAATCTATGCTTTTTCTCTAAAGCTACTATGTTCCTCATCTTCCTCCTTTCAAAAAAAATTTTTTTTTTAAATGGCTCTCTGCCTCCCATGCTGGGCAGCTCTGGCAGGCAGTTGGTAGTAACAGGCTCTGCTTCAGCTCCCATTGCAAGCCCTGACAGTTACATTTTTTAAGATGAGGCGTATTGATTTCTAAGTACTAAATAAGGTCTTCCTTATTTCTATAATGATTGTCTCTAGCCATATTTGCTATTCTATGTAACTGCACTCAAGGATGGATCACTTATCTCCAAATGTCAGGGGCTTTTGCCTTGATTATGAACCACCTATGGGGGTTCATAATCTATCCACCTATGCTTTGCTTGGTTAAATGACATACACAGACATACTGTCTTATACCCTGAAGCCTATAATGGGATTTTCTAGCCCAAGTGTTCCTTATCAGAGAAATGAGCACGGAACTCCAGGCAGTTACAATGTTTAGTATGGGGCTGCAGTACACTTAGGTATTTCATATTAATAGATTGCAATCCATTATTCAAGGTAAGAACAGCCAAGATGGATTATATTCTAATAGTAATGGTGTGCTGTCAAATCTGAGTTATGGTGACCCTTCTCAGAGTTTTTAGGTATAAAGTACAGTACTCAGGAGTGGCTTACAATTTCTTTGTACTTCTTTTCTAACTAGGTCTTTTCATGGCTTTAGGGTAGCTTTTGTCAATGTGTCTTTGGAAGGCTGTATAATGGTTTTCTTGTGATTTTCCTGCTGCCAAAGTACTTCACTTGTCATCCTGCATAGAATAGCTACAGTTTAGAACAAACTGCCTTGTGGAGTTCTTATACTTCAGAATAAGTGGCATTCCTTCAGGTGGTACCTATTTATCTACTCACATTTACATGCTTTCGAACTGCTAGGTTGGCGAGGAGCTGGGATAAAGTGACGGGAGCTCACTCCGTCGCGTGGATTCGATTTTATGACTGGTGGTGTTCTGACCCTGCAGCACAGGCTTCTGTGGTTTAGCCCGCAGCGCCACCACGTCCCTTTGCTTCTAGCACAATCTAATTGCTTGTCTGCACAGAAACAAACCCCACTTAGTAAAATGGGACATAAAGACCTAAAACATTACAAGGACTGAAGCCATCCAGGCTGTATATCCACATTTTAATGGGAAGAATGCCCCATTGTACTGGGTGGAGCTTGTTTCAGGGACACCCCCCCCCCCGGCTTAGTGCTATCTAATTCTGAGGGCAAGACAGGGTTAGAGGAAGTCACGCCACATTATTTGGAGACAATTTTCACTGTTTGTGAGCATCAGAAGTTGCTTCTGGCAGTGGGTTTCAGCCAGTATAAGGACAGCCTCTTTCTAGACATATCTGATTAACTTTTGTTACAATTACAATGCACCCAGCTAATGGAGAGGACACATATATGTTACTCTGGGTGCTAGCCTGGACTCAATAATGGAAACGATACTGTTATCCGTTCTAATGAAATGAGTTAATTTGTGGTCTGCTAGACATTTTGGAATTAGACCTTATGCACGTGGAGAGAAAAAACCCACCAAAATGTCAGTCACCTCTGTCCCATCCTACAATGCTACTTACCAGTGGCACTGAATTTATCATTTAAAATGAAATGCCTTGTGGCATCTTTAAAAACTTACAGTATTTGGAAATTAAAACACTAGCAAGTTCTGCTTGACACAAGCTTTCATGGATCACATCATACAGCAGACAATGCCAAATAAAGTTTCATCTGTGGGCTTCTCTTTTTATTTTCATGCAACAAACCAATATCGCTATCCACCCACCCCCTGTGGTAATTTCTTAATTTGTTGGTGTAACTTGCCACTGATAAGGCAGGGGTAGTGCTAGGTACAGTATAGTGGAGAGGAGATTTTAAAATGTTATTTGATTTAGTTATAGATTGACTCCTCTATATTCCTGTCATATGTAACCACCTTTATAATAGTCCGTTGAAAGGAGGAGGGCGGGAAACCCCCTCCACTTTTCCCGTGCCAAAAAAAATCGCCGCTTCAGTAGTAGGAAAACGTTTGTCCCTGACTACCGTAAAAACAGGGGAATTACTGAGGCTTTAGCTGCTCGCCAGGTGCAATAATGGGCAGACGGCATTGCTCCGTTTCTCCTAGCGCTCCTCAGAGGGATGCCCTTTCTTCACCCTATCTGGGGCGGCCTTTTCCGCCGCCTCCCACTTCTTCGTTTCACACTTAAGCCTATTAGAAGCCTTCTTCGCTCCGGCTTTGGCAGGCTGCCCCGGCTCACAAGATGAGCATTGTTTCTCGAGGTACGCGTTTTACGCAGCGCTCCTGTCAGGCCGACAGCCATGTACCCAACGGTACGCCAGACATCTGGTTCTGTATGGTTTTCACGTAGGGATACAGCGTAAGGGCGGGACGGCAGCGGGAATGCGCCCCTCCCTCCTATGCTTCGCTCAGTGAGGCCGGGTGCAAGACGCGCCCGCGGAGACGGCCCGTAACGGGTGTCGAGTGGAAAGAAGCGAGTGATTCCCAATCCTCTGCTACGCTTCTTGCGCAGGAGAAAGTCCTAGCCCGCGCCTTTCTTCGCCCGCTATCTCCACGCTGCTGGCGTAGCATGCCCCAAGATGGCGTCGCGGTCGTCGTCGTTGGCGGCGGTGGCCGGAGCGCTGGCAGAATCTGCGGTGCCGACGTGGGAAGAACTGAGAGGGGAGATGAGGCGGCGGGCAGAGGGTGGCAGCATTAGTAGCGAGTAGCGGCTACCGAAGGGGGGGGGGGTCCCTTCCTTCTCCTCTGGTGTGTGTGAGACAAGAGACTCTTTGGGATAGCGGGTCGCCCGCCTCCCTCCGGCAGGGAGACCCCGGCCTTCCCTCGTGCGGAGCTGACCCCCTTGCTTCGGCTCACCCCCCGCTGCCGCCTCGCCGGTGGGTCTTCCCACCCTTGCTTGCGAGTGGAGGATGATGAAGCTCAAGTCCAACCAGACTCGCACCTACGACGGGGACGGATATAAGAAGCGGGCGGCTTGCCTCTGCTTCCGCAACGAGAGCGAGGAGGAGGTGGGTGAGAAGCAGAAGAAGCCCCCCCCGCCATAGAAGGAGGGGAAGGGCGTGCGCGCGTGTGTTGGCTTGTGCCGGGGGGGGGTAGGTGAGAGAGGCTGAGGGCAAGCGCGTTCCTGCGGACCGTTGAAACGTGGCGGGGGAGGGGAAGAGGCGAGCGAAAAAGTGGCGAGGAGCGGCGGTGGCCGTAATAGGACGCTGGACAGGCGAAGGAGGAGGAGGTGTGGCGAACGGAAGGCTCCGAAGGGGAGCGCGCAGGGGGGCGGTGGCTGAGCGCGGTTGAATGGGGGACACAGGATGAGGCGAGGGGCGGGGCCTGCGCGGGGTGGACGGGAAGCGATTTTTAACAATGGGCCCTCTTCGAGAGGAAGGAGGGAGCTGGCGGGCGGCGCCTTCTTCCCCCCATCTTGCCACAGCGAAAGAAGCACGCTGTGGTTCGGAGGAGGGAGCGATGGAGGGGCTTCCTGACTGGCTAGGAGGAGTACGAGGGCAAGAGACTGTTACTAGGCGAGAAGTGACTTGTAACGCCCCTTTACTGTATTAATAATCACCCTTCTGGTTTTTTTTGTAAATCACGTCGAAGAAGGAAAGTTGCCTTTTCCCTCTCTTGGAGCTCGGGAATTATACACATTGTAGACAGTATTAATCTGGAGTAAGTTAAGGCAGTGGAAGATACAGGAGGGCCTGGCGTGCTCTGGTTCATGGGGTCACAGAAGAGTCGGACACGACTAAACGAAACGAAGTTTAGCATGTAAATGGAGGATTGGGGATTTAGAAAGTCCATTTGGAGAGTGCAGTCTTCACACAATCTTAAATTTTCAAAAGTATCGGGGTTGAGCTCTCATAAGAACAAAGGGCACGTGATTAAGTAACATACTCTTAAGAGATAAAGAAGAAAGTATTGAACCAGTGTTTTAAAATCTTAATTCCCATCAGACCAAAGGAATAGGAATTGTTCAATGCAGGCCTATACATATTTATTGCACAATGAGTTCATTTGAAGTTTTCTTTAAAGTAGGTGTGGCTTTGTTCATGTTTGCCTAGAGTAATGATAAAATACTAGAAGACCTGATTAATGGGTATTTTTATTGTTATAGTTAGTGGTTCCTTATACACAACAACATTGTATGTAAAAGGTGGAAGTGGGGAGAACCCCTGTTCCTGCACAAGAGCACCATGCGAAGTGAAAATGCTGGACATAATATTTGATAATAAATAATGAGTACCAAGGTGTTCCTAAAAATCAGAAGCATGAGCAAGAAAAGCTTTTCTGCTACAGAGTAGTATAACTTTGGGTTTCAGAGTAATGTAAAGATCTCAGTTCAGTGTAGGAACAGATTTAAAAAGCGTAAGTTAAAAAAACAGTTTTGCTTAGTGATGGGAAAAAACTCATCTCTGATACATTAGGATAGCATGCAGAATGGAAGCTTTACAACAATGAAACATGACATGAACTGGTATGGCATGGTGTGTTCTGGAATTTGGCTGTGGTTTACTTTTGCCATGCTCAGTTGAGCACATCATATGACAAGGCAGAAATTTGATTCTGGGTTTATAAAAAGAAACTAGGATAAAAGGGATTGGCTGCTTGCCAGAAATTGCCATTGGCGGGCTTGAGAAACTAGAATTGATTTAGACCTGTTCCTTGTGACCTGTTTTATGCACACTGAATGGTGTAAACTTCTGTTTTTGAATAATCTTTGTTTAGTTTAGAAATTATTGATAGTGCCGTGTTTTAGGTTACTTAGTGAAGTAAATGGCATTAGAGCATACCTATTGAATCAATGAGGATTTAGTGAGTCAATCCTTCTGTAAGTTCAGTTCATTTAAATGGGCCTACTCTAACTGCAGCTTACTTTAGCATAATAGGTTGTAGTTAGAGTAGGCCCATTTAAGTGAATTGAACTTATAGAAGAAATGACTAAATCCCCATTGATTCAGTGGGCCTACTCCAGTGCAATTTATTACATTAATCAACAGGATTTTGGCTAATGGGTTGCATTTATATAAAATACTTTGAACAGTATATATTTTAAGTTCTGATAATAACTGTCTAAACTAGCTTAATTGTTATTCCTGTTATAGCTGGCTAGTTAAGACTGGTAGAGCAGCTTGTTTTGGCCACATAGTGACTTTATAACTGATACACAATTAGATTTAGGAGAATTCCAGGGAGTTATAAGTAAATTGTTCCTTGTAGTAATATTCTTAGCCATGATATTTGCACCGTTTACCTAGGATTCCCAGGTAAATGGTTGTTATATTGTGTTGTGTCACTATAGTCATGGCAATTTGTAGGAGTAGGGCCAGAATTAGCTTTAGGTGGGACCTTACTGGCTTTCTCAGTTACCTCATTCTGCTAGGTTTAACTTTGCAATACACCAGCTGGCCATTTGCAGGGTGGCAGTTTACAACAGCAGAGATTGAAAGGGATGGTAGTTTACTCATTTGTCTGCAAAATTATATTGCAAAGAGGAATAATGTATTAGGATCCTGTTACTAGAGCAGTGGTTCCCAATAGTGATGGGCACAAACTTTGGTTTAGAGTTTCCTGCCAGTTCATACACACAGCACAACAGGTGTTGCACATTTCCTTTCCCCATCTTCCCAGCCAGTGATTCACCAGTCAGAGCGCACTCCTGTCCACCTTGTATTTGACTGCTCAATCAGTTTCTGGAGCCTGGGGTTATCTGTCTTACCTCCTTTTCTGAGTGAGCAATCAGCCAAGGAGGTGGGGCGGGGAAACCAGTAGTACTGCCAAAGACTGGTCGAGCAACTGAAGAGGAGGAGGAGAGGAGCATGCATGCTGACTGGTGATTGGGGGATCCAGCTGGGGAGGTGGGGAAAGGAACAGAGTTTGCACTTATCTCTTGTTCCCAATCTTTTTTGAGGCGTGTTCCTAACCTTTTTCATTCACAATCACTTTTTATAATAAGTAAGTAACATAAGACACCCCCACCACGTTTGCATAAAAAGGCATTTTAATAGGCTAAATTCATCCCTTCTCAGAAAGTAGAGTCGTCTTTCTCCCCCAAAGGGCCTGTTTTTCTTACATTTGCATGCGCTCTAACTTTAATATCTGGCTGTGAAAGGCCAAGGAAGAAATTATTTAACGAGGCCTGCAAAACATATAAGGTGACTTGTGACCACCCTACAGAAAACACTTTGCAACCCCTTTGAAGGTCCTGATCCCCAGGCTGTAAAACATTATGATAGAGGCTTTCAGTGGATTCCAGGGCACAATATTTGTTTTACTTTTCACTAGATTCTTTATCCATATAGAATAACAAAATCAGAAACATATGTGATGTTTTAAAGATGAACAGATTTATTGCTTTGTGATTCTGTAGAATCTACTTCCCCAGGCACATGGGTAAAATTTCTAACTGGAAAAAATGGGAAGATAACTGCATAGCAAGAGGAAAATGAATTAGAATATTATGTTTAATGGCACAAAATACATATAACATTACTGCCACAATATTTGTCTGTGTATGGTTTGTATATTTTATATAATTATTTATCAACCTACTATCTGCTTTTTAAAGTCCCTAAAGTGATGTTGAATACTGAAATTACAAAATAGTTAAGAATTCAATGGAATAAATGACTGTGACAATCTACTTATGAAAACAAATGCAGTCTAAAAATAATAGTGTCAATATAAAAAGTAATTCCCTAAGAAGGTTAAAACCCATGGTTTAAAGCAGTGGTTCTTAACCTTGTGTTACTCAGGTGTTTTTGGACTGCAACTCCCAGAAGCCTTCACCACCAGCTTTGTTGGCTGGGGCTTCTGGGAGTTGCAGTTCAACAACACCTGAGTAACCCAAGGTTAAGAACCACTGGTTTAAAGCAGAAGTTTATGACTGCTATTGTAACCCATTCCAACAAAATGAAAGACATAAATCAACTCCTCTCACTCAAAACATGGACAAAGTGATGTACGCTGTTTTTATTCTAATTTCTATCTCAAATAAATACTAAAGCATAATTCTGCCATCCACTCCACTCTGTAGTATGCATTATTAATTGTACAAAAAAGCTGAAATGAAATGCAGACATTATCTGAAATTGATCTGAAATGCTGTATTTATTTATTTATTTATTTATTTATTTTATTTCTATCCCGCCTATCTGGTCGTACTAGACCACTCTAGGCGGCTCACAACAAACAGCAACAACAAAATTTTAAAACATTACAATTTAAGAAAGATAATCTTTATTAGTACAGTGCAGTTGATCCATATTTTGGGGAAGGAAGTCTGTCTCTGTTTAGTGAGCTTAGTCTTAGGTTAGCAAAGGTTTACTTTCCTTTTAGGAAATCAAGAAGTATGACTCAGCTTTTGCGTTTAGTTGAGATATAAGTTAAGGTTCATCAGTGTGTCCATGTTTTCATTGAGAATTCTTGATCCATTGTCTGGATTTTTTTGCTTTTCGTGTACTGTTTCATCCATAATGTTTGTTTTTTTCTCCCTTTGGCTATTACCCCCCCCCCCCACACACCTTTTTTAAAGCATTGAAACACATAAGCATCCATGTTATGAATGTATTGTAGAAAGTGTGACCAGAGATAGGGCATCAGTGTTATGAAAAGAAAATTGGGCTTTACTGAAGCTTTTTTTTTAAAAGGCATTGTATAAATATCTAAGCAGATAGTTTACATCAGCATTAAACCTCTGACTTACTGCAGAAAGCAGACCAACTTTTCCAAGACATTTTCTCTTAATTCAGTATTCTTGGTATACATACACATTTTCCCTAGGAAATTCATTGCAGGATAAAATGCGTACTTTTAGAAGCAAGTTCTACCTAACCACTCTTTTCACCCTGAAATGTATTAATTAATTGTTCAATTTATATACTGCCTTATTAATGCAAGCACTACCCAAGGTGGTTTACACAACATTTAGAAGTCAGAAACCTTCAGTGCATCTTTTTTGTAGGTATCCTTCAGTCTCAAGAGACTATGGTAGCATTCTCTGAATAGAGGTCTTGGAACAGCGTCTGGTGTGGATGAGAAGGCCAATTTGAGAGTGACAGTCCCTTCTACACTGAAGAGAAATACAATCTGTCCCCTGTCTAGCTCCCTGATTTTGCTGGTTTTGTGATGGTCTCTTTGCCTTGGCCTGCTGAACAAGTCTCTCTTCAAATTGGGAGAGGCCATGCTAAACTACCTGCCTCCAGGGTGAACACTCAGATGTTAAGGTTTCCCATCTGTTGAGGTCCATTCCTAAGGCCTTCAGATCCTGCTTGCAGATATCCTTGTATCATAGCTGTGGTGTCCCTCTGGGGCGCTTTCCCTGCACTAATTCTCCATACAGGAGATCTTTCAGAATCTAACAGTCAGCCATTCTCACGACATGCCCAAGCCAATGTAAAGGTTGCTGTTTCAGTAATGTATACTGTATATGCTAAAAATTCCAGCTCGTTCTAGAACTACTCTATTTGCAACTTTGTGCATCACAATAACAAAAAATACAATTCAAAAACTATATAGCAATAAACAGAATATAATAAAACCGTAGATATTATTTACCCTATAAAAATTAAAAATTCATTGAAAAATTAAAAATTATTATTGACAACATTCAGGATATTCAGTTATTAAAGGCAGTTTTAAATCATGAACTCTTTATTTAATCTGGAAAATAAATTGTTTTTTGTGAATACAATGGTGCCCCGCATAGCGATGATAATCCATTCCGGATAAATCGTCGCTATCCGGAAACGTCGCTATACGGGGCAAAAACCCCCATAGGAACGCATTAAACTCTGTTTAATGCATTCCTGTGCGGGGTAAACTCACCGCTAAGCGGGAATCCTATATAGGGCCACCATTTTCGCCGCCTCGGTAAGCGAGGAATTGGCACGAAAACGCTGCGGGCGGCCATTTTCTTTATCCGGCAGCCATTTTGGAACTGCCGATCAGCTGTTCTGAAAACATCGCAATGCGAAGATCGGTAAGCGAAACGCTTACCGATCATTGCAATGCGATGATTTACCTATTAAAACTTCGCAATGCGATCGCAAAAACGATTGCAAAATCTGCATCGCTATGCGGATTCATTGTTAAACGGTGCGCTTGTTAAGCGAGGCACCACTGTATTAAATTCCTAAATAGGCATCTTTGCACCAAGCAAATTGAGTGTTTGTATGTGAGAGCTTTCTGTAGGAAATAAAATTAGTAAAATAAAATTATGGTGAAATGGTGGTTTGAAGAGTTTCCAGAGGATGCCTTATGTTAGATAAATCTTAAAGGTTGTCTAAATTGCTTCATTTATATTGATGTACATTGTTTGGATTTATTTGTTTTTACTTTGGTCTTAAAGTCCAGTAAATAACATTAGATATTTCTGTAAATTGAATTCAGGGTTGTGTAACACCTTGTTTTGGGGGCGGGTGGGTGGCATTCCAGTTGAACTATTTAAAATCTTGAAAGATGATGCTGTTAAGGTGCTACATTCAATATGCCAGCAAGTTTGGAAAACTCAACAGTGGCCAGAGGATTGGAAAAGATCAGTCTACATCCCAATCCCAAAGAAAGGCAGTGCCAAAGAATGCTCCAACTACCGTACAATTGCACTCATTTCGCACGCTAGCAAGGTTATGCTCAAAATCCTGCAAGGTAGGCTTCAGCAGTATGTGGACCGAGAACTCCCAGAAGTACAAGCTGGATTCCGAAGAGGCAGAGGAACTCGAGACCAAATTGCTAACTTGCGCTGGATTATGGAGAAAGCCAGAGAGTTCCAGAAAAATATCTACTTCTGCTTCATTGACTATGCGAAAGCCTTTGACTGTGTGGACCACAGCAAACTATGGCAAGTTCTTAAAGAAATGGGAGTGCCTGACCACTTTATCTGTCTCCTGAGAAACCTATATGTGGGACAGGAAGCAACAGTTAGAACTGGTCATGGAACAACTGAGTGGTTCAAAATTGGGAAAGGAGTACGGCAAGGCTGTATATTGTCCCCCAGCTTAGTTAACTTATATGCAGAATACATCATGCGGAAGGCTGGACTGGAAGAAACCCAAGCCGGAATTAAGATTGCCGGAAGAAATATCAACAACCTCCGATATGCAGATGATACCACTCTGATGGCAGAAAGTGAGGAGGAATTAAAGAACCTTGTAATGAGAGTGAAAGAGGAGAGTGCAAAAAACGGTCTGAAACTCAACATCAAAAAAACTAAGATCATGGCCACTGGTCCCATCACCTCCTGGGAAATAGAAGGGGAAGATATGGAGGCAGTGTCAAATTTTATCTTCCTGGGCTCCATGATCACTGCAGATGGAGACAGCAGCCCTGAAATTAAAAGGCGCCTTCTTCTTGGGAGGAAAGCGATGACAAATCTTGACAGCATCTTGAAAAGCAGAGACATCACCTTGCCAACAAAAGTCCGAATAGTCAAAGCTATGGTTTTTCCTGTCGTGATGTATGGAAGTGAGAGCTGGACCATAAAGAAAGCAGACCGCCGAAGAATTGATGCCTTTGAATTGTGGTGCTGGAGGAGGCTCTTGAGAATCCCCTGGACTGCAAGGAGAACAAACCTATCAGTTCTAAAGGAAATCAACCCTGAATGCTCACTTGAAGGACAGATCCTGAAGCTGAGGCTCCAGTACTTTGGCCATCTCATGAGAAGAAAAGAGTCCTTGGAAAAAACCTTGATGTTAGGAAGGTGTGATGGCAAGAGGAGAAGGGGACGACCGAGGATGAGATGGCTGGACAGTGTCTGCGAAGCAACCAACATGAACCTGACACAACTCCGGGAGGCAGTAGAAGACAGGAGGGCCTGGCGTGCTCTGGTCCATGGGGTCACGAAGAGTCGGACACGACTAAACGACTAAACACACACACGGGTGGGTCACTAAAATGTCACAAATGTGGTGAGCTCTTAAGAGATTTTCATCAGGACTAGATGGTACACTTCTAAATTAATACTTATAAATGCTTAATGATTCAGTTATGGAAGAGTCATGTGCATAAGGGTTTCCCTTATTCTTCTGTGATAGGGTATTTTCTGTAATTATAGCAGGAAATTCTATAGAATTGCAAATCTTATCATTTTGCCTTCCATTGTACTTTCAACTATGAAGTGCACTTATAAGGCCCTAAACGGTTTAGGACCTCGATATTTGGCGGAACGCCTCCTCCCACCAAGGTCTACCCGGATCACCCGCGCGAGTCAGGAGGTGAGGCTGAGGACCTGACGCCGAGAGAGGCCCGGAAGGAGAAGACATGAAACTGGGCCTTCTCGGCGGTGGCTCCTCGCCTCTGGAACAATCTCCCTCTGGCGATTTGCGTGGCCCCCACGCTGGGCACCTTTAAAACCCAATTAAAAACATGGCTGTTTATTCAGGCCTTCCCTCCAGCCAACTCTTGATTTTTTCTTACTTTTCCTTTATATTTTTACTGTTGTTCTTGTTTGATTATTATGTATTTGTCTATGTTTTATTATTTGATTTTATATTTGGAAGACTCCTAGAGTGGTCCGGTGGGCCAGATAGGCGGGGTATAAATTAATTAAATAAATAAATAAATAAAAGGTTAGAAACAGGTAACATTTCTGTGCAACTTTCTCTATATAAAATATACATGTTTTCTGGCTGCATACTTTCAGAGGTTGTTAGTGCCAGTGAATAAAGGGTTATTGGAGGTGGAATCAGTCTGGCCAAGGACATCATGAAAAAGTTGTATTAAGGATGTAACAAGTTGTACACTAGTGTGTGTATGTGTGGTGATCACACAATTAAATCACATCTTTTGGAGTAGTGATTAAATAAAATACACCCTGATGGTTTCTGTAAAGCAGAGGGTGACTAGTATTTTATAGCAAGTTCTTCCAAGTTAAAGTTTTTCTTCACACTAAGCATATTAACCAGGGCTTGAAATTTTTTGAATGTCTCACCAGCCAGTCAAAAATTTCACCAGCCTTGCAATTTATGTTAACAAATTTAAACTAGGTAGTTGTTCATTTTTATTTCTGCGTAACAATGTGTACAAACCCAAAATAAATTGGGATTGGACTGCAATTCCCAGAAGCCTTCACCACCAGCTGTGCTGATTCCCAATCTAGGCCCCCCCAGGTGTTTTTGGACTGGAATTTCCAGAAGCTTTCACCACTAGCTGTGCTGATTCCCAGTTTAGTGTCCCCCCAGGTGTTATTGGACTGCAGTTCCCAGAGGTCTTCACCAGTAGTTGGCCAGCACAAGAACCAGTTCAAGGACACCTGGTTGGCTCAAGATTGGGAATCACTGATTTATACCCTCAGACGTGTGTTGCTTTATTACCTGCATGCCTGTGGGGTCATGAAGCTTGCATTTTGAATGCCTTTCTTTTGAATGTCTCCAGCAAAAATAAAACTGAAAGCAAAAGTGCTTGGCCTCTTAAGGAGCCACGGTTCCCTCCCACCCCAGGATGTGTCCTCGTTCAGTTGAAATTGGGCGCAAGGAATCTCCATATTCTCCAGCATGGGACTACTCTACATTCTCCTGCATAGTTATATCGCTATGTACCACTCAAACTCTCTTCTCATGAAAAGAGGGCAGTTTTCCTTTTGCAATGGAAGGGGGAGAGGAGGAGAGGACTGCAGGATTAGAGAGAGAGAGATGGAGGGGAAGGAGGCAGGCAGGGAGGGAGCTGTGACTTGTCGAGCAGCATTTTTCACTCATCACAGACAAGCAAACGAGTGCATTTTTCAAGCCCTGATAATAACATAGCTTGATTTGTCTTAAAAAAAAAAATCTAGGAAGCTGCTCCTGTGTCCCCTTTTCTCAATTTATGTATGGTACATGCCAAGATTAGCTGGTAAAACATATGAATCCTGTTTGGTTAATTTTTTCTATGGTATTATTCTTGACAGTTCTTTGGTTCATTTCTGTGGTATCATATATGTAACCTTTCAGTTTGTTATAAGAAAATATAACAATATTGGTGAAGTTGGTCATCACTGTAAAATGATTAAAGTTGAACTTCCTGAATAAATTGTGTTCATAATTCTTTCTGCATTAGATGATACTTTTAAGATGGATTTGTAGTTTATTCTCACTATAGGCCGCCTTTCCTCCTATTTCAATAATGATGATATCAGAGCTTATGAGTCTTTTTGCTTCTCCTATATCCATGTTGTGCTTTCCTTGGGTTCCTTTACCACCATCTCTGCCATTTGATCACTTTGCTGACAGGTCATGGGAGTGAAGTGAGTATTCGTTTCTAATTCCTTGCTGTGTCCTCACATAGTCAGTTGAACAGTCTGATGGACTTTGTACACAGTGGACAGCATCTCCTGCTTTCCTGGAAGACTGGATAAGTGGTACATGAATTTTTGCTTGTTGGAGCTTTGTAGTTTAACCCAGCTTTATGTGGCATGATCTGTGCAAGTGTAATCATGCTTCAATGACTTTAATTTTATGTGCTGAGCATAAACCTAACTACAGTACAAGTGAAATCAGTGTTCCTTAATACAAAAGTTCATCTGAATCATGCTGCTTACATTCAATGAAAAAGTACTTAGAATATTGTTCTAATATAATTTTTAAGTAGCTTAATGTGAGAGAATAATATACAGTACTTGAGGGTTTTAAGCATAACATCTAAAAAGATACAGTGGTGCCCCGCATAGCGAGGTTAATCCGTTCCGGATTAACCCTCGCTATGCGAAATCATCGCTAAACGGGTAGGGGAAATGTATTGAAACACATTAAACTTAGTTTAATGCGTTCCAATACCTTTCTTACTTACCCGTTCAGCGAGGATTCCAATTGCCGGCAGCCATTTTCGCGCCTTCGCTAAGCGAGGGCAGGGCGCGAAAACGGCTGCCGGCAGCCATTTCCGGGCTTCCGGCGGCCATTTTGGAACCGCCGATCAGCTGTTCGGCGGCTCCAAAATGGCCGCCGCAATACCCGATCTTCGCAATGCGGGTTTTCCCCATTGCGACGATCGGGTATGTTTCCGTATAGCGATCCCGAAAAAGGGATCGCTATACGGAAACATCGCTATACGGTGCACTCGTTAAGCGAGGCACCACTGTATTGTAGATCTGGAAAAGGTGCAGAAGGGGGCAACCAAAACGATCAAGGAACTGGAGCAACTTTTATATCAAGAAAGATTACAACATTTGAAATAGTTGGTTTCAGGAATACAAAGCATTATACAGTTCTATGCATGTTTACTTAGAAGTAAATTACAGAATATAGTATGACATGGAGGAAGTTTAAAGCACTGGTTCTTAACCTTGGGTTACTCAGGAGTTTTGGACTGCAACTCCCAGAAGCCTTCACCACCAGCTGTCCTGACTGGGGTTTCTGGGAGTTGCAGTTCAAAAGCATCTGAGTAACAAAGGTTAAGAACCACTGGTTTAAAGCAAAAGCCCCTGAGTTCTTTGTGAGATTGACTTAAATATCCTGTTCTTTAAACATAGCTAAAATTGTAAAAGTATTCAAATACTGTAATGGCGTTTTTGAAGTATAAATTAAGGTAACTCAATCTTTCCACAGTTCCTGATCAGAAATAAAAATAGTATAGTTCAAGGATGTCTGAATGCAGTTACCATATTTATCTTAAACTGTAACACAGTTTCATCCAGAGGAATAACTTGGAGGCTAAGAATAAAGGCGAAACTTGCAGATTTATATCTGAATTGTGAAGCTGGGAAGTGGCTATTGGATCAGTGTAGGGATTGGGGAATTTCTCCATTCTTAGTTAGGGTTGCCACTGAATAATGTACATTTCTAAATACTCTTAAATAGTGATTGGTTTGTACATGTATTAATAATAACATATATATATAGGCTATAAGTTTTAATAGTCCTAGAGAGTCTTTGTAGAATCTTTTCCTATTGGTGAACTGAGGAAAGCAGCTGATGGGCAGGGGCAAAGGCATTGTTTGTTTTATTTCTCCTGATAAGGGGACCCAAGATGGCTCACCATATTAAAAGGAATAGAGTTAAAAACATAAGTTAAAGAGTAAAAACAAAATATATGTTAATTAAAATACAATTGAATACTTTTTTTCCTTTTTTATATATTTATTTAGGAACAGGGATAAAGGGTACAAAAAGAAAGAGGGGATAGAGAAGGAAAAATGGTTTTGGGGGATAGGAGAGCATAAAGTATAACATCATCCAATCAATTCATATTACTAATACATATCAACTTTTTGCTTTTTCACAGTTTGATTACCCTCCTGCTTTTATCTTATCATTTAATTTTAATTTTATTCTATGTTATTCCAACATTGTCTGGTAACTGCTGCCATTTATACAATACATCCCATCGTTCAGTTTTTTTGAATTGAACAGTCTTTCAGCCCATCTGACAGAATATCCATTTTTTTCACTTCCCATATTTTCACCATAAGATTGTCTGGTTTCAGTATCTCTGCCTCCTTAAGATTTTTGTCATAATGCTTTTTAATTTTGGAAGCTGCATGGGTCACTGGATAACTCTCTACTGCATTCATATTACCTGGTGTCATGTCTAATACAGACGATTCTAAAGTTTGTACAACTTCATTTAAGTTTTGTTTGGCATCTACTGTCCCCTCTTTCGTCCCTTTCATCAAATCTTCTATTTTGCTAAGACCTGCATTCACTCGCTGAAACCCTGTTAATATTAGCCTTTGTATATTAATCTGCCATTCCTTTTCTATTTCTTGCACCACTATTCCAGAACTTTGGGATTGAACAGACCAAGTCTCCATTTGTTCTTTTGAATTTTTGGGGTCCATCTCAGGCTTTGGGGTTTGTATAAATACCACAATAATCACCCCCTAGAAATCCTTCCACAGTTTCCACAATTTTATCAACAATTCAAACCCCTCATCATAAACCTCCCCTTAGATCTCCCTCCAATCTTTATCCAAATATTGTAATATAAAAATCAACTTTTAGCCCAGCAAATACAATATCAAATAGAACCGTGACGCAGTTATTTCTTCTTCTCCTGGGTTCAGCAAGCTTCTGTTATTAGACACACGTGGTCTGCAGTCCGACAAACAAAACAACAATCATAAAGTCTCAAACTGTCCAGTAGATTGTCCTTGAAGCTCGTCTTGTGATCTTCATTAACCCCTTAATGCTCCTTAGTCCAGTCGGCCACGTCAGCTCCTTCTCCCGAAAACCACCAGATTCTATTATTTATAGTTCACAAAGTCCAGAGAAGGCAAAGAGTAACGTATCCCAGCCACACTGCATCCACCGAAGTCTCTTAAATCCAGTCAGACGGTGTTGCTGTCTGGGATTCTTTTCCAGAAACATAAGATTTATTTTTCCATCTCAGACTCTCGGCTTTAGAATCAGCCTGGTGTTTTAAGAGTTCACTTGGAGAAGCTTAGTTTCGCTTTTGAGTCAGACTGATAAGATAAACCTGCCGCTGCATTTATTCTTTCAGCCAAATATTTTCATTCTTATTTCAGCTTAATGAGGCTGTTTCATAAATCAGAGGCTTCGGCTTACTTACTTGTTATATATTATTAGTTTATATTGATTGCTCTCCTCTCCCCCGGTAAAAGGGTTCCTCGCGGCTCAGTGCCAAAAATGGCGCCCGCTCCAGTCCGTGCACGGTGATTTCTTCAGAAGAAAAAAGTCCGGGTCTGCCTCCCTTTCTTCTCCTTCTGCTGCTCACCATCTGCTTCAGAGAGACTTCTTCTAGACTCTCCTTTGATCCCCATTTCAAAAGGGGGATCCCGGACCGGAGGGTTCCAGTTTTTTCCAGAGAGCTCTTCTCTGGAGTTGCTGGCAGCACCGCAACAAAGCCCCGCCTCCAAAATACAATTGAATAATTAAAAGCAAGTGAACATTAAATACTATTGAGCCCTAAGAAGGCATTCAGGGATTCAATCAGGGCTGTTAAAAGAGATAGATGGGTTTTTAGCTGTTGGCAGATGGATAAAAGAGAGGGGGCCAGCCTGATCTCCTGATTCCATAACCTGGGAGCTGCCATAGAGAGGGCCCTCTTCCATGTCCCTATCAGCCATGCCTGCACTGGCAATGGGACCTGATAGGAGTACCTCCTCTGATGATCTTAAACCCTGAGAAGGCTCATGTGGGTAGTTTTTGCAGTTTACTGTTTGGGCTGTGGGAAACTAGTCTGGTATTTGTCACAACTAAAATGTAGAGGAGAGGAATAGATGGTGAAGAATAGAGTATGAGAGTGATGATAGTACTCTTTTAATGAATAATCTACAGGATGCTAAAGGAAATCCTTTAAAAGAGAATAGAGACTTTAGTTACCAAGTATGGCAGATCAAAGTAATGATTATTGGGAAGAGATGCCTCCACCAAAATGATGGACTTTGAACTTCCTGCAGATGTGTAATATTCTCTAGTAAAATAGATTCTTTAAATCATGAAGGTTTGTATGCTAAGTATAATGTTACTAATACCAGATTAGAGACTTACTACTAGCACTGCTGCAACCTATTTTACTTTCAATTTTCCCACTCTAGGTAAGAGGATAGAAGTAACTTTTCTGTGGATTCATTAATATTTGGTACTTTTTGTAAGTATTACCTGCCCAGCAGAGTCACTGTAGTTACAGAATTACTGTGGCCTTTATTGCAGTGATTTCCCCCCTGGCTTTTCCTGATGCAGATTTGGGACATTACAGCCATGCAGTAATTTGCACAGTTGCCAGTCTTATTGTATTTCATGATTGTGATATTCTTTTATTCTTCCGCTAACATTTGAAGAGCCACTTTTTAAGGAAGGCTTTTAATAACTATGACTGAGTATCTGGATGCTGGTTTTTTTCTAGGTTTTTAAAAATTTAAATGCTTTTAATTAATTCATGCATTTTTAATTATTGTACGTTTAATTCCTTATTATATCATAGGATCTCAAGGTGGATTATAAAGATATATAAAACAAACTAAAATTAAACAACACAAAATTAATTTATAGAGTCATTAAAAACTCTTAAGTATTGCACTAAAACTTATGCAGGTGTTGATTTTCAACTGTCTAATAAATGTCTTGACTTGGTGCCAATATTGACACCTGTAATCTATAATCTTATTAGTACTACTTGTTTCAGCATCATGAAATGCCTTGGGTTGCCTCACTGGGAGAAAAGTTGCCTACAAATTAAACTTCACTCACCCACTCACTCAATGTTACCTAGGGACCAGAGGCAAAAGAACAACAACAGAAGGGGAATGTTGCTCTTCTATGGACTCGTCCCTGTGGGTTTTGCCATAAGTCTCTGGCTTGACATGAGGAAAGAAGATGCACTTAGCATGTTTCTCCTTGTGTTGTTACAGTGCATAATACCATTGTTTTAAGTGAGTTTTTACAGACTGCTGTGCTAGTGTAGGTTGGACGTGTCATCTCTTTTGGCCCAAGGCAGTTGTTTTTATTAATACAAGAAAAGAAACTCCTCTGTTGAGGCCAGAGACAAGTCCTTCCCCCCTATTTTGTGCCAAAGGAGGTTTGTGTAGACTTGTATAGTCTTTTGCTTTATATTAATCTAACTTTCAGCTTATAATGTACTAGTAAGATTGGAAAGTTCAATGAGTTAGGCAAGAGATTGGGAGTTCAATTCATCACTGTGCCTCTAGGGAGAAGAGCCAGCCTATGTAGCCTTGGGCGAGCTGCATGGTCCCAGGATACCCCAGAAAAAGGACTACTATTGAGTATTCAAAACCTAGAAACCCTGAGAAGGGTTGTTGTAAGTGAGAATTCATCTGAGAACATGTAATTATTATTATGCAGCAGTAAAAGTTATCCCAGAATAAGTGCTGCTTTCACAGTTAAGGTGGTGTTCCCTTTAGTTATTAATTACAGTAAGAACTGCAGGTATTCAACTAGTTATTTTTCAGTGCTACTTGTTTACTTTGTCAGCTACTGCTGTCTTGAGAATAATCTGTGTGAAAAGTTGGCTTTTTTCTTTTAACATCACTCATTTAATGTCAAGCCTTCATGTTGTCACTTGGAAACGGCTGAACTCTTTTAAAGGACTTTTTTGATTAGAGAATCCTGAAAGAAGGATTTTGCTGTCTATTATAATTGTTCACCAATGAATGCGAAGTGGCTGTGTTTGAACATTTCAGGACTTCTTTTGCACATTTGTCTTGGAAAAGAAAAGAAGCAGTCAACTGTTTTATAGTACTAATTGAGAAATCTAAGATGCCCTTACCATATAAAGCAGTGACAAGAATCAGTTACTGAAAAAAAAGTACAAATATGCAATTAATTTTCTGAGGTTTTTTTTTACTTTAACGATTGTTTGAAGGATCTGTGAGTCACCTTGGTCCCACCACCTGAGAGAAAGGAGGCATATAAATGTACTAAACAAATAAGCAAAGAAGATAGCAGTCAGCCTGGGACAGAAATATCCTGCTGTGATGTTTTGTCCTGTTGTTTTTCAGATTTAGGTAATAAATTATTGGGGAAAAGACTGTTGTTTATATTTACAGAAAGAAATAAGGCTTCCAAGCTTTTGAGAGGTTCTTGAAATGTGGCAGAATTCATTTTTATTAGTTGCTGACCGGTCTGCTCAGCATTTTGTTTTGTTTCAGAGATGTTTGTTATTTTGCCACTAACCATACTAAATTATATAAACGTGTATTGACTATTTCAAGTATTGCAGTATGTTACTGTTACAGAAAAAGTATATGTATAAATACAGTTTCTATCTTCTGTTAATAGAAGAGGTGAGGCTGGTGGGAACAGAGGCTGGACCTTTTCTTTTGAAAGTCTTCCATTTGTGGAGCTCTTCTCCAGTTGTGGAACCAGAACATTGACCATTCTTGGTTAAGCTTATGCACCTTGTCCCATGACTTCATATAGTTCTATTTGATGTAATATGTTTTGAAGCATTAGAATACCTTTGAGGGCAGGGAGTTTCTAGGTGGCTTTTGAATGATTCTAAAAATATTAACTTGCTGTTTTTAGTCAGATTGCTTTTTTCTGTTCTTAATGTGGTCTATTATAATGATCTAAATTCTTGCAAAGTATTAGCCTTGGGTGCCTTCTTTAGGTTGAATGGCAACTCATTAAAGTACATGCAGATGTTGTTTTGTGCTTTGCAAACTGTGGTATCATAATGTTTTAGCTTTGATGTATGTTAATGATGTTCCCCCTGAACTTGAATTATTACTAGATAATAATTGAGTCTATTCACTCTCAGCATTGGGTGCTTGGGTGCTTAAAGTTTTTCTGCCTTGTTCAAGTTGTCTATTTTCTGTATATTTTGGGTTTTAGTTTGTTAGCAGTCCGTGATTTAATAGCTTGTTTGCAGTATCCTATTTGAACCATGCTTCCTCTTTAAGAAATTGTTTCTATTTTAAGCAAGCTGGGGATGTGTAAAGAGATCACCGACACAGTGCTGCCTTCTTGAGCTTGCTGTTCTTTGTTCAATAAAACAGTGCTCTTTGTTCTGAGTGCCAGCATCAGGTGGTTGGAACAATTTTGGAGTAGAGGAAAAGCAAATTTGGCCTAGCTGGAATGAATGTATTGGCGTGGGTTCAGATTCTGCCTCTTTCAGACAACTGGTTGGATTGAATTGAATTAGTAGAACTTGCTTCAAGCTGAACTCATTAGATTTTAAGTCATTACTTGATTGTCCCACTTATATTGTTGGGAGTTAAGCTTAGTCTACAGCCAACTACATGTGTTCCAGCATGGTTAGAACGATGATATGCCCCTTCTTGTATTTGGACTTTAAACAGCATTCCTTGAAAGAGAAGGAATTTTTAGACACTTTGATATAATTTGTCTGTTAATATTTGGAATGAAGAAAAAGCAGCTTTCTATATTTCTGTTGCTCATATTACAGTAGTTCTTGTGAAATCTGAGTCACCTTTTCAGGTTTGATTGGCCCTTTCTAGAACTTCCTGTCCTCCCCATGCAGAATGTTGTGGTGGACTGAACATCTGCTAAACAGCTATGCCAGTTGAATGTGACCATCCTGTCAGTGTCAACACTTGTGATAGGAAGTAGTTGATGTATTATATTTGTTTAGCAATCCATTGTCCTTCTTGTGGAATGGACTTGTTCATCTTTCATAAAGCTGATTTCTTCCTGATTTGACAATCAATGTAGGGATTGGTTCATTTGGGGTCTTCCCCCCCCCCCAAAGTGGCTTTTCCAACAAAGATGTGGAGCAAATGATTAGGTTCCCCTTAATTGTGGGGAAAACAGAGTTCTTCTAGAGATGTTATAATTTTAGAAAATCCATAGTCGGAGAAAAATACATTTATGGCAAAAGTGGAAATTCTGGAGGCAATTGAAATACAGTATAGTATACAGTACATATACCATATAGACATAGGATTTTCAAAATTTGTTGGCTTCATCTGCAAGTCTGGAAGAATTTCCCCAGCTTGACTTCTGGGGGCTTTAATTGAGAAATCAAACTCCTGACAGTTGTTTCAAAGTCCTTAAGCTAATAATTTAAGATTCCAGCAGCCATTTCCATCCTTTGGAGAAGACAAGGGAAATGGGTTGGCAGGGCTAAATTCTGTGGGAGTTGTAAGAGGTTATGGGTGTGGCAGTCTTTGCCCACTAGGTTCTGTACAGGAAGCCTCTCAAAAAACATACCAGACCCACAATCCCTTGTGGTTCTCACAGAGTTTAGCCCTACCCACCAATTTCCCCTCACTTTCCACAAGATGAAAATAGCTGTTGGAATTTTAATTCATTAGCTTAAAAACTTAAAAACATCTGTTGCGACTTTGATTTCTTAAAGACCTCAGAGGTCTGGCTGGGGGAATTCCTACATATTTCTGGCAGCTGTAGTACTTGACTCTCAAAATCCCATACCTGATACCATACCTATTTCCATATCAAATGTAACCTTATCCTACAGAAGTGCTGACATAACATGCTTCATACATAACTTAGTTAGCCTAGGTAATTACAGTATTTGGCATATTTATGAATGTTAAAAATTCCAAAAAAGCCCTTAGTTTCATTTAAGCAAACTTATGAATAGATGCTGTGCTAAAGAGAAAAATGGTGAACTGCACCCTATCATTCCAGTCTTCACTGCCTAGTGAAGGCCTACATATATGCTTATCTCACCAAAATGGCAACACCACTAGGAGTAGAAATGCTTCTTAGATTATTGTTTGTGTCTACTATGTGGACAAGAATTTATTTTTCTCCAATTTGTAGGCTGTCTTACACACAAATCTCTGTGTTATCCTGTTCCTAGCATTTTGAGAAAGTAAAGTCTTATCTTTAAAAAAACAAGTAACTCAATCTGAAAGAGAATCTTCTTTATTAAGAGTGTTTTTTCTTGGTTCCCTAAAGTTTTGTTGTTTTGATTTGGAAAAATATGTCCAGGGGTGGGACTGGATCCCCCCTTCCTGAACTTTTTACTTGTTTTCCAAGCCTTCCCAGTAGCAGACACTAGACTAACATATGTGAATGCTGTTAAAATCACTCTCTTAAAACCACTTTGTTACTGGTGTTGTGTCTCATATCTATTCCTTATAAGGGATTTAATCTATGCTTTCTTTTGGTTTTCAAATAAGTATGATCACTATTGATATTTAATGTGCTTTGTGGAATAGGCTGCTTATTTCTAGTCTGGGTTTTTAAGCTTTCTGCTGTTGACTTCAGTCTGTCTTCCTTTCCAGTAAACTGTGTGAATAGGGAGGGGATTAAGAACAGATGAATTTAAGAAAGAGTGAGAATACTCTTAGAACTTAATTGCTTTTCATGCATTCCCGGGTAGTAGCATACTTGCATAGCAAGATTACTGTGGGGGGGGGCAGAAGGACATCTCATTTCACCCAAATGCCATCCCCTCTGCCATGGAAAGGGGAGAGAAACACTGAGGCACAAGAGAGAAAGAGTGTAAGGGAGAATCTGGAGAAGCCATCTATGGCAGAAGTAGGAGAGCAAAAGTTAAAAAAGAAGAAGGAGGGGTCAAGAAAAGAAATTGTTAGATAAAGATGGGGAAGAATAAAAAAGGGCAAGGAAAGTAGAAGAAAAGGCAGAAAAAGAAAGAGGGAGGGGTAAAGGGGGAATGAGCAGAGAGGGAGAGGGAGAGAGAGAGGAGATGGAAGACAAGGTGGTGACACGAGGAAAGAAAGAGAAGTACTGCCTGAAGATTGGGAGTTGGTGTCGGTGGAAAATCCCTGGACCAACAATTGGAAACAGCTGATGATTTCAAGAGAGAAGGTGGAGAAACATTGAAACTTCTACCCTCCAAGGAAACCTTATTAGGGAGAGAGGGAAAGCAGAGAGTGGTCTCAAAAGATCAGAGAAGAAAGGACCAAGATAGAGAGAAGAGAGAGGTGGAGGCATGGAAGGTACAACCCACCCACCAGAGAGGTCTCACACATGGTGGAGACTCCATTGAACCCATGAACTTTGAGATGGGCCTCCTAAATACTGGGGAATTCTGGAGAAATTTGTTTGACAAGTTTCTAACCCCTTCTCACTATTGAAAGAGGGGGGAAATTGACCTGCTTAATGTTGCAAATAGTTCTTTTGCCAACCCTGAAGGAAAAATGGAATGTTTGGAACATCCTCTAGTGTTGTCTGAATCTCTGGAAATTGGAGAGGGGATCAGACAAGAACATTCAGAATTATATTTTGAAGTTTTGTAAATGTAATTAATATTTATATAATCCTGTGTTTTGTTCTCATTGGTAGGTTCTCTTAGTGAGCAGTAGTCGTCATCCAGATAGATGGATTGTCCCAGGTGGTGGTATGGAACCTGAAGAGGAGCCCAGTGTGGCTGCTGTGCGAGAAGTTTGTGAAGAGGTAAGTCTCCAAAACCTGGTTGCAGTTAAACTGTTGCTGCTGTTAATGGATTTCTTCACATTATTCCTTTGCTTTCTGCAAACACTGCCTCTTGGAATGGAAGCCAGCAGCAATTAATTGAATTAATAATCTTATGTGTTTGTTAATATACATTTGCTAACACTCAATAGAACTTGTCTCTTTGCCCAGAGACATTCACCACTGATCCTAAAACTTTTTTAAAAATTGCTAGGACTACCCCAGTTTTTATTTTCCCAATAATTTCCCATGTTACAGAGACTCTGATCCTATATTCCTCTCTTTGTTTCTTTATTTGCTTTGGAAAATGCTACACTGTGCCATTGAAAACAAAATCTGCTACTACCCTGTTTTCCCAAAAATAAAACTTAACCTGAAAATAAGCCCTAGTCTGATTTTTCAGGATGCTTGTAATATAAGCCCTACCCCTAAAATAAACCCCAGTTAGGTGAAACCCTGCCCTCCACCACTGTGCAGCAATGTAGATTTTTGTACATGGAAAAAATAAAACATCCCTTGAAAATAAGCCCCAATGTGTATTTTGGAGCAAAAATTAATATAAGACCCTGTCTTATTTTCGGGGAAACACAGTAGATTTTATTTTTTCTGAAGAGAGACTTTGAATAGACTCAATCTCCTCCACATATTAGACAATACACACTGTTTGGCTTCAGTTGACAATTGTAATTTAATTTAATTTTAATTTCTCTCTACTTGTAATTCACTCTCCAACTTTGCTATTTTTCATGATCTCTCTGAGCTGTTCTGCACCAGAACATAGCTCCTCATAAGCATCTACAGTGGTGCCTCGCTTAGCGATCGCGCCGTTGAGCGACAAAATCGCTTAGCGACGTAGTTCCCTATGGGTTTTTTTCGCTTTGCGATGATCGTGGGGAAGCAATCATGGCAAAGCAACCCTTTTTTAACAGCTGATTGACGGTTTCAAAATGGCCGCTGGGAAAACAAAATGGCCGCCCACTGTGTTTCCTCGCTTTATAGGCACCGAACATGGCTGCCCCTATGGAGGATCTTCACTTAAAGGTTAGTTTTTTGCCCATAGGAACACATTAATGGTGTTTTAATGTGTTTATATGGGCTTTTTAATATCGCTTAGCGATGAAATCGCTTAGCAACGTTTTTTCCGGAATGGATTAACGTTGCTAAGCGAGGCACCACTGTATAGCTTGCTGGGAACCCTATCCCTACACCAGTACGCATGTTTAGGCAGGGTTCCAATTAGAGATGGGCATGAATTGCTGGTTCAGTGGTTTTTGCGTGTTCATCCTGGAGGAGACGAGATAGGGAAGCCAGGGTGCTGCCTGTGAGTGGATGCCCATTAGAGGAGATGGAGCTGAAAACCACCAAACTCTTGCCTGAAAGATGAACCAGCATGAGCTGTCGAACTGGCAGTTCATGCCCATCTCTAGTTTCAATTGATATTCTTAGTTTCTTTTTGTCTGCTGTAGCTACAACTCAGGATCCTGTGTGCTTTGCCCAAGACAAGAGACAAGATAACTTGCAGCCAGCCTCTGTCTTTTCAGTAAAAGAATTTTTTTTTGGCTCTGTATACATTGCTCAGATGCAAGCATCTAGGTGAGCCATTGTTTTGATTGCGCTTTTTGAGTTACATTATTTTGCAAACAGCAGAGTGTTAACTGGGACAAATTAAGATGTGTTTCTTACAGTACTTCCTTTGCAGCATTTGTCTGTAGGTGTTAGAATTCAAAATAGTTGTGACCTGTTTTAGTTTGGAGGTAATTGTTTTAAAACTTTCATTTGTGGGTATCAGGTCCTCCAAGGAATCTATGGTCTACAGCTCTTTGTATGTGTGCGTGTGCGTGCGTGTACATTTCAGTGATGATGTGCCACCTCATACTCTCCCCCAGCTGTTGTTTATAGGCTTTGAAAAAGATATTGGAAGGTCTCATCATAAATCTCTGACACCATGTGTAGTATGGCCCATACTGAAATAATAAATGCGCTGAGCTGTAGCTAAGAACTTTAATTTATTTCTCTTTCTTTGAACTTCTCATAGGCTGGAGTGAAAGGGACATTAGGAAGATTAGTAGGAATTTTTGAGGTAAGTATAGAAATGGTGAGTGATTATAAAACTTTATTGTCATGATAATGTAGATATTGCAGGATTAAAATTAATGTTTTATTTTTTTTGTTTTCCTTCGTAGTTTTACATTCTGTTTTTGAAATATCATTATATAACCTTTATGGAGCAGTGTTTTGAATATATTCCTGCTTTATTCAGTAACAGTTTTTGCAGGCATTGTGTATCTTGCAACAAGTTTTAATATTGTGTTTCCTCCTCTCAGAACCAGGACAGGAAACACAGAACATATGTTTACGTACTTATTGTCACAGAAGTACTGGAAGACTGGGAGGACTCTGTGAATATTGGTAAGACATATGATTGACCTGTATTGCTGATTCTCCCTAATAAGGCAGCAGTCGAATCTGTATTAAACCAGTTTTTAATACATATATTTTTTGGAAATTTTAATTGTAAAAAATACACTGGGCAGTTGTTTTCATATTATGTTTTTACAGAAGAGCAACCTTCAATTTGTGAAGAACATTTGTGAAGCTCCTGAAACACTTTTATAACACTTTTAAAACTTCTCTGACAGCTGGAAATTCTTTCTTTCATAAAAGAAATAGATACCCCCTCCCTAGTTTTCATGATTGCAAGGTACCTTTCATAAAAATATTAGACAACCAGACATGGTAAAAATCCATGTTTGATATGTTGTTCAGTTGAGAGGAGCTGTATCAAGACTGCTGTATAGGTTTTTCATATTGGAGAGGTATAATTACTGCAGAATTAATATAGTGATTTGTTTTAGCACCTTTCATACTTCTGTAAAACTGGTAAGCAAATTAATTTGGCATGTGGAATATATATGTTAGCTGTGGTCTTAGCAAATCATCTTTCATTTCTGTGCATCTGAAGCATTTGTAACTAAGACAACAGACTGTTTTACTCATGGTGCGGAACAACTTGCACGAACCATCTATTTACAGCGGTGCCCCGCTAGACACTTACCCCGCATGACGTCGAAATCACTTAACGATGACTTTTTTGCGATCGCTATAGCAATCGCAAAACGATGGTTCCAGTGGGGTTTTTTCGCATGACGTTGATTAGGAGTCTGCTTCGCGAACCGTTTGTTTGCTATACGATGATTTTTCCGGTTGCGCAAAATGCCTTCCCTCCCTTCGCAAAATGGCTGCTTTCCGGAATCCTGCTTCACATTACAGCGATTTTAAACAGCTGATTGGCGGTTTTCTATGGGCAATCTTCACTGGACGATCAGGTATTTCCCCCATTGGAACGCATTGACCAGTTTTCAATGCATTCCAATCGTTTTTTCCCCCGCTTGACAATGATTTCGCTTAACAGCGATTTTCCTGGAACGGATTATCGTCGTCAAGCGGGGCACCACTGTACCTTGCTTTCATGCCCGTATTCTTCTATTTGGCTCTAGGGTTCTGAATTTCAAATTAATAGAATTTTTTAAAATCTCCCTTGCTTTTAAGAGAAACAGTTTTGACAAATGAATATATGCCTCCAAGGCATGGAAATGGTAAGGTAAGGGTCCTGCCTTAAGTTGTACACCCCGTAAGTTGTAAAGTTGCTGTGCAGAATTGTTACTTATTATGTTAATTTATAAGATGAGCTTTGGGATATCTTGGACTTAATCACATTCCTCTTCCTTGCAAATTCAAGGCAATGTTAAAGCTTGTATCAAAATGTTTAACATGGACATATAAATATGATAACACATTGATAACACATTGAAATAAAAGAATTAGAATGTCCATTGAAAAGTTGTGTCTTTGGGACTGGGGGATATTAGTGAGGATTATCAGAATAATGAGAGAAGCATCAGTGAGACTTATGTGAAATGGTGAAAAGATAGGATGGGGGACTTCAGAGATCATTTTATTTTAATTGTCTCTGTGCTATCTTCGTTGGAGGCAGAGAGATACACAATAAAATTTAAAAGATGCTGAGTAAAAAGCAATGTCAAATTAAAAGATTAGAAGTAGTATGTTAAAAGAACCAAAACTTTAAAATCAGGAATGATGGAGAGAACCAAAATGTAAAAACCTGGTAGAATGCTTTACCTGTTGCTTAAAATTTTGTAAAATGGGTTTCAGGTAAGCCTTTTGGGGAAGAGAGTGTTACCATAGATAGCATATTCATCATAAGGACATCTGACTGAGTGCCTGACCGATGATCTCAAGACACAGGTGGCCTTATAAGACTATAAACATCCCTTCGTATATATGAGGGCTGGGTTGGTATCCTTGAGACATTAGTGTGAAAAACATGAACTGTTCTCAGAAACATATGCAGCTAGTGCAGTTTTTTTAAGCACTTAAATTGACAATACAGTATGTGTTTCTTATTTACAGTTGCAAATAGAAGCTTGATAGGTGTTTAAGTAGCTGTATTTTCTGGACAATATTCAGAGGTAATCCCCTTATTATATAGTAGTCAGTCTTGAATGTTACCAGTGAATGGACCCTAATTAATTCCATCAGAATACCCAACATTTCTACCACCTGTAAATGAAAAAGAAATTGGATTAGGTGACAGCTTAACACATGTTCACCTGGCAGGACAAAGTTCCAAATAGAGTAGTCCTAGAACAAGCTGGAATTTTTAGCATGTATACATTACTGAAACAGCGACGTCTATGTTGGCTTGGGCACGTCGTGAGAATGGTTGATGGTCAGATTCCAAAGGATCTCCTGTATGGAGAATTAGTGCAGGGAAATCGCCCCAGAGGAAGACCACAGCTGCGATACAAGGACATCTGCAAGTGGGATCTGAAGGCCTTAGGAATGGACCTCAACAGATGGGAAACCCTGATATCTGAGCGTTCAGCCTGGAGGCAGGCATTGCATCACGGCCTCTCCCAATTTGAAGAGACCCTTATCCAGCAGGCCGAAGCAAAGAGGAATTCACAAAAGCAGCTGGAGCTGCACAGGGGACAGATTGTATTTGTCCTCAGTATGGAAGGGATTGTCACGCTTGAATCGGCCTCCTCAGCCACACTAGACACTGTTCCAAGTCCTCCAGAGCACGTTACCATAGTCTTTCGATACTGAAGGATGCCTAACTAAACTAGATAACCTCTTAAAGTGGTTTCATGTAGATGTTTAAAAAGCATAGAGGACACAATGAAACCTTATAAAACCTTATATTATAAATTCCATGGAGTTGCACAGCAGCTCTGCAACAATATCTTCTGGAATCAGACTCCTCAAGGAAGAGTGGCATGACTGGAACACTATGCTTATAATCACCAAATCAAAGTGTCTATGCAGAAAGATTGTATAGTAGTATGCAACCTTTGACCCTTTCAACTACAACTCCCGATAGTCTTAGCTAGTATAGAAAATAATAGGGAATGAGGGGAGTTGCAATCCAACAAGATCTGGTTAGTAGTTGTAGAAGGGGTAGCTGTGTTAGTCTGTGCAAGCATTATAGGTGAAAACAGAAAGAAAGGATTTTTTAAAAAGACAATAACATGGTGGCACTTTAAAGACTAACTTTTATATTCTTTAATGTGAGCTTTTGTGAAGAGGTTGTCTGATGAAGTGGACTTATCCATGAAAGCTCACATTAAAGAATATAAAATATAGTCTTTAAAGTGCTACCACATTTTTGTCTTTTTTCTACTCTTTATTTTTATTTTGTTTTCACATAAGATCTGATGAGTCACCCCTTTTCAATGGAATATAAAGCTTCTGTTTTCTGGGTATAGCACTCGGAAGTCGTTACTATTACTTCCTTCTCTTCTACCATTTCCTCTTTCTGGGACTGTACGGCTTATCTATTGTTTCACAGGAAGCCTCTTTTCCCAGGAGACACAGTGGGAAATCTAGTTCACAGCCTGTGACTCTGCAGCCAAATACTTAATGCATTGAGCTATCCCACCAGCTTAAAATTAAATTGAAATAATTTATGTCCTATATTTCATATAGCATTTTGAGGTTGGCTGACAAAATTGCAGAAGTGAAATAACGGCAGTAAATGAAACATTTAATCTTTAATACATATCTTGGGTAAAAGTGCCAGTAAAGCAACATAACAGAAATTATATGGAATCCAAACCAAGGATTTAATGTTGGATTTCATCTTATGAACATCGGAGATGCATCACAACTCTTGTTAGTTGAACCATCCACAACAAGTATCTCAATCCAGACAAGATAAATTTTCCGTTTATAACTATTCATCCAACACTATGATGATGATGATGATGACGATGACGATGACGATGACGACGACAATGACAACATTTCTAACCCCAAGCAGTTGTTCATTATTTCCACTGCCTCATCTGAGTCAGATCAGCATACTGATAGCAAATCACCCTAAATTTTCCACAAGTACTCCCTCACAATAGGCCTATTACTCCACGTTAGCTGACTGAACCTTGTCCCCTATGATGGCATATAATGCCTTTTATTCATACATTCATATTCTTGCCCATTACTCTTCCAATTCTTTTCTACAAGCACTTGCTGTGTCTGAATGTCTTGTCCGACAGAAGAAAAAAAGTATAAAAACATACATAAAATGTATTGCCAGTGCATTTTTCTCTAAACCATATTCATGTACTCTGTTACTTATTTTTCACCCTTTGCTCTGTTACCCCTAAAAAAATAATATTCTCTTTGCCATAAAATAAATGGCTTTTATTTATTTATTTATTTATTTATTTATTTATTTAGTTAGTTAGTTAGTTAGTTAGTTAGTTATTTGATTTATACCCCGCCCATCTGGCCTAAAAGGCCACTCTAGGCGGCTGTTTCTTTTGTTCTTTTTAAATTGACCTAGAGGTTGGTATATTTGCCAAATAACATGGGGTGCAATGTACAAATCTGGTTTAGGTAGCAGAGGATCCTTTTACTTGAAGAGCAACAGAGAAGGCAGAAGAAATTGATTCCAACGAAAGGATAAAGATAAAGAAGAAATAAAAGTTAAATAGTTTGAAAAGTAAATTACTATTGATTCATCTAAACAGGATTAAAGGAGGGGAGAGAGATGGACAGGGAGACATGAGGTGGTAGTAAATCTAGGTTAGCTGTGCAGTGGTTTCTTCGCATTGGAGGTGAAAGGGGAATGTACCGTATTTTTTGCTCCATAAGACGCACCCCCCAAAAATGTGTGTGGGGGAGTCTGTGCGTCTTATGGAGCGAAGGGCGGCGATTTTGCCCGCGCTGGCCCCGTGGGGTAGAGCGTCGCAAGGGTCCCAGACCCTTGCGCCGCTCCCCCCCCACAGGACCAGCGTGGGCGAAATCGCCAGCTTCCAGATGGGAGCGTCGCAAGGGTCCGGGAAGGCACACTCAGACCCTTGCAGCGCTCCCTCCATCCCCCCCCCACGGGGCCAGCGCGGGTGAAATTGCCACCTTCTGGCAGTCTTTTGAGGCTTGGGAAGCTTCAGAAGACTCCCAGAAGCTGGCGATTTTGCTCCCTCTGGTCCCGTGGGGATTGGGGGAGCCTCCCAAGGGTCCGAGTCTGCCTTCCAGGACCCTTGGGAGGCTTCCCCCACCCCCACCCCCCACGGGGCCAGCGCGGGCGAAATCACCACCTTCTGGTACTCTTTTGAGGCTTGGGAAGCTTCAGAAGACTCCCAGAAGCTGCCGATTTTGCTCCCTCTGGTCCCGCGGGGGTGGGGGTTGGGGAGCCTCCAAAGGGTCCGAGTCTGCCTTCCAGGACCCTTGGGAGGCTTCCCCCACCCCCCATGGGGCCAGCGTGGGCGAAATCGCCACCTTTTGGTACTCTTTTGAGGCTTGGGAAGCCTCAGAAGAGTCCCAGAAGGTAGCGATTTCGCCCCCTCTGACCCCTGGGGGGTGGTTTCTCTAAAGGGTCCTGGAACATACCCTAGGGCCCTTTAGAGACTCACCCTGCCCCCCCAGGGGTCAGAGGGGGTGAAATTGGCACCTCTAGGACTCTTTTGAGGCTTGGGAAGCTTCAGAAGAGTCCCAGAAGGTGGTGATTTTGCCCCCTCTGGCCTCTGGGGGGGGGGGAGGCTGGGTGAGCCTCCAAAGGGTCCTAGGGTGTGTTCCATAAGACAGACCTCTCCATAAGGCTCACCAATTTTTAGGAGAAGAAAACAGATTATTTTTTTCCTGTTTTCTTCTCCTAAAAATTTGGTGCGTGTTATGGAGAGGTGCATCTTATGGAGCGAAAAATACAGTAATGAAATGGAAATTGAAGACAGTGAAGAAATTGGCAAGAATGGAAGAAGCACAAAATATTGCAATTATGAAAACAAAGGACTGATAAGGCAGGATGTATAATTGTAATATGGAGATGGGTGTGAGGGTGAGAGTTCTTTGAGTCAGGATATATCCAGAGGAAAAGCAGGGGTGTCTTGGTCATAGCAAAACTTCATCAAGCAGAGTGTGCTGGATGAAGAGTGAAGTGATAGACTCCTGAAATTGAAAATTCAATGAGTGAGTGGGGATGTGTATGCTGCTATCCTGAAATCAGACTCAGTTGATCTTTCTTGAAGAACTTTGGAGAAAAAAATTTGCGTCATACCAGAAGGAAGATTTGCATGTTAATGCAAAAGTAGAAGGATTTTCTGTTTTCTGAATAAGGGAGAGTAGATGGTACGTTGCTGAGCTCAGATCATATCAGTATGTAATTGATAAGTGATGCCAATATTATCATGCTTAATTTAGAAAATGAGGAACATTTGGATTTAGTGCGTTCAGCATTTCCCAAAGCAGTGTAGAGATAGTTTTCCATATGCCAGTGAGACCTGGAAAAGTGTCCTGTTCCAGTTTATTGATCCTTGCTAGACACCATTTCCAGGGTTTCCAGTGGGAACCTGGAAAGCAAGATGATGATTTCCAGACAAATAAGGGGCAACAGAGATGCTTTTCTCTTAATATTGTCCTTTGCCAAAGTTCGTGAGTATAGATTGTCCATTTCCAGTTTTCTTTCCTGGTTTTGCTTTATGTAACAACACTTAATATACCATTCTTCATGTAACAGGTCCAGGACAGTTCACAAGTGTATGAAATATTTTTAAAATCTTAGTAAATCTATACTTAATTGCAAGAAAAATGGCTTGAAGATATCCATAAATAGACAGCAATACTATCCTGCTTCATAAATCAACCTAAAGTGCATGGTGAACAAGTACAGTGGTGCCTCGAATAGCGAGCGCCTCTATTAACGAAAAAAATGAATAGCGATGTGGTTTTTGGGGCATTTTTAAGCCTTGATTAGCGTTTTTCCTATGGGCGATTATCGGATAGCGATCGTCAATGGTTTCAATGCATTTCAATGGAGGAACCGTGGTTCGTGTTTGCTACTTTTAAAGGGTTTAAAGTTAAGGTTTTCTGTTTGAAATGTTTGAGATCGTAAAGTGCAGTTAATAAACCCTTTGTTAACCCAATTTGACCTTGTTCTGACTCTTTGTTAATTTGTGGTTGATTTTTTTTCACCCTTGAGATGCATTGAATAGGTTTCAATGTATTTCAATGGAGGAACCACTCTTCGTGTTCGCTACTTTTAAAGGGTTTAAAGTTAAGGTTTAGGGTTTGAAATGTTTGAGATCGTAAAGTGCAGTTAATAAACCCTGTGTTAACCCAATTTGACCTTGTTCTGACTCTTTGTTAATTTGTGCTTGATTTCCCCCCCACCTTGAGGTGCATTGAATAGGGTTCAATGCATTTCAATGGGGGAACCACGTTTTGAATAGCAAGGTTTCCTATGGAGACAACGGCAATTCGTTCCAATTGGAACGGATTAGCCGGCTTTCAGTGCATTTCAGTGGGAAACCACATTTCGAATAGCGAGGTTTTTAAATAGCGATTTTTTTTACGGAACGCATTAACCTCGCTATTCAAGGCACCACTGTATGTTCCATTAAAGAGCTGAAAATAAATGATACTAGCACCAGCCAGTATCATTGTACAGTGGACCCTCTGCTTACGGAATTAATCCGTATTGGAACGGTGGTTGCAAGTCGAAAAGTCTGTAGGTCGAATCTCCATTGACCTACAATGCATTGAAAACCGATTAATCCCACAATTGGAAGTTTTTATTCTATTTTTGTTCCATTTTGGTTTTTTTCTGGTCTGTAAGTCAATTCTCCAGCTGCAAGTCGAATCTAAATTTTGCGGCCAGAGAAGTCTGTAACTCGAAAAGTCTGTAAATCGAGCTGTCTGTAAGTCGAGGGTCCACTGTATCATCTTTGATACAATGGTACTGGCTGGTGCTACTATCAATGTATCAATGATACTGCAAGAGTCCCCTGGACTGCAAAGAGAACAAACCTATCCATTTTGAAGGAAATCAACCCCAAGTGCTCACTGGAAGGACAGATCCTGAAGCTGAGGCTCCAATACTTTGGCCATCTCATGAGGAGACTCCCTGGAAAAGCCCCTGATGTTGGGAAAGTGTGAAGGCAAGAGGAGAAGGGGATGACAGGACAAGATGGTTGGACCATGTCACCGAAGCTACCAACATAAATTTGACCAAACTTCGGGAGGCAGTGGAAGACAGGAAGGCCTGGCATGCTCTGGTCCATGGGGTCACGAAGAGTCGGACACAACGACTAAATAACAAGCACACACCCCCCCCCCCCGAATAGGTGTTACACAGTCACAGTGCCAAAACATGGGAAATTGTCACCTGTGTTTTCACATAATGTCTTACAGATACTTGAGAAAAGTCTCCCCTGAAGGTATTGCAAGGCATGAGCAGGCTTTTCAGATATTTGGGTTCCAGCCTTTTAGGACTTTGAAGCCAAACACCGGGATCTTAAACTGATGTGAATAAGCAATTAGCACTTCTTACAGAATTGGTGCGATGCACTATTTTGTACTACTTACAATTCTAGCCACTACCTTCTGCTTGGGCTGAAGCTTTCAGGTCATCTTCACGAGCTGTCACAATGTACAGCAATTAACTGTTACTCTTTCGGAAGATCGCCAGAGCATGAACCATTGGGGACAGACTGTCCTTATCTAGAAAGGATTGTAGTTAGCAAACCAGGTTTCCATGTTCCTGGCTGTCCCACGATGATACAGAAACTGGTCCCTGTACTTAACAGCCTGTAGTCATGTTGCATATCCACACATCCTGCATATATCTTTCTAGTATGCTATTCTTCCCACCCAAGATACAAACATACAAGGAAAGCAAGATAATAATGGTCAGCTTGGTACCTATAGATCCCAAAATTTTCTCATGAGTCCAGTGCTGTTACTGTTCTACAATTGAAGAGGATTGGGGCTCAAAGACCAGTATAAAGTGTAGGTGCATGACACCTAAATTATATGAGCACAGTAGATGGGACTGTACAGTATTGTTCTACCTACAGTGGTGTCTTGCAAGATGAACGACAAAAACCCACAAGATGAATAATTTTTGCAATCGTGTTGGTGATTCGCAAGACGGCTTCTTCTATGGCCATGTTTCACAAGACGATTTTTTTTCTTGCAAGATGAAAATAATTCATTTGTCTTGCGAGGTTTTCCATAGGAATGCATTGCAATGCATTCCTATAGGAAACCGCTTTTCGCAAGACGAAAAATTCGCAAGACAGCGCTACTCACGGAACGAATTACTTTCGTCTTGCGAGGCACCACTGTATTTGGTAGGAAGGCAAAGGTAAGAGTTTTAATTTAAAATATGCTTTTGAAGGATATGATTTTTAATTCATTTAATGTTTCATGTTTTCTATGTGTTTCCTGTTTTCTTGTTCTCCTTCAGAATAAACAGATAAAGAGTAGGTTTTAAAAAACATGTACATTTATTACAATAAGGACTTGCTGGTATGACGTATACATTTACATTGTGGAAATCTCTATATTGTTTTTATTGCATTTTGAAGAGGTGAATCTTCAGTGAATAAATTATTCCATAGCAATTGTGTTTGTAGTACAGTTGTACTTTCAGTATGATTGTACTTGAACCATGCACACAGTTTATCTTTGGAAATATAGAAGGAATTGCACATTCTTAGTTACTTTTCTGCATTGCTAACTTCTCCCTCTCTCTGTTTACCTGCAGGAAGAAAAAGGGAATGGTTTAAAATAGATGATGCCATAAAAGTTCTGCAGTATCACAAACCTGTGCAGGCCTCATATTTTGAAACATTGAGGCAAGGCTATTTGGCTAACAATGGCACTCCTGTTGTGACCACATCATTCTCAAAAGAGAGTGCACTATCTGACATCAGATGACTGAAGATATCTTTTTAAGAGAAGTAGATCTTGAAAAGTAGACTGATATTTGGATTTTCCTTCCTCCCCCTCTTCTCACTGCTTTCACATTGCTTCTTCTATCAAACAAGACGTGTGCAGCAGCATTTGGCAGAGCAATGTTGAGTGTTGCATTCTAGTGCAAAGTGGGGTTTTCTTGCTTTTACTTGGATATGTATTTTGTAAACCACATCTTGTGCATGAAGAGACCCTTCCCTCTTAATATTTTGACAACCTGAAGAGCAAGGCTGCTTGTTTCACCTTTGCCTTGTCATTTGAAATGTTTTCATGTGTACTATCCCACCCCTAGCCATCCCTCTTACCTTTTTAGTTAAAGAAGGCTACAAATATATGATCAGTTCTTTAAGTCTTAGATTTTGTTCAGCAGAAAGCTGTTGAGATCTGTGTGGTGGCCACTTTCTCAATGCATGTGTGTATTCTTTTTTTAGATGGAGAAACATAACACTTTAATTTTGCAGGATTTTAAAAAAATGAGCTGCTTCTGTAAAGGAGGGCTTCATAATCTTGTTTGCCTTGTTTTTTTTTTAAATATTTTTTGTGACAGTGCTAGTGGCTGGGCCAGTTTGATACCTTACACTCCATTCCCTGACCCCAGCTTAATCCAGTGACCCTTGGTGGATAAGTCCAAGTTACAGTCATTTGCATCCCTGGTGCTCCGTTCATTCTACAGTTGCAGCCAATAAGTCATCTTCTAACAGTGGACAGAACACAATGAATTGGTCACCATTCGCTCAATGGCATATGGCCTCTGAAACGACGTGAATTCCAGTCTCAGTAAATAGGAATCAGGGATTCAAAATGAGTTTATAATTAGTGAACTGGACCATCGAGCAGCTATGCTTTCTGCTGGCATGGATTTTTTTCTCTCTTCTTGTACACCGCTGATATCTCTTCTTGTCCACATGCCTTACACCATACTGAACTGGATATTATAGTTTGTGCTAAAACATTGGATTATACTTTGAGTGTCACTGCACAGTGAGACAGTAAAGTGTGTCCCTGAATAGAAACCCAGGGAAGAATGTCAGTTGTCCAATCTCCTCCTTTATCTGTAGCATTGCAGCACTTGTAAATGCACCGTGGAGATGCTCAAAATGGCGAACTTTTATCTTTCAGTGGTTAAGGTACAACTGGCTCCCAAGCAGAAATGCTGTTGTGGAGAACTGTGTCATTTAATAGGATAGTTAAGCTGATACATTGGTGTCATTGATCACCTTTTTGTTTCTATTGATGTATGTTTCATGCTGTCTTGATTTGCCAACAGTGTTGTCTAGTTGGGAGATTGTGAAAAGGGCTGTGGGGAGGGGTGGGATGTGGGAGATTTTGGGGAGGGGCATTAGTTAATCCCTGGCTTGGGACAGGACTTAGTTGCTATATTTGGTGACTACTTCTTTGTCACAGTATAGCCAAGATGTGAAATTAAATCTGCAGTACTCTTATTTGACTGATAATTTTCTCTTGCCATTAATTTTAATAACATAAAATTGTCCTGCAATAGTTGAGCAGCATGAAGAAGTACATGTGTATACTTTCTGCTTTAGAAGGTTGCTGTGGAATTTGCATTCTAATTCTGGTTCTTTGCTTAATTACACTATTTTCAGTAAATAAGATATCATTTCATAATGGATTTCTAACACCGAAAGCTATACACAATAGAAGGCTGAGAGGAAACATTGAAAAGTGGCTTAAACTTGAATGTCTAGAACAAACGCAAAACTTTGCTGTGCCACTTCATTGCCCTTTACCTTAACAATAAAACGAAAAATTAACTGCAAAGGGCTTTACTAGTGTCTTGAAAAGTACAATACAATTTTCCTATTAAGGAATATGTGGCACTTTCCAGTATAGCAAACTGTTGCCTTTAACTAAGGAGTTTGGGTCTCATTGGAATAGATTAGGATATAGAAAATCCTTGAAAGACTGGCTGCAGTTTTAATATCTTCAACATGTACACTTTTTAATGACTCAATTTTTTTTAGGGTTGTTAAGCTGATATTTAGGGTAGGATATTATTAATAATTCACTAAGAACTTGGTGAGGGGTGGTCAGAAAAAATAAACTGTGCCAAGAGTGTAGTTTAATGTGGGATGAACTGATTCTATTTAAGTAACTGCATTGAGTCTCTGATGTTGACTTTATAAACTGGAAATGGAAGATGTAATTCGTAGGGTACAAACAGTGTGGATTCTTCAGTTGTATATTTTTAACTCAGTCCTTGTTCTTGTTTGCTAAACCTGATCTTTTAATTTGTTTCTGATGCACTATAGAGTTCACAGCTTTCCCAGCATCTCAGGGTATTATGTAATAAATGAATCGTGAAACTGCTTAATAATATAAATGAAAACCACCACATTCTACTCATTTTTTTCAAAGTTTGTCTAATTACACTGGAACCTTTTGTTCGGCAAACCATACATCTAACATAGTATATATAAGGTATCTTCAATTCAGATCCAGTCCAGTACTAAGTACTTATAGTGATCCTCAGATGTCTTAAACTTTTAGTCAGTTTAAATCATGCTAGGTTTTATCATAAAATGTGTCTTTCTTTGATCTCCATGTGTAGAACATTCTTAAATCTGTGTACTGTAATCAAGGGCTGCTGGCAAGAACAGTAAAATGTACTTGATAGTCATTTTTCCCCGTGCAATAATCTTTCTGTTTAAATCCAACATCCTGAAGACTGCATATGCCCCCCAACCACTGTCCATCCCATAGATATTGGAAACCCTACCTTTCATGTCTAGGTATAAATTTCTTGATAGTTGCAGAGAGGAGGTTGAATATTTACTGGAAAAAATGCTGAGTTTGTGCAATTCACAGTTTAAGCCTTTGCTTGTATAGCTTGAACAGTATTGTAGATTTGTTGGTATCTATTTGCAATAATCTGTTATTAGTTCAGAGCTGGTGCCAGAGCATATACCTTGGGTCTTTGTTTTGTCAGCCCTTCTTAATTCATGGCTGATGGTGCTCCTTAGGAATATTTTTTTCAGTGAGCTTGTACATAGCTGCTGGATAATCTTAATGGATAAAATTCTGCTAGTAATTTATGCCTGTGTAAGTCAAATTGCATAACTTACCATGGTGAATTATCATTAAGTAATGAGGCATTTGTTACATTGCAAAGCGCATGTCCAATTGCAGAAAAAGCATGCCCTGCAATGTAATGTAATGTAACAGGGGTCTCATTACTTAGGAACAGATTGCTGCAGTAAATTAGACAATTTAATTTATATGTTAGATAAATTGCCAGCAGGATTCTGGCAACCAAATCAAACACAATGGCATTATGAATAAGAAAGTACAACCTCTGCAACATTTTTTCAGAAAGAGAGATGAATTTTTCTCAGATATTTAAAACAGCTTCAGGGGCTCTGCAGTTATTATCTGTCAGCCTGTTGTATAAAATGCAGTAGTGATTTTCTAATCCTCTTGTATTTCTGTGTCATAATTAGAAAGTGTGTTATGTAGAATATGCTGGAGTATTTTGATGTATCTAGTAATATTTTGGGGTTTAACCTTGAATGAAGCCCCATTAGATATTTTAAAAATGAAAACCTGATGCTATTTCATGGATGTTACTGTAGATGCAGCAGGGCTTTTATCTCCCATTCTTCGTTATTAGGCAGTCTTTAATTCTATCCCTCTGTCCCCAAGATCTTCCCCTTTTCCAACAAACTCATCTTGTTACTAGTTTGAAATTTGGCCAGTCCAAAAATTGAGTGCCATGCTTGTGTGCCGAGCTACTGATTATAACCAAATTTGCATATTAGAAGTAGATGGAATGTTTCTTGTGTAACAGAAAATCAGTCATTTTATATTAGAGGTCTGTTTGTCTCCCATCCTCTTGAATGTCCAAATTCCTTTTCTTCCAGTTCACCAGTCCCTCATCAGTACAGTACTTGCTTACTTGCATGGGAGATGAGAGCAATAAGATGCAGAGTTATGAGCAGGGATCTCTTCTTCCCTTTGCCTTTCAGGCTTCTGCTGTGCTGTACAACCAACAGTACCCTTGAGGCAGGTTTATTGAAGGAAAGAAAGGCATCCCTGCAATCATCCTATAGTTGCTACCCCAAGTTATGCCAGCTTCATAAGAGAAGTGTTTGTGGGTACTTTGCAGTCATGCTGGGAAATGGGGTAGAAGAAAATCAAGATTAAAATCCGTGCCAGAGAAAAAATTGACTGCTATAGTATATGCTAATATTTGAGGTATCCTGAGCCTCTTTAAAGTCCTGTCTCTGAGTTTGGAAATACTAGGTCATTAAAATCAGTGCTTGCAACTGAGGTGAAAATTTAATGGAAGATAATGTGTCACACTTAATTTAAGCCCCTCATAGATTTGTATCTGAATCTGCAGTTGAGCTATTCTTAAGCATGGAAATTAATGCATATAAGTAGTGAATATTGGAGGAATTTTTGTGTGGTAGTCATTTCTGAATTTGCCTGTTGTCAAATATTAAAAGTGCAGCTTGCCTCAAAGGGTGTAATAGTTTAAATCAAATTTAGACTGTACATATTTCTTAATGTCCAGTTTTGTTTATCTGGTAACATAGCTTTTGCCAGATGCCGGGTGCTGAGCTTTATTGGGGATGAGGAGGGGATGGAGAAGAGCACAGAGGTAGTATTGTGGGGCCATGTTACACTGGGGAGGTGCATATGTATACTTTAACCTGTGTAATAAAGGAGCTGTTTTTAAGTACAATTTGCCACCTCTCATATTGACAGGTTTTATTAGGGCTATTAATACATTTTCTTTCCTAGTATGATTGTTTGCTTTGTATGAATACTGAATTTTCCCAGTAATATACCTGGGATTTAATATTTCATGCTTGTATTTGGTAAAGAATGCAAGTAACATTCCTGAAATTTTAATGGAATTTTTACAGGCTCTCACAAAACTCTCTCACTGCTTGGCTATATTAATTTTTTTAAAAAAATGTTAGAGATGGCTCCTAAATATTATCATGAAAGAAATTCCATAGTAGAATTCTGTGAAAGAATTTCAGCATGATCCTAGTGCAGTAGTTTCCAACCTTGGGTCACCAGATCTTTCTGTATTATAGCTGTTAGATCCTTGACCAATTGCTGTGCTGCCCATGGGGGTGTTGATCCAAGTTTGGAAACTTATCACTCTTCTGTGTGTGTCCACTTGGAAATGTGTAGGCTGATGGTACTTTGTTAAGTTTGTTATTTTGATGTGCCACATTACTGCTCAGCTATAATAGATTGCATTTATTTATCCCTATACAAAAGCAGTATGATAATTCACCTTTTTATCAAATGTCTGAGTTTACACAGATCTATTGGAGAAAATTTATGTCTAGATTCTTTGATCTCAGCTTCAGTTTTCTTTTGTGTATTACCTCCTATCTGTGATGGAGGGTGTGATGGATTTAAAGACCACTCTGCCAAATGTAACTAGTGTGCCCTTTTACAGGCAAAGAGGTATCATTTTGTATTCACTTTATAAAACTGTGAGCATTATTGAGCAGTATTAGAAAATGTGTGGATGTTTGCGCAGTCAGAACATATTTTCATTTGCACTTGATGTTTAAATGGATACTTATTTTATGGGATGGTTTCTTGCATTGCTTCCTAGAGAATAGAGCTGAATCCCTCTAAGCACTTGTCTTGTACCCAAATATCATATTTTAGTGTGTCGTCTGAGAAATGAAATTGTTGGAATGGGCAGGCATTGGAGTATGACTGGGTGTTACTATTTTGGGATGTGGATTTCAACAACATGTACTTCAAATGGCAACTATGGGAATTGGTCCCAAGATGAGCCCTTACCCTTACTGAATGTTGCTTTTCTCAGCAAAGCATAGGCAAGATAGGAGACTATCAGGTTTTGTGGGCCATATGAAGTGTGAGTATGAAGTTATTTCCTTATGACTGTTAATTGGGTAGTCATCTAAATTAAATTGTTGCAGTTAAAAGAAATGAACATCTCCTTTGTTGGACATAAGAAGAGTAAACAAATCACTGGTTTATTTTTTGTGCCACTAAATGTTGAGCTCTGTTGCCCACTTGCTCAGTTTGCTTTGAGATAGACATGCCTTCTGCCCATACCGTGGTTCTGAGCTGGAATTCTGCTCCTTCTCCCAGATCAAAATGCACATTTCTTGTTACATGGAGTCTGGCTGTCTAAAGTCCTCCATTCAGATCTACTGGTTTCTTATAGCTCTGTGTATATGCTCTGTCTAATAATTTTACATGTAAAATAGTTACAAGGTTAATCATCTATGAGGTCTGCCTCTTCAGGCTGATATAAAATTGCTGAGTCAGTTTTTTAAAAGTACAGTATGTATGTTGTACAGTCGAAGTATTTTTGTAATATAAAAACATGAACATGTTCAATTGAGCACCAGAAGGAATGTGGCTTGCTACCATCTCTTGCAGTAGTTTGTGGACAGACATTCATGTCCTTGTTAAACTATATTTTATGTGTTCGTCTCCTTTCTGCACTACTTTGCCATTTCACGTAAAAGGAACATACACTTTTAAAAATATGTTTGATAGCAACTTTTGGAAGCTGACTAGTGTAGGATTTACTTGGAATACTGGGATGATCTTACTTTGTCCGTTTACCCTGGAACCTTGGCACATTTTGTTTACTCTTATTGGGGTTGACACAGTACTAAAGATTCTTATAGTGACTGTCCCTGATGGTACAAATGATATAATTGCATGCCATGAGCCTCTGAGATTTCTAGCCTGGGCATTCTGTTTTATTGCTGCTACCAATAGAAAAGACACTCTTTGTGATGCAAAATATAGAAACTTGGGCTGCCCTTGATACGTAGTTTGTTTCATAGGAGTTCCTTTTCGTAGAGCCTGCTTGCTACCAGATCTGTCTTGTACAGAGCCATGTATTTAGTATCGCAAACGCTGCACAATGAGAACACAGTATTGGAGCTAACTTACAGCATCTTCAAAGAAGAAGATTTAATGGAAAATGCAGCATAAATCTCATTTTCCTGAGGCTTATTAAATGGCTGGGATCTCTGACCTTTCTTTTATTTACCACGTTCTCACTGCTGCATTCTGCACTTCCCTTTAGAACTCAGCATAGAACAGTAAATGGCATCTGAAATGTTTAATAAAATTTTCTCCCTCTTTATGCCTTTAGCTTATTCTTATTAGATATAAATTTTTGGTGTATGTAATGTCAGTAATAGAAATTGGACAAATATTTTGATTCTGGATGGAAGTGGTTCAAGAATAATTGCCTTAATACAAATAGTAGCCTGAGTTCAAATGGGAAAGAAGACTGGTGGTTAGAGGATGTAAGAAGGCAGTGTCAGTGATGATTCATTTAGAATGGGTAGGGCCTTTCCATATCTATCAATTTATTTCCCAGCCACATTTTTGCTTTTGTGTACCACTTTCAGAAGCATATCAGACAGGAAACACATCACAATTTCCCTCCCTTAAGTTTACAAAATGTAACAGATTGCTACTTTAAAAAATAGTTGGATCAGAGTTCCTGTGCTGGGATTAGATGGTCATACAGTGTTAAAAATTAAAGTTATAGATGGTGCAGGCTTGTTGTGGTAAGGGAGAAATGTCACTCATCATTAATTGCATCACAAGCCATATCTAAAAGCAGTCACAACCAATGTACCCTCTAACTTTCAGGGGCTCCGCCTCTCTCTCACGTGACTTTGCTACTGAGCTTGCATGCTACTCTGTCCCCCCCCCCCCCGTGTGCTGTGATCGCTGTGTGGAGGGGAAAGACAGCTGTGCGGAGCTTGCCTAGCTTAGAGGGGACCTTGGTCACAACTCTTGTGCATCCAGCAATAAGGATATCCTTTCTTGGATGAGGATTTCATCTCTCAAAATACAAAACCCTGCAGCTGTAGGCTAGGAATTGCACTACATTGTAAAGAACTGCAAACTTCAGAAGAGGGATGGGCACCAGCAACTGATTGCATGGAAAGGCTTTAAGATGTTTTAGGCCATTCTGGAAGTAAATGGTTGTTTTCTCTTAGACTCGGAAAAATAAATACACTGGAATTCCAAATTGACAGGTTGAACGTTAAGTCTTTGTCACATACAACTTGTACCCATCAAAGCAGAGAAGGGAAACCTCTGGATATCATGGTTTTCAGAGGGTCCTCAGAAAGCCCACATATCTGGAGTGGGAGTATTCACCAGTGTGCCATTTTGCTTCCCACTTAGGAATGTGTTTGTTGGGGAATCCCACTGTTACTTCTGATCTATAAGATAAGTGATACCCCTTAGTGTTTTGTTGTCTTCTTTACTGGGAATGCATATTGTGAATGGGAGTCCTGCTGTTATTGTTTGATGATAAGAGAAAACAAGATTTCTTTAGTATGGTGCTACCATCCCAAGAAACTTAGTTGGTTTGGTGGTGGTGGTGGGGTTCTGTGCAGAAAGAGGCACAGAATTCCATTTTGCTCTACATGAAGAATTGAGATACGGACACTTACATGGGTGCAGAGAAAGAAGATGTCAGAGGAAGGGCAATGGAAGGGTTCAGTTCTCAATTTCATCCAGTCTGCCAGATTGATCCTCAAGGTCAATTTGACCCCCCCAAGAACAAAATGACTTTCTGCTGTTGTATTAAATCGTATATGTTTTAAGAGGGGTTGTCAGGCTAATTGTCAAGTTAGGTCTTATTTGCTGCGGTGAAAGTTTGGAACGTATAAGTGGACTGCAGAGGTATATTTGTGTATGTGTGCAAGCTTGATTTTTGAAATGTTCACTTGTCTAAATGCATCATACAATTAAAACACTAGCATATTGGCTGGAGAGATTTTATGCCAGCCTATTCTGTGCCGGCTTTGTAGGAAACCTTCTTTTACAGGGGAGCATTGAAAAATATTATTTCTGAAGCACCTGCCATATGAAATTATATAGTCTACCACTTGTTCACCTTCTGATTCTATCACATTTGTAAACTTGGGTTTACAATGCAGTCCTATACATGTTTACTTCAGTGCAAGACCCATTGAAGTAGCAGATGTGGGATTACCACCTTTTGTCATAAAAGAAGCAGTCTTGTGTTTCCTTACAGAAACTTTTACATGCACATGAATTCTGAGATCATTAACAAACCTTAATAAAAATTCTTGTTTATAAACGTAGCACGAGTCAATTCTGTGATCCACTTTTCCCTAGTCTTTCTGAAGATCACAATTATTTTAAGAGGTGACAGTCTTTGCAGCTCGCTCTCTCTCTCTCTCTCTCTCTCTCTGTGTGTGTGTGTGTATGTGTGTGTATAGAGAGAGGAGCTATGCTCCCCATTTATAGAAAGTGTGTATCCATATAAATAACATTTAAATACTTACACTTATGGAGAGTTTAATTTGATGCAAACCATCCACAGAGCAATCTGACTTTTGGTACTATGTATTTTAGAAACACTAAAGCTGGAGCAGAAACGCACAATACTAAGTTATATGCACTGTTTTTTTCCTGTCACTTGGGAGTGCTTGTTTATGTGAATATTTCTAATATCAAAGATTTCATTTTCTGTTTGTACTTGACAGTGTTCACAGGAGTGCATAATAACTTTGAAACTAGGTGTAGTCTGATCAGAACAACATTGGATACTTTCCTATTGAATTTGGACCAAAACATTTTGTGTATCTAGGGGTGTTATGTGCAACATCTCCAGACTGTGTACTAAAAAGCTGCTCTCTTTACTGAGCCTTAGTGAAAAATCTACACAAGCAAAACTCTAAATATCTAGGGAGAGACTTTTGCTGAAATTTCTGGTTAGATGCCAAATGATACTAAGGAGCTCTTTTAGCAAAGCTGCACAGATACATTTCAGTCAGCTTCATTTGGACAATATAAATCTTTGAATGCATTATCATTCTTTGCTTAACCAGGACCAAAAAGTATATCTCAATGACTGCAAATCCATTATCCTGAATAATTGGGTCATGCTGGTGTGTGGTTGCCTCAAAGATTTGAACAGAGTTGAAGGGCAGGGGATTGCAAGATCATTAAAGGTTACCACTCTTAGTGGACTATTTTTGCAACAGGTTTTTTTCTAATTTTGAAATTGTGTTTCCAGAATGAAAGATTAGCAGTTGATTGCACTGGAAGAATAGTTTGGAAAATGTTTGTGCTTATATGTATCAGAGAAAAGTTTGAATAAAAGTATGTAGCATTTAGGACCAGATTGTGGTTCAAATCTACATTTAACAACTTCTTGAACATTTCTTTGTATGATCTGATGCTGTGTTTTGGCTTTGCACAGTTAATATGGACATATTTACTTATGTGTCTCAGCAAGTGTAAAAATCTGATCTTTCTATCATTTCAAATGTAAATTTTTGATTTTTTTTTCAATTGAACAGAACCTTGCCTATGTTGGGCCAAATATCCAGTCAAGTATGAATCACTGTAGAGCAGTGGAAGTCAGAATGGGATTCATTTTTCTCTAACAAAGAGCTGGGCCCTGCTATCTGTACTGAAGTTCTCTTCCTCAAAATCCCTTCGACGTTAGGGTTATGACCTAAAACAAAGATAGCTGCTTTGATTATTGCTTTTCAATTTGACATGTGTAGGTTATAATTATAAATAAATGCTGCCAACCAATAAATGCACACATATTTAACATACAGGTTCATTTACTGTGTAGCCTCTGTTTTTTTCTGAAAACCCCTCCTTACTGTGACATTATACACAGTTCCTGGGGAGAAATGGGAGGGGACAGCTATCTGGTAATTGGTGAGCATGCAACCATGATTGTCTGATTGCTATAAAAAGAAAAGGAACTAATTCCTTATTTTCCAAACTTTGGTCTTCCAGGTGACACTTCGTTATGGAAAAACTGAATTTTCAAACTCCCAGACAATTTATTTTAAAAGATGGGTAAGATAGAGAAGTCACCAGATTTTCTGGAAGTCACCAGATTTTCAAAAAGATTTCAGTGTTGCAGAATGGGATTAAAAATTAGTTTGGGGCTTCAGAAGACTGAAACCTACTGATGGGGATAGTGTTTCTTTGTACAAAATAAAGGCATTGCACAGTGTCATAAACTTCACTGCATTAGCACTTTCACACTATTATAATCTTGCAAAGCTTGCAAACAGGCTCCTGTTTAGTTCTTCATTTGCATCGTTTCACATTGTGTTAATTCCATCTCCCAATAACATGACAGGTGCAAGTCATTTGCTCTGTTGGTGGGAGTAGACAGCTACAGAATTCTTTGGCACTTAGTTTTCAAGGCAGTGTTAATCTGTTTGCATCTGTTTCACAGTTTGTACACCAAGGACAAAGGGCAAGACAATCTCCAGAAGAAGGTGGAGGAAATAATTATGCATTAGTGATCTTTGTTGGCAGGAGAACAGGGTTCAGTGGCTTGTATTGCAGAGCTGTTAAAAGAAAGTTCCCTTCCTCCATTCATTCCAGTTCTTGTAATTGAATAAAAATAATACGGCTGGGGGCCTTGTCTGGCAAACACTTTTAGTTTGCCTGTTAGATGGAATTAACATTCTCTGTTAATGGTGGAATTGTAATGTCTTTCCTGGAGCATGGTATTGGAATGCTGTTGAATGGTTCTCAGTAATGGAAGTAAGAGTGTGTATCTCAGAGTAGGAAGATGTTAAATGATACTGCAGAGTCTGATACACTGGGTTTAACTTTTGGCTACAAGTGGCCCATCACAGTTCCATTTGTAGTCATCGTGACGAAGAGTTATCGTTGGTAGATCTTCTTGAATAACTTCCCTCTACCATAATGGATATGGAGCAACTGATTGGTTCAAAATTGGTGGATATGGAACAAGTGATTGGTTCAAAATTGGGAAAGGAAATTAAAAGACACCTGCTTCTTGGGAGGAAAGCGATGACAAACCTCGACAGCATCTTGCCAACAAAAGTCCGCATTGCCAAAGCTATGGTTTTTCCAGTAGCGATGTATGGAAGTGAGAGTTGGACCATAAAGAAGGCTGACTGCCGAAGAACTGATGCTTTTGAATTGTGGTGCGTGCTGGAGGTGACTCTTGAGAGTCCCCTGCACTGCAAAGAGAACAAACCTATCCACTTTGAAGGAAATCAACCCTGAGTGCTCACTGGAAGGACAGACCCTGAAGCTGAGGCTCTAATACTTTGGCCATCTCATGAGAAGACTCCCTGGAAAAGCCCCTGATGTTGGGAAAGTGTGAAGGCAAGAGGAGAAGGGGACGACAGTGGACGAGATGGTTGGACAGTGTCACCAAAGCTACCAACTTGAATTTGACCCAACTTTGGGAGGCAGTGGAAGACAGGAGGGCCTGGTGTGCTCTGGTCCATGGCGTCACGAAGAGTCAGACACAACGACTAAACAACAACCATAATTTAGGGATCATGTTATATGCTGTCAAGTTGCATCTGACTCATAGTAATCCTGATGGGTTTCAAAGTACTGTTTTTGCTCCATAAGACGCACTTCCCCCCCAAATGGGGGGGAAGTCAGTGCGTCTTATGAGTGAAGGCAGTTATTTCGCCCCCGCTAGCCCTGTGGGGGGGAGCATCGCAAGGGTCTGAGTGAGCCTTCCAAGACCCTTGCGATGCTCCCCCCACCCCCCATGGGGTCAGCGCGGGCGAAATCACCAGCTTACAGGTGGGGGGAGGGTCGCAAGGGTCCGGGAAGGCTCACTCAGACCCTTGCGACACTCGCCCCACCCTCACGGGGCCAGTGCAGGCGAAATCGCCACCTTCTGGGACTTTTGAGACTTGGGAAGCATCGGAAGTGTCCAAGAAGGTAGTGATTTTGTCCCCTCTGAACCTCGGGGGGCACAGGGTGAGTCTCTAAAGGGTCCTGGAACACATCCTAGGACCCTTTAGAGACTCACCCTCCCCCCGGGGGTCATAGGGGGCGAAATGGCCACCTTCTGAGACTTGTGAGGCTTGGGAAGCTTCAGAAGAGTCCCAGAAGGTGGTGATTTTGCCCCCTCTGGCCTCCAGGGGGGCTGGGTGAGCCTGCAAAGGGTCCTAGGGTGTGTTCCATAAGACAGACCTCTCCATAAGGCTCACCAATTTTTAGGAGAAGAAAACAGATTATTTTTTTGCCTGTTTTCTTCTAAAAATTTGGTGCGTCTTATGGAGAGGTGCGTCTTATGGAGTGAAAAATACGGTATGTGACATATTTAAGGAGTGGTTTCAACCAGTTAAGAGTCCATGACTGAGCTGGGATTTGAACCCAGTTCTCAGTCTTAAATTTAATCATCTCTCCAGCCACTACACCATTTTTTTCTTATAATTTAGGAGAGGAATGCAAATCAGTAAACAGTTTTTTTGGTTAATATATGTGTGAATAAGGAAATGAACCAAATTGCAGAAAAAAATTCTCTAAATGTTAATAATAATAATCTTAGAACTGCAAGGGACCCTGTGGATCAACGGAGCACAACAGGGAATTGAACTCCCAACCTCTGGTTCTGCAGCCAGATGCCTAAACCACTGAGCTATCTAGCAGTTGCTCTCAGTAGCTTTGATTTTCAAAAAGAGAACTTTTCCATTATGCAAGTGCAAATATTTTCAGGGCCACCAGAGGGCAGGTACCTAACTTTCCAAGAAAATTCTTTGAAATGGATTGTTTTTTTAATCTGCTGCACTGAGTTAAAAGGAGTTTTAAAACCAAAACCAAACTATTATAGCTTTGTGTTGTTTTTCTATATGATGAATAAATAATCTGTGTATGATTTTAAAATTTCGTATGAGTTCACAGCAGACAATGTGAGTGACAAAAGTTATTAATACTAGAATTTTAAAGATTGGGGGACGTGGTAGCGCTGTGGGTTAAACAGCAGAAGCCTTTGTGCTGCAAGGGCAGAAGACCAGCAGTCGTAAGATCGAATCCACATGACAGAGTGAGCTCCCATTGCTTGTCCCAGCTCCTGCCAACCTAGCAGTTCAGAAGCACGTAAAAATGCGAGCAGATAAATAGGTACCACCTCAGTGGGAAGGTAATGGCGTTCCGTGTCTAGTCGCACCATCCACGTGACCATGGAAATTGTCTTCGGACAAATGCTGGCTCTATGGTTTGGAAATGGGGATGAGCACCGTGCCCTAAAGTTGGACACAACTGGACTAAATGTCAAGGGGAATTTTTACCTTTTAAGGACTGAGCTGCAGAAGTCACATTTGCTGTATAGTTATAAGCTCTCCTTGGAAGTCACCACAAGATTCTGTTTTTAACTTTTCAATGATGTAGAGTTTGCTGAACACAAAAAAAGCACTTCACTTTCTTCTGGGATTTTCAGTGCAGTTCTAACCTCTTCCAAGTTTTTAAGGTATACTCTGAAGTGGTTTATCATTTCTGTTGGGTGGATTTTTGGGATTGTACAGCTTGCTCAAGGCTACACAGGTTGGCTCTTCTCGGAGACATAGTGTGAAATCAAACTCTCATCTGGTTCTGCAGCCATGTACCCAGTTCAAGGAGCTAGCAGATATTCTCAGGTAAGTGTGCATCATTTTTCAGCCAGAATCTTGCAAATCCTTGAGAGACCTTAACAAATATTTTTAATTACAGACAGCAATCCAGACATTGTCCCTCAACAACAGAGTTCAGCACTACCCTCCAGCAACAGCGATCCTGTTCTCATTTCTTTGTATTTGAGCTAGTAATTCTTCAGATAGCTACAGAGAAATGTTTGAACTGAATGTATGGCTGAAACACTGAGAAACTTGTTTTAAAAGCAGATTAGTAAAGTAATTATTACTGTGTCTTTCACATGCCAGCACATTATAATCAGCACCAGGATTTTACACTGCCTAGAAGAAAACAAATCAGAACTTTTCATAATATGTAGGCCCTAGTCTCTTAAGAAAGTCACCATAATTTCTCAAATCCATGCCTGTATGCTCCATCCCTCTCCCGATATTTGCCATTTGCATTAAAACAGCTAACAACTTGATGAAAATATTTGCTAATCAAGGGTATTGCTTTGAGAATGGAATATCATACATTGTCAAGGCAATTATTCTTTGCAGGTTCTCATGACATTGTTGAAAAGTTTTCTAGTGTCTGTTTTCAAAAACATGGAAGTCCTTAAGCTGTTCTACAATTTTATAGAGGTATGTTTGATTTGATTACCTAAACTTTAAGTGCTTCCTATTCTTTAATTAAAATTTTAAATTCTTCTTCCTTCTTCTGGTCTCTTGACTTCTGGGGGAAACACTGGTAGAACAATATTTCAATGCATTTGGTAGAGCAAGAATCATCATTGTGCTGTTTTGATATTCCATTTAGCACAGATACATGGTGTTATTTTAGCCTTTATTGAGGAAGCAACAAGATGAATAGTTTGAAAAATGTTACAAGCTGAAGTAGAATGTGAGAGGATCTGTTTTAATCCTGACTTTAGGTACTTTCTCTGGAGCTTCCACTATTGTATCTTAGAACCTGACTGTGGAGGTGGGAAAAGAAAATGTTGGAGGTGAATGTTCTTCTTGAGTTATAATCAGTTTATTTCTCCAAATACTGGAATCTAGGGCAGGCTTACTATTCATCTCTTCCATAAGGTACATCTTGGTTATTTTGGTAACATCTGCCTTGCATTTCAGTGGGGGAGATGTAGAGAAGTGCTCTTGCAAAGGACGTAGAACAAATCTGCATCTTAAGACCCTGTCCACGCCAGCATCAGGATACGGATTGCTTTGACACGTTTGGATTGATCCAAGTGACAGAGTCAATCTGCATTTCCACTTAGATAGATACATCCTTCTCCTTTAAGAGCTGTTGCTAACCTTTTTGACATATATTCTTTTTGGCATGCTTCAATGTGATCCTAATTAGTTCTCTGTTTAGCCTGTGCACATGTTACCTCGCACCAAAACGGTTCTGAGGGCAGCATTAATTGCAGTGACAATCCTGTGACATACAGTATTAGGTGGATTGCAAAATTAAAAGGAGGGGAAAGAAACCCCCTTCTCTATTTTTTTTTTAAATATATCTAACCAATGCAGTGAAATTCTAATGCATTGCCATTTTGATATGCCACTTACTTTATTTAACAGCAACAAAGGAAAGCCATCCCACTCCCCTGACTGATGGCCTTGAGAAAAGTTAGGGAAGGGGGCTATGTTGATTCCATGGGTTCTGACCCACAAGGAAGCAGCAAATCCCCAGCTGAGGAGAAAGGCCAGAAAAATGGTGAGTTACCTCCTTTCTGTCTGCCCAAGATTCATCCCAGTTTTTTTCCCCTTGAGTGGCAGCTGTTGCCTCCTTACTTGTGAGTAAACCAGGTAAATGATGCTCTGTGTGGACTTGTAATATGAGAGAAGAGAAACCATAGTACGAGCTCCAGTGTGGCCAAAAGGACAGTTCAAGTGAGAGTTGAAATAAATGTCACTTAAGGTAAAAACTTTTTAAAGCATAGACTGGACTGCACCAGATATTCCAGTGTGGACAAGTGCTTAGTACAGCCCCTCCAGGAAGGCCCTTGGGCAGCTCCACTGTTATTGTTTGTGCCCTTTCCTTCTGAGTTTCTTTTGATAGTGTGCATTGTCTCCTAATATACTTTTTAACGTCCCTCCTTGCCTTTCCATTGTTGTGGCTTTAGCTATGGTACTCCATGTTCTTTTGCAGTCCTGTGTCTGCTCTGTAAGTAAGATTTATTTATTTATTTATTTATTTAGTTAGTTAGTTAGTTAGTTAGTTAGTTAGTTAGTTAGCTAGCTAGCTAGCTAGCTAGCTAGCTAGCTAGTTAGTTAGTTAGTTAGTTAGTTAGTTAGTTAGTTAGTTAGTTAGTTTATACCCCGCCTATCTGGTCATTGCGACCACTCTAAGCGGCTTCCAGACAATATAAAAGAAAACATATGCAAATACCAAAAAAAAAAGTAAAGTAAATCAATATAAGACAATAAACAACAAACGGTAGACAAATTCTTCAAGATGGAAAGTAACAGAGAAAAAGTGAAGAAGAAAGAAACCTAAGTATTGACTGGAGGGAAGGCCTGATTAAACATCCAGGTTTTTAGTTGGGTCTTAAAAATGCCCAGCGACAGGGCCGTACAAATCTCTGGAGGGAGGTTGTTCCAGAGGCGAGAGGCCACCTCCGAGAAGGCCCGATTTCTTGTTTTTTTCCTTTCGGGCCTCCCTTGGCGTCAGGCCCCTCAGCCTCATCTCCTGACTCGATTGAGTGATATGGGTAGATAGTTAAACAGCACCTCCACTAACACATAGTGAAAGAGGGAGCAGTGTGACAGCAGAGGTGGTGGCTTTTCCAGGGCACCCTTTGGTTATATGTCAGAAAGTTCAAGGTTGCAAAAGGAGGAGAGTTGGGTGGCATTCCTTGGGAGGCAAAGAAAGAGCCAAGCAGTGGAAGCATGAGAGTTAAAAGCAAAGATTGGTTGGCAAGCATGATGTAAGAGTTCCCTGATCCAATACACCCACACAAATACATATTGCTTCTTGCCTTGCCACCTCCGTACATCAGCTTGCCTCTTGACAGATTGTTGCTTTGGGGGACTGTAGGAGCTGAAGGCTTTGAGTGACCATCACTAAAGCGGGGCTCACTAAATAATGGAAACTTCGGGGGCCCTTGAACTTAATGTAGAGTTTTACCCCGTTTTACATGAAGATCTCAAGAAATGTAAAAATTAAAAAGTAAATGCTACTTCCCTACCCAAAACAGTTTATGAAGAATTGATGGAAATCATGGGAAAACATGTGCAAGATGAAATTGTGAACCAAATTAACCATCTAGACACAAAAGTACTGCTCCATTGTTGATTGCATGACTGTCTTGACATGTAATTATATTTTGACAGTGTTATAATGAAAAACTGTGGGACATTTTTAACATTTTTTATCATTCATCCATGACTTTGTTAAACAAAATTCAAGACGTCTTGGGTGAACATATGCTTTCACTTGAAAATATCAATGGCCAATCTTGCGATACTTCATCTAGCATGAAGGGCTTGGAGAAAAGTCTGCCAGCACTCTTTTAAAACAACAGGCATGCAGGCTATGTATCATGTGCAACCAATTTGCTTAAACATGTTGGAGAAAAGGCAGTGTCTACTGTACCTGAAGTTATTGACTATTTTGGCATTTGCAGGAGGTGTATGTTCTCTGGATCTCTACAAAGATAGAGAATTTTAAACATACAGAACAATCTACACTTTTCTCTAAAGAGCCTAAGTTTAACTAGATAGTCCGCACACTACGTGTGAAGTGGTCTGGGCAATTAAAAATTGATATATGAGTATTTTACAGACTCAAACACATTTTGACAACTCAGAAGTCTGAACGTTAATGAGATGCAAATAATTTATACCATAAGTTTGGCAAAAGTGGAATATGCTGTTTTAACAGTCATTTGGGAAGAAGTGCTAGAGCGTTTCAAAAAAAAAAAAAGCTGCAGGCTCCTAGTTTTTGATGTATTTGAAGCTTATCTTCTACCATCATCTTTTTGTTTGTTAAAGAACTCAGACAAGATTCAGCTGATAGGATTGCATACTGTGAATCATACTCAGAAGGTTTGTGTGAAGATAACACCTCAAATTATTCTGATTCATCCAAATGCATTGTTAAAAGGAACATTTCAGATGGAACAAGTAGTGCTTCATTGAGAGGAGCTGACAAAATTAGGATAGACATTCTATATCAACTATGACTGCTTGATAAACAGTTATGCAAGAGGATTGACCCATTTGGGCAATTATGAAAAAGTTCAAATTCCTCCCAGAACTGGTGACGGTTCTGAAATTGATGAGGATAGTATTAAACTTATATTACAAAAATATTGACTACAAATTAGTAAACAAATGTTACCAGTTAAAAGAATATTTGCATCTTAGGAAATCCCAGAACACAGAAGAAAACACGTCATCTAAAATGCAACATGCAGATGTTCTTTAACTTAATTGTGACCAACACCTAATTGAAGTGTTCCCCGGTATTGCTGCTGTGCTCCGTCTGTACTTGATAGTGCTTAACATGAGCTGTGGAGCAGAAAGGAAGTTTTCAAGGTTATTCTTTATAAAGAACAAATTTCAGTCTATCATGACTGAAGAGCACTTAAGTTCTTTATGCATATTATCTCTAGAAAATGACATTGCAAGGAAGCTCTCGTATGACAAAATTGTACATAAGTTGTTTTTTGAAAAAAACCCAGAGTATTTCCTAAAATGTGCTTCATGTAGTATGTATTTTCATAGCTGCCTAAAACAAAAGATTATATTGATTGTGGTATTTTCTATGTTTTATTTCATCATTCTACGATGTATCATGCATGTATATAACATTTCCCAAATACTGATCTCCCCATAACTCAAGACACTATAAGGCACAGGAAATTTTCACTTACATTAATGACTTTGATGTGTGAGATAACCCGGTACAACAATTTTAGTCAAAACTGAGATGTAGTGGCAAAATTTTCGAAAAATTAGTGGTGATCTGTTGTGGAACAACCCCACTGAAGGAGATATCAGTGGTTACCCAGACCTCGTAACTAGTTGTGAAGCGCCCCCCATAACAGTTTAAGGATCAGTACCCGAAAAATGTACAGTAGATATGTCACTGATTCACTCACTTTATAAGCAGAACAAATCATGAACTATTTGACTATGTCATTGCACTCTTAGACTCATATTTCGAGCAAGATATTCCTCATCGTTCTCTGAGCTGAGAAGTCAGGGGAGGAGAAAAGAACAGAAAATAGAGCAGTTGTCTGCATCGTGCCTGAATCACAAGTGATAAATTTGGATAATGTCTTTGGTGAAGTGCCAATGGCTGCAGAAAAACGAAGTCATTTTTTGGTAGTGAAACAAGCATTATTTTAAAAAAGATCAATTTTAGTAATGCATTCTGTCCTTAGTAAAATGTAATCTCTCCATTAAAAAGGGATCATTAATCAATACTTGAGGGAAACTTGGGAGATCTCGGCTACAGTTAAAAATACCTAAACCAAAGTAGTGATTACAGACTAATGAGTAATGTTAAGAAAACCTTGTTTGTTTGTTTATTTAACTTATATGCTGCCCACACTACCCAAAGGTCTCTGGGCAGATTACAACAGTTAAAATACAGTAAAAAACATAAAACAATTATAATACAATTAAAATATATACTCTAAAAACTGCCATCAGGACCTACAGTTGATACTATTTCAGTTAAAAGCCTTCTGGAACAGGAAGGTTTTGACCTGGTGCCAAAATGTCATCAGCGTTGGCACCAGACAAATCTCAGTTGGGATGGCATTCTGTAGTCTGGGGGCAGCTGCCGAGAAGGCCCTTGAGGTATGGCTTTTTCAAAAGGACCCCCTGGCTAGATCTCAGCTGCTGGGTAGGTTCATATGGAAGGAGGCAGTCCTTCAGGTATCCAGGGCCAAGCCGTTTAGGGCTTTATATGTTACTTTGAATTGGGCCCAGGCAGCAACTGGTAGTGTAATTTAAACGGAATCAGCTTGATGTGTCCTCTAGCGCCTCACCAGCCGTGCAGCTTGATTCTGGACCAGTTGCAGTCACCGGATCATTTTCAAAGGCAGCCCCACATAGAGCAGATTGTAGTAATCTATATGAGATGTTACCAGTGCATGTGTAACTGTCTTGAGACTCTGCTTGTCCAGGTAGGGCCATAGCTGGTATAATTTCCGCAGGTGAAGGAAGGCACCCCTGGCCACTGAGTCCACCTGGGTTTCCAGAGTTAGACTGGGGTCCAGGAGCACTCCCAGGCTGTGGACCCTGTCCCTTGGGGGGGTGTAACCCCATTCAGGGCAGGGAAATGGCCCTCCAGCCTATCAGGCGAAGCACCCAGTAACAGCACTTCCGTCTTGTATGGATTGAGTTTCAATTTATTAACCCTCATCCAGTCCATTATGAGGTCCAGACATGCGTTCAGCACAGAAACTGCCTCACATGGATTGGTGGAAAATGAGAGGTCGAGCTGAGTATCATCAGCATATTGCTGACTCCTCAGCCCAAACCTCCTGACGACCTCTCCCAGCAGTTCCATGTAGATGTTAAACGCATGGGGGACAGTATCGAGCCCTGAGAAACTCCAAGACATAAACACCATGGGGCAGAGCAGCTGTCCCCCAGCACCACCCTCTGGACATGGTCAGCTAGGAAGAACGGAACCACCGTAAAGTGCTCCCAACTCCCAACCCAGCTAGCCTATCCAGAAGGACACCATGGTCAATGGTGTCGAAAGCTGCTGAGAAGTCCAGGAGTATAAACAGGGTCACACTCCCCCTGTCTCTCTCCTGGCAAAGGTCATATAGTACAGGGCGACCAAGGCCATCTCCATACCAAAACCCGTCCTGAAACCCAATTGAAATGGATCCAGAAAATCTGTTTCATCCAGCAGTGCCTGGAGTTGCCCAGCCACAACCCGCTCCAACACTTTGTCCAAATAAGGGAGGTTCGCCACTGGTCGGTAGTTAACCACCAGCCTTGGGTCCAGGTTAGGCTTTTTTAGGAGTGGCCAAATTACTGCCTTTTTTGAGATGATAAAGAACTGTGGGAAAGTTCGGTCGTTGTGTGTGTGTGTTTTTAAATTATTGTTTATGGGGTGATGCTCTTTCCCTCGTGAGAAATGGCAGTGAAAAAAAAAAGGAGCGAGCCAAGGCTGGTGAGGTTAGGAAATGCCACTCGAGCCCCTATTGTCTAAAGATGCTTTGCAACAAGCCACCTGCTGGGAGAAAAGGCTGACGGTGACATGGGCTTTCGTTTTTACGTCACTCTCCCACCAGCCTGCCAATTAGAAAGTTTCAGCCCTTGCAGTTATAGGGTTAGCAGGCCTTTTGTTTCTGTCCGCAACCTTTCCCACCCCTCCACTTCTTCCCAGCCTCCCTGTCAGTGTTGCCTACAATCTAGTACCTGCTTCAGTTCTCAGCAATAGATAGATACATACATTCAAAAATGCTTTGCCAGGCGCTGGACAGAGCTCTAGTCTGTGTGTCCAAAAAAAATTTCAGGCTGCATAATGGAAATTAGGAAAGGTTGCTGAGCGCACACGAACAGCGAGAATCAGTGCTGGGTCATTTGCAGAGCTGGCAAGGATTTCTGTCTCGCCCTACAGGTCACTGAGCAAATTTGTTTTGTGTCCATGCATCAAAGCTTCCAGCCTGAGTGAGAAACAGCAAAAATAAAAGAAAGGAGGTGAAGGTAGAGATGGGAGGGCTAGGAGACATTGGCCACGAAACAAGAACGTCTAAGCTTCAGATGCTCACATTCTTGATTTTTAAGTAGTTTATGTGGAATCGAACTTGCATGCAAGAGTGAAAAAACATGCACTCGCACGCATGTGCAAACTGTTGCAGCGCTCACACGGGCATTTGTTCACATATGCACACGGGGGCAGGGGGTGCCTTGCCTTCCCCAGCCAGTCCGCGGACCGAAAAAGGTTGGGGACCACTGCCCCAGAGCATTCAGGAAACCATTAGGATCCATTAGTCTCCGAGGGGGAACATCTTAATAGATCCCCCGCCCCTGCAGAGGGGAGAAGAAGCTAATAGACTAAACTTGGCCAGGAAGTGGTCTGACCATACAAATGGGGTCACAACCAGCCCCTCCACATCCAAACCACCATCTTCCAGTCCCCTTGAGAAAACCAGGTCCAAGAGCCGATGACACATTGAGACAGCCCCATGATTGTCATGGCAGCCATGAAGTCCTGAGCCACCCCAGTCAAGGCAGCCTCGGCATGAATGCTGAGGTCCCCCAGCACCAACAGCCCGAGAGTCCTCAACACCAGGTCTGAGACTACTTCTGTCAGCTCAGGCAGGGAGAATGTTGGTATGCAATAGGGTGGGCAGTACACCAACAGAATCCCAATTTGTCTTGTAAGCCCAACACACAATACAGGCCCTCAAGACCTCCTCTCAAAGGGATAGAAAGCCTGGTCAAAGAGATAGAACTCCTATAGACTATAGCAACTCCCCCTCCCCGACCCTCTGAGCAACATTGGTGCTGGACCAAGTACCCAGGTGGACACAGCTGGGAGACGGGAACACCACCCTCCTCTCCCACCCAGGTCTCTGTAATGCACACCAGGTCAGCACCCTCATCCAGAATTACATCATGGATGAGGGCAGTCTTATTTTGTACTGGGGTTTATTAACAGCACCGTGTGGCTCAAGGGTTTGCTGATATGGTCACTTGATACCATCTGGTTGGGGATAGGACTAGAAGAGGGGATAGATGTAAGGTATCTAACCTTTCTTCTCCTACGTGGGCATGTTCTACCCCCACCGCCACGATGGAGACTTCCCCAAAGGCAGGAATGTTGGTCTGGCAGGACCCTGGCAGAGGTTCTGGCTTATAAAGCCCCTTCTCCCCCTGAGCCAGGTGGCTGATGTTGAGGAGGGGATGGGGCAGCCAGAGGCAGCAAGGGCCCAGTCCTGCAAGGCCAAGGGAGTCCAAGCCAAAGTCCCCCAGGAAGGCTGGAAACTGGCAGCAGCACAGCCACACTGTCTCTCACTCAGTGCCTGAGGGACGGCAGATGATGAAGGCTCCCCCGAAGGCAGGAACGTTGGTTCAGCCAAGTTCACAATAATCGGTAAAAAGCCAACAAACTAGAAATGCAGTTAAAGATTCAAAATGAAAGAGTGGGACAGATTGCAGCAGCTAGTACAGTAATTCAGAGTAAAAATAAGTGGAAGAAGTAGTAAAGGAAAGGGAAGTCATTTGTTGAAGAACCTGAAAGATTGCTTTAGTTACAACAGGGTATAATTGTTAGACTGCTGCATCCGAAATCAAAACTGTATTGATTATATCAGTCTATGGTAGAAGAACAAACACAAAAAGAGACTGTGTCTCCTAAGTTTTGGTCTTTAGATTTATTCCACACATGACAAGGATAGTTTCTAAAAAGTATCCTGTGAAATACAACTGAAATTCATTTCAGCTAGATTATTTAAAACCAAAAAGCCAACTGGCTTCAGTATTCTTCTAACTAACTGTACAAAAGATTAATTTTTGCAAAGATAATCCAAGAAGTTTTGTGAGGCACAGGAATTGTAGAAAAAAACTTTTCAGAGTCTAAAACCCAATGTAGGTTATAAAATGGGTGCAGAAGTCCCTTGTCTCCCTAGACTCAACTTTAAGTGTGAGTGGGTAACCTAGAACCATTTAGTCTTTCAGCCCCCTGGACCTTCCACAATATCTCTTGCAACTGGTTTGTTTTCACCTATTTTCCTTTTGTTATAAGGGAACCTGTACTTGGGAAGGCTCTGGGTCTGTGTTGTGGCACTAGGACAGATAGCTGGTACACTGTCCCCCCCCCCCCTTTTAAAAAATTGTATTTTTAATTTTTTTTGCTTTCCTTCAAAACTTAAAACTACGCTTGTTTTTGGAACTCTCCTATCTTAGTAAGACATTTGTTGTGACCATATAAGTGTCCCAAATGCTTCTGGTCATCTTGAAAGTGGAGTGTTCCAGAGTACCTCGGACTGCCTAATTTTGCTTGTCAGCTGTGTCTGTATTGAAAGGAAAAAAGTGAGAATATTTCCATATGGCGATGTTGATATTTTCTACTTCTCCTTTTAAATTGCCATAGAGACAACTTGATTAGCTGGGGATATAGCCACCTAGAGTGGTCGAAATGACCAGATAGGTGGGGTATAAATAGAATAAATAAATAAATATGACAGTATTAGAAAACCCTGAAATGATGGGCATAATTTCTTAGAGTATTATGCAAGACCAGTCCCGTGCCTCCATAAAAAGATAATATCTGAAAGCTGCAATAGAGCTGTAATAAATACAAATGCATTTGTACCTGTAAAATTCCTTTTGATTATGAAATACAAATAGTATCTATCTGTGGACTTACTGGATTGGTTACAAATTTCCTAGTTTTAAATAGGCTGCTATAGCTACAGTATATTAGCCCATAAGCATGAATGAGCAGGAATTGTCTCATTTTAATTTTCACAAATCAATATGTATTTCCATTTTGGCTATAAGCCAGTATCTTATTTTCACATGTGATTGCATAATAGCAGTCATGTTGGCATTAAGCCCACCGCTCGCTCTCCTTTGAGTACTTTTTGTGAAATTGGGCACACAAGCAGTCATGTGAAGGGGAACCTGAGGAGAGCAAAAACTGCAGTACGATTGGCCCTTCCATGTAGTTTTTTTTTCAGTTGGATTCTGGCCTCAGTTATTACATTTTTCCTTCCTTCCCACCCCCTACCCCTGTAAGAAGTAATTACATTTCCAAATACCAGTTTTTATTAAGGTCCCATCACTGGACATTCTCTTGCAGGATGAGCTCACTACCTTCGCAACACTGTGCTGGTCGGTGAACTAATTTGACCTATCTCCCAAGCTTAGGCAAGGGACTAAGCTGGAACTGTAGAGGGAATCTTAATTGCATTAACCAGGTTGGCAGCTGTCCTCATTATGATCTCAGAGAGTTATTCAAGGTGAATGCAGTACTGTAGTTGGTACCCAAGGAGCTGAATGCTGCAGGCAAGGATGGTGTCTGAAGCCTTGTAAATTACTCTTAGTAAAAAGTTTTGCTGCTGCTTATGATTTGTCAGCATAGAGATGGGGTGGGGAGTAATATTGAAAGAATTCCTTATGAGTAGCTACAGGAAGTTGCGTTGTGAGCAAAAATTGCATGGGGTTGACTAGCTGTAACTTCTTGGGCACCTTTGCTGTGTCCAAATGCTGCAACATTGCAGGTACATGCCCCTCCCCCTGGTCAATGCTGCATTCTCTCAAATAAGTAAAGTGCTGGCCCCTGTCCTGTCCTGACACAATATGGAATTAGTGACCATAAATATTGTTTGTGACTAGCCTTAGAGTTTGTATTTATTGCACAAGTATGCACTGTGCCTTTGCTGAGGAAAGATAAATGGATAGAGTGGGGATGTTGGGGGAGTTATTCTATATGTTTAATTCCACCAGTTCTGAAATACTATAAAACAACATATGTTCTTTAGATCTCCGAGATTCTTGAAAATATGCACTGTCTTTTTCTGGGTGCTTAAAATATTTGATAGTTCAGGAGCACTTTTTATGTGCAGTCAAGTTGGAAGTGACTTATACCAACCCTAATAGGGCATTCAAGGTAAATGAGATATTTAAGGAATGGTTTTTCAGTTCCATATCCCCCAGTAAGTTTCCATGGTTGAGTGGGGATCTGAATCCAAGCCTCCTTAGTCCTAATCAGTCTGTCCACTACACCACACTGGGTACCCCTAGGAACACTTAGTGCTATCAGAAGACTTGCAGGCTTTGAAAGAATGGAAAACAGCTCGGTGATGATGAGTTAAACTCATGGTTCCTTGAACTGAAACCCAGCACCATAGTCTTGCTTATCATGTTTTAGGTGTCATGCAACCTTGTATGCCTTTGATGATGTGGAGTCCCTCCCATTCCTATCTCAATGTCTTGAATGGGTTAGTCTGTGGGATGCCAGTCCCTCGACAGATTAGTTAACCATGAAATTGTCCAATGCTGCAAAACACAGATGTTTGCTGTAACTGTTTATCCTTACCACATTTGAAAGAATCTAGGAATGAAGGTGCAGTCTTTGGGCCAATTGGGTGTCCTAAAATCATCTTCTGCACTTGCTTACTTGCTGTAATAAGTCATTATCAGCATGAAAAATGGGAAGAGAGAATAACACCATATGGCTGAAACAGAAGCAAAATAGTTGCCATGGTAGATGAAGCAAATATAATTCCAAGGAGGGAGGACTATTTTGTGAACATATAAATAGAAACAAGGCAGTTGGAAGAGGGAAAAAAAGTTCCTACAGCCCAGAACATCCAGACTTTAGGCCTGTGTTTTAACAAGTTTTCCTAATATTGTTTAACAGGCTTTTCCTAGTCAACACAGTCTTGGTTGATTATTAAAAGATATTAAATTGTTGTGCACTTTTTTCCTTCCATGTGACAAGAGCATCTGGCTGTCATTCTGCTACTAATATTTGAGGCTGTATGTAACTGTAGTGTAGATACACTGTTAAGAGATGCTCAGTACACTATTTTGTCACAGACTCTTCCCCTTTGTTCCCTTATCCTTTTTTCATTTAGCAGTTCAATCTAGAAGAGGAGGGGTATTATTAACTGTAGAAAGTGCGAGGGATCTGCTGCAAAATACGATCTATTCTGCCCTTAATAAGACAATTCAAAGTCACACCTCTGAAACATCAATATGGCAACTGGGGAAGGCATAATAAAGGAGGCCTTCCCGGAACCTTAGCCCACTCTGAGCACACCTTGCTGCCGCATTTCGCTGTGCGCGCATGGCAACACCTGTTTCCCTCGAAAGCATGGTGTCGCCTCACAACATGGGCTTTCTCAGCTCGGCAGGCTTGCAAAAACTGGCTGCTGCTGTAAGGAGGCGGCACTCCTCCCTCTACCTTACAGTTGTGTTCAAAATTATTCAACCCCCAATGCTGTAAAGGGGTTTAGGGACTATAGTGTACATTTGGAATTGTATTCAGAATGAAATCCTACAAGGACATTTTAAAGAACCAAATGCAACTAAAATAACATCAATTGTTATGTAATACAGTAGTAAATGTTTCTTTTGTGGTTTCTTCATTGCCACAATTATTCAACCCCTTAAAGACTACCACTCTGAAGAAGAGAGGTTCATTCAGGTGTTTTCGATCAGGTATTGAAAACACCTGTGGATGTCACCGAGCACCAATCCAGCATAATAAGCACCAATTAGGCAGCTTTAAAATGACTGTGATACTCAGCTCCTTCTAGACATTTACTGCTGTGGTTACAAAAATGGTGAAGTCAAGAGAATGGTCCAGGAAGACAAGAGAAGAGGTGATTTGTCTTCACAGGAAGGGCAATGGCTATAAGAAGATTGCAAAGAAGTTAAACATACCAAGAGACACCATAGGAAGCATCATTCGCAAATTCAAGGCAAAGGGCACTGTTGAAATGCTACCTGGTTGTGGAAGAAAGAAGATGCTGACTTCGACTGCTGTGCGCTACCTAAAGCGTAGAGTGGTGAAAAGTCCCTGTGTGACTGCTGAGGAACTGAAAAAAGATTTGTCAGATGTGGGTATAGAAGTTTCAGCTCAGACAATAAGGCGCACACTGCGTAATGAAGGTCTCCATGCCAGAACCCCCAGGCGCACCCCCTTGCTGTCTCCCAAGAATAAGAAGAGTCGACTGCAGTATGCCAAAAGTCATGTGAGCAAACCACAAAAGTTGTGGGATAGTGTTCTGTGGACTGATGAAACAAAATTAGAACTGTTTGGGCCCATGGATCAACGCTATGTTTGGAGGAGGAAGAACAAGGCATATGACGAAAAGAACACCTTGCCTACTGTGAAGCATGGCGGAGGGTCAATAATGCTTTGGGGCTGTTTTGCTTCTGCAGGTACAGGGAAGCTTCAGCGTGTACAAGGTACCATGAATTCTCTTCAGTACCAGGAGATATTGGATGAAAATGTGATGCAGTCCATCACACACCTGAGGCTTGGGAGACGTTGGACCTTTCAACAGGACAATGATCCCAAGCATACCTCCAAGTCCACTAGAGCATGGTTGCAGAGGAAAGGCTGGAACATTTTGGAGTGGCCATCGCAGTCACCAGACTTAAATCCGATTGAGAACCTCTGGTGGGACTTAAAGAAAGCAGTTGCAGTGCGCAAGCCTAAGAATTTGACTGAACTGGAGGCTTTTGCCCATGAAGAATGGGCGAAGATACCCGTAGATCGCTGCAAGACACTTGTGTCAAGCTATGCTTCACGTTTAAAAGCTGTTATAACTGTAAAAGGATGTTGTACTAAGTACTAAGATTGAATGTCACTTGGGGGTTGAATAAAAACTAATAATGATGTGAGCACAGAAAAGACATTTGTGGTTATTTCATTATAAACTTAAGGTTATATTTCTCTGACCTACAAGTGCCTCTTTCATGTAAATGTAAGCAAGATGACTGAATGATCAAAATCAATGTCAAAATGGCCAAAACATTCAATTTCAGTGGGTGTTGAATAATTTTGAACACAACTGTATGTGGGACCTCCTTGCTGTCTAGTCCACATGAATTTAAGGCGACTCAGTAGCCGGCTGTCAGCAAAATGGCGAGGTGGTGCAGGCACTAACTTATGTGCAAATCTGGGAAAAAGTTACTCCGGAGAGCTCCAGTTGTTTAGAATGTTGGCTGTGGGATTCTCATACCTTAGATTCCCACTGTTGTGCAGTGCATAGAGTGGCTAGGACTCTGGAGAACAGGGTTCAAATCCCCCGCTCAGTCACGGAAACTCACTGGGGGGAGTGGAACTGGTAACACCACTCCTTAAATAGCTTACTTACCTTGAAAGCTGTATTAGGGTCGCTGTAAATTAGTTCAACTTGACGGCACTGAACACAGTCACAGAATAATGATAAAGGTAATGTTTGCAAGATAGGGTTCTTCTTTGTGGCCTCTATGAATCACACTGTGGGTGATCCGCGCCTGCGCGGAGCCTCTTTGGAATATTCTAGAGATTCTGCGGTAGCAAAACCACATTAGAATAGACCCCTCCCCCTTGGTATAAGTACCTTGGCACCAGGACTTTCGACGTCAACAAATGTCCATGGACATGGCACACTCTTCAGTGGCAGACCACCGTCAACATTACTATGACCAACATCCTCTCGATGCTGAGGTCAATCAATGTTCTATTGACTCCAGGCTCGATCCTGAGGTCTCAGAACATGGTTCTCGACCACAAACTCCATCTGTGTTTCTCACATCACCAGATTCCGATCTCACAGATGTAGATCCTCCATCCCCAGCAGAGGATTTCCAAACTTACACTCAACTCATGATCCACATGGCTAAGTAATTGGATCTTCAAATGCATCGCCCCACAACTGAACCGGCCGATCACCTTTATGATCCTATTTCTAAGGACACAACTACCCCAGTCCATATTTCCATGCTACCATCTCTTCTTAGCACTGCTCATCAATCTTGGACTAAATCAACCTCCTCTCACTCAGTCTCGAAAATAATCGATAATGTCTATCGGATACACGACCTTGGAGCACTTTTTCTCCAGAAACAGCTGGCCCCAAATTCGATATTTGTTGAGGCCTCACAATCATGATTTTGACACCAACAGTCCCTTATCCCACATAACAAAGACAGTCAAAGAATCTACTCTATGGGCAGGTGGCTTTACTAATCAGCGGCTTTTACTATGAGGGTAGCTAACTACCAAGGAGCTATGGGGGCATATCAATGCTTCCTTTGGGGTAACATAGCCATTTTTCTTGACTCGTTACCAGAAGACAAAAAAGTATTAGCACAAACCTTTCAACAGGAGGGTCTCTGTCGGCAAACAGCAAATGTTCTCTGCCAAACACACGGTAGACATCTCGGCTAAGTCCATGGTTACCTCTGTCACGCTCAGACGTTTCTCCTGGCTAAGAACAGCTGGCCTCATGGAAAATGCCCGAGCACGTATTGAAGACCTCCCATTTGATAGCACTGGTCTCTTTAATGCTGAAACTGATGACATCTTAGAAAACGTTCAGAAGAAACATTCTGCTGCCAAAAGAGGGGGTGTCTATCCCACTTATCAACAGCGCACCCAACACAATCAATGGAGGTGCCCTTACAATTCCTACCAGAGGTTCCAACATGAACCCCAACATCAGAACTTCTCCACACCATACTTTAAACAAGAACAATAAAAAAACCTCACAAGCAACCTATCCAAAGGTACAATGACTGCAAACCCAAACATAATGTTTGATGTTTTCCTGACCAAGATCGCAAATCAACCTCCTTTCCTCTGGAAACACTTACCTGCCTGGCAATCCATCACTACCGACACCTGGGTTCTTTCCATTGTCCAAAATGGGTACTGCATACATTTCCATCAACTCCCTCTGTTGCATCACATCATCATTCACCATCTCAAACTCTACAAGAAGAGATAAAAAATTTACTAATCAAGGACGCAATAGAACCTATACACCAAAACATTTTCTCTCTCGTTATTTCACCGTTCCCAAAAAGGATGGAGGTTCACGACCTATTCTAGACCTCAGAAAACTCAGTATGTCATCACCACAAAATTCCGTATGGTAACCCTCAAATCTGTTCTACCTCTTCTCAGAAAAAACAACTGGTTCACAATCAGATCTACGAGATGAATACTTTCACATTTCCATCTACCCCTCCCACAGACAGTTTCTTCAATTCCAACTCAGGCTCCAAGCCTACCAATTCAAAATACTTCCTTTTGGACTTGCAACAGCTCCCAGAGTCTTCACCAAGTGCATGGCCCCAGTGGCTGCCTTTCTCAGACTTCAAAAGATCCTCGTCTTCCTATGCATAGACGACTGGCTTCTTGTAGCTCATTCCCATGACAAAGCTCGCCGAGACACCCTTTTCACCTTATCCCTTCTTCATGATCTTGGTCTCACAGTCAACAAGCAAAAATCCAAAATGAGCCCTACAAGGATTATTCCAAAGACTCCACCCGAGCTCACACATTCCTCCTGCTCGACAAATAACAAAACTTCATCTCCCTCCTACAAGTTTTCACCCCCCATGGCTTGGTTCCTGCCATCCTCATCCAATGTCTACTAGGTACCATGGCCTCCATGGCCTCAATCGTACAATACGTGCGCCTGAAGATGAGGTCTTGACAATCATGGTTTCTCACACTTTTTGACCCACTGACAAATCCTCCCAACACCCTTACTCCCGAACTCACCTCACAACTCCAATGGTGATGCTTCATCCCAAATCTCTCTATGGGATGCCCCTTCCAGCAACCACATCCTCAAATACACGTCACAACTGACACCAGCCTTATTAGCTGGGGAGCACATTGCAGCTCTCTCAAAACACTTGCCAACTGGTCCCGCAGAGAACCTTCACTACACATCAACGAGTTAGAACTATTAGTGGTAATAAAGGCATGCAAAGCATTCAGAAACGTTCTAGCTGGCAAGGTGGTCCAGATTGCCACCGACAACACCACAGCCATGTACTATATTCTCAAACAAGGAGACACACACACCCCAAGCCTCCTCTATTTGGCAGTTGACCTATGGGAATTGTGCCTCCCACACCACTTATGCCTCACAGCTCTGCACATCTCAGGCCAGGACAATGACCTAGCCAACTCTCTCAGCCGCACAAACTCACAACCCCACGAGTGGGAATTAGATCACTTTTCCTCCACCTGTGCAAAAGACGTGGAAAACCGACTCTAGACCTTTTTGCCTTCCACAAGAATGTGAAATGTAAGTGCTATTGTTCCCTTGCCGGCATCAGCAAACACTCCTGAGGAGACACATTTATTGGCCGTTGGCCCAAGACCCTCCCATGCCTCTTCCCACCATTCCCGCTCCTCCACAGGGTAATTGCCCGAATACAACAGGACAAACCCAACACCATCCTCATTGCTCCTTGGTGGCCAAGACAGCTCTGGTTCCCAGTGCTACACCACCTGTCCTCCGACATCTATCACCTCCCTACCTACCACACCTCCTCACTCAGAACAGCTCCTGGATCCTTCATCCCAACTTACCTGCTCTACACCTGGCAGTGTGGAGGATTCTCCTTCCTTGATGGATGTTCTCCATCAAGGAAAGAAATCCTCAACTAGAAAAGCTTATGTGTATAAATGGTAAAAAAAATCCAATCTTTTACTACAGCTGTTACCCTTCCTGCCGTCAACCTCTCTCTCTCCACGGTTCTCCAATATTTGCTCCATCTCAAATCTTCTAGTCTTTCTCTCACATCTATTAGAGTGTATCTCTCGGCAGTCGTCTCGTACCAACCACCGACCTTTCCAGCAGCTTTCAGACATCCCATGCTCAAGTGCTTTCTTAAACAATTCTCACACATTTACCCAGACGTTCACCTGCCCTCTCCACAATGGTCCTTGCCCTTAGTCTTGCAACAACTCAGTAAATCTCCATTTGAAGCTGTAGCCTCAGCGGATCAACATCTACTTTCCTTCAAAACGGCCTTTCTCGTTGCAGTTACTTCAGCTCGCCGAGCAAGCAACCTTGCGGCCCTATGCCACGATTAGCCTTATATACAATTCTATCCTGATATAGTAAAGTTGCTCCTTGATGTCTTCTTCCTCCCTAAAGTGGTGTCTCAGTTTCATCTCTCTCAACCACTGCTCCTCCCATCTTTCTTTCTGTCACCGTCCACAACCCATGAATGACTTCATACTTTGGACATCAGGAGGGCCCTCTCCTTTTATGTGTCGCATACACAACCCTTTCGACGTTCCCCATGCCTTTTTGTCAGTCAACAACTTCCTAACAAAGGTCTACAAGTCACCTCCCAGACAATTTCTCACTGGGTTGCCTCTACTACGTATTCGGCTTGCATACCAGCTTGCTTGACAGTTGGTCCCTCAAGCTATTTGCCCTTATTCCACCAGGGTGTTGGTGGCCTCTACAGCATTCCTACGTGGTGTGCCTCTCCCCAACATTTGCTCCTCGGCTACATGGGCACAACCATCTACCTTCGTCCAACATTATAGACTAGATATTCGACAGAAGTCTGATGCGGCATTCAAACATGCTGTTTTGGCTTCTGCCTTGGCATGACACCCTGCCTCCAGGTAAAACAGCTTGCTAGTCACCCACAGTGTGATTCACAGAGGCCACAAAGAAGAACGGCAGGTTACTCACCTGTAATTGTAGTTCTTCGAGTGGACCTCTGTGATTCACACATCCCACCCAACCTCCCTTCTGTCACTCCATACAATATTTTTTTCCTTGTGGCAGTTGACACAACTGAAGGTAGAGTCCTGGTGCCAAGGTACTTATACCGAGGAGGAGGGGTCCATTCTAATGTGTTTTTTTGCTACCACAGAAGCTCTAGAATCTTCTGAAGAGGCTCCGCGCAGGTGCGGATCACCCACAGTGTGAATCATAGAGGTCTGAAGAACTACAATTACAGGTGAGTAACCTGCCGTTCTCTGCATCCAGTGACTAGAACTGTCAGTAATATTCCAAAAGAGACCACCTTAGAGATTTATATAAAGGCATTTAAAATCTCTGGCCTATAATCCATAGCCTGGATTTTATGCCCTCCTTCCTCTGGGCGCATTTTTTTAAATATAGGAGAGATGGGGAACCTGTGGTCTTCCAGATAGATGTCTGTGAGGTTGCAGCTCCCATCATCTCTCACCGCGAGCTCAGATGAAGGTTGTCAGAGCGGATGTTACAGGACCATAGCCTCTCCACCTGTCACAAAGCTATCCTCACCACCCCACAAATCTCTTTCCTGATCAGAGACTGTCCATTTGGAAACAGTTCAGATTTCACCCCCTTCTTAACCACAAATAGATTGACCACCAAATACTGTACTTAATTGTCCAGAATGGACAAGAAAAGAGCAAGGAAGGATGAACGAGAGTTGAGGGTGTTTCCCCCCCCCCTTTTTTTTAAACCATAACTCTTAAGATTTCCATACCTGCCATTAGGAATGCTGGGAATTGCAGTTCCAGAAAATACAGTTAGGTTCCTAATCTGTGGAGTTGTTAGAGCACAAAGCAAAGTTGAATCGCCTCAAGCAGATGGCTAAAAAAACCCCTCTACCCTCTCCTGTTTACGCAGCCGACTCATTGGGCTTTATGGAAGACAGGGCTGCCCCCTAGCGCCCCTCGCTGTGCGCGGCGAGCTCTCCGGCCTGACCCTTGGCTCCGCCCTGCCGCTCGCGGATTGGCCGCGGCTCTTCCCTCTCCGAAGCGCGCTGTCAGTCACGCGCCTCCCGGCCCTTCCTGGTGGTGATTGCAGGGGCGTGAGCGCCGCGGCAGGGCGCGGACAGGTGAGGAAGAGGTGGGTCACCTTAGGGGCGTGTCCGTTTGCCAGGGCCAGCGAAGGCGGGGTGGGGGGTGGGGGAAAGAGCCATAACTACAGAAGTGAAAGCAAACGGAGGATCGAGATACTACATTAGGAGGGTGGGGGGGTGGAATGGCTGAGAGAAGGCGGGGGCAGTGAAAGTAAGGAGGAGTATGTGTTATGTGCAGTGCTGCATCTTCCTTTTCTCATCCCGTCCTTCCTCCCTCCCCTCGTCCGTCCGTCCGTCCTAGGTTTGGGCCAAGCTTCCTGGGAGGAAGATGAATCTGTTCGGAGAGTGATTTTGCGCAGAGCGGCTATTGCAGGAAGACTCCTTGGGAGGGCTGAAGGTGGTAAGCGGCAAAACGGGTTTGAAATCTCACCTCAACATAGTGATGAGCAGGATCTGGCCCGCCTTGGAATCCAGGTCCCAGTGACTCTGGGAAACCCCCCCCCCCACCCTCACGAATCACTATCCTGTGTTTTGCGCAGATGCAGTCGAATATCCCCACCCCCACCCCGCCGGCGTACCTCTTCGGAGAAGAGCTCAGGCAGGTTTATTAAGGAGGGTCCAGTCGGCCTTCCCACCTGAAAGCGTGCAGAGTTGGCAGCCTTACCAGTATGATTCTGGGGCTATTTAGAAGTAGTCTCTAGGGGTGGTGGTGGTGGTGTTTTTCTAGTGGGCAGGATTGCAGCCAACGCGTCTGCAGTTCGTCAGTTCTCTACGAGGCAAGGGGAAAAAGACTGACTGGTGGGCTCTGACATCTGGGGAGCAGCAATGTTTCAGAACTGGGCCTAATCATGTTGAAACTAGCAATTTTGACGGAGCAGCTGCGCTAGTCTGTTGCAGCATCATAACAGAGTTTGGTCGAAAAAGTAGCTTTTGTGATTCATCCTTAGAAACTCGGGTAATATCTTTATTTCATCATTAAAAAGTTGCAAACAAGGTAAGGTTTTGAATTCACCTGAACTCTAAATCAGAGGTGATAACAAGCTTGGAGCAAAAGCAGTGGGCCAAAATTTGGGCCAAATGTGATGCCCCTTGCTCTTGAAAACAGTTTGCTGGGAAGATGGAGTTTGCAGATTCCACAAAAGACATAAGTGTCACATTTATCAATTTACTGTCCTTTCTTTTGACAAACGCCTGAATTGAATCCTTATCAATCTGTCTATTGCTTTGAGCAAACTACATAGTATCTTTTTTGTAAAACTCATAGATTGCAGGCTAAGAGTTCTGTGGTACCTTTAGGGTTGACAGATTTATTATAGGATGACATTTCATGGACACACAGCTGACTTTCTCAGATATAGTGGCAGAAATCATGTTGCTTTGCAGAAGTTGCAACTAGAGTACAGTAGATCTATTGAATCAGTTGGAATGTGGTGAGTCAACTCCTTTGTAAGTTCCAAGGATTTGGTAGGCCTACTCTAGTTGTGACTTACTGTGCTAAGTAATAGAATTTCAGCCATTGACTCAAGTTCTGGTGTTTAGGATGTATGGTAGGCGTTCAGTACCTATGGTTGGGGGTTGTAGAAATCAGGTAGTCTTATCCTTGATTTAATATGGCTTTAAACTCCATTTCTGCCAAAGGCTGGCTAAAGGGCCTCTGCCTTAGGATCCCAAGGGAATTTTCTCTTGTGAAAAGTTTAGTTCATAAATGGATACAGGGGCTTAACCATGTTTGTGGTACATCATTACAAAATAAGGTGAACCAGTCATTTCATCCTCTTCTTTCTGTTTCATCCTTGTGCTTGTTTTTTCAGCACAATTTTGGAGGCTATTCCATTGTTTCTTTCACTAGGCTATAGATGGTGCAATCCAAGGGAATTAGTTGTTGAGGTGCTAGTTTTGGATTGGGTTCCTAATTGTCAATCTCTGTAGAAATACTGCTTTGTGGTTGCAACAGCAACTAATAATCAGCGCTGTAAATGTTTGGGGGTGCAAAGAAAACGAAAGCAACACTTTTTAAAATAGTAAATATTCTCACTGATAATGTTCCATGTGTGTCTTCAGTGAGTATATTCTTCATGCTTAATTAGATAATATCAAGAAGATATACCTGTGGCCTGGAAGGCCATAGGGTTACCACTTGTGCTCTAGGGCAAGCTATACATTTCTTTCAGGAAAATATGTTGGGAGATTTTGCCTAAAGTGCCTGTCAGAGAACCTCAGGATTGGTGAAAACAAAGTGAGGGAAGACTGTGTGGTAGGAGTTGCCTGAAAATCTCACAAAGAACTTGTATTGCTTATGTTTATATAAGCCAAGATGGCCGAGATGGCCCAGGGCAAGACCCATATTTCACCATCATTAAGGATAAAAGAAGATGTTATCCACAGAGAAGAGGGTACACTCTCCTCTTAGTATATGAAAAGGGTCCTCCCATATTATATCTTAAGAGGCTGGAAGGCCATAGGGTTACCACTCCTGCTCTAGGGTAAGCTACACTTCTTTCTGGACAATGACTAGCTTGCCAAATATAGTGCTCAAGCTACCCTGTGACATCTTGATACATGTTATTGGGCATGATGAAAAGGTTCTGTGGTCTCATAAATCTTACATTTATCTACAAGATTTCACTTGGATGATAGCAAGTCTCTCTCTGATTATTCCTCCAAATGTTGCATAACTACCTGATAAGCTCTGCAGTAGCAATTTCATGCAGTTGTACTTTTTTCAGGAAAATATGTTGGGAGATTTTGCCTAAAGTGCCTGTCAGAGAACCTCAGGATTGGTGAAAACACCACAGAAGATTCTTTATTGGAGAAATAATAAAATCATAGAATAACTGAGTTGGAAAGGGTCTAAAAGGCCATCGGGTCCAGCCCCCTGCTCAGTGCAGGAGTCCAGATCACAGCAGATCTGACAGATGGTAGTCCAGTTTTTCTCTTGAATGCCTCTAGCATTGGAGTGCTAACCTACTCCTGAGGTAATTGGTCCCATTGTCATACTGCTCTAACAGTTACATTTTTCCTGATATTCACCCTAAATTTGGCTTCCTGTAGCTTGAGGCCATTATTTCATATCCTACACTCTGGGATGATCAAGAAAGAAATCCTGCTCTTTCAGGTACTTGAAAAGTACTATCATATCTCCCCTCAGTCTTCTTTTCTCAAGGCTAAAGATGCCCAGTTTTACCTCATAGGGCTTGGTTTCCATTCCCGACCATCTTTTTTTTTTGCCCTTCTCTGAACTTGCTCCAGTTTGTTGGCATCTTTCTTGAAGTGTGATGTCCAGAACTGGACACGCTGCTCTAGATGAGGTTTAACCAATGCCAAATAGAGGGGAACTAGTACCTCACAGGATTTTTAGCCCATTCTTCTGTTAATGCATCCTGAAATCACATTTGCCTTTTTTGCAGCCGTAATATACTGTTGGCTCATATTCAGCTTTTGATCTAAGACAAATCCAAGATCATTCCCACTTGTAATATTGAGCCAAGTATTCCCTATCTTGTAACTGTACATTTATTCCCCTGCCCCACACATGTAGAACTTTGCACTTATCCTGGATAAATTTCATCCTGTAGTTTTCAGCCCAGTGCTCACGTCTATCAAGATCTTTTTGAATTTTATTCCTGTTTTCCAAGGTATTAGCTATTCCATCCAGTTTTGTGTCATCGGTAGATCTGACAAGCATTCCCTGCATTCCCCCACCCAAGTTGTTAATAAAAACGTTGAAGAGAATTGGAGAACCCTTCTTGTTACCTCATTCCATTTTTGAAAAGGAGCTATTGATAAGCGCTTTCTGAATATGATTCTGTAACCAACTGTATCTTCTTCATGGATTGCTGCCTTGTCGTGGCGAAGGGGCTTGAGTAACTCAGAGAAACTATGGGCTATGCCGTGCAGGGACACCCAAGACGGACAGGACATAGCGGAGAGTTCCGACTAAACGCAATCCACCTGGAGTAGGAAATGGCAAGCCACTCCAGTATCTTTGCCAAGAACGCCCCATGATCAGAAACAAAAGGCTAAAAGATATGACGCTGGAAGATGGGCCCCTCAGGTCGGAAGGCGTCCAACATGCTACTGAGGAAGAGCGGAGGACAAGTACAAGTAGCTCCAGAGCTAATGAAGTGGTTGGGCCAAAGCCGAAAGGACGCTCAGCTGTGGACGTGCCTGGAAGTGAAAGGAAAATCCAATGCTGCAAAGAAAAATACTGCATAGGAACCTGGAATGTAAGATCTATGAACATTGGGAAGCTGGAGGTGGTCAAACAGGAGATGGCAAGAATAAACATTGACATCCTGGGCATCAGTGAACTAAAATGGACAGGAATGGGCGAATTCAGCTCAGATGATTATCATATCTACTATTGTGGACAAGAATCCCGTAGAAGGAATGGAGTAGCCCTCATAGTCAACAAAAGAGTGGGAAAAGCTGTAATGGGATACAATCTCAAAAATGATAGAATGATGTCAATACGAATCCAAGGCAGACCATTCAACATCACAATAATCCAAGTTTATGCACCAACCAGCATTGCTGAGGAGACTGAAATTGAACAATTCTATGAAGATTTACAACACCTTCTAGAACTGACACCAAAGAAAGATGTTCTTCTCATTCTAGGGGACTGGAATGCTAAAGTAGGGAGCCAAGAGATAAAAGGAACAACAGGGAAGTTTGGCCTTGGAGTTCAGAACGAAGCAGGACAAAGGCTAATAGAGTTTTGTCAAGAGAATAAGCTGGTCATCACAAACACTCTTTTCCAACAACACAAGAGGCGACTCTATACATGGAAATCACCAGATGGGCAATATCGAAATCAGATTGATTATATTCTCTGCAGCCAAAGATGGAGAAGCTCTATACAGTCAGCAAAAACAAGACCTGGAGCTGATTGTGGCTCTGATCATCAGCTTCTCATAGCAAAATTCAAGCTTAGACTGAAGAGATTAGGAAAAACCACTGGGCCACTCAGGTATAACCTAAACCAAATCCCTTATGAATACACAGTGGAAGTAAAGAACAGATTTAAGGAACTAGATTTGGTGGACAGAGTGCCTGAAGAACTTTGGATAGAGGCTCGTAACATTGTCCAGGAGGCAGCAACGAAAACCATCCCAAAGAAAAGGAAATGCAAGAAAGCAAAGTGGCTGTCCAACGAGGCCTTAGAAATAGCAGAGAGGAGAAGGGAAGCAAAATGTAAGGGAGATAGGGAAAGTTACAGAAACTTGAATTCAGACTTCCAAAGAATAGCAAGGAGAGACAAGAGGGCCTTCTTAAATGAACAATGCAAAGAAATAGAGGAAGATAACAGAAAAGGAAAGACCAGAGATCTGTTCAGGAAAATTGGACATATTAGAGGAACATTTTGCGCAAAGATGAACATGATAAAAGACAAAAATGGGAGGGACCTAACAGAAGCAGAAGACATCAAGAAGAGGTGGCAAGAATACACAGAGGAATTATATCAGAAAGATGTGGATATCCCGGACAACCCAGACAATGTAGTTGCTGACCTTGAGCCAGACATCCTGGAGAGCGAAGTCAAGTGGGCCTTAGAAAGCCTGGCTAACAACAAGGCCAGTGGAGGTGATGGCATTCCAGTTGAACTATTTAAAATCTTGAAAGATGATGCTGTTAAGGTGCTACATTCAATATGCCAGCAAGGTTGGAAAACTCAACAGTGGCCAGAGGATTGGAAAAGATCAGTCTACATCCCAATCCCAAAGAAAGGCAGTGCCAAAGAATGCTCCAACTACCGTACAATTGCACTCATTTCGCACGCTAGCAAGGTTATGCTCAAAATCCTACAAGGTAGGCTTCAGCAGTATGTGGACCGAGAACTCCCAGAAGTACAAGCTGGATTCCGAAGGGGCAGAGGAACTCGAGACCAAATTGCTAACTTGCGCTGGATTATGGAGAAAGCCAGAGAGTTCCAGAAAAATATCTACTTCTGCTTCATTGACTATGCGAAAGCCTTTGACTGTGTGGACCACAGCAAACTATGGCAAGTTCTTAAAGAAATGGGAGTGCCTGACCACTTTATCTGTCTCCTGAGAAACCTATATGTGGGACAGGAAGCAACAGTTAGAACTGGTCATGGAACAACTGAGTGGTTCAAAATTGGGAAAGGAGTACGGCAAGGCTGTATATTGTCCCCCAGCTTAGTTAACTTATATGCAGAATACATCATGCGGAAGGCTGGACTGGAAGAAACCCAAGCCGGAATTAAGATTGCCGGAAGAAATATCAACAACCTCCGATATGCAGATGATACCACTCTGATGGCAGAAAGTGAGGAGGAATTAAAGAACCTTGTAATGAGAGTGAAAGAGGAGAGTGCAAAAAACGGTCTGAAACTCAACATCAAAAAAACTAAAATCATGGCCACTGGTCCCATCACCTCCTGGGAAATAGAAGGGGAAGATATGGAGGCAGTGTCAAATTTTATCTTCCTGGGCTCCATGATCACTGCAGATGGAGACAGCAGCCCTGAAATTAAAAGGCGCCTTCTTCTTGGGAGGAAAGCGATGACAAATCTGGACAGCATCTTGAAAAGCAGAGACATCACCTTGCCAACAAAAGTCCGAATAGTCAAAGCTATGGTTTTTCCTGTCGTGATGTATGGAAGTGAGAGCTGGACCATAAAGAAAGCAGACCGCCGAAGAATTGATGCCTTTGAATTGTGGTGCTGGAGGAGGCTCTTGAGAATCCCCTGGACTGCAAGGAGAACAAACCTATCAGTTCTAAAGGAAATCAACCCTGAGTGCTCACTGGAAGGACAGATCCTGAAGCTGAGGCTCCAGTACTTTGGCCATCTAATGAGAAGAAAAGACTCCCTGGAAAAGACCCTGATGTTGGGAAAGTGTGATGGCAAGAGGAGAAGGGGACGACCAAGGATGAGATGGCTGGACAGTGTCTGCGAAGCAACCAACATGAACCTGACACAACTCCGGGAGGCAGTAGAAGACAGGAGGGCCTGGCGTGCTCTGGTCCATGGGGTCACGAAGAGTCGGACACGACTAAACGACTAAACAACAAAACAACCAACTGTATATCCACCTGACATTTGTTCTAGCTAGCCCATTTCTGGTTAGATTGCTAATTAGAATATTATGGGCCACTTTGTAAAAAATGAGATAAGATTAGACTGGCAAGATTTGTTCTTGACAAATCTGTGTTGGTTTCTAGTTATTACATTGTTTTCAAGGTGCTTGAAGAGTGACTGCTTTATAATCTGCTCCAGAATTTTCTCTGGGATCGATGTCAGACTAACCAGTCTGTAGTTGCCCAGTTCCTCCTTTTTGCCCTTTTGGAAGATAGGGACTATGTTAGCCCTTATCCAGCTTTTCACCCATCCTCCATGATTTCAAGAAAATAATAGACAGTGGTTCTTAATTTACTCACTCTTGCTTCTTTTCTGTATAGTGCTTTGATACATCATGTCCATCTTCTCTTTATTTTATTCTGATTAGATAATATATTCCCCAGTTGATCTTTCAGTATGTCTAACCATAGTTTAAGTTTATCTCCGATTTCTTGGATCTTATTAAAGACATCTTTCTTTTTTCTTTTTATCATTCTATTCTGTTTTGAGTGATTAATATAATTGTACTCTTTGTCTCAGTATGTTAATTGTTGAAACATTGCATTTATTAGTCTGACCTTATTTCCATCACTTTTAAAAACCTTTGTGTCTGTCCCTAAACATTTAATGGTTTCATCAGACACTTATAGGAGCATTTCTTCTCCTCTGTTTTCTTTTTGTGGCAAGAATCCTTTTGTATTCTTCCTAGATGATATCTATGATTTAATTTCACAGTAATGCAGATGTTTTATTTACATGGTCCTTAAAGTCAACAGTAATGGCATGTTTTATTTTGGAACTATAATTGTTTTTAGTTGTCTTCAGTTTCACTCTAATTTTTCCTATTAATGGTTTGTGCTATCTATAATGGTCTACTCTTGGTCTTGTTTTCACAGAAAGAATAGAGCTTGCCTGTTTCTGATTAAGTAGTCTATTTGATTTCCATATTGGCCATCCAGTAATGTACACATATGTTGCTTTCTGTTTTTTTGTCTGAAGCATATATTTGCAATTTGCAAGTTGTTAACTTTCCATAATTTTGTTAGTTGTTCTGCTTTGTTCCTAACTGCTAGGTCATAGTCTCCAACAATATGTCATATTATTGAATTCTAGTCACCAATGGGTAGTCAAAACATCCTGTTTTGGTGTGTGATCAGTTTCTTTTGGATACCTGCATAAACTCTTCCAGTTTTTCATTTGTAGTTGGAGCATAATTATGAATTATGGGTAGAATGAGAGGCTTTTGATGAAGGCTGATATTATTCAGTCATAATTTTCATTATAATCTTTACTGCTTGTACATTTTGCCTCACTGAAAGAGCTACACCATTTCTTCTGAGTTTGTCACTTCCCGGGTAAAGCACTTTGTAATTACCTGACTGAAAATGTCCTATTCCAAGCTCCTATTCCATCATTAGGCGTGAACTCGGCAGGGAGCTTTGAAATGTCCCTAAAAGAGTATTTTCTTGTTTCATGGTAGAAATTGCACAGAATGATGAGTGCTGTGAAAGATTCAGAGCATGAGGACATCATTCAGAAACATAAGGAACATGGAAGACGGCCTTATATTGTGTTCACCTAGCCCATCATTATTTACCTGGATTGGCTAGCAGTGGCATTTATTGGATAGGAAACCTTTGAGACACCAGGGACTCAGTCTGGCAGCTCTCATCGGTCTTCCACTTGAGAACCCGAGACGTTCCGCATTTAAAGCCTGTATTTCCTAACTAAGCTATGATCCTCCTCCTTAGTTATAGCAGTCTTATCTCCTCCAGTAGTAGAGGCTGGAAACAGTGACCTTCTGTTATGAAAGAGCTGTAATCATGCCAACCTGCCCAGAAAAATGTTTCATATGTTTCAGTGTATGTTGGGAGGGTTGACAGTTTTGTACAACTGTGTTTATCTAAAAATGTGATGGTGGTATGTTTGGTAAAAACATTGGGATGAGGCTGACCTTCTCCAGTGTACTACTGATTTTTCTCATTAGATCAGATGTTTATGTAGTGCCCTTGAGACAAAATTGGGTGAAATTATTTCCTTTCGAACTGCTGTTTGCAGAATCGCCCAGCCAAGTTAGTTGAGGAGTTCTGGGAATTATAGTCCCCAAAGGCACTTTTCCAACCCCTGCTTACAGAGCAGCTCTTACCATTTTTAGCCAGTATGGTCATTTAGAGAGTGGGAGGTTGCGTGTGAGTTGGATTCTGCTTTGCATTTTCAATGGCTTAATGCTCAGTGAAGTTTCAGTACTGCTGGCTTTGCTGTCATCCTTTCCTCTTCAGTTTCTCTTCCCTTTTTTGTGAAATTGCCTTTTTCAGAATAAAACCGCCTCAGGCAGATGGCATTTGTTAATAGGGAGCAGTTAAAGAACCTCTTCTCTTGCCTGTTAGTCCTCTATCTCAGCTGCAGATCATGCCTCAAAGCGAAATGCCACTAAAAAGGGTTGCATTTACCAGCGAACCTAGTGGGAGGGGCGGGCATGTGACTTGCTTGTGACTCCAGATACTGCCCTGTGATGCACAACTGTTTGTGGGTTGGGGCAGGGTGCGAGGGAAGATGAGACAAATAGGTTATGGTAGCTTGAATAATGTGTTTAATCTTAAACTGTCTGCTTTTGTAATTGTGAGGTGGATTTCCCAATGAAGACAGACACTGTGATCACCCTTGATATTTTCCGATGCCATGAATAACACCACCATGCCCACCTCTCCTGGACCGGCCAACGACTCTTTGGTGGGCTATGTTTTGGTGCCGTTTTTTCTAATTACCATAGTCGGAGTCATCATGGCTGTGGTGAGTGGCTTGAATTATACCAGTAATAACTTTCACAATGTAGTACTGTACAGAAGCAGTCTTTTTCCCTTGGAAGAACAAATTGTGTCAGCATGAATTCTTCAGACTCCTGTTTTTATAAATTCCCAGTTAAGACAGTATATAAGTTGTGATTTTCCTCATGTTGATAGATTACAATTCCCATCATCCCCAGTCCTTGGCTGTGGAAATGGAAATTGCCATCCAGAATCTGAAGGTGGGGGACAAGTTGCCTCCTCTTGAATTACATAGTCAGATGAAGTGCTGCTGTTTCAGTAACGGGTAGTTAGCTATAGAAGATGGTCCGTTTATTTCTGTCAGCAGCATTTGCTGATTGTTTTCCAAAATGAGCCCGATAGGGATTAACATGACACCATAAGATATATGATAACCTTGGTTTATTGCTGCACAGGCCTTGATTGTTTTGCTATGAGCGGAACAGTTTTCTGTAGCTGGGAGTACAACAAAGAAATAGAGAGTAGTGGAGAAGTTATGAATTACAAATTTAGTCCGTCTTTTAGTGAGCTTGAGACAGAATACCGTATATATTCTTCTGTTCTCCATGTTTTATCCTCATAGGAACCCTGTGAAGTAGGCCAAGCTGAGTTATTGGCCTGTTGTCACCAGGCAAGTGTCTTGTCCCAGTGGAGACTAGGACTCAAATTTCCCAAGTCCCAATCCAGCACGAACCAACTCCCCACACTGGCTCTGGCTCTGTTTCCACTGTGACCTAAAAGGTTTAAAAAACTCACTTTCTTTCTTTCTAAATTGTCCCCCTCCCCCCCCCCCCAATCCATCTGGACTCTCTTAGGCCTTAGAGAGCCCCTTTTGCCCTGCCCTGAAATGCAGGTCGCTCTTATTTGCACTAATGCAGGTGGTTACTTGAATTTATAGGAGGCCATGCATTAAGTCAACTCTGTGGAAAAGTCCATACATTTGTTTCTCTGGACAGCTAAAACTGCATGCTGGTGGCAAGGAGGCCATTTAGTGAGACCATTTGTGGCTGGGTGAAAGCATCTAAGACCCCATGGTTCCAAACATTGGCTCCCCAGATGTTCTTAGATAGAAACTCCTGGAAGCCTTCACTAGCTGTGCTGGCTAGGATTTTTGGGAGTTGTAGTCCTAAGAACATCTGGGGACTCAAGGTTGGAAACCACTGATCTAAGTAAACTGCATGATTACAGTTACGGTTTTAAAGAGATACCTGTGTCTTTAAGAGAGGCTTTCCCCTTTAAAATGTACAGACAAGTGAATGGGAAGGAACTGGGCCCCATTTTTGTTTGCTTTAAAGGGGGAAGATGCCTGTGAAAGTGTCCTTCGTAACTTAACTAAGGCATGCAAGTGTTTGCTACTTAAGCATCTGTATCAAAGAGCAAGATATCTAACAAGATGTGTCCTTAAGAATGTTGACTTTTAAGCAGAAATCTTGCCAAGGGAATCGGAAGTATTTTCCTACCCTGGGTTAAACAATGGGTTGCAGACAAAACCCACTGTTTTACAGCATTAAATCTGGCCCTTGTGACTCATTATCCTCAAGGTGCCCAGAAACTATGAATTAAAGTGATGAGGCCTCTGCCCTCATTCATAAAATAGATGTTGGAATGGGATCTTCTTTACTTCGAGAAGAAAGGGCTAAGGGATATCCATACCGGCTGTACTATTGTCATCAAGCTGCTTCTGATATGGTCATCTGACACAGAGAGCCAGTTAGTTGAGTGCTCCCTGTAAGACTCTCTCTGCTAATGTATTGTGACATACCTGTTGCCAGCGTTGGGTCTTTGAAACAAACTACTGTAGGAAAATGCTGATCGTACTTCTGACTTCCCTTGTGTTGCTACTCCTCCTTTTTCTTGTTCCATGCTTTATTCCCTCTAAGGAAAAATAACCCTTCTCTTATACTTATTATTCTTTCTTTCCTTTCACACTGCAGATGATGTACATCCAGAAGAAGAGGAGGTAAGTAATTGCAATGGGCAAGTAATTGGATCATGGGGAGGCTGAGTCATGTGGCTAGTTAGAATTAACTTTTAAAAAAAAAACTAGGGGGAAAAGCCCACAAGCTTTCAGTTCAGCATGAGAACAGAAGAGACCGTGTTCTGCTGTCATCTGTGTGCTTGAGTGATTTTAGATATAGAGCTGTCATAACCTAGCTTGCTAGATAATTTCAAGTTGCATAATGTTATTTTATGATGGGAACAGTTGATAGCAATAAAAATGTAATTATTCAATGTCCCTTCCTTCCACTGAACTGCCCTGCAGAATTGGAATAGGAGTAGCTTTCATTGAGCGGAGGGACCTTGCTAGGAAGCTTATCTGTTTATCATTATTTTATGTGGTAAACAAAACGAATGCACATTTGTCAGATTGTACCCAACCAGCTTCCTTTCGCTCCCTTAAATCCATTTGTTCCTTAAAGAAAGGATATTACTGCATTAGTCTCCCATATGGCCACTTGAATAAGAACCTTTTCCAAGCAACCAAACTGGGAGAATTTAAAACATTTGGGAATTAGTCTTTTTCTTACTGGCTAAAAATGACTGGTATTTATCCCATTTATGTTATTCACCAAGTAGGTGAATAACATATGAATATTTATTTGAGCTATGAACACGTAATGTATATCTACTGACAAGAGTTTTTGGCACTTTGTGATCTGGATTTAACCTGCCTAAAACAGCAATTCCTTGTAGCACTACCTCTCTGTTGCCTTTGTGGGTCAGAAGTGAAGCTATGTTGCAGTCAGCTACAGAAGTCCCTGGCTTGCTGCTTAGTGGACTTGTTGGAGGCATCAAGAAGGAGTACTGGACATCTGTTTAAAAGGACGGTGGGACAAGTGCTGCTTTCCTTGCTGGCACAGATGTTTTGTGAAATGCATCCTGCCAGATGCTGTCTCCATTTGGACCTTTTGACAGCCATTAGCTATATTTTTTTAACCTAGTGTACTTTATTATAATATCCTTTTCACATTGCAGCTTGTTTTGGCAGCTGGATTTTGGTTGGTAGTAAAGTGTATGCATTGAGTTAAATAATCTATGCCTTTATGGTAAAATATTAGTTATGCTAACAGCAATTTGATGATACAAATTAGTGTCAGTGGTGACTCAATAGGTTTTCAGACAGGTTGACGGCTGCTCTAAGGAGGTTGGCATCTACAGTGGTGCCTCGCATAGCGACGATAATCGGTGCAGCAAAAATCGCTGCAAAGCAATTTTGTCGCTATGCGATATTAAAAAGCCCATAGGAACGCATTGAAACCCCTTCAATGCGTTCCTGTGGGCTTCAGACTCACCTTTAAATGAAAATCCTCCATAAGGCAGCCATTTTCGCTGCCCGGTAAGCGAGGAATCCGTCCCAGAAAACAGCGGGCGGCCATTTTTTTACCCGGAGGCCATTTTGGAACCGCCGATCAGCTGTTAAAAAATCGTCGCTTTGCGATGATTGGTAAGTGAAACAGGGTACCGATCATCGCAAAGCGATTTTTCCCCATTCAAAACATCGCAATGCGATCGCTTTTGTGATCGCAAAATCTTCATCGCTATGCGATTTCTTCGTTAAACAGGGCGCCCGTTAAGCGAGGCACCACTGTACTGCTGTGTGACTGGAACATATGGAATATCAGGAAGAATGTTGGTTCTGAATAACTGTTCAACTATAAAACCAGTACCTGACATGGGTTATGATTTGAAGAGAGTTAAGGTAGAACTGGGTTGCCACACTGGAGCAGAAAAACAGTCCTGATGCTAATTCATTATAATTCAAAACTATAAATCCATTTAGTATTGTATAATTTAAATATAATTATTAACTATCTTATAAATATTATTATAGAATTACATTACTAAAATCTAGTTTATAGTTTAATAACATTTTGCTTAATGTGGGTGTACGTATGTGTATGCACACATTCTATTATGTATATTTAGTGTCACTATAAGTATGTGTTAATAGATGTAAGACAAAAAGTGGCAAGTGGTGGTTGCAGAAGTAAGCTTAAATATGTGCAGTGTGATTTGTTCCATTTAATCAAAAGTTAGAAGTTCAGAAAAAGCATCATCATTTCTGCTTTGCTGTTGTTTTGCCTATTATTTACAGTAAGAATGGGATTTTATTTTATGTACATGATATGGTAATGTACATAATGAAAGGCTTATTCAGTAGACTGGAAATACAGATCACTTATTAGAAATTGAGAAGTGCAGTTGTGTAAACCCAGCCTCTTGAGTTGAGCATTAGGTCTTTGCATCTACTACTGCAGGGTTAAAGGTTTTACCTAATTCGTGTAACATGCTGGGAGGAAAAGAATGGATTGATAAAGATGTTACCTAACCTTTAAAATTAGACATGTTAAAAATCTTAAAATGTGTTTGAAAACTTTTGTGGAACAAAAAAAAATGTCATCCAGTGCCTCCTTCCCCTGCTTTGAGATGACTTCACTGGCTCAGATCAACTATCACTGAACCAATGTCATGGGTGTGTAGCCTCCTATGGCATGGGAACAAGCCTAGGTTGTGCTTTGAGAAGGACTGTATCAAAGCGGTGTCACATCTGCCAATTTTGGTCTCAGGTATGACCGGCTGCGCCATCACTTGCTGCCAATGTACAGCTATGATCCTGCGGAGGAGCTGCATGAGGCTGAGCAGGAGCTCCTGGTGGAGCCAGAGGACACTAAAGTGAGTTGGAATGCTGCAAATGACAGGGCCCTGCAAAGCTGTGGTTCAGTGAGAGACGCTACGTTCTGTGTGCATGGGTGATTTGTTTTGTAATCTTTTTTACTTGGATATGGGCAGGTTCTGGGGGTAGTGGGTAAGGAAAGAGAGAAACTATGAGCCTTTTGATCCACCATTTTTTGTTCCCTTTGACAGTTGCATTGTCCTTGGGGTTATATAGATTAGGTAGCATGACTTGCTTCATAACTGGGGGTCCTTTCATTTCTGCAGGGGAAAGAGATGTAAGTGGCAGGAGTGGGTCAAAACATTAATTTTGACTTTCAGGATTGTGCCCTGCTTCTTGGGCGCATAGGTATTCATACCATAAGTGAGTGATCATTCAGGCTACTTTTTTTTTTTTTTTTTTGGTCGCAGATCTCACTTGGTGGTGGACTCTGTGCCACTGTTAGGGGCTACCCATAAGCTCTATTTCTTTCTTACAATACTCACTATCTTTTCTTCTTTGACACCCCCCCTCCTGAGAATAGCATGAGGCAATAGCTGTCTTAGTGTTTCTCCCTTTTTTATATGGAATTGGGCTAAAGTTGTCTATGGCTCCACCATCCACAAGTTGCCTCCCGTGGCTGTGGAAGGCACAGCACAGCGTTTGTGTAGTTTTTGTGCTAAGAAACATTAAATACCTTTGTTCTCAGGTATTTCTTGTCTCCTGCCAAAACAGGAGCGAAAGAAACATGAGCCTGAATTTATGGAAGGATTCAGTTTCCAGAAGTCTGGGAAGCACTATATGCAAGCAATAGGAGTGCAGAGAAGCCAAGCGTTCTTTTTGTACTGCTGATAAAAAAGAAAGCTTGCATTAAGTGATTCAAGTAGTTCTTATGTGTGTAAGAAACTGTATTAGTCAAAAATATACGTAGGTTTTCTATTACATGTAGCCAGTACTTCTGCTGCATATTTTAACAGAGCTTGATCTGAACGCTGCAGTGTGCTGCCCATGCACAACCTCTTTTGCCGTTACATAATATAGACAGTGATCTACTAACAGAAGCAGGAAGATACTTTAACTCGAAACATGAATCCCATCTCACAGTTTTGTGCCCTGCCCACTGGGCATTTGTACTCATACCTGAAAACACACTTGGGCATCAGAGTGTCTGAAAATGCTTCTAGTCTCTAGGGAGTTGGAAATACTAGTTCTCCTAGATATGGATCTTCTGCTTATGTACTTAAAAGCTTCTGAATTCTTATTGTTAAAAGCATGAGTCTATGCAAATTTATGAATCTCTAACACACACACATGCAGTGCAGACAACTACAAATCTTGATGACACCTACCATGTTCTCACAGAAGTTCTATGGCAAAGGATAGTCCCCCCCCCCGGAACAACCCCTAATATGGGTATTTGGTTTCCATTGCCCTTACTCCATCTGCCAACAGAAGTTGAGTTTAAATGACATAAAATGGCCTGTTATAGATGTTCAGCAGATGATCTGTTGAAAATCGAGTCTCCCATTGTGCCATCTTCTTCTTGTAAATGTTGATTGCTTTGATCTTAATCACCAATTCAAGAGTGTCCAGTTTGGTTCTTGTGGTTTTTTCGGGCTCTTTGGCCGTGTTCTGAAGGTTGTTCTTCCTTACGTTTTGCCAGTCTCTGTGGCCGGCATCTTCAGAGGACAGTACTCTATCAAGCCAGGGTTAGAACACTCTGTGAGTGCTGTCCTCTGAAGATGCTGGCCACAGAGACTGGCGAAACATTAGGAAGAACAACCTTCAGAACACGGCCAAAGAGCCCGAAAAACCCACAACAACCATTAGATCCTGGCTGTGAAAGCCTTCGCGAATACAATGTCCAGTTTCTTTCTTCTAACCCTGGCTTGATAGAAGAGAAACAACCTGCCTTAACAACAGGCTAGCAGTTTCTGATGTAGGCTGCTCTTAATGGTGGCCCTTGCTCACTCACTAACAGGTTAATGCAGATGGAAAGGTATTATGGTGGAAACAATGACTATGTCTTTTGCATATTACAGGTGATGCGAGGCTGGGGAGGATACCAGCCCTACCGTGGCTCCTTTATGGATGTGAAGGCTTGACACTGGCTCAGCTCAACCACAAGAGGGTGTATGGATATGGATGACCTCATATGCCTGGCCTGTGTGCCACCTTGAAGCATTCACATCATTAACTTTGAACCTGCTGCCTTCTTTCCACTTCAGTACTGTGTCTTTCTTGCCTTGACTCCCAGGGGGAGAAGGTAAATGGATATGGCCATGCTGTGAGCTCAGCTGCCCATGAGCATTATGTACAGAGCTGTCTAGGTTGTTTGGAAATTTGTACTTTTGGATCTGGATTACATTCCACATACTACTCTGTCTCTTGGTTTGAATTTTAGATGGATGTTGGAGAGATTCAAGCTTCTGAAAATGCAGGTGAAAGTAACTCTAGTCCTATGAGCTGCAATTCTCAAAAGGCTGAGCCTTGTTGAGAAGAAAGAAAAAGCCCAGGGGATCTCTGCTTCTTTTGTGAATAAGCAGCATCAAAGCAGCAGCTGCTATGACATTCCAGTGCATTTGCTAGCTGCCACCTATCGTGCATACATATGCATATAAAGGGTGTTTCACTTAGCTTTTGGGATCCCATGACTTGACTCTTGATGGAGAGAGAGTGAATATAGTTGTGAAGCTAAATAGCTACATAGTTTGCGTGTATGGTTGGTTACGATGTGCTATTCTTCCTTACTGAATTGTATTTAATGAGTACACTGTATTCTAGGCACAGTTTTTCTAGGAAGGTCAAGGATGATATATTTAGCAGATGGGGCCAGAGTGTATTCTTGAGGAGTTGCTTCCTTCAGAGAAGGACTGAGTTCCTCAACATGGTTCTTCATGTGTTGATGGTTTTGTATTGGGAAGCTGATCTTTTTTGTAAATAAAATCCATCTTGCAAAGCAGCAGTGGAGGCAAACTATCAAGCTTTCCCTATAACCCATAATGCTGTTCTCTGACACCTTGGTACCACTCACCCCACCACCATGGAGGATGATGTTTTTTGTGGGGAGAGGCCATGTTGGCTTTACTGAGACAGAAAACTTCTTGTCCTGTTGCTGCCCAGCAAGGAACTAATACACACAACTTGTCATCAGAGAGCTATGCTATTGAGCTGGGCAAGATATGTATTACCACTCATTTTGCCTTTGTGTCTCTTCCCCCCCCCCCTTATTCTAACAAAGCGTCTCAGTTTTCACACGCAGGACTAAGATCATGCCAGGCTGCTATTCTGAATTCTGTATCCCAATGCCTAACAATGCATTTTTGGTTCTAGATGACTGCTGACAGGCAAAAAACCAGAAATAAATATGAAGTCTGTGGATATAGCAATAAAATTAGTTTATACATGACAAATAGACTAGGAGGAAACTTCTTACAGTGCATGTTCCATTAACCATCTCCCTTCAGATACAGGGTAAATTTATTTATTTTTATACTTTTCAATATACTTTTGCAGAATTCCAGCTGGTAAAGCAGGTGTGATGGGAGGGTTGAGTTCATCTGGATAGAAGGCACTACAGGGAGAGGTTAATCTTGGAGTTCAACCTACAGTATTATTAGTCTTCAGTTTTTAAACTGGGGTGAGTAACTGTGCAGTCTGACAACCTATGGAGGACCATACCCTGCACCTCTAATTACCCCTGATCTACATATATAAGCCATATACGTGTGTCTTTGGTCACATGAATTGGCACTTGACTAGGAAGAGATATGTTTGAGCTGTCTAGACTTATAGCTTTTTTGCTATAACATAAGCCCACATCACACTAGATTGGAGTGAGCAAACTATGGCCTTTGGTCCACATGTAGTTCCCGGAGGCACTCTGGCACACACAAAGGTCTTCAGTCTTTTAAATCCAGATAGGGTTCTCTACTTCTTAGAAGCTTCTAGGAGTGGGGTTTGTCCTTTATAGCCCTCCTACTTCCTACATATTTTCCTATTTTTATTTTGCAGTGGCCATTTTCAGACACCATGTGACCTCAGAAGCAGCTGAGGCCAGAAACATGACCCTTTGAGCTTGCCCACCTCTTTTCCAGAGGGAGAGGCATTCAGTATGATGTCCGAATTCTGTTCTCTGTGGACAAGTATATCTAGGCATCCAGTGAAATTTAAAGTTTGTTCAGAAAGAAGAGTGAAACATAGTGAAGGCTTATTCTCTCTCACCTGGACTCCATCGCTGCTGGGTCATATGGTGTGAGGTAACTAACTATCGTCCCAGGTAGCAGTACATATACCGAATTAAAGTTGTTCATTGATAAAGAGTGCTTGAGAGAATGTCCTAATCAAGTGTTCAGGAGCTGCATCTATCTAAAGAATTTACCCAGTATAATCAATCAGATTTAAGATGGTTATTTTCATATATTTTAGGTCAGCTTGGAGACTACAGGGCTAATTTCTGTTGTAACTAGGAGGCACTTCTAGGCTCTGATAAGGGTTTTTGCCATTAAAACTAATTTATGTGGTGTTATTGTCACAGTGTTGGCTCAGGCCAGCTTAACCTAACGCCCAACAAGCAGATGGATACATTATGTTCAGGAAGTGCTTCAGATTCTTGGTATGAAACTACAGCAGCACGAGGAATGTTTGGGCCTCCAGATGATGTTGGACTGCCACGGCCAATGTTAAGGGATCATGGGAGCTGCAGTGTAAATACATCTGGAGAGCCACCCATTCGCTGTCCTTGAATTACACAAGTATTCACAAAACAATTTGAACTTAGCCACAAATAAACATGAACTTGCCAAATGGAACTCAAGTGTTTTATCATATTGACATGACAAATTACACCTGCTATAATATACTACTTTACACAACTCCTGTGTACAAATGAGACCTTCTGATGCCTCCTCCATCCACCTCCCAAGATTGTACTTTAGGGCTTTTATCTTCTTAAAGGGTGAAGGATTTATTTCTGGACTGAAAGTTAATAGTAAAAAGGTAGCTGGAAAGCAGCAGTTTCAGGGGGAAAGATATGGAGATGGTCTATGCTTGCACTGGGCTTTAGAACACTTTCTACTGCCACTAAAAAAGATGTTGCCTGCTATAAACAATACTTTAGCCCCAAGTAGACACTGCAAAACAAGATAGAGCCTAATGGTGTTAGATATGGAAGAAGTGGCACATTTGATGGTGCAACAGATATGATCCCTCTCTGTATATTTTGAGGAAGATTTTCCAAGTTCTCACGCCTAACTGGGCCTGCTATGTGTACACAAATGCTCACTGAATACAGCTTTGGAGACACGTGTAAAGACCACATTCTCAGACAGTCCTTAAACAAAACTCAGAAGAGATGCAATGAAACATCAATTAAGTGTTTTATTCAAGTAAATTGCAAATAGGAGGTTAAGAAATCTTTAGCAAGAATCAGAGATTCACATAACCTACAAACCATTTACTACCCTATTGTTTTTCCTGCCTGGTTTTGTAGAATTGCTTTAGAAGCATCTGCAATACTGTCATCAATACAAAACTGACAAACTGCTTTTATACCCATGGCATCAACTGGCTCAAAAGATGAAGCAGGATGGGGAAAGGACCATCCAGCTCTTTTAACAGTTATAGAGGCAGACATACAGACTGTCCCTTTCTTGCTACTTCCCTGATATAACAACTGCAAAATCGTAAAAATTAAGGACAGATAGCTCCTGAATGGCAAACAGTGAAGTTAGTCCCCTGCCCCTTCAACTTCATGTTGACATAATGTTCAACCATAGCATTAATCCTCAACCTGTATACTGAAGAAGTGATTTGTTCAGGCATTGTGCAAATCATGCTCTCCTGATCTTGACCAATGTCAGTCTCAACAACAGAGGGCCACTGTTGCATTTTTAAGAGGGGTACTTGCGCAAAATAGAGGCAGAGCCACTCCTTGGTCTTGTCAGATCAAAGACCCTCTCTCTAGCAATTTTTGGAATTATACAGCACTTCAAGAAGGTGGTTGTCCATCTTCTGCTGGCTTTAAGAAAAAGGTTATTATTGGATATAAAGATCCATGACAGGATGGTGTTGGATCTTGGGCTACATCACATCAGCAGCTTGTCTGAGGAACCAAAGTGCTAAAGCAAAAAGGATATGTATGTAAGACAGAAAGTGAACCATGTGAGGTCCTAGCTGCTGTAAAGGAAGGTTGTGCCAAATAATGACTGGAAATCAGTAATCTTACTGATCTCTCAAATTGAACTTGAAGCAAGCAGCATAGGAAACTGACACAGCCACCAATATTAGATGAATACATGACAGCTCCTCCACCTTGAAGTGCTTGATAAACATATGGGCTTTGTTAAGAAATAACCAGTGCCACCTCTTCATATTTGTTGCTACTCTTTTTTAAAAAAGAGGTACATTTCTCTAATGCACAATGGCCGAAAGGAAAGTATGACTATACTTTCAGATGCTATTTGTGATCACTGTACATCACAATGTGTTGTTACCATGGTACGAATACATAACTCTGCCTGCGCCAAGAGGTGACTTGTGAAAATGCCACTCTTTGGAGAACCTCCCCCTTCTCAGTCACTCTTCAGTCTGACAAAAGAAAACTTTATCCCTTTTTTTAAAAAAATAGCACAATAGTCTTAAAAGTCAACTCAAACTAAAGATATCTATAGTGTAAAACATCAGTTCCAGAGAAAGAAACCAGACAGAACCTGTTGCAATAATAAAAACATAGTAACCGGTACAGCAGCATCGGAAGCAGCAGCAAGTTCCAAACAGCAGCAACTCCATGTTTAAGAGAATGAAACTTAAATTATCCAGAGGTAGTTGTGGATGAAGGAAAAAGAAAAACCTTGAAAGACAACATGTTTTGAAAAGACAACTGTAGCTAGAACACAAACTGTGCTATTTCCAATGCCGAAAATCACCAAGCCCAAAGAGACCCATGAAATTGGGGGTGCCATCCTGCTTTGTGGGGTCTTGGTAAAGTCTTGTCTCACTTTTTAAAAAAAAGATCCAGTAACCCTTTCTGTGCAGAATGACTGAGAGCACCATGGGAAAGAACTTTTCACTGTAGGTCCCGACATGGCAAGTCCTTTCTACCTAGGCAGTGGCAATTGCGAATACAATGGAAGAGGATGGGAGGAACTGTTAACGTGGTCAGTGGAAAAAGCACTCCCGGGGGCAGATGAGAGACCAACACCAATCCCATCAGTCTTGCCTAGAGCAATCTTGACTCCAAAGCATCTGGTCAGGTTGTGGCTTCATATACTGTCAACAGAAATGCACGGGCCTACTGAAAGGATCATTTGTCATTCTTGAACCAGAAGAAATGGAGTGAAGAATCCTTTAGTAACAAGACCCAGGTGAATGGTTTATGACAGGAAAAATATACTGCCTGCCTTGTTTTTTCCATTGTTCTGCCTTTCCCCACTATATTCACTTCCTTCCCAAAAATAAATGTTCCCAATTCTCCTCTATGGCACAGCCTTCTGCCAATGCCAAAATATCCTTTTTGCAGAGTGTTATGGTCTCTCTAAAAGGGAGATATGGACTGACCAAGAAAAACTAGGTTGCCCACTCTTTTCAACATGAATATGTGGTTATTATAAAGATTTATATACTCCTTTCTCTACAAGGAGTATACTGAAGAGACAGGTGAAAAAAAAAACAGATATAACAGAACTATATGAACTGGTAGGCTAAAAATTTAACCCTGTCGAAAAAAAGAAAAAACAAAATACATGGTTCTCCCATTAACGTTACACATCAATTGTGATGGCTGATCAGTTTCACACTGTACTCCAGCTTGCTGTTCTAACTGTGAGTACATTGGGGAGGTGGGGAAGGGAGTTCAGAAAAGGGTGAGGATTTTTTGTTCCTTCCTCAGTCCCAGAACTTGACAAGAAATCGAAACTGAACTGTGAGGTAGAACCAGTTGGTTAGTTTCACTGCTCCTCTTCAGATGACTCCTGGGAAATGTTGACCTCTTCTTCATCCTTCTCCTGCAGAGGAAGAAAAAAAGAGAGCCGGGAAGTTGTAGGGGGGCTTATATTGTACTCCATTTAAGATGAAGCCATACTAGAAAGTACCACCACCAGAGAGGCTACAAAGTGAGAAGTGTCTGTCTGCCTTAAATACCTCTTTGGGTGTACCACACTTATTAATAAACACAGAATCATGATTTTTCACTTGACCCAAGACTCTACTATGATATTAAAATGCAAGTGTAGACAAGGACCTTTTATTGTGCCCTCATTACATGGAAGCCTTGGGATCATGTTCACTGCAGAAAATTACACTGAAGGAGTGCCTTTCCGCCTTCTCTCGCAAGCAAAACATTTTTAAGTGGCTGCTTCCTTCAAAGGAAGTAAATGGAAGTCATGTATTTTCAAACAAGGTAGGAAGAAACTGTCAGAGCTCTTGTCTTGCTACCACAGGTGATAAAGTTAGCTGTGAAAATAAGCATGAATCAGTCTTATTCCCAGCCAAAGTGTCTGTAAAAGAAAAAACCTACAAACACAAGGCCTGAATGTGAAGCAATGCTACAACGAAGAGGGTAAAAGTCACTGCAAGTTGTGATTGTTATTGTGTGCAAAGTGTTCATTAACAATGCCCCCATCCCTGCCACAGTACATTTTTACTTGACTGTAAAAGCATTCCAGGACTATAGAACATAAACCACAGTTCCCCAATCTGGTGTTGACCAGATGTGGATGACTAAAGGTAAAGGTTCCCCTTGACACTTTGTTCAGTCATGTCCGACTCTAGGGGGCAGTACTCATCCCCGTTTCCAAGCCACAGAGCCAGCATTTGTCCGAAGACAGTTTCCATGGTCACATGGCCAGCGCAACTAGACACGGAACGCCGTTACCTTCCCACCGAGGTGGTACCTATTTATCTACTCACATTTTTACATGCTTTCAAACTGCTAGGTTGGCAGGAGCTGGGACAAGCAATGGGAGCTCACTCCGTCACGTGGATTCGATCTTACGACTGCTGGTCTTCTGACCTTGCAGCACAGAGGCTTCTGCGGTTTAACCCGCAGCAGCATCACGTCCCTGTGGGTGACTACAACTTCTATAATTCTCAATCAGTGTGCCCATTAGGTAGTATTGCCTGGGGATTGTAAAATTTGGAGTGCTTTAAGCCTAACAAATTGGGAAAGACTGGCATAAGCCATGCTCAGTTGAACAGCTGAGAGGCAGAAGGAGCCAAAATATAGTGAGTGTTCTTTCTTTTGGTTGTTATATATCCAAACCTCCACAAGAGGGATGCTAGCATTAAGAAACCCATCCAATCCAACATTTAAACGCACTCACAAAAGCTCTCTCTCCCCCACCCTGCCTTTTGAGTGCTGTTTTCAGCACTGCATCACACTCAGTAAGTACAACTCCTACCATCCACAGCCATCCACCCCTAAACAGCAACTGTTTGTGTATGAGGGGGAACATATTTGTTCAAGGAGGTCCCTCTCCTGCTGCTCCTTTTAAAGAAAAAGAAAAAGAAAACCAAATGCTGTCAGAATGAGATGAGTCAGGGCTGAGTGTGCGGGTGAGTCAGCAACCTCTACTTCCTTGAGTTTCATTCATAAAAACATACATTTAAGCCACTGAAAAATGTGTTTGCCAAGTCTGTACAGCAAGTTCCAGGGCGAGAGCCGTCATTTAGCAATGGAAGGAAATGACTGAGGCTATTCCTCTTTGTTCAATGGAGGGAGACGACTGTAACCGAATCAGGCTGCTAGTCTAATCAAGCCATGAAAAGTTGTGTGGGGTCACATGAAGATGAACAGCTGCATGCAACCATTGAGCAAGGATGTTTAGTTCAAATAACATGAAAAGGTCAAGGTAACAGCATAGGGAAAACATGCCTAACATGTTAAAAGCCTAAATATTCAAACATCATTGTTGGTGGAAGTGACCCTTAACAGAGTTCTGCCAAACTATTTTGCTACAAATTAGTTCTTCCAAACAAACAAACAGACAAAAAAACCCCACTCCAGTTTATGAATGTGGGATATGGCCCGATACTGCTGCACAATATCGTGCTCATGTTGCCAGCAAGAAAACAAAAATGCCAAACTTTACATAGCAAAGGGCAGCCTGAATGGTGATGATACCCATGTCAGCTGTCAAGAGGTCTACAGAATAATACCCTTTTGTGTTCACTACTCTTTCTTCTAGGCCAGTGGTTCCCAACCTTGGTTTCCCAGAAGTTCTTGGACTAAAACTCTCAAAAGCTTTCACTGCTAACTGTGCTGGCCAGGATTTCTGGGAGTTGCAGTCCAAGAGCATCTGGGGACCCATGGATAGGAACCACTGTTCTAGGCATTTTAATACCTAGAGAACTTAAAAACAGTCGTGACAATTGTTCTGTATTTGGGTAAAAAGTAGTGAATTGATGACAAAAGGAGACTCATTCTAGGATTTTTCCCTGCTTGGTGTCTCTTTGTGAATGGTAGTAAGCACAAGAGGGTATCCTATAGACCATCTTGGCAGTAAGCAAGGTTAGTCTTTTCTATTTATGTGATCTATTAATCTGGGGATGTTTAGGGTTGCCTATTTTTGAATGAGACAGTTTTACTTTTTTAAAAAAATCATAACTCAAAAATCATTTGCTCAAACTTAATGTAGAGACTACAATCACACAGAGCAAGATCATACCTTTCTGCTACAAATGTGCTTAATTTGGTACTGATCAGAAGCCCAGTTCAAAAGTTGTCAAATTTTGTGTTGTTTTCTTTGGACTGCCCCCATTTTTAGAATTGACTTACAGATTTGCTCTGCCAGCACAAGATCAATGTTGCACTCTCATGCAGCAATAATGACTGCATCCCCCGTTCTGATGGTTTCAGAGCTGCATCCTTGGCTGGAGAGATCGCCAAGCCTACTCCTACAGCATAATCTGCAAATGTGAGTCTCCTGTACATCCTTAGCCAGGCTAGCTAATGGTCAGCTTTGAGTAAGCCAGCGATCATGAGAAAGACATCAGGCTCACTAAAACACCCTGCAGCATAAATAAAAGAGAGAAGATGGCTGCAAGGATGACAGTTTAGTGACAGCAGTTGTTACAGACAATGGAAGAATCCAAGACTTCTAGCCCTGTTGCCAAAAATCTAACTCTGGACAAATTAAAGGCCAAAGACATTATCTTATTGGTATTGTTCTATGTCAGTGCTGCAAGCAGGAAACAAACAGAACGTTAAAAAGCAAAACCCTGAGCGGGTTCCATATTTTGGAAGGCTGCCTCTGCCTATTAGGACTGCTTCCAGTCAGCTGCTTCTGGCAAGACTGCCCTACATTCAATTCATACTTTAGTGGCTGGGGACAGATTTGAGCTGTGGCGCCATCAGTTACTTTTACAGCACTGGGTAGGATGGGGGAAAGCTGCAAGTTCTGTGCTCAAGCCCAGGCACCTGTCAATAAATATTTTAAGCCTGCTTTAAAGAACAAATAGAACTACAGCAAAATACTGCAATCTCTCCACATGCCCTAAAGCAGCCATTCTCAACAGGGGGCGTGGTGCATTTAAAGGGGGGGCACAGACTGGAAAGAATTCTGCACACAACACCTCATAGGGTTTGTTATGCAACTTATAAAATCCTGATCTGGCCTGTATTTCTTTTATTTTGTGTTTATGGCTGCGGCCAAAAAGGGGTTGGGAACTGCCCTAAAGGACTGCCTCCTGTTCAGTATTCCCTACTGAGCTTAGAACAGAAGCTTCTTTCCAGTATTCCCCCCCCCTTCTCTCCCATGGGAGTGCTGAAGGGTGTGGTTTGGGGGCTGGCTGGCAAGCAGAAACCTGAACAATAGGGCAAATCAATCATGTACCTTCCTCATTTTAGTTCCCCTTGAAACATGGAGGTATAGTGCAAGAATGGGACTTTAAACCTCTTGGCACACATCCATCCAACGGGAGCTCCCCCTTCAAGACACCTTCTCTAAGCCTTTAAGGGTGAGATCTGACAAGACCTTCCTTCATATCAGAGCACTGCACAATTTTAAATGATGGATGTATGTGAAATATAGGTAACATTTAAAAATACATTAAAATGTTAAGATAATTAAGACTGATTTTGATCAGAAGCAGACTACTTCAATAGTGTTATCTGGGCCATTTCCTAGATCCTCTTTTGTACATGTGGTGGGGTGTAAGTTGCATGCACGTAAATGCTGCATTGATTGAATTTCTCCACAGTCACATTAAAATTTGTCTTGTATCCAAGTAGTCATATTTTATTTGTTTATCCTTTGCTCTTCCTACATCACTTCTAAGTCTATTAAATGACTTCCAGATGGTCCACCTAATTTTGTCCTGATGGGAGAAACTCTCTTGCATTCATCCATTCAACGAGGTGTTGTTTATGTTCTCCATAGGTTTAACCTAGCCTCTTCTCAGTTTAACATTTAGAGCTTGAGGTGTGTGCAGGAAGCTTTTCCTCAGTTTTAGCTGTTATCTAGGGGGGTTGTGTCCATGAAGTGGTAGTTTTGGTGCTGTATTATCTTGTTTCTTTGATTATTTGCTAGCACCTCAATGTATTTTTGGAGGGGCAATGCCAGCCAAATAATGGATCTTTTCAATGGAGGTAGGTTTCAGACAGACAGTAATAACCCCGCATGATTCACTAAGAGCTACGTCCACTTGCTGGGGATGTGCATATTTACATCACACAACACTAACATATACTGGTGTGGAGTAGCTGAAGGACAAAGCCGACAATAATGTGTCTGTGGTTAATGTAGCACCTAGGGATTTGAAAAGCAACCTCACAACCATCTGTTCTCTCTCTTCCCTTCAGCAGGGCAAAAGGCTCTAACCCTGCTCCTGTCATTGCAATAACACAGCTCACTAAGAAGTGTGCTTGTGCAAGTTCCAACCAAGCAGACCCATGAGAGGGTGGCAACACAGCTGGGATAGCCATCAGTGGTATTGGGGAAGTGAAAGCAATGCCAATGTGCGCATTTCTTTCAAGAAAGTAGATATAGTACGACTTCAGAAAGGGTTTTCCTCTGCTGTTCTTTCCTTCACCCCTCCATTGCTGGACTTTTCCTTCTTTTGCCTTCAACTGTGCAGATTTTGTGGGTGGTGGCAGAGGAAGCTCCAGAAAAGAGCCAGGAGGAACAGAATGGCCAATCTCATGAACAGTAGAAAGACCTTTTGGGGTTTCTGAGGGAGGGCTGGGAAGAAAAAGAGGCATGGAGGGAAGGGACAGGGCAATCCTATGGAGGACTAACAGTTAAGCCCCACTATGTTCAATAAGACCTACTCCTATGTAAGCGTGTATGACTTTACAGCCTTAGAAGACGAGGATGGATAGGCGGAAGAGGATAGAAAGCGTAGCTTGTCTTTCATCTTCACTATTAACACTGTGTAGGCCTCAGAAGTTCACAAGTCCTTCTCAACCCATTTTCATTTTTTTAATTGTAGAAACATGCGTACTCCAGTCTATTAAAGAAGTCTCCACTCTTTGCATGTGTCTCCATTCTTATGTTTTGGGTGGCCTACTTTTACTTCTAAAAGAATAAGCGGTCTACTGGCCCTAGTTTGCTCTAGAGAATGATGCTGCACCTATCATGGCTTGCTTGCCAACACAGCGATGACCACAATTTGACACCTCTGGACAGTAATCAGTGCTGGTATTAAATCTATGTCCCTCAAAATAGATAGCTTTAATGTATTATTTGCATTCTGCAGTAAATTGGAAGAGCCCATGTTTGCTACTGGTGTCATTTTGAGAAACTCTGAGAAATAAAATGGCACCGTTTAACAGGGAGCTTATCAATGCCACCATTTTAACATCTTATAATGCCCTAGATTGACCAGATTTTGACAATGCAAGGAATTTATAATGGTGGCTTGTAGCTGCCGCCTATCACCAATAGGAAAGCCCAAAGAACTGCCATGGGAAGCCCATGGAGGACACTCTGCCTGGAACCAATCCTACATGACACGACAGACAGGAGGCGGCAGCCTACTCTTCAACCCAGTTTTTTGAAAGGAATAAAAAGGCAAGAGTAGGACAAAACTTCCAGAATCCAGTTGCAAGACATTTTGGCATCAATTGGATGGCTTTGGGCCACTCACTCACTCAGCCTGACCCACCAGACAGGACTGTTATGAGAATAAAGGGGGGGGGGGCAGAAGAACCATTTAAGTGCCATTTAGCTCTTTGGAGAAAAGCAAGCTATAATTAATAAAACCAATAAAGGAATGACATAGAAACTGCATAAGGGCAGATACAGAATTTAGCTGTTATTTAGGAGGGAACAGTATGCACATATGGCATTGTTTGCTAGGCAGGGCTACAGTGGCAAGAAGTGACATGTGAGAAATTGGGTCTAGTACCCTATGCTCTAATTGGAAAAAAACTAATTCTGTTGAGGAATTCTTGAATATAGACCAAAACACCTTAGTGGGCTGTGAAATGCTGTGGTTGCTGTAAACAATAAAAAGCCATATTGAAACTGTTTGAAACTCGCTCTGCAGGAATGTTAGAATGCCACAGTGGTAACAACCAAATCTGGTCCAGCTAATGAAGAACAAGCCACTTCCTGTTACTCACTTTTGGGCAATAAAGAAAGAATACTAGGAATAATTATAAATTGAAAAACTACATGGGGGAAGATGCCAAAATGATAGCTTTGTCTTAAAACCAGATAAACCACTGAGGAAATCTCAAACCATCATCAAAAGAACAAAATTCTTGTGGCAGGAAACATAGCCTCTAGGGCTTCCATTGTTGAACTCAACTGATAACTGCAACTGTTATTTTTTACTGAGAAGTTCTAAAATGGATTTTAGCAGCATTTTGTTTCAATGAAACTGATTTAATCTTGTCTGAATATTTACAATAAAATGCTTTCCATTCCCCATGCCCCCAAAATAGGTGTGTGAATCCCTTTAAATTACCACAATCACTGCCATGACAAAATCTATGGAAGTTACTGGGGGAAAATGTTATCTCAAAGATGGCAAAACGTTCTTGTTTGTATATTGCTTTTTCAGTCAGTTTTTAAGTGAAACTGTCTTTTAATTACACTACAAGCTGCCTTTGGTCCCAGGGTTTTTTTTTAGGGAGAAAGACAGTATACAATGTAAACAAGGCATCCCTGTGCTGCCAAAACCAACTAACTAATAAACAAAGAGAGTATTTTCTGAAATAGTTTCTTATCTGCGGTTTTGCAGTACAGTTCCTGACCTCATCCAGATCCCTAACATTGTCACATCTCACCCACCCTGGTACATACATAATTTTGTCATTCACATTTATACATGCTGAGATGAAGGGCATCAAAAGCTGGCATTAGGGCACAACTCTAATCAGCCGATTTTCGGCTTTGCTTCCCCTTTTTGCCATCTTTGGCGCTGCATTCCAGCCCCAGACTAAAATCTTATCACACTTCAATCTCATGGTAGGGAGTGAGGATTGAAGAAAAAGGCTTAGTGGGCCTTTTTTGTCCATGTTTGCTTCGCAGCCAGCTTTACGCTAGTTCTACAGTTGTTTCTCACAGCTCTGTCAAATGAGTTTACTACACAAAGTTTCAGCATCATTTATAACTGGCTCTGTTGAAACAACAGGCTCAGAACCAAGTAAAGGGGAAGAAAGTCCAATATGCATTTCAAGTACAAGCTGAAGCAAGAAATACTTGTCAGGTCTCAGGGCTTAATAAGCACATGTAACAGCAAAGTACAAAGGGTGACTATCAGGAATTGCAGCCAACTGTTTCCATTTGCCAGATTCTAGGTTCATAACCGACATATTTACTCCTTTTGATGCAATTAATTTATTTTCCTGTCTAGGAAACCCACTAGGAAGTGCAAAGAACTAAATGAAACACCAGGCATGTTATAGGAACCTACAAAGCACATTTTTCACCTCCAGAGAAATATTTATTACTTTCAAAGATCAAAAACTTACTGTTTTTTTGGGTCGGCCTCGGGGTTTCCTCCCAGGGGTTGTTACAGCAGCTTTCTGGACAGACAGAGAAAAACTTTTAGGCCAGCACAACTGGACAAATCTTTGCCATCTACCACAGACCCAAATCCATTTCAAATGCATTCTGCATTTGGAATTCCTTCATTTTCATTAAAAGACAGTTATATTTTTGGACAGCTCCAGAAACAGGCACATCATTGGATAGCGAGTTCAAAACAATAACAAGAATAGATGAGGTTTCATAGTAACGTGTGACATACTGATGGTGACTGCCATATACAGTAGGCTACAACTGCAAGGATCTCCCATTAGTGTAACTGTGATACAGTACAAAACATCTATGCGGGACCAAGTTGAGAACAGACTAAACTCATTTATTCTCCTCATCATCTATGTGGAGAGTCCTGCAGTAGATCAACAAACCCAGGGAGCTCCCACTCTCAATTCACTTACATCCAGTTTATAGTAAATGAAGGATGTGCATACGAATTCAGAATTATTCAGAATTAACTGAATAATGTGATACTTGAATAATTCTCAATGTATCTGAATTTGATAGTTCAGAATATTTGTAATAATAATTCAGAGTCCCATTTATTTCTGTAGATCAGAAAGTAAAAGAGCTAGGTTTCTGCTTGCTACAAAGAAGTGAAATTAAAACTTATTTTCTCAGGCACCCTGGAGTTATTTTTTTGAGAAATGAAACTTAAAAAGATGCAAGGGCACCAAGAGTAGTGAGGGCAGAGAACTGTTTTTCCTCCCCAGTGTTGCCATGGGTTTCCCAAGGGAGGGGCTGGATGAGAGCAAAAGCTGTCAATGTCTGTCTGTCTGCACAATGAAAGCTAGAAGCAGGCACAGACTCCAGGAGGCATTTTTTCCCATGGGTTCTTTCCAACTGAAAGGTGGACATAGCTGCTTATAAATCCCCCCAGCATCTGCTGTTAGGAAATGTTCTGGTGCAAGCTCACATTGGAGCCGTTTCCCCTCGTCATTTTCTGAACCCTTATCTTACCTATAAATTCTCTATATCTCACTGTATATTGTTTATGAGCCTCGTGGCGCAGTGGTTAAAACGCTGTACTGCAGCTAAAACTGTGCTCACGACCTGGGGTTCAAAATCCCAGGTAGCCGGCTCAAGGTTGACTCAGCCTTCCATCCTTCCGAGGTCGGTAAAATGAGTACCCAGCTTGCTGGGGGGGGCAATGTGTAGCCTGTATAATGAAACTGTAAACCGCCCGGAGAGTGCTTGTAGCACTATGGGGCGGTATATAAGTCCAATCAATCAATCGATCAATCGATCAATCAATCAATCAATCAATCAATCAATCATGTTGTCGTTAGAAATAAGATTTAGGATTGGTAGATTTATATGTTATAAATTAACAGCAATATTATATTAGGTTTAGGCCCCTTTGGGGTATATCAGGCAGGGAAATAAGATTTTGTTATACACAGACAGATATATTAAACTAGCAGATGTGTCTGTGTGCATGTGTGATTTTCATTGGAAAGGTTTGCATTCTGCTGTGCAGAACCAGATACTGCTCTTTGGGCAGAGTCTGCAGGTAGTATGAAATGTGTGTGGTGGAAGATTTAGACAGTTGGGGAAGGCTGCAGAAATGCTGCTTGCACCCACTGCAGCAGCTTCTACAGAGAGAAGAGGGAGAGGAAAAAGACAGCCTACAACTGCTATTATGAATCTTCCAAACAAAATATGTCATTCAGCTGTCTTGTTCAGCATTGGTACTATGAAAGAACAGGCAGTACTACAGGATGTATGCATCTCTACCAAGGAGGTGGCAGAGAAGCCTTTGATTCAAGGTGGGACAGATTTTGAGTGAACCTCAGACATGTTCCAGTGACTTCTTTGTGCAATCCAGCTAGGCCAAGCCCCCCCCCCCAATGGTGAAGAAGACCCTTTTCTCCCTCTGAGATGATGTGCTGGAGAAGGACAAGGAGGGCTTCAGCATGGGCAGTAGCAGGGCTGCTGCTTTTCTGCTAGGGAGAAGGAATGACAAAGAGTAGCAGACATTGCCTTCCATATCCATACCATGCAGGTCCATCATATTTAAGGATAGTTTACCCCCAGCCCACTATCCCAGCAAACCTCTCCTGTGCGAAGTAGCAGCATTGTGGTTGGTACATATACATCTGGAGGAGGAGACTTGGGTGGGCACTACTGCAGAAACACGTGACACTGCACTCACCCCTGCCCCTCCAGCTGCACTTGCCCAACCAGTTGCTGGAACGAGTAGTCATGACAAGTTAGCAATCCCTCTTAGGAACATGCTGCCAAATACTGGAGCTCCCAAGAAGTCAATAACCTGGAACATTTTCAACTGTGTGCAACAGATGCTTGCATGGCTGAGTGCATGCACCCCAAGAAGGTGCTCAAGTGTGGGCAAGACTCAGGCCACCTCTCCAATAGTAGCATGATTAGCCACCCAAAGACTCAGCACAGAACATTGCTGCTGGCAAATGAAGTGGGTACTGTGTGGGGAAAGTGGCTTCCTTACTGTGAAGAGTAAGACGAATCAGAGCACATGGGTTGAGCCAATAGCTCAGGAAAACAGGGAGATGGGTGGGCAAATAGCAAGAGGTGGGAGGCAGCAAGCAGCAGATCTACCGTATTTTTCTGTTTATAAGTCGCCCAGATGTATAAGATGACCCCGACTTTTCTAACCTCAAATTAGAAAAATTTGATCACTGCTTTCCCCACCACTTCCTAATCCCAGAATTTAGCAAAAGGAGGGAGAAAAGTAGGGATCAAAAGGCTGCACAATCCCTTTCACCACTGCTTTCCCCCTCCTTTTGCTAAGCCTTGCGTGGCAGGATCACTTTGATCCCTTCCCCCCTCCATTTGTTTCTGTTCTCTACTCAGCTTACTTCCATGTATAAGACGACCCTCAATTTTTAATTGAAAGATTTTAGACAAAAGTATCATCTTATACACGGAAACATACGGTATACTGCAAGAATTCCAGGCTACACTGGAGGAGTTTGGAGGGGTGCAGGAAAAGGCCTTCGGTACACATAAAAATGCCAGGATTACTTGTCACCTAGGGAAGATGATTGCCCTGGATGACTATCCATTCTCTCTGGTAGAGAACACTGGTTTCTTTTGGTTTGTGGCAGAACTGGCATTCCATTTCCAACTGCTATCATGAATGACCCTTAGCTGAAGGGTGGTGTCAGATTTATATTGGGATGTTAGGCAATTGATACTGCAGCAGTCGGGAAGACCACAGATGGTACATTTTACAAATGGCATCTGGAACAGCCAAGGCATAAGACATGCCTATCTCTCCCTGACAGGATACAGATGTAAAGTGAAGGCATCAGGCATAGGGCAACACACAAAGGCCTTGTTGAATGTGGCTGTGATGGAAGGCAGCCACACAGCTCACAACATTCAAGAGGTTCTGAGGGACATGCTGCAGCAATGGAGTGTAGCTGCAGAAAGGCAAAGTCTGCCACAGACTTTGGGGCAAACATGATTGGGATCACTACAAACTGGGAATGGTGTATGGCCCACACTCTCACTGTAGTAGTTTTGGTTAGTAATGGGGACGACTCATTATTTTGGTGAGTTGTCCTGCTTTGTGAGTCGTCAAAAGTTAACAACTCACGAAGCTGCCCCATGAACCGACGAAGCACGAATTTATTCATTGATTTGTGTGGGAGGGGTTTCCTTAAAAAACCTGACACCCGCCCCCCCCACGATGCCTTCCCACCATAACAGCCATCGCCACAGAAATCTCCATCTGACTTCCACAGCCATGGTGTGTAAAAAGGGAGACTGGCTGCCCTTTGCAAAGAAGGTGGCTGTGGCTTCATTTAGGGTAGGGAAGCTGCAGCCTCCATCTTTGCAAAGGGCAGCCTGGATTCCCTTAATGCAGGCTAAGGGGAAAATAATGACTATATAATACAGAGTTCCAGACATCTAGAAATTCCATATTTTTAAAATTCTGAATGCAAATCTTGGTGTTAATGCAAATCCCTAGAGCAAACCACAGTTTGGTATGACATCTTAAGTGTCAGACTAGAGCTGTGATAAACAGTTAGTAAGTGAACTGACATGTACAAGAGAACGTGTACGACTAAGAAACTTGCTCATTGAATACGAAAACATTTTCATTGCAAAAACCAATCCAGTGTGTCTCAGTAACAATTTAGGTAAACTAGATCAATGTTCTTGCACTTATATTCATGAGCTATCTGCAAGTAGTCCATTGTGAAAACACAAGGCACCCTAATACCCCTTTGAATGGTAGCCAATTCATCTTCAGCATTCCTGTTCGACATAGTTTTTGAACATGTTGCAAGCATCTAATCAACACTGTAAAGGCCAAAGGATGACATGAAACCAGGAAAAACCAATGCTGATACAGACATAACCTTAATGTATATTCTAGTGGCATGTGACTTAGAAATTGTAAGCTTCTCTTTGAATATACATGTGTACACACACAAGCTTCCCAGCTATCAAAACAAATTTAAAAAAACCCTCAAATGTACTAAAAAGGAGATCCTAAAAAATATAAAACCTCATGCACTCTAAGTTAATCTAGCAGAGGATGTGACTCATTTGTGCTTTGAAGACTTAGGGCTGGCAATAGTGTTTTGTTAAATTGGTCTTTCTTGCCTTTCAGGCCAGTGCCACAGGTCCCTCCCTTGTCATCCTTCCCCATCACAGCCATGTCCAGAAGGAGCCATATGGGCTCCAGTCCTGTGACTCAGAAGAGTATGCAGGATATGAGTCGCATATTTTCAAAACAGGTTTTGAAACTAAACATGTATGCACACACATCCTGTTGTTGGCACTTAAATCATTTCCCCATGAACATCTTCTCCAGACCAGTGAAAAGAACCAAGATTTTGCCTTTAGCATCTGACTGAGCTTTTCTCAGCTAGCACCTTATTGGGTCCCAGTTTCCAGATGTTGTTATGTACTGTCAAAGTAAGAACCAAGTTATAGCAATTCTAATAGGGCTTTCAAGGTAAGTGAGACACTTAAGGAATGGTTTTATCCTTTCCACACACCCCGTGAGCTCCCATGGCTGACAGGGGATTTGAATCCAGGCCTCCTGAGTCCTAGTTGGTCACTCTACTTACTACACTACACTGGTTATTGTATTCTATAATTTCCAGCTACAACAACTCGAAGTATTTCTACTCTGTTCTTTGCTGCCTAATCCTGTTATCCTGGTTCTGCTTCAATGAGACAGACATATGGTAGTTGAGTAATTTAAAGCAGTGGGCTCTTCAAAGTGTCAGGCGTGACAATTAGCACATCATACACTTCAAAGTCAAAATGCTTCCAAATAATAGATAAGAAACTAGCAACATTAGGGTTACAGAGTATAGAAGAGAGAGGGCTTCTGGAAGACCTCATGGATACATCATTTCCATGATACCTCCCTTCCAACCAGAATGGTTTAGAGATATAACAAGAAAGCCATTGTAGGTAAAGGTTTTAGAACACATCCTTAATGAAAGAAAGGCCATCAAAATAACCAAACACCTTACTGCAGAAGATGCCCAAGTTTGCTACATCCAGTGTAGCAGCTGCTGTGTTGTAACACTGCTCCAAAAGGAAAGCCGGAGTCCCTCCCTGCCTTTTATGGAACAACACAAGCATTCTTACAAGGAAATGCAGGAAACCACTGGAGCCTCGGGACCAAATGGTTCTGTGTTGGTAAAGTGGTCCGCAGGTGGGGATACCAGTTACTGAACAACTGAGACATGCATCTCCCTCAAGCAGTTTTGCGACATGACTTCCCCAATTCACAAAGAAAACTCTGTATTAGAATTATCCTGGAGCTCAGAACAGGATTTACATCCGTAACTCCTTGAATTTTCAATTGAACCAACTGCCTGTGGAACAGCTGGGGTTGACAAAGCCCAAGAGTAGAAGGAAGCAGACAACGCAGCAGCTGCAAGGGACCAGGTGCATGACAAAAAGGAACAACTACCCTGGTTCCCTGAAAATAAGACCTAACCTGAAAATAAGCCCTAGTATGATTTTTCAGGATGCTCGGAATATACACCGTACCCTAAAAATAAGCCCCAATAAGTGAAACCCCGCCCTCCACCCTTGTGCAGCAACTAGAAGATGACATGACTGTATAAATGTAGATTGTTGTAACATTAAAAAAATATAACATTCCCTGAAAATAAGCTCTAATGCATTTTTGGAGCAAAAATTAATATAAGACCCTGTCTTATTTTCGGGGAAACACGGTATGTCCAGAACTTGCTGGGCGCTCTCTTGCCTTTGCATTTTATTCCCTGAACAGAATAAAAGGCTAAACCAAAGTGGCCACAGAAATAGCCTCTGCTGCTTGGCTGCAAATTCAGAACCAAGCATCTGCTGTTTTAAAGCAGCTGGGACATTTGAAAATTCCTTTTTGGTGGCTACTAGGGGAGGTGGACAGATGCAAAGAATAGTATACTATTTCTGAATTGATCCACTGTTTTTATTTCATACAGACAGCTGCCAAGCCATCAACTGTGGGATCACTTATTTACTACTTACTGTCTCTCTCAATACCTCCCAGTTTCAACCACATGGCACCCAAAAGCACAAGCCTTCGTTCTTTACCACAAATGGTCTGGTACATGCTGTGCAGTATAATCAAGCAAAAACAGAAGGGACAGGAGTTAAAGGTCCCCAAAATTGGGATGGAAAGGGACAACCTAAGAACTTCCCATCGTTCTCCTCTATGACTGAAGAGAGCATATGCTTTTTTCTTTTTTACAGCCATTCAAACTTCCACTGCCCGAACATACACACACAAAAAGCAAATGTCACTAGTTGCCCCATTACTTCATATTGCTTCTGCACAGAACAGCATCAATTTGGCTATTTGTGGGTCTTCTCTTTTCCTTTTCAGTTCACTTAAAAAAAATAGGAGGGCTTTTTGGCACAATCATCACTTTTCAGGATTCATACAAGGCCAAATTAAAGACTCAGCAAATGTGTGGTGGTCTAGTCTCCGCTCACTAAATCTGTTCAGACAACAGAACATATGGAGAAGGAGTCCAATTCGGCCCTTCAAATCATTTCATGCCCCACTGAAAGATGAAAGTGTTCCCAAGCTCCCATATCTCAATGTTGCATGGGGGAGGGGGGGAAACAGCTTTGGAAAAGCCTTGTAATATCTCATTTTGCTCTTGGCATATGATTTCAGACCAAACTGCACAAACAGAATAAGATAAAAAATTTTCTGACTTTAGAAAAATCAACAAATGAAGAAAGTTGTGTTGATCCATGTGGAAAAAGAAAATCCAAATAAAGAATTATGTCACAATTATTGTATGTGAACCAAAGCCTGCCACTTTGTTATTGTTAGTGTGTCCTAACTGGTCTGGCTGGTTGGGGTATCTTGGGATTTGTTGAAAAGCATCAGGTTTCCCTTTTCTCTGGTTTTTATAAAGTCTTTGGGAAAAAGTTCCAATAAACCCAAAGTAAGGAAAATGCCACTGCCTTTGGCTGGTTCATTAAAAAAAAAGGATTTTTGCAGTCTTACAATCGTTTCCAATCAGGTAGTAATTTTTTGGATTTTTTAAAAAAAACATACATGGCTTGAGAAGATTTCAGACTCACTGCCCAGCCCCCAGAATATATACTTACCCTTCCCTTTGAAGTGGCCTTGTTTTTACTCCCCTTCGGCCTGCCACGTGGTCTCTTGGGTGGGGGTGGTGCTTCACTGGGTTCTTGCTGCAGAGAAAGTGCAACAGAAGTTAATGAGAAGACGAAGTGGACACACTTATGGGTCCTTTTAAAGAGAAAAGCAGGGTAAAATATTTTAAATAAATTAATCTTTGTTGTTAGCCGCCTAGAGTGGTCCTCACCGACCAGATAGGCGGGGTATAAATTAAATAAATAAATAAATAAATAAATAAATAAATAAATAAATAAATAAATAAATAAATAAATAAATAAATAAATAAATAAATAAATAAATAAATAAATGTGTGTGCAGCCTCGCACACAAGGACAGGGGAGGATAAGATCCTGCTCCCCACCACATCTCCATGCAAAAGCCACGGTGGGAAAAAGTGGGGAATCTTGCCAAACCTTACTCACTCAAAGGAGACACTTTTGCAAAAATGATATCCATGGGGAGATCACTACAGAGCAATGTCTGGTACTAATTTATATTTTTTAATGATATAAAACCAAGTTTTGAGTGTTACATTCTATGTCTGCATACTCCCAATCTCTGTCGAGGCAAGAAGTGTAAGGTAAAGGTAAAGGTTCCCCTTGACAATTTTTGTCCAGTCGTGTCCGACTCTAGGGGGCGGTGCTCATCCCCATTTCCAAGCCATAGAGCCAGCGTTTGTCCGAAGACAATCTTCCGTGGTCACATGGCCAGTGTGACTTAGACACGGAACGATGTTACCTTCCCATTGAGGTGGTCCCTATTTATCTACTTGCATTTGCATGCTTTCGAATCACTAGGTTGGCGGGAGCTGGGACAAGCGATGGGCGTTCACTCCGTTGCGTGGATTCAATCTTACGACTGCTTGGTCTTCTGACCCGGCAGCACAGGCTTCTGCGGTTTAGCCCACAGCGCCACCACGTCCCTTAGTGCAACCTATGTATAATCAGGACTGAGGAGGAGGCAGCCCTTCAGATGCTGGTGGACTCCATTCCTCACCACTGACTCTGTTAGATTCAGCTGATGAGAGCTGGTGTCCAGCGATTGGTGAGCTACGTTCCACAACCCTGGCACAGAATTTGAAGCAGTGTGCCTGAAAATGTACCACTCAAGCCTCACTTCAAGCGGTGCAGGAAACTGAGTCTTGGCAAACTATTTAAGAGCCTGCAATGTTACAAACAGCATATTCATGGTATTGTATTGTCCACACCAATGCAAAATGAAAACCAAGGATTGATTTCAAGGCTGCACTCTGAAGCAATTAGAAGATAGCTTAGGATGCACAGCTTAAGCTCACGAGACACTGCCTCACACCGAGTCAAAATCATCAATCCATTTAGCCCAGCTGCTCTTCAAGCAAGATTATTCCCTAGTTAGTCTCCCATCCAAAATTCTAGCCAGGGGTTCTTTTATTGAACCAATTCATCTCACATTTGGTTTTCTTCTTTTTCAGCTGTCTTCCATTTTCCCTAGCATTAAGAGCACTGCCACCCAAATATATTTAATAGGGCTTCATAATCTGTTTTCTGTTTCTTCAAAGCAACACAAGTTAAATAAGCAAATAATTCCAGCAACAAATTTCTTACAGGCATTAAACCTTTGCTCTCAAGAGTTGGTTCCCTCCTCCCTCCCTCCCTCCAAGCACACCTTCTCTTGTGCCAGTAAAATCAGCTCCTGGACTGGACCAAGCCCCTTTCCCTGGCTATATGCAAGAACACAAATTAAACCAATCATAAAATAGCATTTGGCATCCCATGCAAGTACTGTACATACAAACAAGTATAAAAGGCATAAAAGGATAAAATAATAGTAATAAAATGTAATAGCATTCTCAAAGAAGGAAAATTAAAAGATGTGAGAGTAGCTTGAAGAACTTGTGAAGCAGACAGCCAGTTCCACCTTTCCATGGCTCATTTAACAAATTTAGCAGCCCTATAGGATATACAGTAGTAGTTTGTGCCAGCTAGCAGGAATAGGACTGTGCATAGAGGGGAAGTGTTCTTGATCCCAGCCGTTAAGGGCTTTAGATATGGGTCCCTCAGATTTGCGTACAAAGGACAGTCTGTTAGAAAGTGTAGTATGTCCTCCATTTTAGAGCATCCTGCTGGGCAGTGTCTGCCTGTACCATGTTGGTCCATGTAACATCCCTGAATCTCTTTCAGCTGTAGCGAGTTCAGTCTGCACCTAGTTAGCAGTTGTCTCAGCTCATGTGAGTTAATAAGGGCTGCTTATAGCATAGGAAGAAGAGAAGCCTGGCTCATCAGTGAAAATAAGCCATCCTCATTTGTGTGGGACACCTTCCCCCAGCATCTTCCTGGCAGCACTGAAACCTATCAACAAATCCCCATCAGAAAAATCATCGCAAAGAGAATGTCAAGAGGGACAAAGAAAATAATGACATCAAAGCACGGAAGGTCAGCACTGAGCATCACATGACAGCAGTGTGAGTCATGGCCTTAAGGGGTTCTGCAGCTAAAACCAGCTTTACAAGGTAACTCCATTGTCTCTGGTATCAGAAAATTAATTATTCTAGAACAAACGTTAACTGTTGGGGCAAAGAAGAAACAAGGGTAGGAAACATCAATTGCTGGTAAGTCAAATATCCTTTTGTTCCCGAAATGATTTCTGCACATAACAAGGCCAATAAACATTCTGAGGCTTCCAAAGCACTAAAAGATTCTCAGTGATTCAGAATGTGCCTCGGTGCTACTCTGGAGAGAACAACTACCAGAGATGGAAAATAGTCAACCTAATATAACTACAGTACTAGCAGCATCAGGGAAAAATGTGCTTCTTCTCAATGTCTTGCTTTCATTAACTCTGTAAAAATGTCCTATTGATCCTGAAGTGTCATTCTGTATCAACAATAACCTTGCTTGCACCAAAACCAAAGTGCTTTGCTTATCATGTCCTTGCTGTTTCTAGCAACAACAAAAGAGAGGCAATTGTCACAGTTTGCTTGCCAAAACTTCCCTTGACAATGAAAAAGCAAGGTATCTACAAACCTGAGGCTGCTTCCTGGGCCGCCCTCGTCCTCTCTTCTCAGAGACATCCTTGTCTTGCTTGGAAGCCAAGGGCTGACTTGATTTTCCACTGCTTTCACTCATCTTCCTTCTTTTAGTAGACCAAAACAAAAAACAAAACCTAAAGTTAAGTAAATATATGCATCTCTATCCAATTTCTCCTGATTATGATGTCAGGGGCTAATTTATTATCTAGACCAGCCATTCTCAACTTTTTTGGGGCTACAGCCATAAACACAATATGAAAGAAATACAGGTGGAATCAGGATTGTACAGTGGTACCTTGCAAGACGATTACCCCGCAAAATGGTTTTTTCGCTAGACGTTGACTTTTTGCGATCGCTATTCACAAAATGGTTTTTCCTATGGGGGATTTCGCTGGACGATGATTTGGTCCGTGCTTCGCAGACCGGTTTTTTGCAAGACGATGATTTTTACAGCTGATCGGCAGCTTCGCAAAATGGTTTCCCTATGGGCGATCTTCGCAAAATGGGTGTTTTCAGGACCGATGCTTTGCAGGACAGCCATTTTAACAGCTGATCGGCGTTTCGCAAAATGGCTTCTGTATGGGCGATTTTCGCAAAACGACGACTATTTTCCCCATTGGAACGCATTAAACAGGTTTCAATGCATTCCAATGGGGAAACGCTTTTCGCTAGACGATGTTTTCATAAGACAGCAATTTCAATGGAACGGATTAACATTGTCTAGCGAGGCACCACTGTGTAAGTAGCACAACAAACCTAGTAATTAATGTGGTGTGTGAAGAACTGTTTCTAGTCTGTGGCCCTCTTCAAATGTGCCAGGGCCCCCAAGGGAGCCATGTGGCCCCTGTTGAGAATGACTGCTCTAGACAGTGATTCTGGCATGGGATGAGGGCTGGGACTCAAACTGGATGTTGCTTCAAATTGGCCACTACATGATCAATCAGGTTCTGTAACTCATGGCAAGCCTCTTGCCTGCAGCATTTCCAGCAGGCTGTGTCTGCCTCTCATCTGGGGAGGAAAAGAAGACTCCCCTACATCTACTCCTTCTAAGAGTATTCTTGCCCTGGCAGGGAGGTTCTTTCCCAACTTGAAGAGTTGAATGCTCTGAAACAGCAGATCCTGTTAGCTCCACAATGTCAAAAGGCATCCAAGGGAAATCTTTATGGACTGTACACATACAGTACAAATACATAACAGTAGAAGAAACAGAGAAGGGATACATGGAAAGTAGGGATTAGTCTCATTCATTAGTCTCCAAAAGATTTTTCTACAAGAAATGCAGCCTACCCCATAAGAAAAAAAAATCATGCTCCTGATCTGTAAGAATAATATTTAAAATATGCAGTTCATGGAAGTGAAACATTCAGAATAAACATTCAGTGTCAAGAACACCCATCAGTAGAAGTATTGGCTTCACTTCTGTCACTTTGAAACATGACAATTGCACATTTCCAAATCGCATGCTAAATGTTTTACTGCGCTAAGAATATGGGTTCTTAGTAGAAGTGATCAGACTCATTTCATGTTTCTTCTGGTGTTGGGAGATTATGATCTGCCTCTTAATGTCTATCAATACTTTTAGGGCTGCCATTAAAAAAATAGGCATGGGTTTAACCGACTGATTAATCACTGAATCATTAAATCCACATACAAGCATACAGTTCTGAAGTTAGAAGTGTGTGCTTTGTGTTTCAATGGTGCCTGCTGCAACTCTGTATGCTTCACAGGAAGAGGCGTTCTCTGCTGTAAAGAAGAACAGAGCAGGCGACCTGGAATGCTTGTATCTCATTGCAAGCCCTTTTGGTAGGAAGTACTTCTATTGCTAGTTACTGCCTCATTTTTAAAAAATCTAATTAATTGAAACATCTTTTATAATACTGTTAACCAATTACTCAACTGTGCATGAGAGATCTGTTTACTTTATTGTTGTATTGCCAGTAAAGGACCATAGAAAAGAAGAACTGACATTCCAACATTTTGCTGCTTGGTGATCCCATCCAAAATTGTAGAAGAATGCTGGAGGATGTTGTTCTTACAGAGACATGCAAAACAATCTCACACTCAAACCCTATTAAAATATCTCCTAACCCATTAGTTATACTGTTATATGGCATCAAGTCCTAACTGACATATATTGGCCCTAACAAGACTTTCAAGGTGTGAGATATTTAAGGAGTGGTTTTATCAGTCACTCCCCTCCAAGTGAGTTTCCATTGTCAAGCACGGATTTGAGCACAGGTCTCTGGAGCCTTTGTCCATCCCTCTGTCTACTACACTGCACTCATACTAGATCCCTAGTAAGATCCTGATATACAGATAGATAATGGCATAAACTACAAGGAAAGTTTACATCACACTTTGTACCCAGAGAAGATAGCTAATCTACCAAAGGGAGTTTTGGACTCATGCATTATTCTGCCCAACAATATGGTAGACTCTGCCATTCAACTGGTTCAGATGTGTGATAAAAGGATGTGTAACACTAGGAATTTTGCAGGTGAGGAGACCGGCCAGGATGGAGCCATCCTCTATACATTCTGCCCACATACAAAATTCGGCAAGAACATGGCTGTAAGAAGCCAGCAATTCCTAAAGAAATTCGAAAACCACAAAGGAACACAGAACAAGTGGTGCCTGAATCCAAAATAGATGTGATAAACATATTTCGAAAAGGGGAAATGGTGGTTGCCTTTTACATGATGTCCTCAAGCCAGTGTAAAAAAAAAAGTCAACTACATCACAGAACTCCAACAGCTTCTATGTCAGTTACCTCAGGCTCTTTTTCCTCAGGCTCTTTTTACTGCCACAACAACAGCACCTTGCACCGGGTGGGGCAAAACCTATGCAGTCTGTTCCCTGGGAGAAGTGAGCAGAGGATATTCTCATGAGAAGACCTCTCCTTCCACACACCCCATAAGACTAACAGTTTTGACAAAGTGTGTTTCAGGGCTGTGGTAGAGGATTAAACCTTTCATGCCAGTACTACTGCCCTGGTTAAAATCTGACATATGACTAAAAATGAAAGCAACAGAAGATCCAGTTATTGATTTGGCCTGTTGTTTGGTCCTTAAACTCTACTCACTGATTGCCAGTCACTGCCTTCAACCCAACTGGTATGCTTCTCAAGATCTTTATACCTGCTGCCAGGATCCAACACGGAGCAGAAACAGGCCACACCACACAAACTTGGCTACCTGCAGAGCTGTTGCTATAGTGACCCCGGGACCAGGAGGAGTCACTGCACAACAATTCCTACACAACAAATACCACTGCTTCAAACTGGAATGCCTGCAGTGGGACACCATCTTGCTTCCTGTTCTAGATAAAGGCATCTACAGCAGGGTAGATTAAAATAATTTCATAAGTCACAGATAGTTGCTGGACAAGTAGAGATTGGAACTTGAACAATTAAATTAGATTTCTTCTATGGACCAAACGTAATAGTGCACACCACAGTTTGAAAATAGTCATGCTTGCCCAGTTGCAGGCATACAGATCTGTTTTCTCTTCCTTTCTTCTAAGGAGGAAGCAATTTGTTTTAAAAATTTTTAACTGTACGTAAATCATATAGAGACAAAAACAATGTTTGCAAAAAAGGAAAAAAGACCAAAAATAGACCGAAACACAAACAAACCAAATGTAAAGCAAAAACACAAAGTTCCAGACCCTTAAAAAAAAAAGAATCTAAGCATGACCTTCATCAAAAGAGATAATTTGTTTATTCAATTTATATGCCACCCCATTAGTACAGTACAATCATTACCCTGGGCAGTTTATACAAGGTTTAAACTCACAAACCCTCAATACACCACAATAACAAAAATATGATTCCCCCAAACCCCAAAATGCAGCAGTGTGACAGACAATAAATTAAATAATAAATATGACTAATTCTGTAAAAAAGTTCAAACTGATTAAATATTTCAAAATATAAAATTAGGTATCAAAAGCAGCTTTAAATAATTCAGTCTTTACCATATTTCTGAACACAAGGAGTGAAATGACCTGGCATCTCTCTACTGGAATTTTATTCCAGAGACTAGGTGTCACAATCAAAAAGGCATAATTTCTTGCATTCATCTTTTTTGCCTCTCTTGGTGTAGCAACTTTTAACAACATGGATTGATAGGAATAGGTGGGATGGATACCCGATTTCTAGGAGAAATTAAAGGCTTTATATATCATAAGTATACTTTGAACTGAGCATAGAAACTATCAGGGAGTAAATGAAGGCTCACCAACACTGCAGATATGTGATCAAGTTGACTGGCCTCGGTAATCAATCTGATTACCACATTTTGGGCCTGCTGAAGTTTCCATACTGTTTTCAAGGGCAGCCCCTAAATAGAAAGCATTAAAGTGGTCTATTTTTGAGATTACCAATGTGTGAACTACTATTGCTAGGCATTTCCTACTCAGGCAGGGGCACAACTGGATAATCAACTGAATTGACAGAAGGCAGTTCAGGCCACAGCAGATACTTGAGCCTTCATAGAGTGTGCTGGGTCAAGAGTAGCCCCAAGCTTCAGAGCCAATCCTTCAGAAAGTCTGATATAACCATAGCAGGGGCAAAGTTCTGTGCAGCAGCAATGAAGTGTCACTGTTCCTTCCTTGCACCAATCAAGGCGAAGCTAGACGTTTAGCAATGCTTTAGTAATAATGTGTACTGGCCACCCTATATTCTATGCTACACCACTGGTTCTTAGCCTTTGTTACTCAGGAGTTTTGGACTGCAACTCCCAGAAGCCTTCACCATCAGCTCTGCTGGCTGAGGTTTCTGGGAGTTGCAGTTCAAAAACACCTGAGTAACAAAGGTTAAGAACCACTTTGCTACACTACTTAAGACGATGAGACTGGAGGTGGTACTGAGTTTACTGAATCTATTTACTGAACTCCTCAGTCCAGTGAAACTAAGGAGGCTCCATCTAATTTAGTCACATTGTAATACATTGTGTACATGTGATATTATACTGCTACCTTATCCTACTTTTCATTGTGTTTTTGTATCTGGATATATCTGCTGCTCAGTGACTGTAATAAAGCGGTCATTCATTCAATCCTTCAGGGGGAGTGTAACCCCACTGAGGCAAGGTAAACTGCCCTCTAACCATTCTGACAATCCTCCAAACAGTAGGATCTCCTCCTTATCTGGATTCAGTTTTAGTTAGCCCTTGTCCAGTTCATTACTGAAAACAGGCAGCACAGTTATCACTTGTAGATGAAGAAAAAGAGAGAGCTGTGTATAATCAGCATACTCATGATAGACAACTCCAAATCTACGTATGACTTATCCGAGTGACTTTATATAGATGTTAAAGAGCATTGGGAAGAGATAATCAAATGTTCGGGTAAGGATCCACCTGTAGTTTCTGTTCCTATACCAAATACATGAAAACAGAAAGAGGTGTAACATTCTCAGTAACTGATAGATAGTACTGTATTCTCCCAGTGTTACAATGCTAGTTTTTCAGCCACCAGAAGGGCAGAGAATTAACTTCACTTGACTATTGGTCCATGTCTTAGAAATGCGTAATTTAGCAAAATGTGTATGTCTACAAAATTCAAAGATAGCTCCAATATGACATACGCAAACATCATTTTCTGTTGCATATGTATCCTGTACTCATCATGAAGCAGCGTGTTTTATCAATAAATACTAGAAGTTTCTTCTGCTTTGTAGTTGCACTGATTCAATAAACATATCTAAAAGCAGGGAAGCTGCTGAGGTCCTCAAATGTGCAGGGTCATATTTAGATATCAGTATATGTTTAAGCTGTAAATATTGCCATCCATCCAACAGAGGGTAGTAAATCATATCTAGACTTCAGATTAGAAAACAGAAAAACTCATCATTCTGGCTAATCAACGGATCTATAGTAAAAATTCTCTTATCAATCCATTTTTGCGGATAAAAAACAAAAATTATTTTTAGAATCTACTGTTTATTGTGCCAAAAAAGCCCTATGAGGCCATAGTTTTAATTTAACATGTGTTACAGCTCAACGTTCTGATTATAGAATAAGGATTAAAGGTACTAATTCTATATTATGTAACAATGTGTTCACATAACCTTTTTTTTTAATATTCTAGATATGGTCTAACAGCTCCTCGAGGGGGTTCTCAATTTTACCGCATACCATAGGATACTGGATATTTAGGTTTATCTTTCCATCTTCCCTAGTACTCAGTCTATTAGGTGCCATCAGGGGAAAAATGCAGTTCACAAAATGGGTTTGGGTTCAAAGACATACAGAAATAAATGGAGATAAAAAAATAAGTACTATTTGCTGGCTATGACTGAGACTGTTCCTGGAACTGTTCTTTTTTCTTTCATGTGATAAAACATTGGAAGCACCATGAAAATATCCACAACTGTTTTCAACAACAACAACAACAACAACAATACACTTCAGTGGTCCCCATAGTTATTGGGGCTTTGGGAACAATATCAAGAAACTTCACACAGTACTATAAGCATTTGCAGATCTCAGAAATCACACCATCAGACCTACAAAAAACAGCAATACTGTATTAGGAACAGCATACATACTGCTGTTCCTAATATTTAACTGATATTTAGGTTTTTAGTTAAAACTGTTATCTAATACCAGTCAATGTTTTTATAATTTTGATTGGGCCTGATGTTTCTGAACAACAACAACATTCCATCAAGTCAATTCTGACTTATGGCAATGCTTTTCAGTGTTTTCTAAGTAGAGAGTACTCAGAAATTGTTTACTGTTCCTTTCTTCTGGGGGCATCCTGGGATTCTGCAGCTTGCCTCAGGCCAGTGATGGCAAACCTTTTAGAGCTCGAGTGCCCAAACTGCAACAGAAATCCAACCAGAACAGTCCCAAAGAGTCCCACTCCTCCATCCGCACAACCTCTACCGGGGACACTCCCTGCTCTGCCTCCAGCTACAATCCTTAAAGGTGCATACTTCCATGCCTGGTGCCCGGGGTGTGTGTGTATGTGTGTGTTTGTTGTTGTTGTGGTGGTGGTGGCCGTTCCCATCTTGGCTCTCCCTTCCTTCTCAAGAGTTCTTCCCCAAATCTGGGCTCAGAGGACAGGTAAGTATTTCTTGATGGCGACTTATGGCTTATGTTCCCACAGAGAGGGCTCTGCATGCCAGCCGTGGCAAGCATGCCATAGAGTTGCCATCACTGCCCTAGGCCATACAGGCTGGCTATACTCACAGGAGTTACAGTGGGGAATCAAACTGTCAACCTCTGGCTCAGCAGTCAGGTACCTAAACCACTGAGCTATCCAGCCAGTTTACTGTTTTCAACAGTTTCCCTGAACTATGTTTAATTCCCTGCAGTGGCAACTCCAGCCATTGTCCCTCTGAAACTTGCTGTTATGGAGGAATACCAATCCAGGGTTTCACACTGACATGTGCAGATTTGGGGTATCGGCATACAACTCCTGGAATTGCTACACTTGAGAAAAGTTCAGTGCTACAGATGTGTAATGGCCAAAGCCCAGAGATCCACAGTGCTTTCAGACAAGACCTTTAGAGTGTCTTGCTTTACTCACAGAATTTAACAGAGAAGATTTGGTAAAAGACATAATCTTTTATTTATAAACTTCCTATGTTTCCCTACCACCTTCTCCTTTTTTCTTTTCACAAAAAGTTTGTTAAGGAGAAAAAGACCAAACAAAGTCACAATGTCCTTCTACCTTTTTGTGTTTTAATTTTATTATTCTTTTATTTAACATTACTGTGAACTTCCTTGAGTTCCAGATTTGGGAAGGATTCAGACAGGATATACATCTAACTAACAAGCAGACAGAATCTGCAGCTCTGACTGGAGAGCTGAGGTATGTCAGACCAGATGTTCAAGATACAGCAACAGGTGACTATTGTGAAGAAAGACCACACTCTATATCCTCTTGCATTACAACACAAAAGGTTCAATGAAGCAGTCATAAAATATTAGGTGTCTCCCCAAACATCATTTTTACATCTTCTTCCTTGGCTTAAATACATATATCTAGGGGCCCACAGAAATGGCAACATGAGATGGGCATCTTGCTGCTTCCTCTATTTGATAACTCGAAGTCTCTTGTCCATATAGTTGAGGGACTGTGGAGCAGCACTCATTAAATAAGTTGAAGCTCTACTGGAATTTCTAACTTTACAAATACGCAGGGAATGCAAGGCTAATATTCATATTTGAATTCTTGTTCATAAATGCATGGCACACACAATTCTCTTAATGCAGAGAAGTTAAAAACTACTGTAAATCATTTATCCTCACAGTTTTAAAAACAAAACAAAAGTTGGTTACGTTCCTTACCAAGAGATACATTCCTTATTGATCCATCATAAAGGCTATTACAGGACTAATAAAATTAAAGGGCGGAGGAAGATGAAAAGAGGAAAAAATGACGTGGCAATAAAAAAACAACAACCCAAGTAAATGGCAACAGACTAACAGGTCTATTTCAATGCCGGCATTTGTGAATCAAAATTCTTCAAGCTCTGAAGTGAGGTTTTAGGACTTGGAACCAGCAGCCTTTGGGATGTAGATATTTCTAGGAACAACTGGTTAAAAATAAAAATGTGCCTTAGACGAACTTTGAACATAGAGATATTCTAGTCTTTTTACAAATATATAAATTGACTCATGTTCGATTATGGAAGTGACTCATTTGTTTAAAAACAAACTGAAGATTTTTTTTTAAAGCCAGACTATTATAAACACTCCTCATAAGTTTTAAACGTTTAAAAGGTTCTTTATGACCACAGTCCTAGGTACCCTTACTATGACTGAACTCACTGAGGCTTCTCAGTAAATCTGTTTCAGATTTAAATGAGAACCAAGTACTGCCTCTCAGAAACTCTCATATGAAAATTATGAGTGGCCATGCAGACAGACATTGTTTGTCTGCAATTAAAAAACCCCTCCCCAGCATAGGTTCTGAAATTAAGAATATGTCTTTGAAGAAAATGCAGTTTTTTCCCTTCCGGACCTCTACCAATTACACCAGGGTGGGAAATGCAGACTATGGTTTGCTTCCATAAAAGCAGTTTTATCATATAGTGGGGAAATTCTCTTGCAGACGTAAGGTAGATAAAGATAGTTTCTTTCTGCTGTAACTTTCAGACCTGAATGCCCAACCCAAGGTACTTGCATGGATCCTTGGTACTTTTAGAACCGTGGTCCAAATTATAAGACTATCCTAACGAGCACACAAAGATGGTGTCCGGATAGAAAGGTGAGAGTGGGTGTAAAGACTGTGCAGCCTCCAGACTGTGGCAGGGTCTACTCTCGCTGCTTTCAGGAAAGATGTGAAGACATCTCTTTTCAAAGTGGCTGATAACACTATTTAATTTTTTAAAATAGAGATTATTTCAACTGTTTGTTGTTTTTAATGAAATGGGAGTCTCTTGGTCACACTTTTATTTGATTTGAAGACTGATTTTATTTTTCCTTGTTTTTATTTTGTTTTGAGCACTACTTATTAGTTGAAAGGCACAGCAGAAATGTAATGAAACAACAAAAAACAGTTTAGATTACCAAAAATTACAGAGCCATAAAAGGGACCATAATAGCAATATGTTAGCTGGGTAGCTCAGAGAGTTAAGTATCCGGCAACAGAGTCAGAGGTTGGGAATTTGATTCCCCACTATACATCCCAGAAGAGCCAGTCTCTGTGGCTTTGGGCAAACTGCACAGTCCCAGGATACCCCCAGAAGAAGGGAATGATAAACCACTTATGAGTATTCTCTACCTGGAAAAGGTGGTCATAAATCAGAATAATCTTGATGGCATGCAGGTTTTTTTTAATAATAGCAATTTAGTGGCAGAGAAGTCCAAGAAGAGGACTGCCTTGTGGGATAGCCACAGAATTTATGCCAGCTTTTCCAACCTGATGCCTGATACTGCACTACAACTCCCATCACGCTGAGAAACCATAGGCTTTTTAAACTGTAAACAAAAAGATAGATGACGACCAACACTTAAAGACAAATTAAAAGCAATAACCAACAGCAAGGGTTGCTATTACATATTAAGGTTAATGGCAGAAAAAATAAAGTTTGAAATGCTGCTTTCTTGGGCTACAATTCTGAACTTGGAGGATTTTTTTTTTTTTGCAACAAATGCCCACAAATCATTTGTGCTATCCTTAATGGTTAGAACACTCCAGAGTAGTGGTACAACTAGTGTTATTTTCCAGAATGACCAAGCTATGTGTACAACAAGCGCTATCAACTCAAATGACCAATCAGACATCTGGTATTTGCATTTATAAAGGATCCACCACATGTGGTAAGATCTATTGGGCATGTGTACCAAAGTAGAGAAAACATTTAATTACTCAGGGACATTACCAATTACAAATAAGCTAGTACAAAGTATTAATAGCAAAGCACTTGAAACCAAATGTCTAGCAAAACAGGCTAAATTCTTAGTCATCCAGACAAGCCTTAAATGTTGTTTATGATGTCACTGTCAATGTGTTGTGAGATCCTTTTTTAGTAGTCTGTATCTGAAGAAGTGGACTTGATCCACAGAAATCCACATGAAAATAGAATAGCTAGTCTTTAAGGTACCACATGATTTTGTCTTTTTTATTTTGTTTTGATTTTGCCTGATATGCTTGCACAGACTAAGTTGGCTAGCTCTACTAAAACTATGTTCTTTATGACTGAGAAACACAAAGTGGCTTGATGGTCTATCAAAAGCAGGACTTTGTCCATAAGGTATAGAAGATCAACTGAATGAATAGAACTTATTACAAAAAGCATATGTAAAGGAGAATAGCTCCCGTTAGTACTTTACAACAGCAATTCTCAAACCTTTTATCAAGAGTACCCCACTAAGGGATCTGACATAGGGATAAAATTGATTTTTTTTTAAAATCAAGCCTTTACTCCCCAATGTGAGCCATCATCAAAATCGCTTGCGCTGATTTTCTGTGCTCCAAATAGATGGAGATACATGGGTTGTTACTGTGTTTAGATTTGCACAGAAAGGGCTTCATCAGAACTGATGCCATACCTGAATGGCAGATCTCCACAGCTTAATACACACACTGCCAATTTTGCAGAGTTCATTGTTTCTACATACCTCCCCCTTTAACTACACAGACTGAGGGAGAGCTAAGGAGAACCCCAAAGTTTGCCTATTTTGTGAATGTATAGTTGAATTTTATAAACATCGCCTATCTGTAGATTTTGGGTTTTATTTTATTTCACATATTTGGCCTTTTTCAAAAATCAAAGACAATGTTCCTGCCAGGTCAAATCACTACCTTGTACAACTTTCACGATTCCTTGAGGTTAGAGACCCACTTCAGGACTCTAAGTGCACACATGTGCCTTTCACAGATCTACTAAGAACCCCAGTGTGCGAGGTTTAGAAGGACCCATGTTGCTCCTCTAAACCCTACACCCTGAATGTGGAAAGGGGATCTTGCACATCTTCCTCCTTCTATTGATTTTGGCCCATTGTGCAGTTGTTAGGCCCCTGAAAGCCCAAGACTGTTCTTGCTTTCCAAAGGATCAGAACAAATGGGGAGATTTAAAGATAATGTGATCAATGATTATTTGACACAATGGCTATATAATTTTTCCTGTATCAAAGGTAGTCTAAGCTTCCCACTAAGAGTCACTGGACAACACAAGTGGAAGGATATTATTGTATTCATAGCCTGACTTCTGGCTTTCCACAGACAAATACATGTCCATATGGGAACAGAATGCTGGGCTATGTAGGACTTCAATCTGATCCAGCAAGGTTCTTCTTAAGTTGGGAAAGTGTCGATGTATGGATTTCTCTCTGAGCATTAGGAAAGTGTGTGTGCATGCAGCCATGCACTGGAGTGCAGGAGGAGACGGAAGGCCCTGTGTATGCCTTTGACCTGAAGCATCACAACATGCAAATCTCCTGGACAAAAAAAGGTTCCCTGTTCCTACTCTCAAGGAAGTGAAATGGCAGGAGCTGCAACCTTGCCACCCTGAGGAACAACCGTTCTCTGTTGTTCTTTCCAACACAAAAACCTGCCTGAGTCTCTCCCAGGTTCCCACGCCCCCTGGGTGTGCTAAGAGTGCACTTGCGCCATAACGCCTTTGCTTTTCCATCTACAGTAATAACAAAATATATTTTGAAAGGCAAACGGTTGCTTAAGCCAAAAGTGCTTCAAGCTCCAAACAGCTGGCCTAGTTCCAAACAGCCCGGTGGGATCCCAAGCGACACCTCCCAGGAGATGGATCAGGGAGAAAACAGACAAAAACAAAACCAAGAACTGAAAGTGCCTGTTTGATGGAGGGCAACACAATTGGCTCTGAAGAGGGGCCCTCCCCCACCTTTATGGAGACATTCCAAAGGGATTCTTTGAAGCCTAGAGAAAATGGGCTATTAAAAGCAGCCAACTCTGCTTAAAATAAGCATAAGAAAAGGAAGTGATAATGGAAAGTGGGGGCACCAGAAAGGCTAATAATCCATGACTTCTGAAGACCTCTGCCCTATCAGGGTATATAAATTCAGCCCCAGGAGGCCTTGATGGAGGGGGGGGGGCAGGAGGTGTGCTGTTCCCTGCTCTCAATAGGAAGCAGTAAATAATTCCTTTAAAGTTTTTATTAAGCTTTGAGAGCCAGAGCCCGGGTAGAGCTGCAAGTGTTCGTCCTTCCTGGCCACCCACCTTGCACCTTCATCTTCTGCCTGGGCCACACAATTCAAACAGATCTAAAAGGCCAAACCGACTACGCAAAGAAAATACCCACAAAATCCTCTCCAAGGGTTAAAATGCATGCTGAGCATTTCTCTCTTAAGTACTGCCTCTGTTAAACCCTACTTGAATTTGCTAAGCTGCAGAATTCAGGCGCTCAGTCGCACTGCCTTAAGATCGAAACGCATACATATTTTCTCAAATTTTAGTTCCCCCATATTTTTACAGGCAATAACTCCTGTCCCCGCAGTCAAATCTACCCAACAAGTCTGTCCTATTTTTTTTAAAGCGAGATGGACGCAGCCCCGTTGAACTCTCTCTCTCACAGACACACACACACTTACTTCATGGGCAGAAAACGTGTGGAACCCCAACAATAGCAAAGCCGTTGCAGGAGAATACATCCCACCAACGAGAGGGAGGTTTCACAACGCCGTGCAAAAACAAAGCAAAATCCATGAAAGCGTCAGGGCATTCAAACCTTACCCGTCCTTTTGAACACCTGCAAAATCACAGCCCTGCTGATTATCCCGATTTAAAGGGAAACTGAATGCTCTGGACTCTTCCCCTTTAACAGAGCGGAAGGGGGTGTTGCCAGTGAGCCCAGTGCACTACTTGCTATTTGCACACACACACAAATTTCCCGATCTGCATGTCTATTGGAAGAAATATATTGCACAAAAAAATTAATAAGTGGAGGAAAACGAGTGTCGCGCGATTTGAAAATGAAACAGCCGCGGCGTGCGTGTATTTGCAAGGACCTCGAGAGGGGGGAAAAAAGGGAAGGAAAGGGAGACACAAGGGTTTGGGGGAGGCCGGGCGGTCTGAAACACCAGCCACCCCAGCACAAGCGTTACCGGAGGCTCGCAAACACTAGAGTAAGTTGCTAAAGGCAATCCGGGGCCGAGGATAACCTCTCCGGCAAAGCCAAGCCAACATTCATCTCCTCTCTTCCAGGGGCGGGTGGGAAGGAGAGAAAAGGAATCCCGATCCTCGCTGGGATCCGAAACCTGCTGCAGGAACACGGCCATAAACCCCACCCCACCCCCGCGAAGAAAACCGGATCAAGTGCCCTGGCATTTAAAAAAACGAAGCCGAAAGTGTTTGGCAGCATCACGTCTTCCCCCCCCCCTTACGCACATCATAATGTTGCTGTACTCCCCTTCCCCCCCACCCACCCTAGCGAGCTCACGCAGACCCCTCCTTCACTTGCAATGCACGAGAATAAAAGGCAAGAGATTACAATTATTCCGCATGCCTTCCTTCCTTGTTTCCTATTGCAAATTCCGAGCACAGAATTCCACCCCCCCCTTTTTTTTTCTTTAGCAAATTGAAAATGACTTTGCAAAACGGATTCCTCAATTTTGCAAATACCACTACAAATTAAAGCAAACTTTCGGCTTATTTTTCTTTTTTTTATAAAGAACCCCAGAAACTTACAATTGCTCTTATTCGCGAATCTCTCTGTGTGTGTGTTTTCCCCCTTGTGTTTTGTGATGAAATTGAAATAAACCCCCCCTTCTGGCTGGCTGATGGTTGAAAATGCAGATCTGAAGCAGAAGGCAGAGAGACTCGCCGTGGGGAAAAAAAAAGAGAGAGAGAACGAGAACGCAGACAGGCCCCCTTATTTATATAAATTTTTTAAAAAAATTCCAAGAGGAAGCAAGCTGGGTCAAAATCATTTGCAGAATTAAAAAAATAATAATAATAAAAGGAAGAAGGGAGGGGGAAAAAACTCCTCTAAGTCTTACTGGATAGGCTCCAGAAGCTAAAAATAGCCAAATCACACACCAAATTAAATAAGGGCAGGCAGGCTGGCTAAAGGGAGCTTAGCCTTTCCAATGGAAGAGAGAGGAGAGAGAAAGGGTAAAGGGGAGGGGGCGGAGCCATCGCGAGCTGCATCATCACCTGTGGGTGGAGGAAATGTAAAGAAAGCAGCAAGGGCGATTTAAAAGGACGGCCCAACGTCGGGGCGAGCGGCAGAGGCGGAAGGTGGCGGGAAGGAACAAATGGGGTGGGGGGTAGTGTTCAAAAGGGTGAGGGAAACTGCCGCCTTCGGTCGTTTCGCGAGAGGAGGAGGATGGCAGAAGTTCCCGAAACTTTTTAAAAGGAAGGGGCTTCGCGTTTGATTTAAAAAAAAAATGTTTAGAAAGAAGTACCACAAATTGGGGAAAATACGCGTGTTTGAAGCGGCTGATTAAGTTGATAGTTAGGTTCGTATCCTGCCTTTTCTCTAATAACCCTGTTTTTCCCACTTTATCCTCGTAACACTCCTGCGAGGTCGGCCAGGATAAGCGACCATCACTGGCCCCTGGTGGCCGGCTGAATTTTGTGAATAGAGTTGGGACAGGTTTTCTCGACCTGGCCCAAGACAGCTCTTATGTAGGAACTCAGTATATCCTCCGAGAAAATGTAGGATAATTTGGAGTTCCCCAGAGCTTTTGCTTCAGTGGTATTTAGCCCCTTCCTTATTCATTTGTGCATACAGTATTGAGAATTTTCGGTGTGCCATTATTGGAAAGGGAGCAGTGTGTTTTCGCTGTGTCTTGCACAACAGCAAAAGCATTGGGCAACTTGCAGAGGACATTACACCCAGCAGCTTATTTGGGGAGTGAAAACACAGTTCCTTCTATGTAAATTTTTATTTATTTTTTATTTATTTATTTATTGTATTTATACCCCGCCTATCTAGTCATTTCGACCACTCTAGGCGGCTTACAGTTGTGCTCAAAATTATTCAACCCCCAATGCTGTAAAGGGGTTTAGGGACTATAGTGTACATTTGGAATTGTATTCAGAATGAAATCCTACAAGGACGTTTTAAAGAACCAAATGCAACTAAAATAACATCAATTGTTTATGTAATACAGTAGTAAATGTTTCTTTTGTGGTTTCTTCATTGCCACAATTATTCAACCCCTTAAAGTCTACCACTCTGAAGAAGAGAGGTTCATTCAGGTGTTTTCGATCAGGTATTGAAAACACCTGTGGATGTCACCGAGCACCAATCAAGCATAATAAGCACCAATTAGGCAGCTTTAAAATGACTGTGATACTCAGCTCCTTCTAGACATTTACTGGTGTGGTTACAAACATGGTGAAGTCAAGAGAATGGTCCAGGAAGACAAGAGAAGAGGTGATTTGTCTTCACAGGAAGGGCAATGGCTATAAGAAGATTGCAAAGAAGTTAAACATACCAAGAGACACCATAGGAAGCATCATTCACAAATTCAAGGCAAAGGGCACTGTTGAAATGCTACCTGGTCGTGGAAGAAAGAAGATGCTGACTTCGACTGCTGTGCGCTACCTAAAGCGTAGAGTGGTGAAAAGTCCCCGTGTGACTGCTGAGGAACTGAAAAAAGATTTGTCAGATGTGGGTATAGAAGTTTCAGCTCAGACAATAAGGCGCACACTGCGTAATGAAGGTCTCCATGCCAGAACCCCCAGGCGCACCCCCTTGCTGTCTCCCAAGAATAAGAAGAGTCGACTGCAGTATGCCAAAAGTCATGTGGGCAAACCACAAAAGTTGTGGGATAGTGTTCTGTGGACCGATGAAACAAAATTAGAACTGTTTGGGCCCATGGATCAACGCTATGTTTGGAGGAGGAAGAACAAGGCATATGACGAAAAGAACACCTTGCCTACTGTGAAGCATGGCGGAGGGTCAATAATGCTTTGGGGCTGTTTTGCTTCTGCAGGTACAGGGAAGCTTCAGCGTGTACAAGGTACCATGAATTCTCTTCAGTACCAGGAGATATTGGATGAAAATGTGATGCAGTCCGTCACACACCTGAGGCTTGGGAGACGTTGGACCTTTCAACAGGACAATGATCCCAAGCATACCTCCAAGTCCACTAGAGCATGGTTGCAGAGGAAAGGCTGGAACATTTTGGAGTGGCCATCGCAGTCACCAGACTTAAATCCGATTGAGAACCTCTGGTGGGACTTAAAGAAAGCAGTTGCAGTGCGCAAGCCTAAGAATTTGACTGAACTGGAGGCTTTTGCCCATGAAGAATGGGCGAAGATACCCGTTCGCTGCAAGACACTTGTGTCAAGCTATGCTTCACGTTTAAAAGCTGTTATAACTGTAAAAGGATGTTGTACTAAGTACTAAGATTGAATGTCACTTGGGGGTTGAATAAAAACTAATAATGATGTGAGCACAGAAAAGACATTTGCGGTTATTTCATTATAAACTTAAGGTTATATTTCTCTGACCTACAAGTGCCTCTTTCATGTAAATGTAAGCAAGATGACTGAATGATCAAAATCAATGTCAAAATGGCCAAAACATTTAATTTCAGTGGGGGTTGAATAATTTTGAACACAACTGTACAACATGAGGATAACAAGTTTGACCGGAGGCTGTTATGTGTTAAAGACATCCTGGTAAAATAACACTATAGACTAGAAAAACCACTTGGCCATCTTGAATGGGACCTTCCCCTGATTATGAAGATATTACTGGGAGGAGCCAAAAGTTTATTTTGGGGTGCAGGGATTCCATACCTTATGCAGGCTGCTGTTGTAGCGCTGTTCCACATATAGTATTGGTTTGTACAAATAATGAAGAGGAAACTAGTAAACCAGCTTCAAACTATGGTCAGAAGGATAATGATGCTATAATCCTAAGCAAGTTTACTCTGAAGAAAATCATACAGTTCTATTTATGAGCAACGAAATGTATTCCAGTTGTTTAAATGAGAATAAAATAACCCTTTCCGTTCTCTCCGGATAGTTATAGTTGGGCTGATTTTGTTGTGCAGTAAGGACGATTAAATTGACAAAATCTCTTTTTATAGAGACAATATTACTTGCTGAAATGATGGTGCCTCAGTAGTAGCACATTGTCAAACAAAGCTTGCCATTAATATGTTAAAGTTATTGATGAGTTTTCTTATGTCACTATAAAGCTGAATACCCTACCAATTAAAGAACGTTAATTTTGAGTACATTATGTCAAGTTGTATTTTAGTTATGAAAATAAAGATATTGTTGTTCCCTTCTAGTACATTTCTTAGTTTTGCATCTTCCTGGACCGGATATTAAATGACTACTATGTTCTAGGTTTAATGTCCTAAAGATTGTGCATATTCAGGCTGTCTTAACAGTATTACTGTTAGTGGTGCCTCTGAATTTAATAGCGCTGTCTACAGAGCTAATCATCTGTGCCTGGAAGTATTTTAATGTGTAGAGTATTAAAAATGAATCATAGTTGTCTACCTTGTTTTTTTTAATGGGCTATATGGTACTTAATATGCAATTGTAAGTAGTACTGTATTTAGGAGCAGTTTTAAAGAATTCAGGCTTTTTTCTTTAGATTTATTGAACATTGTGCATTTAAAGTTTAAGCTCTTTTATTGTCTGTCAGTTTTAGTAGAAGAATTAAGCATGTGTTTAGTTCTTTCTTTTGAAAAATAATCAGTAGTATTTGGATGTTCTACTCTTTATTTAAGGAAACGTTTTGAAATATGTTCTGGAAAGGGACCTACCTTACAGATGGCCTGTGTTTAATTCTGCCTTTTCCCTACTAATTTCAACATTCTACATGTAATCCTAACCATGCACACTTGGAAATAAATTTCATCTAAGTCAGTAGAAATTGATTCTGAGTAAACATTATTACAGTTAAGGTGCAGTTGTAAAAAATACGATAATAATTTTTCTAGCCTGAGCTATCCAACCAGCTTTGTAGTATATTCTTCTTTCTCCTTAAAAAAGAACCAAGGCAGCTTATGGCATTAAAAAAACATTCAAAGCTAGAAACAAGAAGTATACAAATATTAAAAAGGAATAAACAAATACCACTCTGAGAAATGGTAAACAAAAGCAATACTAAAAACGCATTCAAAACAGTAAGGCGTAACAAACAGTTTAAAAATCCCACTCAGGGATCACTGAGGGAACACCTGTCTGAAGAAAAAGGTCTTTTGACTGCTTGCAGAAGGACAGCAAAGATGGGGCCAGTCTGGTAAAGGCAATGTTACCCACTGAAATCAGCAGGATTACTTTTGAGTAAACACAACAAACAGATGCTTTGAATAAACTGGCAGATGTTATCAGATATAAGCTGTATTTTTTTTTTAACATAAGACTTATTTTTGTAATAGGGAAAGACCAGAGAACTTGCAGGGTCTTTCAAGAGATTGTGTGTCACAAGAAAACACCTATATATTTGAGGCTACGTGCAAAATAACACCTCTCTTTCAGAATTTTATGTGTGATGCCTTCCTAGTGCTAAAAGCAGTAATTCTTTGCATGGAAAAAATATTATGCAAGTATTTAATGCATTATTTAGTCTCTTTTAATGTGATTTTAGCAGCTGGAGATTAAGAGAAGGCATTTCCATGTGACCTGTTACTTCGCCACAGAATCATAACCATGCTGTGAAGAGGAATTGTTATAGACAAATTTGTGTTTTTTCACCTGGATTACTACAGTATCAGAAGTCTCCTAACAAGGAGTAGCATTTTTGTAAAATGAAAGCTTTCGATTCATACACCATATAAACTGGGTAATTTGGATAATCTAACCATTTATGAAAGCCAAGAAGAGCCTGATCCTTCCTCATACATCTGTGATAGCCCAAAATTAGTGATTGGTAAGGAAGGGTGGAGCCCCGCCTACTTTGTTTCTTTCCATGTCAGTTCTGACTTCAGGTTTATATAGCCAGAATTTTGTAGGATGTTTGTGGCCCCAAAGCACTCTAGATCTCTACAGATTATAATTCTTCCCCACCATTGGATAAAAATCCTGTGGTTACTGTAAACCTATTGTCAGTGACTTTGTCAAGAGGCCATAGATTCTGTCCTGCATGCCCCCTTGTCTCCGGGCAGTCTGGTACATAGGAAGATGCCTGGAATCAAGTCTGTTAACTGCCTGCCTCTTGACCACATAGACCTCCAGAGGTCCAAATATAACCTCCCAGTATCCCCGTTTATTGCTCAGAAAATTCCCATTTCCCTTTAGGGTACATAGAGGCAAATTTTGCCATGTTTTGAGGGTCACCATATCCACAAATACTTATTTTTGAAAAAATTATTTGAGCCTTTGTGGAGGTTGCTCACCCTGATCTAGCAGATTAACTGTAGCCCAACATTATTAACTGAAAACTTCCTGTGGCTTCCGTCAGCAGCTTCATTCATCTAACTGAAGCTGTGAGGAGTTGAGCTGCAACCTGCAGCTTCTTCTTGTCTTTAGGAGACAAAATCAGAGGGCAAGTGGTTCTAGAAGAGGTTTGATCCCCCCCCCCCCCAAAGATAGCTTTAAAACCTGACAGGCAAGAGTGCATGGGATCATGCCCTAGGTGCAAATGATGAGTGGCTTGATCAGCCTCCATTTTTTCCCTCTTACTTACTTCTACTTTTCATATTACCTGGTTATCTGCATTTTATCCCAATTTCCACAAAGAGCTGCCCCTCCATTCTTTGTCCACCTCCTGGTTTGAGGTTTTGGCCCTGAAACTTTAGATAATTGGACGCTGCTGACTCTGTTTGTATATGTAGTATATTTAAAATTCCTTGTGAATCTTGTGTAGCGTAATCACAGGGAGACAGAACTGATGTACCTTTGAGATTGGTGTGGCAGAGACAGTTTAACAATATTCAAAGAAAATCCACACCTACTGAAATTCTGGCTTCTGCATAGATGTGGGATCTCCGTTTTTCTTGTGGCCACCTTAATCCTTTGGCAGGACCAGACATTTAATCCAAATCTCAGTTGTCAGCCCAAATGAATCCTTCTCTTTGATGCAACATAAACAGGACTTAATTATAAACTGACATTATAGTGGCAGTAGCTACCATTTAGCTAAGGTTGATGAGCTGTTTTCATATTATTTCCTCCATAGAAACACACTCTAGAGACTGCTGTTTGGTTTTTCTCAAGCTTCCAATTACAGCCATTACTCACTGATACTGCAGTTCTTCTTCTCCATCCTGCCACCTTCTGAAAGATTCAGATTTCTCCTTGTGCTTTTTACCAAAATGAACAGTATGCCATGGCAATTATGGGGTGAGGATTTGAGTTTTCTACCCCTCATAGGAATAGATTTTGGTGGAATGCATTTGATTCTGGAATGTGTTCCCCAGAGGAAAACTGACCATTGGTCCAACAATATTGTGCAGGATCTTCCCCTTCTTCCTTTAGGAATGAGTGTGGTTTCCTTAGAGATGAATACAAAGTTTTCTTGCTATGAAACTACATGATGGGAAAAGGTAGGTGGAATTTGCAGCAACTACTGTGGTTGCACATGATGGAAGCCCTACTGTGGTTTAAAAATGGTGCCAATGCAAACTTCTTAAAATTTTATCAAGGCTTTTGTTCCAGCTATCTAGCGCTGGGACACTTCCCAGCTACTGACAGTTCTGGGGCAGTGGAATCTTTATCTGCTTGACATGTGGAAAAAAATGGAGTCTCTTGGGCAAGAACAATATTGTTGCCTGGTCACTGCTGGGAGGCTTCCTGGCTACCTTGGCACTGACTGTCTGGTGATGTTGTTCTTGCCCAGGGAAGGGGGTTCGGCTCCAATACTGTTTTTGCCACATGTCAGGTGGGCAAGGAGTCTCAACTGTTGCCCCAACCCCAGTATTGTCAGTAGCTGGGAAGCCTCTCGGAACTGGCAGGCCAGCAACTACACATCCTACTTTAATGTGAAAATTTGTGTTAAAACAAGATGTATGTTGCATGCGGGTCCATACTTATTTGTAGATGATCCACAGTAAAAACCTTATTGCAAATGTGTAGTTCATGCCCAGAAGTTAGTTTTGTCTGTAATAAGTTAAAGGTTAATGTTGCTGTTGCATGTTTTTATTATTTATACCTGTTTTTCCCCCAAATCTTTTTTTCTTACCTTAAGGTGTTTTTAAATTTGGATTTTCTACTCTCATGTCTGGGAAAAGATGTCTATATGATTCTAACTGTAATAGAAGCAGAGAAATTCCCGCAGAGAAAAGCCCTTTGGCAACAAAAGTGGACATTATATTGTAAAAGAAATTCAGGCCACAGATCCAATTCTTCTCAAACATGGGTACCCCTTGATGCCCCTTTAGTACCTTAAGGTCTACCCCATGTAAACATTCAATGAAAGTTTCATTCTTTGATTCTCAAAAAAGAAGAAAAACTCTGTCTAGGACTAAATTCATGAAGTGAAACTTCGTTTCCTCAAATATGGGTCATTTGGTCTGGACTATAAAGATTGTGTAAGTGTCAACATGATGCAGCTCTGTTTTTTGTGAATGCTGATTGGCACTATTGAAGCTTGTGTTTTATTTCAGATCTTCTATATCCTTGTTGATATGCTATATAGAGAGTGGAATTGTAAGTGGATATAGGGTACATTAGTGTGCCAATGATATCTGTACAGTTCACCCTCCTCATGAATATTTATGTTGAAATTTGCATGCACCAATAGGAGTTGGTGATGGGTGAAGTGAAGAGGGGGAAAGAAAAGGAGAGAGAGGGAGAGTGAGAGGTTCAGAGTAGGTGGTTGAGAGTGGAGAAAGAAGGTTGTTTAGTTGAGAGTTAACAACATTGACTGGACTTTTATCACTTGTAACAATAAACAATTTCTGTTTGGTTCTTAAATGATACGTTGCCTGGACATATGTCGTTAATAGTGAACAATGTTGATGTAATCAACTGGTGGCAGCTGAACGACATGTAGCGTGCACCTTTGCTTGGTGAAACAACCAAGGGCCACAATATCAATAAAAGGGACTAATTTGTGGCCTGAATTTCGTTGCTTTTCTAGATATGTCTTTAACCATAATTTTCTGCTTTAAGCTAAAGGATTTTCCTCCTCTTTGGGAATTTAGAAGACTGGGAATTGGCGCTTCATGAGGTTGGCAACTGGATCTCTGTCAAGGCTGATTTACATGAGCTGAAGCACATGTATGAGAGACAAAGCCACTCATTCATTCACTGTGGTTTACTGATACATGTTGAAGCAGTTATTATCATTCTTACTATTAACCTCTGTTCATTCCTTTTAGACAAAACTTATGCATATTGGTAGAATAATTTGGTACTCTGATCTTGCAGTTTAAGAAAAGACCAAACAAAAGTGTGTGCATGTGCAGACACCATGCACATACATAGTGTCTGTCTGTCTCTGTCTCTGTCTCTGTCTCTGTCTGTCTGTCTGTCTGTCTGTCTCTCTCTCTCTCTCTCACACACACACACACACACACATACACACACACACACACACAGAGAGAGAGAGAGAGAGAGAGAGAGAGAGAAACACATATTTGGGATTTGTCCTGCACCTACTGTTTATCATGCCTTTTGGGAGTATTACTGATTACAGTGTCTTGGGAACAATGCAACACTGTTGGGCTTATCCAAGGCACTGTCCAGATGTTAGGCATGGCAAATTATAACTGTTACTGCTGCTGCTTATTGCAAACAAAATAGTAGCAGCCTGTTATCTCATAGAGCCCTTCTGTGCTAGGTAAAATAAAACCATGATATTCCAACCAACAGATGCTCTGCCAGAGGGATCACATTGTGTTTACAGGAGACAGAAGACCTCAAGTGGGAGTGAGAGGTGAGATGGTAACAAGACAATGACACTGGCCAGAAGTGAGGCTGTTGCCACCTGGTTCCATTGGCATCATAGAAGGATAGTGACCTTGGTAGAGATAAACTGGAGTCTACCTTTCAAGAGAACCTTACCACAGATACAATATGACAGACAGACAGAAACCTGTATTGTCATACTGTACAAAATTAAAACTCACTAAATGGCAGATAAAACATTCAACAGCTAATCTGTGGCAGGGAACAGCCAAATGCATATTTAGGGCTCGGCATTCTGCGACAGCACGCTGTGTCTCCTCTGCATGATGGAGTAGATGTATCTGGCTGTTATCAGGGTAAGTTATATAATAGTGCCACCTAGGAGGTGTCGAATTTTTCTCAGGTCTTCCCATCCAGAAGACAGGCGGATATCCTTATACAAGGTACCGTAGAACAACATATGCTTCAAGGATTCAACCACTCCCTGACCAGAAGGGCAGACTCTCAGTTCTGTGGGTAAACCCATATATCTGCCCTGTGCTACGTTCGAAGGTACAATATTGCACCTACCAAGGGTAAATGCCCATCGATCTTGTGGATGCTCTTGCGGATGATAGAGGTAATTCGGTCTTCTGCCATGGGAGAGGGGCAACTGAAAATATAGTGGGGAACAGACCCTTTATGCAACGCTATGCAGGCTTTGCCCCTCAATATCCAGAACTCTCTTTTTGATTGTATGGAATACCTTGGAAGGGGGTATTGAACCCAGCAGATCTGGTGACAATCCCAGGGTCTTGATTTTCTTGATAAATAGGGCCAAACCTTTTGGAAATAAGGGTTATTGTGGGTTTTTCAGGTTCTTTGGCTGTGTTCTGAAGGTTGTTCTTCCTAACATTTCGCCAGTCTCTGTGGCCGGCATCTTCAGAGGACAGGAGTAGCATCCTCAGAACATGGCCAAAGAACCCAAAAAACCCACAACAACCATTAGATCCCGGCCGTGAAAGCCTTCGCGAATACTTTTGGAAATACATTGTCAGAAAGGAGTGCTTGGAATAGGATGTCCTGGGCGAAGAAGAAACAGATTCTGATCCAGTATTTAAAGAATCTGAGCCAAGCCAGGGTCTCAATCCTGCCTTCATGGCATAAAGTTGCATAAGAGACACAATGGGGCAGGCCAAAGATTTTTGTACAGGAATGTTGATTGGACCCTTTCCACAGAGCTGTGGAATGCAGACATCCAGATGGGGACACCATAAAGAAGCTGTGCTGCTGGTTTGGCATTAAAAATCTGCAGCGCAGCAGGGATGTACGAGTGGCCGCAAGTACGATGGAAGCGTAAGATAGCCTGCGCTGAGAGCTTTGCTGTCTTAATCGCTGTCTGCTGGTGAGTTGACCAAGTGTATCTGTAATGAAGATAGACACCCAAGTACTTAAACTCTCTGACCTGCTGGATAGAGGTCCCATTGAAAGACCAAGAAAAGAGTTTCCATGCTTTGCCAAAGACTATAATTTTAGATTTCTCGAAATTTAGTTGGAGCTTATTGCGTATCAGGTAGTCATGGCAACCGCTAACTAGCCGCTTTAGGCCTACCCTTGTCCAGGACAGGAGAACCATGTCATCTGCATATAATAGAATTGGAATTTGTATATGGCCTAGTTTGGGGCTATGGCCATTGATACTATGTAGGAGTGGGACAAGATCATTAATAAATAAGTTAAACAGAGTTGGCGCCAGAAGACAGCCTTGCTTCACTCCTCTGTTGGAGAAAATCTGATTAGAAAGGGCCCCCTGCATTGGCATTTTTATGCGACAGGTAGAGCCCGCATGGAGTTTTCGGATTAGAAAGAGGAGCATCCTACCAATGCCCAGCCTAGAGAGCTTTAGTCATAAGATATCTCTGTCTATGGAATCAAAGGCCCCTTTTAGGTCTAAGAAAGCTGCAAACAGATGAGTGTTACGCTGTGAAGTGTATTTGGAGATCAGATGGGTTAAGATCATACAATGGTCTAGTGTAGACTTTCCTGCCTTAAAACCCGCTTGTTCAGGACCCAGGATATCTCGGTCTAGAAGCCAGTCTTGTAATTTTTGGAGTAAGTAGCTGACGTACAACTTTCCAGTGATGGTAAGAAGGCTTATTGGTCTATAATTTGCAGGGGATTTATTATCACCCTACTTATGGATGGGAATCATTATGGCCTGTATCTGTGCTTTTGGCATTATACCAGATCGATTGACAGAAGTAAATAGAACAGCAAGAACAGGCACGCACCAAACGGGGCCAGCCTTTAGCAGTTCCAGAGGAAGGGCATCAGGTCCCAGTGCCTTTCCTGTTCTAAGGTTTTTGAGTCCTATGAGTTTTTTTAATTTTGCTAGTTGTGACTGGGGATCATTCTGGGAGATCTCTGGGTAGGAGCAGATCGGTTGGCACTGTGGGCTTGCAGCTATCATAAAAAGTGGCCAAGAAGTGCTGTTCCCATGTCCCAGCGTATACTTGCCTGGCAGGGGAGATACCTTGATACATTATGAAGTCAGTGTGAAAACTAGAAGTAAAGCCATTTATTTCTTTTGCAGAGAATACAAATACTGTTTCAATCTCCATTGTGCAAATTATGAAAACAGACAAACAGAGCCACAAGATAGGGGAAGGCCTGGCCAAAGTTATTGCTTCTTCCATTCACTGTTTTGGAAACCCACTGTACTATGAATTAGGAACTGAGTTATTTTACGCTGCTTCACTATTCTGAAACTTGTTTCTGATTCAGTGTTGTGGAAACTGTTCAATTTTTGATGTGCACCCCCTCCCCCAGCTTCTGTGCTTTTAACAAACATAGACCTGGTCACTTCATTTCCCTGTCCAGAAAAACATTGCATGTTAAATCTCTGCCCTGATGAAGATGTTAATGGCTCAGAACGTCTGTCAAGAGAACAACCTTAAGATTTTACTTATCTGCCAGAAAAGTTTGATCATGACTCATGTGAAACATTCGCTTTCGTATCATGGAGTGCAAAGGTTATTATTTAGGAGTTAGGTTTAGCAGTGCTTGTAGATATTGTGATACACGAGGGGGAAGCTAAAGGGCCACCTCTCCAAGTGCCCTGTTTTGAACTGTGGTATCCAATCTGAGCAGTGTAGTTTGAGCCTTACATTTTCAGTGTTTGAAATAGGAGACGTGGGGTTGTCCTTAATGTTAGGGACAGTGAGATGAATACCTCAGGTGGCAGATGCTGAGAGGATAATGGTGTCATATTTCCCAGATGTTCTTCCTGAATTTCCTCTCTGTTTCCCCTCTTTTGTAGACCAAAGTTTTGTCTGTCCTGTTTTTTTTAAAGAGAAGGGTGGGATTTAAATATATAAATAAATATGTATATATATGTTTTAATTGATTATTTAATGGCCCAAATCCCATTGTTAGTTTACACATGTATAAAGGAAAGTGCATAACTTTTGCCAGCCATATTCTGCTTATTAACAAGGCGCTCATTGTATTTTTGGGTGCATGCCTGATCACATGACCCAGGAGCACAACTAGTATCTCAGTTATGAAAGGCATTTTGCTCCCAAGACCTATGCAGTTTTGCTATGCAAATACAAATTGGCAATAGGATTCTGCCTGCATTTAAATTTTAATATGGTTTTAATGCTTTTTAAATTTGGAACATTTTTATTTCATCTATCTCCACGAAGTCCTACTCTTCAGGCAAACATTTCTGACAGGCTGCCTGAGTGGGATTTTTTAAATGGATCATTGTACCTTACTTCTTTGAATGTACAGTATGTTGGTGTTGCTTATGTACACTACACTTAGTGTAATATTTGTTTGATCGTTTTTAGTTTTTGTATGCTCACTGTTGTTAGCTTTAATAACAACAGTGAGCATACAACAGTGAGCATACATAACATGTCTTTTAAAGATGTAAGCTGCCTGGGGTTCTTTTTAAGGAGAAAGGCAGGGTAAAACATTTTAAATCCATAAATTAAATAAATTATTAAGACATGGGGCTGATGCTGGATTCTCAAGGACTATGCCAGTGGAACCTAAACTCTGGTAAGGTAAAGGTAAAGGTTCCCCTTGACAATTTTTGTCCAGTCGTGTTTGACTCTAGGGGGTGGTGCTCATCCCCGTTTACAGGCCATAGAGCCAGCGTTTGTCCGAAGACAATCTTCCTTGGTCACATGGCCAGTGCAACTTAGACACGGAACGCTGTTACCTTCCCACTGAGGTGGTCCCTATTGATCTACTTGCATTTGCATGCTTTCGAACCGCTAGGTTGGCGGGAGCTGGGACAAGTGATGGGCGCTCACTCTGTCGCGTGGATTCGATCTTACGAGTGCTTGGTCTTCTGACCCTGCAGCACAGGCTTCTGCGGTTTAGCCCGCAGCGCCACCATGTCCCTGTCAAACTCTGGTAGGTTCAACCAACCTTGGAAAGGCTTCCAATATGACCTCAATGAACTGCTTGACCGCCCTCCAAGGAACAACCTGGCTAAGAGACTCACCATCAAAAGGTTGAACACTAAGTGGTGACCACAGCCACTAAGAACATAATGATCTCAATTGGTGGAGGGTCTACCCACACTGCTGAAGTAATGGCTCTTCAAGCTATTCATTATATACTGTTTCAAGAAATCATTAGCTTTTGGAAATGATATGTTAAGTGCAAGGGCCTTTCTTATTTTTGATTATGGCCAAACACTTATGCCCATAACAAAATGTTCACACAACTGCTTCCCATGAGCCACATCACTCGATTGTGACGGAAGTTTGAATAAAATGTAAGGGACTGGCCTTATGCCCAGGGAGCATGCAAACAATTCTGCAGGGCTAGACAGTGAGAAGATAATGGAAGAGGCAAATAGTGTGGTAATCTTGACCCTTTAGAAAACCCGGTGTTGTGGGGAAAGCCAGGTGGTCCACAAGTGCAGTTTAGCTGGGTGGGAAATGGAATTACCTCACCCTGTTTGCTGGCTTCCAAATTTGCTTTATATGCTGTAATAAAACACAGCTGCCCCCCATATGCTTAGCATGTGTTTCTTCAGTAACTGGAGTATCTTCTTTCAGATACAGCTGTATACAAACAATTCCACAATATTTTTTGAGGCTCACAGCTAGTGCTACTATTATGCAGAAGGAGGTGAATGACTCAGGTTTCAGATGTTGGGTGAACAGTGGTGACATCTTTCCAACTTCCCACCTGTTCCCCTTTGTTCAAAGGCCAAGCTGTGCTTGGGACACAAGCTGTTCTCAACCTCCTAAGCAGCCCGGTTGCATCAAGTGAGCTGGAGGATGCCAAGTGGGTGGGGATTGTGCGCCTTTGCTTGTTTGTACACCACTCACATTCATGTGAATCCACTAACTAGGTACCGTATTTCCCCGAAACTAAGACAGGGTCTTATATTAATTTTTGCTCCAAAAATGTATTAGGGCTTATTTTCAGGGGTTGTTTTATTTTTTTCATGTACAGCCATCTACATTTATTCAAATACAGTAACGTCATTTTCTGGTTAATACATCCTGCATCCTGAAAAATCACCTGAAAATATGCCCTAGTCTGATTTTTCAGGATGCTCGTAATATAAGCTCCACCCCCAAAATAACCCCCTTTAAGTGAAACCCTGCCCTCCACCATTGTGCAGCATTGTGTAGTAGTTTCCCCGAAACAGGGTAGTTGAATGAATGAATGAATGAATGAATGAATGAATGAATGAATGAATGAATGAATGAATGAATGAATGAATGACCCATTTCCAGGGGTTCCACTGCCAGTGTAATCCTCTGTGTGTATGTGTCATCCTTCACCTCTGAAAGCAAAATGTCTGACTGAGTCAGCCTGGCTGAGACCAGTAGGGAATCCATTTATCTGCTTGAGGTCCACCCCTTGTAAGTGAGGATTTTTTTTTTAAAAAAGGAATTAACCAGCTGGGCATGGTTCACCTTGCTAAGTGAATGGGGAATATGCAAAAGAAAAGCCTCTTCCTCCAAAAAAAGAAAAAAAGAAAGAAAGAAAGAAAAGAAGAAGAAGAAGAAGAAGAAGAAGAAGAAGAAGAAGAAGAAGAAGAAGAAGAAGAAGAAGAAGAAGAAGGGAGCCATGCCTTTAAAAACCAGCCTGTTTATCTGTTTCTTTTTTCCCCTCCCAGTCCATCATGCAGGTACATGCCAGGCAAATCCCCAGGCTCGGGTGCTGATCCTGCTGAGATTGGCCGCTGGCACACAGACTTGTTTACTCAGGAGCTGTGCTTTCCTGCTTAACACCTGTGTGCTTCCTAACAGGAATTTCCCCTGGGAAAAAGGGGGAGGGGACAATATTTTTGAAGGTGTTATTGGGAAAGGCACAGCTTAACTCAGATGGATCACCAGGTGCTGCAATTCTTTTCTTGTGTCTTGACAAGTATTTGGATGCATCTGATTCCACCTATGTCTTCCTTTTAATGTGGCAAGGTTTTGATGTTCCCAGTTTTCAGTACCAAGGGCTGCCTGCTTTCAGCTCATGAAAAAGAAGGCAGGCCATTTGCAGTTCTAAACAATGGATTTATCATTTCAGAAAGTGGGAGGGCTTTGAAGCTGCATCCTGATCCAAAAGTTTGTGGCTCATTTAGTAATCTCTACTAATAAACCTGCTGTCCTTGCCCTCATCTAATAACTGTTTATCTAATCCTCCTCTGCATTCCATTTGTTTGCCTCAGTTTAGAGCCCCACCTTTGCTATTGTGATACACAAAAGAAGGGCCTGCCCATGCAAAGTCCCTGTATGCACACCTTTGCCCCATATCCTTTGGAGTACATGAGGACATTTTTGTGGACAAGGGAGTTCTGTGGGAATACTGGAATGTTTCTGCTTAGAATAAATTACCAGATTGGGAGAAGGGATTCATAAAATCTAACTCGTCCCATCCATGCTTCTGTCTTGCTGCCCTTTCATAGCTGCATCTAGTAGTTCATAGTTTTGCAAGTAATAATATAGAAGTGCCCAAAATTGTAAGAGTGCAACTGAACAGAACCCTGGGAGGTGCGGAAAGTTTTGCTCAGAATGTTAGGAGGATGGGCCATCCTGGAAGAATTTCTTGAACCATGACGCATGAAGCATACAATGGAATTTTTGGTAGGTGGGTCAGCAGAAAAAGATGTAAGATCTTACAATTCTCTGTCAGTCCCTTCTGTGCTCGTTAAAAGGAGTTCAAACAGTGGGACCCTTTATTCTGTAAAAGGCTTCCATTGTTTGTTTCTTCAGCTGAGACAGGAAATCTAGCATTACAATATGTGGATTCCTATTGGTTGAACAGTATTTAGGAATGAGGATATAACTTTCCCATGTTACAGTGTTTTAAGTGGTTTGAAAAGCTGCATCTGCTAAAGTTCCAATATTTGTTGACTATTTAATGTTCACATATTGTACAGCATAGTTTCCAATCATGGGAGTTCCGTAAGCGCGTGCGTTGAGCTGGATGTGCTTACAGGCTTCTCTGCACACCTTCATTCTGAGCGCAGGAATGTCTGGGTGACAACATGGGAGAGGGGCTTATTTGTACCTTTACCCTGATTAGTAGTCACCCTGCTCTTGCCCACAGTGTCTGAATAGGGTCATAATATGTTGCATACTTTTATTTGCTTCAAGTCTGGTTTGCTGTGCAAAAAGTTAATAATAATAATAATAATATAATTTATTGTCATTGTAAGTATATACACAGTATACCATACAACGAAATTCACAATATCACAGTTTCTGATAGAATGTGTTTCCCATAATGCAGTGAAACCAAGGGGGACCCACATGATCCTTACACAAATTCCAGAACCCTGGGTGTATAATATCTTTACTAGGGCGTTAAAATATTTAGAACAGGGCAGCTTTTGAGTCCAGCAAGATCATGTATCAGCCCGGGTGCTGTTGAACGTGAGGGGTAGGAGAAGAGTCAGAAAAAGTCAAATCCTTCTGACCAGCTGTTGCAGGATCAGCATCTGAGCTGAAGTAATATCCCATGATGGAAACAGCAGCAAGCTTGTTGCATCAGCTCAAGGTATGTGGTTTCACCCCAGGCAGTGCACAATGAATTGTCTTTCCCCTTCTGTACAGAGAATAGGTTGCCAATCACATGATACATTCTCCATTGCCTTGCCTTGAAGCATACACCATCTGTTTGCCTTCGCAAGTCTCTGCTTTCCGCTCTGTATTCTTATAATTTATGTAATTTCTAGTTCCTTGGTAAATTTCCCAGGAGATAATTCCACAAGGAACAGAGAACTTGGCTAAAAGGCTCTGAAAATGACCTGGATGTACAGGCAGGTTAGTGGCTGTACCTCCACTCACCTGGATGTGGGGATACACACATACCCATGTCCTGAGTCAGCTAGGGTTGCACTTGTGGTTGTGCTACAGAATAGTTCAGGAGTGCCACCTTTTTTCAAGGCAGTATATGTAGTTCTTCTCTTACCCTTTTCATTTTATTCTCATAATAGCCCTGCAAAGCAGGTCAGACTGAGAGCAGGTAATGAGTCCCAGGTTACCCAGTGAGTTCTAGTCAAATAGGAACTTGAATTATTGAATCACACAATAATTGATTTGGAAGGGGCCTGTAAGGCCATTGAGTCCAACCCTTTGCTCAATGCTGGAATCCAAAGCAGAAGAGATATGACAGAAGGTTGTCCAATTTTCTCTTCAGTGACTCTAGCATTGATACTCCTTCATCCTAGTTCAGCGTTCAAATTCCTACAATGCCATGTCACTGAAAAGCTGTTTACAGTAACCAATACAGTCAAAAGATAATCTTATATATTCTATGTGTATGTGTGTAGACTAACTAAACATTTCCTGACATTTTAGACTGGTACTGGTGATGTAGGAATGGGAGAGAGCATTTTGCTTATTAATGGTGGTTTGCTCTTTGGCCAGAAATTATTGGATACAGATGATTAGTAACATTAATACTATTGTAGACCAATAAGTCACAGCTAAACTGCATGCTTTATACCACTGTGGCACAGATGTCAGATTTAACAGCAGCTTGTACAGTAGTTTACTGTTTACATGTTGGCAGACTCCATGGATACCATCAACAGAGCAATGAAAAAAGATGTGGTTCTGTATGTTTATGAATCAGTACATCTAGTTACAAGGTGCTGTGGCACAGATGTCAGGATTCTACTGAGACATCTGGAACACCTCCCCAAAACTGTCTCTATTTCATAGTTATTGGACTATATAAAAATCAAATGAAAATACTACTTTGGATATATTATCTCTGTATTTAATACTATGTTATTGTAGAAATCACAGAATCATAAAACTGTAGAGTTGGAAGGGATCATTTAGTTCAACTTCCTGCTAATAGAAAAAAAATCCACAACTATTCTTCAAAGGTGATTTTTCAATCTCTTCTAAAAAAAATTCAACAAAGGAGAATTCACCACCTCACAAGCAGTCAGTTCTGCTGCTGAAAAGCTCTTACCATCAGGAAGTTATTCCTTATGTTTAGTTGAAATCTCCTTCTGATTTGAAGAATCCATCAGTTTGGGTTCGTTTGCTAAAAATGAGCTGCATCTTCCATAGAAAAGCACTTTAAATACGGGATGTCAGCAATCATATCACATTCAATTTTCTCTTGTGGGATAAACATGCCCAACTCACTATACTGTTCCTCACAAGACTCTGTACCCTTTGCTGTCTTGGATGCCCTCGTCTGAACATGTTTCAACTTGCCAATATCTAGAAATGGACAAAGTACTCCAAGGGAGATCTAATGAAAGCCAATTGAGTAATACTATTATTTTTTATTATGCTGTCAAATAAAAACATAGAATCATAGAGTAGTGAAGTTGAAAGGGGCCTATAAGGCCATCAAGTCCAATCCCTTGCTCAATGCAGGTATACAAATCAAAATATTTCTGCTGGGTGGTTGTCTTAAGTTTCTCTTGAATGCCTCCGGTGTTGGAGCACTCAGCACCTCTTGAGGTAATTGGTTTCATTGCTGTACTGCTCTAATAGTTAGGAAGTTTTTCCTGATATTAAGTCAAAATCTTACTTCCTGTAACTTGAGCCCATTGTTGCATGCCCTGCGCTCTGGGACGATCGAGAATAGATTCTGCCCCTCCTCTGTATGGCAGCCTTTCAATTATTTGAAAAGTGTTACCATATCACTCCTCTGTCTTATTTTCTCAAGTCTAAACATACACAGTTCTTTCAGTCTTTCCTAATAAGGCTTGGTTTCCAGCCCACTGATAATTCTTGTTGCCCTCCTCTGAACTTGTTCTAATTTGTCAGCAACCTTCTTGAAGTGTGGTGTCCAGAACCGGACACAATACTCAAGGTGAGGCCGAACCAGTGCTGAATAGAGGGGAACTAGGACCTTGCAGGATTTGGAAACTATATTTCTGTTAATGCAGCCTAAAACAGCATTTGCCATTTTTGTAGCCGCATCACACTGTTGGCTCATATTCAGCTCTACAACAATTCCAATACCTGTATCCTTCTCGCTTGTAGTATTGCTGAGCCAGATATCCCCCATCTTGTAATTGTGCATTTCTTTCGGTACTTTGCACTTATCCCTGTTGAATCTTATTCTGTTGTTTTCAGCCCAGTGCTCCAGCCTATCAAGATCATTTTGAATTTTGTTCCTGTCTTCCAGGGTATTAGCTATTCCACCCAATTTTGTCATCAGCAAATTTGACAAGCATTCCCTGCACTCCCTCATCCAAGTCATTAATAAAAATGTTGAACAGCACCAGGCCCAGGACTGAGCCTTGGGTTACCCCACTTGTTACCTCCTCCCAGTCAGAGAAGGAGCCCATTAATCATCACTCTCTGAGTATGATTCTCTAGCCAATGACTTTTTAAAAGGAGGACATTATTTCCCATTAATCACAATAGGATTTGCTTCCTGGCCAATCAGCAAAAACAAAATCAAACAAAACCAGCCTAGACACAGTTGATTCTAAATGACTAACACAGTCAACATGAATTAGAGCCTTGTGGTGCAGTGGTTAAACCGCTGTACTGCAGTCAAAACTGTGCTCACGACCTGGGGTTCAGTCCCAGGTAGCGGCTCAAGGTTGACTCAGCCTTCTATCCTTCCGAGGTCGGTAAAATGAGTACCCAGCTTGCTGGGGGGGGGGCAATGTGTAGCCTGCATAATTAACTTGTAAACCACCAGAGAGTGCTTGAAGCGCTATGGGGCGGTATATAAGCAGCACGCTTTGCTTTTTGCTTCTTACCTAGCTGCAGATCTGAACAGACTTCAAAGATGTTCAATTTAGTGCAATAATTTAACCAGGGAGTTACCACAATATGGGTACAGCTGGGTCAGACTATATGTGCAGGAGGTTTCAGAAGTAGCCTCCTGGTCTCAACTGGCTAGAGTTTGACACAGTGAATTTAATGTTTACTCATAGATTTCCAAAGAGTCATACATAAATAAGAACCACTTGGGGTGCTCATGTAGAGCACATCTGAAGGGGCAGTTTCTACCAAAAAATAGTTGCATGGGTACCAAGTAGTGCAGCACACAGCACACTTCCAAAGATGCCTTCTTGTTCACCTTGACTAATTCAGTGGACTAATTCTGACTGAGAGTCTCTCTCACAGTCAGAAAGCTATAGCTAGACCTTGGCTGGAACTTACGGCGTAGCACTTTCAGGCATTCTGTGTCAAGAAAAGCATTAATGATATGATTTCAGGATGAGCTGCATTCTAATTATTCTGAACACAAGGCTTGAGGTTTTGTTTCGTTTCATGGGAAAGGCTTTAATTATTGGTTATGTTGGTGCAAGTCTTGGGAATTCAGCAAACTATCTAGATAATGCAGCAGCAGTTCTTTTTCTCTTCCTTGTGCCACACCCATTTGAAAACTCTCCAGTGTTGCTTTAGAGTTGGAAATCCTGACCAAATAACTCACATACTCACTTGGAGTTTGCAGCGCAAAGCAGACATAGAACTGGGGTAGAACCTTTGAGGGGCTACCAAACTTTAGGCGGCATCTTGCCCTTGGAGCGTCACCCTCAACATGCAGGTTTTCTTTTCGGTGACATCTAGCCTTCTGTGCCTTCTTGATACCATTCACAAAGGCAGCAAATGCTTTCAGAAATAGGTGTGTAGGAAGCTGATAGGAGCAGAGTTTGAGAAAATAAGTTTTGGAATTACAGCTGTCAGACTTGAGAGTTGTTGGCTGGGGGATTCTCGTAGTCCAGAAAAGGAAGACATTCTGATCTCTCAACAAGAGTCCAGCATGCATTCATACTTTATGGCATCAGCAGACTGATGAGGTTCATTAGGGTAATCCAGAGGGGCCACAGAAAAGGATGGAAACAAACCTACAGAGAGGAAATGGTGTTACTGATTAACTAGGGTAATGATTCTCAGTAAGAGATACGAAGGGTCATTAATAGGGGCTCAGACGCCAGGGAGTCCATCTGTGCCAAGCTCTTCAATCAAAGTGTTTTATTACAGCCACTATCCCTGCCATAGAACAGCAGGAGCAAATGCATGGTAGCCTGTCACTGATCATCTAAGACACCCCAGCTGTCATTAGCAATACACTCTAAATAGCTGCTTTGTTAGCAGAAGCTAGATTCAGGATATGCTTTCCTACAACTTTTGTAACCTGTAAGGGGAGCAACATCAGGAAACAGCATTTCTGGGAAAGGATAAGAAACTGAATATCATATCCCTGTGACTTTTGGGACTTAAAAAGTTTCAAATTTTGTATCCTACAGTGCTCTTTTTGCTGTATAACTTGCAGAATTTCTCAGGCAGAGAAACCTTACCATGCTCTGCATGATGGTTGCTGAAAAACTTACATGTCTCTCTGCATCATGAAGTTTTATTCATATCATTTACCTTTTGGAACCAATACAGAAACGTGGAAAAGTCTGGATCAGTTGTCTTTGTGATGTGATTCATTCCTTGGTTTTGAAAAAAAAAAAACTGTTAATGATCTGATGGCAGATGAAACTAAATGGAACAGTTTCACACACCTTAGGATTAGGTGAGAATCCACATAGAGCAAGCACCTATGCACTAACCCAGGTACCTGCAAAATACATGGAAGAATTCTGTCTTACTTCTTCCAAGTAGTGGTTTTCTAAAGTAAGTAATATAGCTACTAGTTCTAATTTCTAACTACTAGTTCTTTATGCATCAGTTATTTTAGAACTGTCAATTCCTTCCATGAAGAACAAAACAGAACAGTCAGATGCATCCTGACGGAGGTATTTCACTGATGTTTTCTCACCATAATACCATGAGTTTTTAAAGTTTTAATACTGCACAAATAAAGAGAGAGTTTTTCTTAGACACAGGTGTTATTCTCACAAGAACAAATATGATGTAGTATGAATGGGCTACAATGTGGGTGTACAAGAGGTTTGCCATGAAGAAAAGGTTTTACAATGCCATGGGAAAGAGATAGTTTCCTAAGAATAGTTAAGGCATGTCCACGTAACTATATCTGAAACCACTGTAGTGTGATTTTTTTGGTTAACATTCTCAGGTGGAAGAATATATAACCCAAGTTCACATTTTAGATTTAGTGTTTTCTTCATCAGGAATACCATTGACAGTGATATACAATACGTTGCTCTAATTTTTGTGGAAAAGGGGTATGAATGATCCCTACCCTTTTCAGGTTTATGCAGACAATGCAATGCCTATGATAATATTTCTCTTTAAAGAAGATCCCAAGCTTTTGTTTATTCCTCACCAAAACCTCTTAATCAGAGTTAACTCACATTCATTTTTGGTACACGTAAGCTGTTCTGAGTAGACGTACTGCCATGTTGGCAAGTTATGTGCAAAACAAGTGTGAACAGGAGCACAGAAGTGTGCCGTCCTCCACGAAAGAATCACAGAAAGAACATGAAGATTGTGCAGTGGGGGAGTTGATAAAGTTGGACGATGAAGGAACAGGAGTTACAAAGGCAGTGGAAGTGTTTCTGGTGGAAGAAAAAGAGAGAAGCCTCTGTGCTGCAAGGTCAGAAGACCAGCAGTTGTAAGATCGAATCCATGCAATGGAGTGAGCTCCCATCGCTTGTCCCAGCTTCTGCCAACCTAGCAGTTCGAAAGAATATAAAAATGCAACTAGATAAATAGGTACCACTATGGTGGGAAGGTAACAGTGTTCTGTGTTTAGTCGTGCTGGCCACGTGACCATGGAAGCTGTCTACGGACAAATGCTGGCTCTATGGCTTGGAAACGGGGATGAGCATTGCCCCCTAGAGTCGGACATGACTGGACTAAATGTCAAGGGGAATCTTTACCTATACCTAGAAGTGGTCACTATGTATCAATTCTACCTTCCTCACAGGGCCGTTGTGAGGATAAAGCAAGTTGTGCAAGGAAAAAGAGCAACATATACCACTCTGATGTCTTTGGAGGAAATATAGATGTGAATGCAAGTAAGAAATAAATTTGAGTCATCACAATTGCTGGAAAAACTAAGTGCTCAAGGATGATACCATAATGTGTAGATGTTCCAAAAAGTACGTGTTAATGATTTCAATGATGCGATGGTCTTATTCAGTAAAGTCAATGAAGTAAGTAATGAACATGGACTAAGAATGAATGTTAGGAAAGCCAAGTTCATGGTTAATCAATTAGTAAATAGCAAGGATCCTCAGAAATGCAGTAAAAGATTCAAAATGAAAGTGTTGAATGTGTTGACAGTTTGAAGCATCTTGGAATTTGATTGAAATAACAGTGACACAATGGAGATGCAATAGAACAGATGACCCAGAACAGCTTCCTAATGATGCATAATGTGCAACAAAACTTAAAATTGGCTTTGAGAATGAGTTTTGTACAATGCTGTGTATTCTTGGTTCTTCGTGGCCCCAGTGAATCTCATTGTGGGTAATCCGCACATGTGCAGAGCCTCATCGTAATGTTCTAGAGCTTCTGTGGTAGCAAAAAGATACACTAGAGCAGACCCCTCTCCCCTGGTATATGCACCTTGGTACCAAGGCTCTCTCTTCAGTTTCTTTCAACCGCTGCGTCGTTCCTTCTGCATGAAAACTGAAAATGAAAGAAAAGGAAAGTTATTCAATTTTCTTAAATTTTATCCTTAATATAACAGCTATTACTAATACTGTACTATATTTACAGACCAAGAAGAAATACGCTCCGGTCTTTTAGGGCCAAAGCAATTCCTCCCCCCTCCCCCAGTAACCGATCTTCGGTTCATGGCCTCTTCTGGCCTGTTGAAGTGCTGTGTAGCCTGCAGTAACAAGATTCCACTCTCAGACGGCCACGCTAAATGCCTTTTTTGCCTTGCTGAGGCTCATCAAACCTCATCATGTCCTCATTGCAAGAACTTTAGATGTGGGGTTCTCTGCAGCCATCTTTCTCAAATTAAGCTTTGGCTCTGGGAGCAATCTCTCCAGCCGGCTAAACCCATGGGTCAGCCTCCTTGCAAGTCCATATCCTACAGTAAAGCCATGAACAAAGCAGTTTCCGAGGTGGCGAAACAGCGCCTGTCAGCTACTCCATCTCACTTCAATTCCATGCCCTCCAAATCCACAGTCACATGAGTGCACAAAACCAAGCAGTCGAAGTCGAAGCCCTCGACAATAAAGAAAGCGCTAAAGAGGAAACAGTCCATGGACGCTTCCTCAGTACCTGAACCTTTGCTGCCGAAGAAGACTAAGTCCTCAAAATCAAAGCCTCTTCCAGTCGTCTCCCCGACTCCACAACCACCATATTTGGTCTGTATCAATTTTCTTTCAGACAAGGAACCACTTCCACCTCACCAACAGTCACCTTCGCAGTATCCCGAATGGGATCAGAGGATCAACTAACTGACAGCATCTCCTGACAGCCCACAATGTTCTTCGGGCTCTCTGAGTGTGTTCTCACCAATTGCCTCTCTAGGCCCACATGACGCTGAAACTCAGCCAGAGACTGTGCGTTACACTGTCCCAGTAGGCCTACCACCTCAGCCTCCAGCACATCAACATTGGCGTCAAGCCTCTAAGAGCATCCGCTTATCCTCACACGCGGAAAAGAATTGTGCTCAGCACCATCAACGGGATGCTCTTTGCCCTGATTGGTGCCCAATGGAAAGGCCCACCAGACATTAACTGCCAACTGGTCTTCCTGGTCCTGTGGCATGTCCAGAACATGTTGCTCTTCTTCAGGAGACTTCAGGATCAAAGCAATACTATCACAATTGCTCAGAGCCATCTGGCACTTCTTATTTGCCTGCTTCCAAAAAGTGCAAGCACATCAATCAATATTCCTTGGCCCTGGCATGTTCTCAGCACTGGCAAGTTATTACTTTCTGGCTCATCAGGAAGACCGTAACTGTCAAATGCCTCCATTGGCGGCATCTACGGCATTTCTGCACCTCTGCCACCTGGTCACAGCCATCCACATTCATCAACCATTATAGATTGGGCGTTTGGTAGAAATCTGACACTGCTTTTGGGCACGCTGTATTGTCATCTACCTTGGCCTGACACCCTCCTCTGGGTAAGACAGCTTGTTAGTCACCCACAGTGTGATTCACAGAAGCCATGAAGAACAACAACAGGTTACCTACCTCTGATTGTACTTCTGCTATATGGCATCAAATTATGAATTAAGGGGTTAACTCACTAGCTCCACATTGGTTAGTGTATACAGGCAACTAGAGAGGAGTACGAACCTTCAGTTTGGTGGCTCATGCTGGTTTGTTCATTGGCCACTTTGTTGTTCAGCACTTCCCAGCCCCACCTCCTCTGGTGGGCACCCACTCAGAGGAAGCACCTCAAGGAAGTGCCCAACACGTATTCTGCTGATAAATGTACTGCCATGAACTGGCAGTTTGTTGATTCATGCCCATCTCTACAGGCAATAAAAAAGCCATAGTAATATTTGAAAAGAGGATTTATTGAATAATTTTGAGAATTTCTTGCATTAACCAGTGAAGATGAACTACTGAAATGAGCAAGTCCAAGCAATATAAAATACAGAACGCTAGAATACTTGGGTCACACAATGAGAAACAGAAAGTACAGACACAGCTGTAATGAGAAACAGCTGATCATTTAAAGCAAAATAAATGGGAAAACAAGTGCAGGAAGGAGAAGAACTTATGGGCTAAACAGCTTGGAGACTGGTTTGAATGCAGCAGAACAGACTTGTTTTGGAGCTGTCATATTTGAAGTTAGAGTAGTCATGATGATGTCCAGTCTCCAGGAGGAGAGGAACAAGAAAATAAAAAAGTAATTCAAAGCATTTTAAAATTTGCATTTATCCTAATGGCTTTAGGATGAGTGCTCCGGAAACAGCTTTTGGAAGAACCTTGCATTTTGAAAACAGCATTTCTAAATTTGCCCTTTGCTTTACAGCCAAAGAAGGAAGAATATGTGCTTGGCTAGTGGCCAGAATAGCAGGCAGTTTTCTAAACTGCTGTAGTGATGCTTTCTGCTGGGATGATGTTGTGGTGCTGTTGCAGCATAATGGCAGCACGGCAGATCATGGGAAAAACACATGTGAAAGAAGAAAAAGGAAAGGCATCATGCCCAGTTCCCTGTGGAGAGGCAAGGTGTTCACTCACCAGCTCCACATTGGTTAGTGTATACAGTCTGCGCCATACTGCAACACAAGCAAAGACCAGGCATAATTCAAAGAGCTCCTGCTTATAGAATACATTTGAACTGAAGTGATTCATGTAATTGTACCATACTGTCAAAGCCAGCCCAAGTGATTTTGGTGCTTGAGGCAAATGTTGTCATAGCATCATAGAATAATGAAGTTGGAAGGGGCCTATAAGGCCATCAGGTCCAACCCCCTGCTCAATGCAGGAATACAATCAAAGGATATCTGCCAGGTGGTTGTCTAAGTTTCTCTGTAATGTCTATAGTGTTGGAGTTGTTGTTATTTAGTTGTTAAGTTGTGTCCGGCTCTTTGTGACCCCATGGACCAGAGCACGCCAGGCCCTCCTGTCTTCCACTGCCTCCCTTAATGTTGGAGTACTCACTACTAATCTTGAGGTATTCAACCAAAATCTGGCTTCCTGTAACTTGAGCCCATTGTTGTCTGTCCTGCACTTTGGGATGATTGAGAACAGAACCTGCCCCTCCTCCCACACATACCCATATCAAGGTGCATAATTACACACAGCCAACCCAATTAGTTTGGCACAAGTTAGAGAAATTCCTGCAACAATCCCAGCCACCTTCTCCGTGTTATAGTAGAAGTACAACAACTAAGGACACATTAATTTGGAATAGCCTGGCCATAGTAGCCCATATTCAGATAACTTCTGATTTAAATTACTGTCATGTGCTCTGTGTGTGGCTTTTCTTGAAGATGGTCTGGAGGCTGTAGTTGATAAAAAATGTTGTTGCCCCCATCTTGACAGAGAAAGCGAAAGGTGAGCGCACATTTTGAAATCATCAGACTGGCTGCCAGTGGGCATAATATGAGATGATTGTACAGATATAAAAAATCCTGAACATCCCGGGATCCAGGCACTTAAAGGACAAACTTTTTCACTGTGTCCTGGAGCTGCATGACTTATGGGTCTTCCAGATGCAATGGGCTTTCCTGGTGGGAGCACTCTTCCAGTAATTCTTTTTTTCTCCTTGATATTGTGTTTTATGCATCAACCAAAAATATATACATTTTGGTAGGCTTTTATTTGTGCTTGGTGCTCAATGGTATTTTTTGATTTGTTAGATACTTGTGATTTTAGAATTCCTGTGAAGAAGAATGGGATTAAAATCAAATCTATTTTTTTAAAAAAGTATGATAATGATTTGCCACCCTTCAGTGATAGCCAAAATCTGCTGCTTGAGGTGTCTGTCTTACCATGGTGGGGCTAGCCTTGAAAACTGCATACCACAAATACTACTGGTCCTGAAGAGGTTGCGGTGTTTGCTTTTTTTCAGCCTGTTGGCCAACTGTTTAATTATTTTTTTCTAAAGAAAAAAGAAAAAGCTTACACCGAAACAAATTTGTTAGTCTCTAAGATGCTATAATATTTTGTTCTCCTTTTCCTCCCCCTGCTTCCTCTCCACTTTTTGGGGATAACATTTTGGTCTGAGATTACTGTCAATATTACCTGGAGGTACCTTTTCCTCTGTAGCTGCACTTACACCTGTACCTACATCTTGCACAGAGCTTAATGTGTATAATAAAGAGAAGGTTCTTAGAATAATAGGCTATGGTAAGGGCCAGCCCTACCATTTGACAAAGTGAAGCAGTTGCCTAAGGCAATAATGTTAGGAGGCAACAACAGGGTACAGGAGGAAGCTGTGTGTTAGATAGCCTGCTCTGTGCCCCCTAAGCTAGTCTGCTGCCTTCAAGGGTAGTGAAAAAAGCTGTCCTGTCACCGGTGTTGAAGACTCAGCTACCAGGAGAGCTGGCCTTTGTACACAAAAAGGGGAAGAGGTGCTGTGCTGTGCCAACTTGCTATTTGCCTGTAAGCAAAATATCCTGATACAGTTCTGGGTATAGATGTGCAGGTGTGATTGCCAGCACTAGGAGACGTTTCATTTTTAAATTAGACATTCTAGAATTCCCAGGACATGCTTTTGTGGAGTCAAAGCCCACAGCAATACCTTTTCCAAGCTCTGCACCCTGCATGGTGTGTAATATGGGAGAGGTTCTTGGACTCAGGGACTATGGTGGAGTCCTGAAAGCTGGCTTGATTCTATGGAGCCAGGTTCCTCGAAGCACTCGAACTATTAATAGCAAGGTTAGCAAGCCTGAGGTGGAAGAAAGCTTTCCATTCAAAGCCTGAAGGGTTCCTGCTTTTGCTTATTTTCCACATACCTATGTAATCCTTCCTTTTAATGACAGTTTTCCAGCTGCTCAGGCTTTAAACTCTTCTCTTCCTCTTGAGGGTTTGGACACCATCGGTGGCAGAAGTTCACTGTGACAAAGGGAAATAACTTGGAAAGAGCAGGAGGTTTGTCTCTGCTCCAAGAGAATGGTCTTCTGAGCCAACATTCCTGGACAACTTTCCCTTTTACTCAGCTCCGGTTTGAAAAGTACCCTGTGTGGAAGGGACTTCCTTCTTGTGACTCACATGCTGGTCATACGCAGCAGTGACTCAGCAGAGTTGACACCCAGCCAAATGTTCTCACGGGATCTATAGCAGGAGGAGGAGGAGAGGAAAAGGGGAAATCAAGGACAAACAACATGGGTGGGGGAGGAAAGAAGCAGGCAGGAGGGAGACAGGCAGGGTGAGAAACAGAAAAAAGGAGGCACTGTAACACCATTTACACTTCACTCGCACTATTTTATGCAGGAAGCTGTTTTGTGTTAGGTCAGAATATTTAGCTATCTTAGCCCTGTCTTCTCAGCTACAGATGGCTATGACTTTCAGGCATAGGTTTGCCATCAAGTGCTATTCAATCCTTTCATAAAATCAAAGAAAGAAAATCATATTAATCTATAAGAATACAGTACAACCAGACCAGTATTTAGGCAGGCAATACCTATATTAGGAACAATTAACATTTCACAGATGTGAGCAGGCTTGCAGGTTCTCCAGAACTCTTGATTTAGTCCAGTGATGGTGAACCTATGGCACGCGTGCCATAGCTGGCACTCAAAGCCCTCTGTGTGGGCATGCGAGCCGTAAGTCGCCATTGAGAAATACCTACCCGTCCTCCGATCCTGAATTTTGGCACTTTGCTCTGCTGGTGCAGTGGTCCAGTGGAGGGGTGCAATGGTGGCCATTACTTGTCTAGCCCGATGGGGGATTGGAGGACCAGTAAGTATTTCTCTGTTAATACTGCCCCTGGGGGGGGGGGAAACAAGCATTTAACTCTTGCAATGTAGGGGCAGTTGATTTTTTCCCCCCCTAAACTAAACCCTCAGTACAGTATTCAGGTTTAATTGCAGTGTTGTTGGCACTTTGAAATAAATATGTTGGTTTTGTGTTGCAGTTTGGGCACTCAGGCTCAAAAAGGTTTGCCATTACTGACAGTCTGAGGAAGAGTTCTGGAAATTCGAAAGCTTGCACGCTTTTGTGGAATTTTGGTTCATCCTAATCAAAGGATTGCTTGCTTATTGCTTTAGGTTTTGTACAGACGCTTTTATCTGGAGATGGCAGGGATTGAATCTGGGTTGTTCTGCATGTAAAGCAAGTGTTTTTCCACAGAGACATCTTTGCATCATTTGTATTTTGGCAGCATTAAGTGTCTGAGGCCTTCAAGATATCTTACTGCTCTGGTTACAGCAGTAGAGCAACACTTTCATTACCATCCAAAGCCACCTTATTAAGGGAGTCTTCCCCACCCCTTTGCCAGCCTTTGTTTGTACTGAAACTCAGCTAGCTGCTTTGCTAGTTTCTGAAGGAAAATAGTTGATGGTTGCCTAGCAACAGTGGGTGTTCTTCTCAACATGGCACTTGGCTTAGCCCTTCTGTCCATGGCAGTTGCACTGTCCACTGGCACGGATGGATCTGCGTTAGCTTGTCCTTGTTGCAATCTGCTGTGGTTTGTATGAAGCCATTCAGAAATTGACTCTGTCTTCCTGTTCTCTGAATTTATCTTGTTGGAGTAAATATTGGAGAACTGTTGAGAAGCTAGTCACCACTCTCTGCTCAAAAACAGAATCCAATCTATGTAGCTCTGTAGCTTGGACCTTCTTACTACTCAGAGAAAAGAAAGGACTGTATAGTAGTATGTCTTTATTCTATGCAAGTTAGACTTATCAGAAAAAAGTCTTGGAAGACTGTTGAAGCTATGTGTGCTTGAGGGAAATGCCATCTTCTCTAAATTCATCATTAAGATAAAGTGCTGATTCTATCCTATAAAGCCCCAAGCAGCTTGCATCCAAGCTATCTCAAGGATCCTGTCTCACTTTATGAGCCCGTTTGGATGTTATGATTATCAGGAGAGGCCTTTCTCTTGATCTCACCACCTTCACAAGTGTGTTTCATGGGGACATGGGAGAGGGCCTTCTCTGGTGCTGCTCCCAGACTTTGGAGCTCAGACTGCCCCCATTTTTGCTGTCCTTCCACAAACAGGCAAAACCCTTTCTCTTCAGCCAAGCTTTGCCTCAGTGACTGCCTGCTTGAATGGGTATTCTAAATGGATTGTTGTGACTTACTGCTTTGAATTTGTTGTTGCTTTTGTTTACAATTTTTTTACTGTGGTATTTGCTTAGTCCTTTTTAATATTTGTATACCTACTGCTTTTAGCTTTAAATGTTGTCTTTTAATGATGTAAGCCACCTTGGATCCTTTCAGAGGAGAAAGGTGAGGTAAAAATATTTTAAATAAATAAGATGATCCCAGAGGACTTTTCCATGGTTGTGGCCTTATATCTTCTCAGGTTTCGTGATTTGGAGTCCAAGACAACAGAACAAAATGAGCTTGTTATAGCTTTGGGGACAACAAGAATGGTGGGTTTTGTGATTCAGTTATCAGTCTCCCTTTTTTGGTTGGTAAGACAGTCAGTTTCTTTCTTTGTGCAGGTTGTCCTTCAGGGGTGGCTGAACAAGTAAAGAACCATTTCCTAATACCCCAAAGATGCAGGTGATCCAAATTTCACTAGAGTAGTTGGCACAAGAACTACCCAGAGATATTGCAGAATAAGGAAAAATATTTCCCTTTGCCAAGAGAGCCCCATTCAAGTGTAAACAGGTGGGCTTTTCAAGTTGTTAATGCTAAAGGAGAGAAACGTATCTGCATAGACAGCCTGTGGCAAAACCAGGTGGTGGCAGCCTCCGGACATTTGTGCTGGTGATGCTATCCCACATGCTTACAGTGCCAGGACTTTCCGCTCAGCAAAAACGCAAGTGAATACTGGCCATAATAAGCCCTATGTCTTCTATTTCGAGAAGAAAATGCTATTTCTCATTATTGCTGTTTTTAAAAAGGCAGCTGTGTTAGTCTGTTCAAGCATACCAGACAAAGCCAAAAGAAAAGAAAATTAAAAAGATAAGAAAGACAAAAATGTTGCGACATCTTAAAGACTAACTGCTGTATTTTAAAGTGAGCTTTCGTGGAGAAGTCCACTTGCCACAGTGTATTTCTGTTGGCTGGGGAAAGAATGGCTACACAGAGAATTAATTTCATTTGAGCTTTCAGTGGTTGTTGTGTAGCGCCTGCACAGGAAAATGATGTGTTGGTTCCAGGGGCCCATTGTGGTTTATGGGATGGCAGGTATAGCAACTGGTGGTGGGCGGGCCATAGGTAAAAGTGGGTATAAATCCATATGTACACAGGCACACATCTGTACATGGAGGCAGAGAGACAATCACATATAGAGAGGCTTTCTGCCTCTGGTCTTGAGGCAGGCAGGAGTGAGATGACTGAGGGGAGCGCAAGTCTGAGATGAAACAGCACTCCGCCTGCCCTAATAGATGAACTACTCCTGAATGAAGGAACTGCTGGCGTTTATACTTGCTGGCATCTACCTTGTCAATTTCAGGGCAACTTTCTTGATTTTATAGGGACCAGAATGCTTCTCCCCTGGATGAAATGGAGCAATGTTGATTTACTAATTAACAATAAAATTACCATTGAAACCCATCAAATCTTGAAGTTGAGTTTATTTCTAAAACAAGTTCTTCCATCCTTCCTTTGTTTCAGGAAAGAAGGCGAACTTTCAAACCAACTTTCCCATTCATTAGTCAAAATTCTCCATATGTACATTGATGCCCATAGTTTTGCTGATCACCCACATTTTTACAAATGCCCCAACCACTTGAATTTTCTCTCACACATTTGCCTTCCTTATGGCTGAAACTGCAGGCATGCTGGTGGGGGACACAGCCCTGCAAGAGACCCTTAGATAGGGTTTCAGATTCTTCCCCTCTATCACTCTCTGTTAGTTATTTTGCTTTGGTTATTGAAAGATGGCGTCTGGACACAAAGGAAGAGAAGGCATCATTCGCAAGGTTATCATGGGGATGGGGACTACAGAGCACTCTATGGCAGATGGGGTAGGAGGACTTTTGTCTTTCTGTGGTGCTTGGGAGGGGCTGCAAAAAGCAGTGGCAGGCATGTGGACTATGTGTTGCCCACCGCTCTGTTCTATAACAGCATGTAACGGAATCCAAAAGATGACGTCATCCCTGCCTGTCAATCAGAGGATAGAGCAGGAGGGGCGGAGCAAAAAGGACAGTTAAGACAGCTGGAAGAGACAGTTGGAATTAGATAGGGATAGAGTTGGAATCAGGGAGAGATAGAGAGAGTTAGGGACCACAAGATGTTGAGAAAGTGTTAGGGTTTAGGAATAAATAAAAAGGGGTTCAGAAAAGAAACTGAAAGATTAAAACACACATGTAACAGGCAGAAATGAACTTATAAGTAAAACATGGGAGATATTGATTTAAAGTACACAAGAGCTCTGAATACCAGTGATTGAACACATGATTTATTATACATGAATACCTGAACCTGTTATATAATGATTTCCTTTTTATTTGTTCATTAATAAAAGAATGTTTAATTGAAAACCTGATTCCTAAGTTATATGAGCAACTCCTGTGTATGTGTGTGTGTGACAAGGTTCGTCTTTAGCCGGGGGGGGGGGAGGGTTGCGTAGTAAAGGCAGGAAAAAGGTGTGGAGGCGAATCCGATTCTTGTGAAACAACAACTTTATTTGCATGCACACTCAATTCCACCGGATCAAACGGATCCTTCAATATTTCATCTGTTAACAAGGTATATCTTTTTGGTCTAACAACTGGTGGGTTTGTCTCTTCCCCTACCAAGGGGCTGGGCCAAATTGTTCGCGGTCCGTCAACGGTCTTAGGGGCGCACTCCGCACGGCACATATGGTCCCACAACAGGGATGGCGGGCCCAATCCCCCTCTGGAGACTTCTGTTGGAATTCGGGGCCCGGGCGGATAACTCTCCGGCCCCCACCATGATAGCCCACCGGGAAAAATGAGACCCTCCATTCTAAAGGCTCATATGCCCTACCGCGTCCGCTAGGTAAAGAAGACTCCGGCAACAGTCCTCCTTCTTTCATTAGATTTGGGAAGCCTTGGGCCAAGTCCGCCTGGCTCCTCGCGTCTATCAGCCAGTCAGTCTGCACCCCTCTATTAATGCATCTGCCCAGCTCGCCTTCCCCCAGCCAACTGAATTCCCGCGCATTTGATCCTTCCCCTTTCACCTCCTCCCACATGATCAAGTCCATTTCAGCTCCTCCCTCATCCACCAGGCACACTTCAGTAGGTCTCCTTTGTGGCTCCTCCTCACATTCTATCTCTACCAGAATCCCTTCTGCACAGCCACTCTCGTCTTTCGGGCTCTCTTCTTCTGAGGACGGCACACTTGGTCCTACTCCTTCACAGTGTGGGACCTGAATTGGTATTAAGAGAATACCTGGTGGCAGCGAAAAGGGCGTATTTACCTTTGTAGAGCCCAAAGATATAAAGGGCACAAAGGTGGGTCGCCACACAGCAGTTCTCAATATTTCCTATTTTAGGAATAATAACTGTGTGTTAAGTCAGTGGTAACTTATAACAAGTCTTGCCAGAGTTTTATAGGTACAGGATACTCACAGTGGGTGGGTGCCAAACATTCAACAGTCTGATGTTGGCTGGGTAATAAGTGAACACACTTAGGAAAGCCAGACTACTGATTTGGGGTGCTAAGGGCAAATCTCCCATACCACTAAGACACTTTCCCCCTGAACATGGTTCCTTGGTGAAGGCAGAAGGAAGATAAGCAGTTGGTGGGAACCTGACTTACAGAATTTTCATTAGATTCCAAGAGTTGATGGTTTTGAAATTGTGCTCTCCTATTTTCAAATTTTCAGGGTTCCCCCCTCAAACCGGACACATATCATTGCATACAAATATCTGTCGATATATGAAAACAAATTGATTCATGTTGTATTCAAATCAGCCTAGAACAGTTTGGTCGTGATTTGCACAGCAAATATTTGGATATCAGCAGAATCAGATGGTATTCTCCCTCACCCCCCACCATGTACAGAGCATTTTAAGATATGAATCAACATACTTGTGAATGATCATGAACAGCTTGGTCTCTGGAAATGAAAAACTGGCTGGAGCAACCCATTACATGAATTGGTCATTCCATTTTGGGCACTGCCTCAGCCTAGGTCCATGTTAATGACTGCAATGTTACCTGAACACAGTTCCTGCTTCCATGCCTTGGACAGATGTGTTTTAACAGTTGCTGTGAATGCAGCTTTAGGGTTAGGGTTCATTTAAAGTTCATTCCAATCTCTGCAGTTACCCATGGTAACAAATTGATGACCATCTTCACATCCTGCTTTTGCAAGTAATTTCAATAACCTCTTTCCCCCAATAATACAAGGCTCTGCCACACTGCAAAACACTTGCCAAGATGTGAGAGAACTCAGTTTACATCAGCTTTGCACTATACCATATACTTCACCCTCTAAAAACAAATGTGAGCTTCTTAGCTTCATTGGTACAAGAGGACAATTTGCAGAAAAATGAAAGAACATTATTTATTTATTTATTTATTTATTTATTTATTTATTTATTTATTTATTTATTTATTTATTTATACCCCGCCTATCTGGTCATTTCGACCACTCTAGGTGGCTTACAACATTATCATCATCATCATCAACAATATCAACATCATTCTCAATTTTAATGTATATACTGCTTTTACATGCAAAATGTTCTAAGCAGCTTATAATATAACAGCAATACAAAGAAAATGCTTATCAGTACAAAATTGTGATAATACAGTGGTGGCTCACATTGCGATGTTAATTCGTTCTGTAAAAATCACTGCTAAACGAGAACATTGCAATGCGAAATAAAAAAGCCCATAGAAACGCATTAAAACGCGATTAATGCGTTCCTATGGGCTTAAAACTCAATGTTCAGCAAAGATCCTCCATAGCACGGCCATTTCTGGTGCCTCCTAAGCGAGGAATCCATCCCAGAAAACAGCGGTGGCCATTTTGTTTACCCAGTAGCCATTTTGAAACTGCCGATCAGCTGTGTGAAAATGGGTGCTTTGCGATGATCGCAGGGAACCGATCATCACAAAGCGAAATACCCTATAAAGAACATTGCAAAGTAATCGCTTTTGCAATGGCAAAAAGTTTATCGCAAAGTGATTTCATCGCTAAACGGAGCACTCGCTATCCGAGGCACCACTGTACGTCATTGGGATAATATCTCAATATTTTAATTAATGTTAACATTATAACACAGTAGCAGAAGTCCAGTAGTAAGTCACAACTAAAGCAAGCTCATTGAATCAATGGAACAGACAAAAATCCTCACTGATTTAGTGGGCCTACTCTAGTTATGACTTACGACTGGATTTCAGGCAGCAGTACTTCATCTACAATCCAGGAAATGTAAACCATTATTCAAGTATAATAATCAACAATGCATAGCCCTAAGTCAAATATACTGGACCAGCATTCATATATTTGCACAGATAACTAGCAACCTGTGTTCCCTTGAATGCCAAGTACAAGAACTCATGCTCCTACAACCTGCAGCATCTTTCCCGTGTTCCATTCTTTCATTCTGGAACTGATAGTTCCAACAAAGTCAAAAGTGTTATTCCTCATCCTCTTTCCTTGTTTTCTCAATGTTGCTTCTTCTTCTAGAAAGCTTGCACTGGTTGCATTCCAATGATATAGCCATTCAGTCAGGAAAGCAGATATTTTCCATCCCCTCATAACAATACTCACTCTGCAGCAGGTAGCCTTTCTCATACTGGGGGAAGGGGATCGCCAATACTTTGGAAGATAGATTCAACATTCAGAAGGATCTAGACAGACTTGAACATTGTACCCTATTCAATAAGATACAGTTTGGTGGTGGAAAAAGTAAAGTCCTGCAGTTAGGCAGGAGAAACCAGATGCACAGGTACAGGATAGGTGGTACCTGGCTTGACAGTAGTGCCTGTGAGATGAATTTAGGTGTCCTGGTGGATTATCGCCTAAGGATGAGTCAGCAGTGTGCTGCAGCTGCCAAGAAAGCCAATACAGTCCTAGAGTTCTGACTCCTGTCCTCTGAAGATGCTGGCCACAGAGACTGGCAAACGTTAGGAAGAACAACCTTCAGAACACGACCAAAGAGCCTGAAAAACCCACAACAACCATCAGAACTAGGCATGTTTAGCTTAACAAAGAGAAGACTGAGGGGAGGCATGATAGCAGTCTTCCAATATCTGAAGGGTTGCTACAGGGAAGAGAGCATCAATTTATTTTCCGTTGCGCCTGAGGGTAGGACAAGAACCAATGGCTGGAAACTGGTCAGAGGGAGATCCAACCTGTCTTTCATATGTGGTGGATGTGCAGTAGGGCCAAGGACGTTTGGAAAATGATTCATGAAATGATAGAGAATTTTTTATGGGTTAAAATTGCTTTAACACCAGAAATTTTCTTACTGAATATATTACCAGCTACGCTTGGGGGAAAAAAAAAAACAAGACTTACTTGATCTTACACTTGATAACTGCAGCTAGAATTGTATATGCCAGTAAGTGGAAGACTACAAAGGTGCCAACAAAGAAGGAAATTATTGAGAAGATTTTGGAGCTAGCAGAAATGGATATTTTGACAGATACACTAAATGATAGACTGGATAATAATAAATGGAAACCTCTTTATACCTGGATGAAATCTACACCGATTTAAGTAGAATAGATTAATATTATGTTAGAGAGTATAAGATGAGATGAAATGAATGGAATATAAATCACTCTGGTTGCAATGGATAGAAAAGTAGAAAAAATACAATAAAAATATTTATTTAAAAAAAGAAAAGCTTCCCGATAAGCACAAATAGACTGCTGTAGAGTTGGAAGGTCTTTTCCTAATATGGGGGAAAGGAGTATATATGTTAACATTTATGACAGTTTTTTTCCCTGGTAACAGGGTTTCTATGTATCCTGGGGGGGGGAACCTACACAGCTCTTCTCACTCTTTTCCCCAGACCCCTTTCCATACATTTTTTTTAAAAAAAAATAAACTTAACAGTATTAGACAATGCATATATTCATATATTTCTGTACTTTCCTCCCACACTCCCTTTCCTATCCCTCTCAGCAGAGTCATATCCAGAATCTTATGATGATGCTTTCCTGGGAAAATAAGCGAATATTCCAAGTATGTTATAAAGACTAATAAATTCTATATGCTTCAGGGTGTAGAGTCCCTTATTATCTGTTCCATTCATATAAACAATATAAAGGTGTCAGTCTGTTAGCTATATGCAATTTGGTGCTTAATTTTTCCTGTAGTGCTACCTGCCGTATGCTAGTATACCATGCAGTGATTGATACCCGCTGTATAGTTTTCCAGCCTTTGGTTGTAATCTGTCTTGCTGCTCGCAAATTGTACACTGGGAACCTTATATTTTGATTAATGAAGATGGCCTATTAAGAGTTTGTGTAAAATGAACTCAGTACCCCCTAAGAAAAGGGCAAGAAGTGCTAATTCTGAGAATTTAATAACTGACTAATTTGTAATTTTGTTTATTTCATTAGACACCTATTCCCCAAACTGGTCTACTTGTTTTAAACCCAACAAAGGTGCAGAAATGGTCCTTTACAATTACAGCTTCTCCAACACAGAAGTCACATTGCAGGGTTGATATGTGAGAGCCAGTTGGGGCCGAACACCATTTTCGGAGAATTTTCAATGCCATCTCCATAGCAAGAAAAATCTCCCCTTATACAGAATTTTTTTTAACATCTCCAATCACTCCTTTATTAATTTAAGATCCCAAAAATAGATATGGCTCCTTTATTTATTTCAGCTAGAATGTGGAGATCTTCAAAGGGTGTGAGATATCATGGCCTGCTTCCTAATATCAGCTTTTCTAACAAAAATATTTGATACCAGGTTAGCCATGCCATGTCCCAGTCTCTGAATTTGTCCCTCCAAAAAAATCCCCAGGGAGAGGTTATTGCTTGATGTAGGATTTTGTGAGCCTAATAAGACCTCATAATCTGTAAAGGACCTGGGTGACAGTACGTTGATAGTAGAGGTGAGGTGCCTGGTAGGAGCTTCTTCTTCCTTTGCTTCCACAATTACATTGGAGGAGATAATGTGCTATGAACATTCTGAAGCTGTTAGCAACTTTCCCTCTTTTTTTGGCCACCGAAAATACCTGTGAAGGCTTTGGGTCACTCAGAGGCTGTCTCATACCAACTAGAGTAGAAGAGCTTCTGACTTAAAGAGAATTGGGAACTTTAAGGTGTTAATCTGGATACTGTGGTGATTTGCTACCATCTTGCGTACATCTGGAGAACAGCAGCCATTCTATAATTGCAGAGGAAGGGCATGTTGGCAGGTATGTTGCTGATGTAGTGCACCCTGTAGCCTGGAAGGAGGTGTGTTTGTTTTTGGACTGCAGTTACGAGAATTTTCCATCCTGAATGGCTAGTGGCCTTGGTGGGTGGAGCATCCTGGGAGGTATGTAAATAAAAGTACAATTTCCAGGCTCTGTTGTATATAGTTCAATACCATGAATGATACTGGATTTTGAATATATCTACTAAGGAATGCTTCCCCCCCTTTTTTTTTGGTATGGATGAAATTCTTTGTTGACCAAAAATATAGAGTTCCCAGTGTAGCAAGGAGAATTTGTGAGGATTGCAAATGTTTCTCTGCTTTTACATCTATAAGTCTGAAAGAAAGTGGAGGGATTTTGTAGTGAGATGCTGTGGCTGTAGTAGCTGGTTGTTCTTTGTCCATCTGTGCTGGCAGGAAGAAATGCTCAGGAGTGTTTGGCAGGGCCAGCCAGGATCTTGGACAGTAGTTCTGCCTGGGCAACAGCCTACTGTGCAAGCAATTCAGCATTTGCAGAGGCTTGTATAAGGAGGTATTGGGCACTTTCTACTACAAGCTGAATCCCTGTCATTTTAAATATACACTCTCAATGACTTTTGCTTCTGCAGTTGTGACCAAGTGGAAGTACATAATTCTGAGTGACCAATATCAGCTTCCCCCATTTCCATTTTCAGACGTTACCTGGACTGGGAGATATATCTGGCTTCAGCACTGGTGATGGGACAGCAATCTTTACTTCACCTGGAATAAGGAATATGGATACCACAATTGGTCAGCAGAGGTGGACCCTCCTGATCGAGCCTAAACTCGATCACACGCGAGAGAAGAACTTGTTATTCCAATTCTTTTCATTCCTCTGTTGTACCGATACATTTTTCCCAGTGGTCACGTGGTATACCTACCAGGGGGAGCATTCACATTATTTTTAACTTTATCAATTTCTTTCATTCTATTTGAACTGTCGTAGCAGGCTACAATGATCTTTAATTTTGTGTCTATTCATTTTAGTAGAGAAAATGAATAGACACAAAATTAAAGATCGTTGTAGCCTGCTATGACAATTCAAATAGAATGAAAGAAATTGATAAAGTTGAAAATAATGTGAACAGTAGTTTCTTGGGGCAATCAGCCCCTCCCTTTGTCCTCTTTTTTAAAATTACCAACAGTAGCATATCAGTGAAGCAGTGCCTTCTCTCCTCCTCTCCTTTCCCTTTCCCTACTTTACTCACTTTCCCTGAATATATCTCCCTCTCAGTTTAAACAGTGTCAGGAGGAGGAAGTGGGTTTTGAAAGACTTGCGAAGTATGTTGAAGAGCAAGGTTAAAAAAAAAAGCAACACCCCTTTCTTTACAATTCAGAGCAGGAACTCTCAAGCCCTCTTTCACCCATAAAGAATGGGAGAAAGGCTGTCCCCTTCTGAACAATGTATTCATATTGGTTTTTTGTGGTGGTGTTGCTGCTGTTTCCGCCATCAGCTGCTACTAGCAATTTATCAATACCCTTTTAAAAAATAAAAATAATAAAAAGGTGCAAGTACAGTGGCCATCAAATGGCCAGAGCGCCTAAAAACCCAACCCCTTTGCAAAGGAAATAAATCAACAGCAATGTTCACACATGTTGAAATGACAAGGAATGAAGTGATTCATTATAGGTAAAAATTAAAACAACCCTACCAGCAAGGGGGAAATAAATTGATTTTCCAGGGCAAATGAATTGATGTTGGCTGTGCATCATGTGAATGGAAAATTATGAAATGATCTAAATAACAGCCAAATCAATATAACTGGGGTTCTTTTGGTAGGTATGTTGAAGTCCTCCATTAATATGCATGCTTTGCAGGTTGAAAATATTCAGAATCACAGGAATTCCCCTGTCCCAGGCAGACCAAGAGCATGTAGGACTACATAGGACCAGATTTTATGTTTTGCTTCTTCAAGATACTACTGTGATTTTTTTAGTCTATTGGACATCTATTTTAAGGAGCAATTATACTCCAATAAAATGTACACCTCCAGAAAGAGAGGTATTATTGATCATTACAGTTAATAATCTGATTTTGTTGAAAATTACTAAGACCAGGAGTTTTTAAAATTTTATTTTATATGAGATCTGACAAACTGGGTCCCAACCTGATCTTGTTTCCTTACTTTTTTGACCAGTGATCAGATTAATGAGAAGCAAACTCAGTGTTATTTTAATGCTGCTATTAACAATCATGTCTGAGGTTTTTTTTAATTAAATATTCCTCTCACTGCAAGTTTCATCTGTACCATCAGTTGCAGTTATAGGAGGTTTAATGCATCTCACCTTGAATATTATAATTCTTTTTTTTTTAAATCCTTGCCATTTATCCTGCTATTTATTTTTTTTAAGCTGGAATCAAGCAGCATCATTTATACTGCATAAGGCTAATGACATCATCAGCTGTGGTGATTTTTCAGAAATTAAAAATGTCTGATTCCTATGGAATCCCTTTACTCACAGGGATCACAGGATGAGTGCAAATTCTTTAGTTTCCAATAATTGCTGGCAGCAGCAATATATTTTTCAAAGTATGCATTGTCAGCTGACTATTCAGTCTTGCCAGTTTGTGCTAATTTCTGTACTCTAGAGGCTGCAATGTGCATGTACCACATACGTAGCAATGGAGTGTAGCTGGGTGGGATACATACACACAACAGTACAAATAGGGTAGAAAAAGTGAAAATAGAGAGGGAAGGAGAGAGGGAATAAGACACAACTTTCTGCAGCATTAGAGACACCTGACCAGAGCTTCCAACAGTGTCCCAGATTCAAATTCAAGTGCAGTTGCAATGAAGCATGCGGTAATATAAGAAGTTATGGCAAAGCATTAAAATGTTGCATTGAGGGGAAGCTTGGTGAGCATCTGCAGATGGCAAAAATGGGCAAAGAATGTGGAAAGCTGAGAATTGTTGCTGTCAGCTGAATTTAACAAAGAAGCACAAACCTGAATGAGAGGACAGAAAACATATTTTATTTATTTATTTTATTTATTTATTAGATTTCTACCCTGCCCCCCTATTCAGCGTCTACTTGGAGCGGCTTACAAATATCATAATATCATAAAAACATCATGAACATTCATACAGTTCAGTGGCCGCTTTCCTAATAACTCAAGCCACTGGAGAGCGTTGGTGAGACTTTTGCTCTGGACTGATAAATATAGTTGCCCATTAATAAGGTCCATTGCATCTCCCTCTCCTCTCCAAACTCATCCTGTCTTCCTCATATGATGGTAGTGGAGATACAACCAATCTGCTGCAAATCCATACAAGGCTGATCTGCCCCAATTCAAATCTGTTGGATTTGAGTTGCTCCACATTGGCCTCATTTAGTTTGAAATCTCGAATTTGTCTAAAGTAGTTGCACCTTTGTGTATTTTATTAGTGCAGGAATGAGAGAAACAGCAGAAAGTGCAGATTAAGGACTGCTGTGGGGAGAAGGTTGGTGTAGAGGTGCATTTTTATAGGGGATGTGGGTGACTATGCGTACTTGTCTTTGCATAGGTGTCAGTGTGATGATGCAAATTGCTGTTTTTAATAGTAGCGGTAGTAGTACGCAACACTTTTCAAACAAGCCTCAATTTTGAAAGCGTTGAAACGAAAATAGTGTGCTGTTAAGTTGATTATGGTAACCCATTTGAGGGCTTTCTAAGTAGAGAGTACTCAGAAGTAGTTTACCTTCCAGGCTTCTTGGGGGTGCAGTTCTCTGAGGAAGCACAATGGGGAATTAAGTTCCATATCCAACTCACTGGGTTATCCAGCTGTCTAAAACTGTTCTGTATATATTCATAGACCAATAAACGTATGCAGCTTTGCTCACCTTAAAAACCTAGGAAATTTCCCACCTCACCCCAGTGCCTTCTCTCTTCTCCATGTTCTTTCTTTTGCACTTATTCCTCTTTGTTTCATCATAATTCACCTTGCACTAAAGTTAAACTCATTAGACTTACCAACCACCCCACTGCTCTATCTTTCTTCTTCCTCTGCCCCCATGGTGGTCTTTTTGCTCCCTACATCCCAGCACTGTCAGATTCAGGATATAACATATCCATATATCTCAAATGGGAAATTAGTATTACCCCTCCAAGATGTTATGATTCCAGCTCTCTTCTCTTTTGGTAAGAGAACCAACTCCCAGAATTCTATATCTAGCATGGTGTGTGTGTGTGTGTGTGTGTGTGTGTGTGTGTGTGTGTGTGTGTGTGTGTGTGTGTGTGTGTGTGTGTGTGTGTGTGTGTGTGTGTGTGTGTGTGTGTGTGTGTGTGTGTGTGTGTGAGAGAGAGAGAGAGAGAGAGAGAGAGAGAGAGAGAGAGAGAGAGAGAGATGATCAGTTATTTAAGTTGGGACTTCAGTAGTACCTAAGCATAATTTTGTGTTTCTAGTTCTTCCATTTAACAGTTCTTTCAGGACACAAGAACAACCTTTGTGGTATATTTATTATTACAATAAGACATTCCCTATTTCTAGGCACACAATGGGCAAGATACAAAAGAAAAAATAAATGGAGAGGGCAAAGGAAAGGCAGTGGTGGAGAAGCGGCATTGTCACTGACTGGTAAGTGGGAAAATTAATCCTGCACCTATGATCTTTCTAAAGGAATGTTTCCTTGCTTTTTTTCACCAAGTGCTTTTACCAGTTCCAAACCCCCAGCGAATTTCCATGGTTGAGCAGGGATTTGAACCCAGGCCCCCTAAGTCCTAGTTCATCACTCTATCCCCCACTTCATTGGATATTCTGAATTTTACTCATGGATACATTTACCCAGAGATTATAACTGGGATCAAAGGTTTCTGACAGGTGGGCTTATATGACTGAATTAGAAGGACCAGCAGCATTGTTATCTGATTATCTGATTGCCCTGCCCTTACTTTTTTGGGGCAACAATAGAAGCTGCACTTCCTAGAAAATTGTAATCCAACAAAACAACACTTCCCAGCTTTCCTCAGCAGCATATACCTGCTTTGAACCCAGCCCGTAGTTCTTCTATAAGATTTATGGCTAAGTACAGCTAACAGAGGCTGATATCATGTTCAAGAAAAGATGTGGGTAACAAGACCCTCCCAAAGAGTATTAAACTTTATTTGTTATAGTTCCAGTATTTAGCCGTTTTCTAAAGCAGAGAACAGAGAAAAGGGAAGACAAACATTTTCATGGAAAATTATGAGCAAAATTTATGGGTTAGAAAGAATGAAGAATTTTATAGGTTGCATAATGAACCAGTTACTGTTGCAAAGAGTAAATCAGTATGATTAAGATGGATTGGACACATTTTCGGAATGCTTGCTGAAAGAAAAATGAGATAAATTTTGGACGCATCACTACAGGTAGGAGAACTCTAGGATAGTCTCCCTTGACTAAGATACAAAGATAATATAGAAAATGACTTTTAAATTACTAGTATATTTACAAATGAAAAAAGAACATGTCTGGAAAAAGAAGAACTGAGAATTCTTACTGTGACAACAAAGACTATATATGTTTTCTAATTGTGGCATATTTACATAGCAGTGAGAGATGTTCCTTATACAGACAGGCACCCTCTTATGAGCCAGTGAAGTATGGAGCAGCATCTAGATGGGGCATCAAACATCTGTGTCTTTAAAATGTACCATAAAAGCACCTCTGTGTTTCCCCTGGGAGGAAACAGCAGCTTTAGGATATGGGTTAAGAATTTCATCCCATACAGGAAAATATTAATTTGGTTAACCTCCTGCTTGCAGCATCAGGTCCCCTGTCCTCATCAAGCCCTTGCCTCTATTGCCTGCTATTAAAAGTCTGAAAATCAGTGCAAAATTTGATTGCTGTGAGTAATGTGTCTGCACAGACAGCAGTGCAGCAGGTTTGTTTACAATGATTACTTAGTATATAATTTCTGCTGCTGATGGAGTTCCATGCGGTGAGAATGTTATACTAGAACTCAAGTGATGTGGTTTTAAATCCCCATGCTACTGTGTCATCTGCTCATTAACTTTGGGCCTCTTCTACTGTCTCTCTGTCTGACCTTCCTCAAAGGGTTGTTTAATGCTGAAGCTAGGAAGGACAGCACCATGTACACTATCTTGAGCTCATTGGAGAAAAAAGATGGGACATAAATAGAAATTATCTTTGGTGGTAGGTATAGTGTGCTAGATCAATGCTTTGCATAACTTGGATATTTTGTGACTAGCTAGTGTGTTCATCTGGCATTGGACTGCTCTCTGACCTTGCTTGTCATGCTGAATCTGTGTCTGGACCCTCAAACTGGAAGTCCTGTATTGAGTCTTTTGCTGCTTTCCATTTTCTTTATCCTCTTCACGGATTGCTGCCTTTTTGTGGCGAAGGGGCATGAGTAATTCAGAGAAGCTATGGGCTATGCCGTGCAGGGACACCCAAGATGGACAGGTTATAGTGGAGATTTCTGACTAAATGCGATCCACTTGCAGCAGGAACTGGCAAGCCACTCCAGTATCTTTGCCAAGAAAACTCCATGGGCAGAAACAAAAGGCTAAAAGATATGATGCTAGAAGATGAGCCCCTCAGGTCAGAAGGTATCCAACATACTACTGAGGAAGAGCAGAGGACAAGTACAAGTAGCTCCAGAGCTAATGAAGTGGTTGGGCCAAATCTGAAAGGACGATCAGCTGCAGACGTGCCTGGAAGTGAAAGGAAAGTCCGACGCAAAGAAAAATACTGCATAGGAACCTGGAATGTAAGATTATCATTTCTACGATTGTGGGCAAGAATCTCATAGAAGAAATTGAGTAGCCCTCATAGTCAACAAAAGAGTGGGAAAAACTGTACTGGGATACAGTCTCAAAAAAGGATAGAATGATTTCAATACAAATCCAAGGCAGACCTTTCAACATCACAGTTATCCAAGTTTATGCACCAACCACCAATGCGGAAGAGGCTGAAATTGACCAATTCCTTGACTTACAATACCTTCTAGAACTGACACCAAAGAAAGATGTTCTTGTCATTATAGGGGTCTGGAATGCTAAAGTAGGGAGTCAAGAGATAAAAGGAACAACAGGTAAGTTTGGCCTTGGAGTTCAAAACAAAGCAGGGCAAAGGCTAACAGAGTTTTGTCAGGAGAACAAGCTGGTCATCACAAACACTCTTTTCCAACAACACAAGAGGTGACTCTACAAATGGACATCACCAGATGGACAATACTAAAATCAGATAATCTGCAGCCAAAGATGGAGAAACTCTATACAGTCAGCAAAAACAAGACCTGGAGCTGATTGTGGCTCTGATCATCAGCTTCTTATAGCAAAACTCAAGCTTAAACTGAAGAAAGTAGGAAAAACCACTGGGCTAATCAGGTATAACCTAAACCAAATCCCTTATGAACATACAGTGGCAGTGAAGAACAGATGTAAGGAGCTAGATTTGGTGGACAGAGTGCCTGAAGAACTATGGATGGAGGCTCGTAACATTGTACAGGAGGCAGCAACAAAAAACCATCCCAAAGGAAAGGAAATGCAAGAAAGCAAAGTGGCTGTCCAACAAGGCCTTACAAATAGCAGAGAATAGAAGGGAAACCAAATACAAGGGAGATAGGGAAAGTTACAGAAAATTGAATGCAGACTTCCAAAGAATAGCAAGGAGAGACAAGAGGGCCTTCTCTAATGAACAGTACAAAGAAATACAGGAAAATAATAGAAAGGGAAAAACCAGAGATCTGTTAAAAATTGGAGATATCAAAGGAACCTTTTGTGCAAAGATGGACATGATAAAGGACAAAAATGGTAGGGACCTCACAGAAGCAGAAGATATCAAGAAGAGGTGGCAAGAATACACAGAGGAATTATACCAGAAAGATCTGGATATCCCGGACAACCCAGATAGTGTGTTTGCTGACCTTGAGCCAGACATCTTGGAGAGTGAAGTCAAGTGGGCCTTAGAAAGCATGGCTAACAACAAGGACAGTGGAGGTGATAGCATTTCAGTTGAACTATTTAAAATCTTAAAAGATGACGCTGTTAAGGTGCTACACTCAATATGCCAGCAAGTTTGGAAAACTCAACAGTGGCCAGAGGACTGGAAAAGATCAGTCTACATCCCAATCCCAAAGAAGGGCAGTGCCAAAGAATGCTCCAACTACCGTACAATTACACTCATTTCACACGCTAGCAAGGTTATGCTCAAAATCCTACAAAGTAGGCTTCAGCAGTATGTGGACTGAGAACTCCCAGAAGTAGACGCTGGATTTCGAAGGGGCAGAGGAACTAGAGACCAAATTGCTAACATGCGCTGGATTATGGAGAAAGCCAGAGAGTTCCAGAAAAACATCTACTTCTGCTTCATTGACTACGCAAAAGCCTTTGACTGTGTGGACCACAGCAAACTATGGCAAGTTAAAGAAATGGGACTGCCTGACCACCTTATCTGTCTCCTGAGAAATCTCTGTGTGGGACAGGAAGCAACAGTTAGAACTGGATATGGAACAACTGAGAGGAAGCCGCAGTCAGAACTCAGTATAATTGGTTCAAAATTGGGAAAGGAATATGACAAGGCTGTATATTGTCTCCCTGCTTATTTAACTTATATGCAGAATACATCATGTGAAAGGCAGGACTGGAGGAATCCCATGCCGGAATTAAGATTGCCAGAAGAAATATCAACATCCTCAGATATGTAGATGATACCACTCTGATGGCAGAAAGTGAGGAGGAATTAAAGAACCTCTTAATGAGGGTGAAAAAGGAGAGTGCAAAAAATGTTCTAAAGCTCAACATCAAAACAAACAAACAAACAAAAAACCCTAAGATCATGGCCACTGGTCCCATCATCTCCTGGCAAATAGCCGCCTAGAGTGGTCTTAACCGACCAGGTAGGCGGGATATAAAATAAATAAATAAATAAATAAATAAATAAATAAATAAATAAATAAATAAATAAATAAATAAATAAATAAATAAATAAATAAATAAATAAATAAGGGGAAGATATGGAGGCAGTGACAAATTTTACTTTCTTGGGCTGCATGAATACTGCAGATGGTGACAGCACCCACGAAATTAAAAGATGCCTGCTTCTTGGGAGGAAAGTGATGTCAAACCTAGATAGCATCTTAAAAAGCAGAGACATCACCTTTCCGATAAAAGTCTGCATAGTCAAAGCTATGGTTTTTTCTGTAGCGATGTATGGAAGTGAGAGCTGGACTATAAAGAAGGCTGACCACCAAAGAATTGATGCTTTTGAATTGCGGTGCTGGAGGAGACTCTTGAGAATCCCCTGGACTGCAAAGAGAACAAACCTATGCATTTTGAAGGAAATCAACCCTGAGTGCTCACTGGAAGGACAGATCCTGAAGCTGAGGCTCCAATACTTTGGCCATCTCATGAGAAGAGAAGACTCCCTGGAAAAGACCCTGATGTTGCGAAAGTGTGAAGGCAAGAGGAGAAGAGGACAACAGAGGACGAGATGGTTGGACAGTGTCATCGAAGCTACGAACATGAATTTGACCAAACTCTGGGAGGCTGTGGAAGACAGGAAGGCCTGGCGTGCTCTGGTCCATGGGGTCATGAAGAGTCGGACATGACTTAATGAGTAAACAACAACAATTTTGTTTGTATTGTTCTGTTTGTCAGTGCTGTGTTGCCTGAAGCAGGATAACAATGAGAAACACTGACAACAGCAATGATAATAATATGCCATTGAGTCAATTCCACGTTGTCGTGATCCTCCCAGAGTTTTCTGTGGATAAAGTACTCAGAAATGGTTTATCAGTCCTTTGTTCAGGGGGTGCTCTGGGATTCTGCAGCTTGCCCAAGGCTGCACATGTGTCAAGGCATATACTTCTCCTCTGCCACACATGCACTAGCTGATCTCAGCTGGTCCTTCTCCTGTGAAGGATGGGAAGATCCAAACTCTAGAGCTGGATTTGCAGCAACCCACTCAGTTATAACACTGTATCCTCTGAAACAGAATATTGGGCTCAAGCTGTGGTCACACCAACGAAATGATGTTCAGTTTTCCCCCTTTGATCCTGCAATTTAAATGTGCAGTCCCATGACACGTGGACATTAGTGAATCATTCACCCAGCAAGCATGCTAACTTGCTTGACCAGAGGTTTCTACTTTTTCAGTTGCAGATCTTTTTTTCTTAAATGTTGTGTTGCTGCAAGTAGGAATGATTTTTATCACAACTTCTTTGAACTACTGTCACTGTGCATGTCCTTTTAAAATGTTTTAAATTTTAAAATTATTTTTCGTGGTGTTTGGTCGATGCATTGGTTAACTTCTGTCAAACGGTCTCCACAAGAAATGGAAGGAAATGGAAGGAAATGACTTGGTAACCCAAAACCACATTGGGACGCACATCCTGGAATAAATACCATGTGACCTCAAAATGCGAGAGGAACACTATTAAAAATTGTGTAACCACAGGGGGACATTTCCCTGGTGTTACCGTGGCCTCAGTTTGTGTTACTGAAAGAACAATGCAATTACGAGTGTTGCTGTAAAAAATAAAATTTCCTCTAGAAGGAGCTGTTGTTCCTTCCAATGGGACAGCTAACAAAACAGTGCTCCTTACTGAGGGATGCTGGCTGCTTTTCTGAAACAACCCCGTCCTTATTGGAAGGACAAAAGGTGAAGATGCTGAAGATTGGTTTTGAGGTCTGGCCCACAATATTGGCAGCTTCATTCTAAGAGGAACTGATTGCCAGCCCTAAGTTGTTCCAATTGATAGGTTTATGAAAAACCTTTAGAACAGTGAAACTAAGAATAATTCAATGGTACTTTAAAGACTTCTTCTGAAGAAGCATTAAATAACATTGAGTGCCTCCCTGTCCTGGAAGAGTTGGAAAGCGAACCAACCTTAGCAGAAATAAAAGCGGCCTTGGATTCCCTTGCCTCTGGCAAGGCACCTGGAAAGGATAACATCCCTGTTGAAGTGCTGAAGTGCTGCAAAGAGACCATTACCATCGAACTGTATTAAATCTTTCATCTTTGCTGGAGCGAAGGTAGAGTACCACAGGACATGAAGGATGCAAATATCGTCACATTGTATAAGAAAAAAGGAGAAAGGGGTGACTGCAATAACTACCGTGGCATCTCTCTTCTTAGTGTTGTAGGGAAGCTGCTTGCCCGTGTTGTGCTGAAGAGGCTCCAGGTGCTTGCAGACAGAGTCTATCCAGAATCACAGTGCGGATTATGAGCAAATAGATCCACCACTGACATGGTATTCTCCCTCAGACAGTTGCAGGAGAAATTCAGGGAACAACAACAGCCACTCTTAGTGGCCTTCATAGACCTTACAAAAGCATTTGACTTGGTTAGCAGGGATAGCCTTTTAAAAATACTTCCTAAGATTGGATGTCCTCCTCCACTCCTTAGTATCATCAGGTCCTTTCATGAGGGAATGAAGGGCACTGTAGTTTTTGATGGCTCAACATCAGATCCCTTTGACATCCAAAGCAGAGTGAAACAGGGCTGTGTCCTCGCGCCGACCCTGTTTGGGATCTTTTTTGCTGTCATGCTGTAGCATGCCTTTGGAACTGCAACAGAAGGTGTCTGTCTCCGGACTAGATCAGATGGAAAGCTCTTTAATGTCTCTAGATTGAGAGCAAAGACCAAAGTTCAGCTGAAATGCATGTGGTACTTCCTCTTCACCAATGATGCAGCCATTGTTGCCCACTCTGCTGAAGACCTCCAACAACTCATAAATCGTTTTAGCAAGGCCTGCCAAGACTTTGGACTAACTATCAGCCTGAAGAAAACAAAAGTCATGGGCCAGGGCGTGGACTCACCTCCCTCTATTACCATTTCCATGCAAGAATTGGTGGTTGTTCATGAATTCGTGTACCTTGGTTCAACGATCTCTGACACTCTTTCCTGAGATATCGAGCTGGATAGACACATTGGCAAAGCAGCTACCATGTTTTCAAGACTCACAAAAAGAGTATGGCTGACAACACAAGAAGCTGACAGCATACACCAAGATCCAGGTCTATAGAGCCTGTGTCCTGAGCACACTCCTGTACTGAAGTGAGTCCTGGACCCTTCATGCACGGCAGGAGAGAAAGCTGAACACATTCCATATGTGTTGCCTCCGACACATTTTTGGTATCACCTGGCAGGACAAAGTTCCAAATAGAGTAGTCCTAGATCGAGCTGAAATTTTTAGCATGTACACACTACTGAAACAGTGACGCCTACGTTGGCTCGGGCATGTTGCAAGAATGCAGGGAAATTGCCCCAGAGGGAGACCACAGCTGCGATACAAGGATATCTGCAAGCAGGATTTGAAGGCCTTGAAAATGGATCTCAACAGATGGGAAACCCTGACATCTGAGTGTTCAGCCTGAAAGGATGCGGTGCATCACGGCCTCTCCCAATTTGAAGAGACCCTCGCCCAGCAGGCTGAGGCAAAGAGGCAATCACGAAAGTAACAAAATCAGGGAGCTAGATGGGGCACAGATTGTATTTGTCCTAAGTGTGAAAGGGATTGTCACTCTCGAATTGGCCTTCTCAGCCACACTAGACGCTGTTCCAAGTCCTCCATGCAGAGCACGATACCATAGTCTCTCGAGACTGAAGGATGCCTATGATGACTTTAAAGACTTAATACTTTCATTGGGTGTTAGATTTAGAGTCAAATCCTATTCTGATATATGGTCCCTCCATGACAAGCAGCATCCTGTTATTTTTAGTGCAACAGACAAATGTAACTGGCCTCATCCCTCCAGGAATGTGTCTCCATTTTAAAGCCCTGTTATCAGCTTGCTTGGATGTTCTGATGATAATTTTATACCTGTCTTAGACTTTTGGGTGTTACTTGTAGTGGAAACCTGAGATATACATAAACACACCTTTATAAGTTGGCAAAGCTATTGATTGGCATCCATTCTTTTGGCTGAAAGGAGGACATAAGAGCTTGAAAATCTTTCTTTTTTAACTACAGCTCCCAAAATCCCCAGGAAGCTCTGTTGGCTGGAGTATTCTAAGAGATGTAGGCTAAAAATGTAAGGTCTGAGCTTAGGAGGGGCGTAACACAGGGCATGGGCTAAAGTACATGCTGCTGCTTCATGCTTTCTTGTGGAGTTTGAGGTGACACTGCAGTTGATAGGAGAGTGCATTTTGTGTCACAGGTCAATGGCTCATAGAACTGGTTGATAATAAATGAATGAATGAATAAGTAAATATTGTTATTTTTGAGAAAAATGGAATAATTGCTTTGTCTCATATCAGTTTATCTTTGTGTCGAGACCTTTTGCAAAGGTTTTTCTCCAGGTACATCAGGTAACAACCAAAAAAAATAATCTCTTCTAATGAAGTCCCCCTGGTATTAGGCTGCAATACTTCTCTCATCAGTATTCATTCCAGTATATTAATATTTTAATGTTTTAATGCTCAAGAATTTTTATTTGCTTGATATTGCGACATAATTCACTACATCACTCTGAAATCCCCCATGCAGTTAGTTGTGATACATTCTTGTAGAGACAGGAGGTGTGTCTGCAGGTGGTGTTTTGGTGATGTAGGTAATTGAGATTTGATGTTCAGGCCTGGGGTGACATGCAAAAGCAAAGTACTTAAAAGCAATTTTTAATGTGGGGGATTGGATGCTAATCCTGAATCCTATAAAACAGTGGTTCCCAACTGTTTTAGCCCCACAGACCGGCTGTGGAAGACGGGGCACCCCCCTGCCCTTGTGCACATGCACGAAGGGTGGTGCAGTGCTCGTGTGGGTGCACATGCTTGTGCCAGTGCACAAAGGACAGTGCAGCACTGTTGTGGGCGCACACTTCTGCGCATGCATGGTGCTCATGTGGGTGTGTATGTGCTTGTGCACATGCGCAAAGGGTGGCACTGCACTTGTGTGGGTGCACGCGCACTCACACGCAGGCGCAAACAGGGTGTGGGGGGAGTGCATGTGGGGCTGGGGGAAGGTCTCTCTCCACAGCCTGGTCGGGCTCAGGCCACGGACCGGCACTCAGCCCTCTGCTATAAAACACAGTAAATTTCAGATCATGTGGGAAGACTTGTGATACAAGTTGTTGAAACCCATAGCATAGTGCTATTAATTAATTAATTAATTACTTGACAGGTCTGAAAGTGGGCTTAAAAAGTTTATCATGCCAATAGTGATCAAACCATATGTGATCAGAGATGAAGAACCCTAGGTTGTGAGCACAGTTTTAGCTGCAGTACAGCAGTTTAACTGCTGCGCTATGAGGCTCAATGGCTAGCAATGGGCCTCGCCCCAATATTCAAGTGCTGGAGGGTAGGGGACACATCCAACTCTCATTGCCAGTTCTTAGCTACCCAGTAAAGGACTGGGGAAGGGGCATTAGATGGCAGTCAGGTCACCTGATGCAGGGATCCATTCCTTATCTTGGGCTAATATTTCTGTGCTGCAACCAATCTGAACTGAGGCTTTTTCTATATTCACCACCATTGTATTATTTGATAAATTATCAAACTGTAAACTGTGTAGTGTCTTCTCTCAGTGAGCAAGGGGTACTTCAGCCTATCTTGCTTGGGTCCACGACGAGCACATTTTGAGTTAAGGATGCTCTGTCTGTCATCTAAATTGTTGGGAAGGGGAAAATGTGAAAGCAGAGCCAAGAAAATGGTTCAGAGAAAAAAACCATAATAACAGCAACAATTTACAGATGGATATTGTATAAGAAGGGAAGCCTTAGCAAAGAAAAAATGAAAAGGAGAACTGTCATTATCCTTACAAGTATAAAAGCATGAGATGGGCTGTAGAGTAATCCGAGCAGCAATCTGAGATGATATAAAGAAAAGCCGACACAGAGGGTGTTAAAGGCTAGATAAAATAAATGAAAGAGCACATACATTAGAAGCAGTCCTTTCAAAGAGAAATATGTGCCTATGAACTTGAAAGCAAATAATGGGGAAGAGATCAAATCTTATTATTATTGTATTGGCTATTCATACCAAGTAGTACTGATATCATGAGTTTTTGAATGAGCAGTTTTCCTTAATGAATCTTATACTGTCTCAAGGCAAAGGTATTCATTCAATTTCTGCTGTGAGAATTTCAGAGATGCCATGTACTTCCCTTTCTACTCCTCAGACAAAAAATTTGGGTGTCATCCTTTGTCTTAACTTGCCTGTGTGACGAATATGGTGGGCACTCTTCCTCATTCCATGTACATGAACCAGCTGCACTGGAGTTCACAAATTAGCTTGTTTTGTTTTGTGATTGGTCTTTAGGATTTAAGGATGTGGTTTTTTTGAAGTCTGATTATGCAGACAAGCACAGACATCTTCCAACACTAATCTGATTTCAGGTCTCATGCCAACCTCACTTCTCAATTGACATTGACATTGAGAAGTGCAATGTTGTAATGTTTTCCATAATTTATTTGCCCATGAAGCCAACAATAGCAAACTACCAAACGTTGCCCTGAGTGATGAGGAGAGATGGATTTGGTCCCAGTCTCTTGTCCTAATGTATGGATAGTGTGAAAATAGTGTAAACGTGTATGGAAATGTACACCAGGGATGTGTAATTTCGTTGATGTGGTTCCCATCTCTTTTCTCATTCTCTATGAGAACCGATAGGAGTTGCCTTCCAACAATATGTGTAGATCTATATGTTCTTCTTCATGGCCTCTGTGAATTACACCCTGGGTGTCCGCACCTGTGCGGAGCCTTATCAGAAAGTTCTAGAGCTTCTGCAGTAGGAAAAAAATACATTAGATTAGGCCCTTCTCTCCTTGTATAAATACCTTGGTGCCAAGGCTCCCCTTTCAGTTTCTTTCAACCACTGTGTTGAGAGCCTCATAGTTATTTTCCTGGTAACCCAGATGAGGGAAACCATTATTCTCGCTCAACATCTCCAGCGTCTATATACTTCACTGCTTTGCCAACTTGTTAACAACCTCCGTTTCGACATCGCCGAGACACAGGCTCTGATATCAATGATCCTCTATATCCATCCTGGTCCATGGACACTTGTTCTGTCCCTCTGCTGACACACAATATCCATTGGCTGATAGAACCAAGCCATCAAACTTGACAAAACTATGACCCCGAGTTCAACACCGACGTTCAACCATATCAGACAATGTCCATGGACACTTGGATGACATCTCTCAATATCTAAAATCCTCGACATGACAAATGCCCATGAACATGCAGCCTCCATCGACATCAGGTCACAAAGTCAATACTATGATGTTCAACCTGTCAACACCGAAGTTGATCGACAATCTGTTGACTCCCAACGTGACCCTGATTGTTCCTATCACGGATCCAGACCTCAAATGACGTCAGTATTACTTACCTCACCAGATCTTGTTGATGCTGATCCACCATCACTGGCGGAAGACTTCCAAACATACACCCAGCTTATGATCCGTATGGCTAAGTCTCTTGATCTCCAAATCCACTGCCCTTCGACAGAACCAGCTGATCATCTATATGACCCAATTTCTAAAGATACAACTACTCCAGTACATATCTCAATGCTGCCATCTCTACTTAGCACCGCTCAACAATTCTGTACAAAACCAGCCTCTTTCCATACCATGTCTAAATCAATAACCTCTAAAGAGTCCATGACCCTGGAGCTTTATTTTTTTCAGAAACAGCCAGCTTCTAACTCTATTTTTGTATAAGCCTCACAATCCAGATCTCAACATTGACAGATCCTCATACCACCAAATAAAGACAGTAGAAGGATCGATTCAATGGGAAGATGGCTTTATTAATCATCAGCATTCACCATACATATTGCTAACTATCAGGGAGCCATGGGTGCATATCAATGTTTCCTCTGGGACAATATGTCAACCTTTGTCAAATCTTTACCAGAAGATAAAAAGGTACTCGCCCAAACCTTCCAACAAGAAGGCCTTTCCATTGCCAAGCAACAGATGCTTTCTGCTAGGCACATGGTATACGCCACAGCAAAGTCCATGGCCACTTCAGTAGCCCTACGATGTTTCTCTTGGCTAGGGACAGCTAGCCTGGCTGAGAATGCCCATGCACATATCGAAGACCTTCCATTCGATGGGGCAGGCCTCTTTAATGCTGAAACTGATGATAGTTTGGAAAACATACAAAAGAAAAGATCATCAGCTAGGCACTAGGGAGTTTATCCATCTTACCAACAACACCCCCAACAGAATCAATGGAGACGACCATACAACTCCTATCAGAAATTCCAACATGACCCTCTAAGACAAACATCTTATACACCCTACTTCAAAAATCAAAGAAATAAACCCCAACAGCCCATTACTAGGCAAAATGACTGTAAACCCAAACATCACATTTGATGCTCCCATGACCAAGATTGCACACCACTCCACCCATCCTGCCCTCTGGAAACACCTACCTGTCTGGTAATCCATCACTACAGATGCCTGAGTACTGTTCATCATCCAAGATGGCTGCAACATTCCTTTTTTGCAACTTCCTCTGGCAACACATGTCATCACTCCACTATCTCAAGACCTACAAGAAGAAATAAGAAATTTACTCCTCAAATATGCCACACTACCTGTATCACAACACAATAAAGGATTTTCTCTCGCTATTTCACCATGCCCAAAAAGGACAGAGGTCTTTGCCCAATCTTAGACCTACAAGAGTTAAACAAATACATCATTACCACAAAATTCCATATAGTTACCCTTGAATCAGTTCTCCTGACATCAGAGGAAGCCCTTTGAGAGCTCTGAAGGCGCTGATCGTGGTGGCAGGGACCCCCAGAGAGGTCTCCCATGGTGGCGGGCAAGCCCTGGGAGACCTCCCTGGGGTTCCCCACTGGTGCAATCGGAGGTCTCAAAGGGCTTTCCCCCCCGACATTGGAGGAAGCCGTTTGAGACCTCTGAAGCTAAAAAGGCAGGGAGAAAGGGCAGGAAATTTGAATTTCCAGCCCTTTCTCCCTGCCTTTTTGCAGGGAGACATTTACAGATGGCTCAGTTGGCAAAAAAAATGGCATTGACTTGTGAACGGAGCATCGACCTTGTTTGTAGGTCGAGCTCCGTTCGCAAGTCGATGCAAATTTTTGCCAGTGGAGCCATTCGTAAATCAAAAAGTTAGTATCTAGGGATGTTCGTAAGTCGAAGGTTGACTGTATAGTACCTCCATATTTCCATACACCCTTCACACAGGAAATTCCTTCAAATTAAACTAGGATCACAAGCCTATCAATTCAAAAGGCTTTTTTTTGGCCTTGCAACAGCTCCAAGAGTGTTCACCAAGTGCATGGCACCAGAGCTGCTTACCTCAGACTTCAAAAAATTATCATATTTCCATATATCGACAATTGGCTCCTTGTAGCTCACTCCCATCGTAAGGCCCAACGAGACACTCACTTCACCCTTACCCTCCTTCACGATCTCGTTCTTGCTGTCAACGAACAAAAATCAAATTAAAAACCTACAAGGATTATTCACTATATAGGTGCATGCATAGACTCTACACAAGCCTGCGCCTTTCTCCCTCCAGACAAAAGAGAAAGTTTAATCACCTTACTTTGAGTTTTCACTCCTCATGCTATGGTATCCGCCTTAACTGTACAATGTGTACTAGGCACCATGACCTCTATGACTTCAGTAGTGCAGCATGTACATCTCAAAATGGGATCTCTTAAATCTTGGTTTCTTGCCCTCTTCGACCTGCTGACAGACCCTCCTCACATTCTTTGAAGGGTCACTCCAGAACTCACCTCCCAACTTCACTGGTGGTGTTTTCCTCCTAACCTATCCGTCGGGTGATCATTCCGACAACCATGACCACAAATAAAGGTCAACACCGATGCCAGCCTCACAGGCTGTGGAGCTCACTGCAAATCCCTCAAAATCCACGCCAAGTGGTCGTCCAGAGAAAAATTGCTCCACATAAACAAATTGGCACTTATAAACGGTTGCAAAGCTTTCAGGAATCTCCTTGTTGGCAAGATGGTACAAATGGCCACTGACAACACCACAGCAATGTACTGCATTCTGAAACAAGGTGGCACCCACTCTCCAAGTCTCCTCTATTTAGCAGTCAACCTCTGGGAGTGGTGCCTAGCACATCATATCTGGCTTACAACTTTACACATTGCTGGCCATGACAATGACCTGGCAGATCTACTCGGCTGCACAAATTCTCAAGCTCACAAGTGGGAGTCAGGCCAATCAGTTTTTCTTCATCTTTGCAAGTGATGGGGCAAACCAACTCTCAATCTCTTTGCCTCCCATGTGAATCGGAAGTGCAAACGGTACTGCTCTCGAGCCAGCATTGGCAAGCACTCCCAAGGAGATGCATTTGTTGGCCGATGGCCCAAGACCCTCACTTACCTCTTTCTGCCATTCCTGCTTCTCCACAAGGTTGTAGTTCACCTATAGCAAGAGAAACCCAATGCCATCGTTATAGCCCCTTGGTGGCCGAGACAACCCTGGTTTCCAATTCTTCACAATCTCTCATCAAACATTCGCCACCTCCCTCGCCTGCCTCACCTCCTCACACAGAACAACGCCCAAGTGCTCCACCCAGACTTACCTCTTCTGCACTTAGCAGCGTGGATTCTGCCTCACTAATGGACGTTCTCTGTCAAATAAATAAATAAATAAATAAATAAATAAATAAATAAATAAATAAATAAATAAATAAATAAATAAATAAATAAATAAATAAATAAATAAATAACCTCCACTAGGGAGGCTTACCTATATAAATGGAACAAATTCAAATCTTTCCCTGAAGTTTCCTCATTACCTTCTATCAACCCATCACTTGCTACTGTTCTATGCTTTTTGCTGCTTCTCAAGTCTAGCGGCCTTTCCCTCTCTTCCTTGAGAGTTTACCTCTCTGCAATAGTTTCTTATCCACCTCCTAACTCTTCAGCAGCTGATTTCTTCAATCATCTAACATAAAAGCATTTTCTTAAAGGTCTATCTCATATATACCCAGATATACGTCTGCCTTCCTCGCAATGGTCATTAATGCTGGTCCTACAACAACTTACTAAAGCTCCTTTCGAACCTTTAACTTCAACTGATTTACGACTATTTACCTTTAAAACACTTTTCCTCATCACCATCACCTCAGCTTGACGAGCTAGTGATTTAGCAACCTTACGTTATGACTATCCTTATTTACAGTTTTTTCCAGACAAGGTGAAACTATCCATGGATATTTCTTTCCTCCCCAAAGTCATATCCCAATTCCATCTCTCTCAGCCATTTATCCTTCCTTCCTTCCTTCCTTCCTTCCTTCCTTCCTTCCTTCCTTCCTTCCTTCCTTCCTTCCTTCCTTCCTTCCTTCCTTCCTTCCTTCCTTCCTTCCCATCACCATCCTCAACTCAAGAAAAGATCCTCCATACTCTGGACATTAGACGAGCCCTTGCCTTTTACGTTCAGCGCACCCAACCTTTCAGGCGCTCACCTCACCTTTTCATAAGTTACCAACCACCTACTAAAGGTTGTCAGGTGATGTCTCAAAGCATATCTAAATGAGTCGTTTCAACCATTCACCTCGCGTACCAGCTGGCACGGAAACCAGTCCTGAATGTGATTTGCCCTCACTCCACCAGAGCTGTGGTGTACCTCTTCCAGACATCTGCCCCTCTGCCACCTGGGCACAGCCGTCCACTTTCATCTGGCATTATAGACTTGATCTCTGGCAGAAGTCTGATGCAGCCTTTGGACGTGCTGTTCTAGCTTCTACCTTGGCGTGACACATTGCCTCTGGGCAAGACAGCTTTTTAGTCACCAAGGGTGTGATTCACAGAAGCCACGAAGAAGAACGACAGGTTATCCATCTGCAATTGTAGTTCTTTGAGTGATTCACACATCCTGCCTGCCCTCCCCACTGTCCTGCCATTCTGCTTAATATAGTGGTGGTTGACACAACTGAAAGGGGAGCCTTGGTGCCAAGGTACTTATATGAGGGGGAGGGGCCTATTCTACTGCATTTTTTGCTACTGCAGAAGCTCTAGAACTTTCCCATGAGGCGCCGCACAGGTGCAGATCACCCAGGGTGTGAATCACAGAGGTCCACTCAAAGAACTACAATTACAAGTGGGTAACGTAGTCTAAATAGGCGGGGTATACATTTAATAAATAAATAAATAAATAAATAAATAAATAAATAAATAAATAAATAAATAAATAAATAAATAAATAAATAAATAAATAAATAAATAAATAAATAACCTGTTGTTCCTCTCCCATGATGAACGTGGTACTTTAAAGAATATAAATAGAAAGGGACAAGTCCCTGCCTTGAGCAGCTTACAGTCTTAATTGTAGTCTACTGTGGGGGCTGGATGGAGGAAGGTGGGGGTGGGGGAAGCATTTTCTCTAAATAGGCAGAACCAAACCCTTGAGTCTAAACGTCTCACATCTTCACTGTTGAAACATGCTCTGCAGAAGCTTCAGGCATTGCAAAAGAGATTAGGATTCATTCAGCTGTATGCTCCATATAAATTTTAATAAGAACGAAGTAAAATATGGTGTAGGAGATCTGTGATTAGGATATTCTGCATTTTTTAAATTAATAGCAGATAATAGCAACTCCAAACTGAAACATAATCATGATGGGGGGAGCATTTTAATTTGCACCATTATTTTTATTTATGTCCTTCTGGATTTTTTCAGCTTGCTGGACCCTGTGAAATGTAGAGATATCCATTATTTTCCTTCTGCCCGAGGCAAACAGTAGCAGCTTCCAGGAGGTGAATTTGTAATTGGGAAAATGACACAATGAGAATAGTTAACCTTCCCTGCCCCATCCAATCAACTCTCCCCCCAGCACTTAAAAAATGTAGAAGTATTCTAATTATGACTTACTGTCTTTAAAAATTAACAGCAGATATGGACAAGGAAGAAAGGTTTTTCACTCCCTCCAAAGACTCTTTCAAGGTTAGATAGAAGTTTTCAGAGAGATTGTTGTGTTAAGGCTTCTAGCACCTTTAAGACTAGCAGATTTGTTTCCAGATTAAGCTTGGCGGATTACAGTTCACTTTCTCCTTCTCTTCAGTGATCATGTTATTATGTTATTAAGCATTATGGTTAGACAGGACATCTGTGGAAGAACTCAGCTGATAGTCAGCATTGCATAACTCATGTCCTGCTAGGATGTAGCCTGCTAGGCACCATGAATCTTTGGTGTAGAACAGAAGTGAAAGATGTAATGTGTTGGAGCCTGACTGATTAGTCATTTATCAGTCTTTTGCTGGACTGCTATCAGTTTTCTCAGTGAGCAAAGGAGCAATGCCAGCTGGGTCTCATTTTGAAACAGACTGTCAGAAATTGGTATATATATCTGGATCTTCTACCAGGAGCACCCCAATGCATTTTTCTCCCTGAGGTGAAATTCAAAATGGCACCTTTTTCCATCCCATGTACAGAGGCTGAGACGACTGACACTCAAACCTGCCTGTAACACTGGCAAAGGAATAGGATCCTGTTAGCATAGATGTGATCAGCCCATTTAGCCCATAGCTGTGTCTTGCCAGGATAGTGGACTGGGGAACAACATGGGGGGGGGTGATGTTGCTGTCCTTTTGCTGGCTTGAGATAGTTGTCTCACTCTGGAAAGTGAAGACCCCATTAGCTGGGCAAAAAAATTCTTGGCTACACAATCTTGTACCTAGTGTAGAATGTAGAGAGAATTGATCTTCTGGAAGTCAGGATAGAGAATGATAGTTTGCTGTATATCCCCTTCCTTGCCATGCTTTCATGCCGTGTTTACTGAAGGGAAGGAAGTGTCCATGTGTCCCATGTTAAATTGCTCCCTATGGTGCTGCAATCCTGCCATAGTTTAAATATGATTCAGAAAGAAGGTTTCAGGACATATGCAAAGCATCTGAAGTTGGGCCCGTTCAGTAATAATTTCACTTGCAAATCTGCTTCAGCTGCTTATGCCAATGTTCTGGGTTATTTGTGAGAACGGAGCAAAACAGGGCTATGTCATCAGTCAAAACCCAAAGCAGGCTGACACTGCTAAGTAAAAGGGCATGAAACAGTGACACCTTGGCGCCTCTGCACTCCACAGCCAAATCCTGCTAGCAATCCCAGGGGCTCCTAGCATCTCAGTCTTGCCTAGCTGATGTTAGTCTTCCCGGCACCTGCCACCCTTTTCTCCTCTGTCTGCTCCCACTGCCAACAAACTGGTTTGAAATGCTTAGCCTTCTTTTCTTTCCAGACCCAACTCCTGTTTTAGGCTTTCCAAGCCAAGATGTAATGAGCTCCTCTGCAATGTATCTGACCTTTCCCCCAGCTAGTAGATTCCGGAGTTTGCTGACAGTTCTATTTCACTTTTTGTTTTTATATTTGCTTGGCTATTGAGATGCAAATCCTTGAAGCACAATGGCTTATCCAGAGCTTGGAAAGGTTCCTTTTTTTTTGGATTGCATCGTAGAATTCTCCTGTCAAGATTCTGAGATTGCTTAGATTTATAGTTCAAATAGTTACTTGCCTGAGCTCTGACATTATCCCTTTATTTATTTATCTGGCTTCCCATGGGAGGGGTTTCCACAGCTTGGGAGCAATGAGAAAGAATACCCTTGTGAGAGTGGTGGGACAGAGATAAAGTGTACCCCTGATGATTTTGAAATCTGGACAGGCTCATAAAGAGAGATGCAGTCTGAAAGAGCTGCAGGTTGTTCAGGGCTTTATAAGTCAAAACCAGCACTTTGAATTGTGCCCAGAAATGGATCGACGGAGCTGTTGCAACAAGGGAGTTGTCTAAGAAGGATTACCTTACTAAAATGTATTTGTAAGTTAGTTTGACTTCACCACTGTGGGACGTGGTGGCGCTGCAGGTTAAATCACAGAAGTCTCTGTGCTGCAAAGTCAGAAGACCAGCAGTCGTAAGATCGAATCCATGCGACTGAGTGAGCTCCCGTGGCTTGTCCCAGCTCCTGCCAACCTAGCAGTTCGAAAGCATGTAAATGCAAGTAGATAAATAGGTACCACTATGGTAGGAAGATAACAGCGTTCCATGTCTAGTTGCGCTGGCCACGTGACCACGGAAACTGTCTGCAGACAAACGCTGGCTCTACAGCTTGGAAACGGGGATGAGCACCGCCCCCTAGAGTTGGACACGACTGGACTAAATGTAAAGGGGAACCTTTATCTTGACTTCATGCCAGGTGATGTTCTTTGTCAATTTCTAACAGTGCTGCTCACCGCAGACTGTGCCAACTATCAGTGGCATCCTGAGTGGAGTCTTTATTGGCTTTTCATATGCCGTTTTAATGGCTGCAATTTTAAGGGGGGCATAAACAAATTACAATTGGAGCTCATGACAGGTTGGTTTGAACCCAATTTGGGACAAAATTGGATGAAGATGAAGGGCTGGGTAGTTGGATATAATGTTCAGTATAGTATGCTTCAGGTAAGATATGGTTTAGTATCCAAAAGGATTGATGGTGATCAGACATCTCTGAAGGTAAGTTAGATCTCCACAACTTCAAGAGTTTAGAAAATTACTTTCAGCAAGAATGAATGTAGAAGGATAATGTATTGAGACCCAAAGTGTCATCATGCTACCACTCAGTTATAAATTATTTCAGTTTGTTATCAACTCAAATCAGTACAGTAGTGCTTTGACTTATGAACGCCCTGACCTACAAACATTTTGAGTTACGAACAGCTCAGGATGCGAAATATTGCTTTGAGTTACGAAGGGAGCCTGTCCTTTTTTTGACCTAAGTTCATCTTAGGTTAAAAGAAAAAGAATTCTCCCCCTAGTGGTAGAGTATGGATTAACCGGCTTTCCATTACTTCCTATGTGAGTTAATGCTTTGACTTATGAACCGTGCCTTGACATAAGAACAAAAAACCAGCCAGAATGGATTAATCGGTTTTCAATGCATTCCTATGGGAAATTCTGCCTTGTCTTACAAACGTTTTGACTTATGGCCACCGTTCCAATACGGATTAAGTTTGTAATTCAAGGCACCACTGTACATGCCATCAGTACACTGATGACACCCAGCTCTACATCTCCTTTTCTCTAACCACAATGGATGCCGTTCTATCCCTTCAGTGCCTCCTGGAGGCTGTACTGCAATGGATGCAAGAGAATGGACTGAGGCTGAACCCGGACAAGACGGAGGTCATGATGGTGGGTGGTCCCTCCTCCCTCTCTTTTGGGGGAGTGACTCTCACCGTGAAGAGTGAGGTTTGCAGCTTGGGAGTCCATTTGAATCCAGCGGTCACCATGGAAACCCAGGTGGTGTCAGTGGTCTGCTCTGCCTATTTCCATCTGTGGCGGATTGCCCAGCTGCGTCCCTATCTTGATTTTGGGGCTCTCACCACTCTGGTCCATGCACTTCTAGTCTCGATATTAGACTACTGTAATGCGCCCTACGTGGGGCTACCTTTGAGATTGATGCAGAAGCTTCAAATGGTACAGAATGCGGCAGCCAGACTTCTCAGTGGGACGAGAAAATATCAGCATATTTCCTCCACTCTGGTTGCCTTGCATTGGCTGCCCGTTTGTTTCTGCATTGATTTCAAAGTGTTAATGGTGACATATAAAGCCCTAAATGGTTTAGGACCTTGATATCTAGCGGAACGCCTCCTCCCACCTAGATCTACTCGAATCACTCATTCCAGCCAGGAAGGGCGGCTGAGGGGCCTAATGCCGGGGGAGGCCTGGAGAGAAGGAACAAGAAACTGGGCGTTCTTGGCAGTGGCCCCTTGCCTTTGGAACAGTCTGCCCCCAGAGATCTGTCTGGATCCCTCGCTGGGTGTTTTTAAGAGCAAACTTAAGACTTGGCTCTTTAGGCAGGCTTTCCCTCCTGTCATCACTTGAATATTTTTCCCTATCTTGAACTATATTGCTACTGTTGTTTTTTATTTTATTATATTGTTTTTATTCTATTTCTATTATTGTTAGCTGTCCAGAGCAGACTTCTGTCTAGATGGGTGGGGCATAAACAAACAAACAAACAAATCCTGTTGAGTAATTTATACTTGGCTAGATAGCTCTAAGGGTTAGAACATCTGGCTGCAGAGGATTAGGTAGCAATTGTTTCCCCTCTGCACCTCCTGAAGAAGAGCCAGCCTTCATAGACTTGGGCAACCTACACAGTCCAAGAGCCTCACCCCACCAGAAGGACGGAATGATAGGTTATTTCTGAGAACCCTGGAAAGTGTTGCTGTAAGTCGGAGCTGACTTGATGGCACAGATCAAAAGAAACTCTCACCTGTACAGTATAAGCATGGTGACATTAATGGAAGGGGAAATTGTTGGTAATTTAAGAGTTCCTGCTTTGATCTTTGGGCCTGCTTGACTAGACTACAATCAGTCTCATTACAGGTGAGTCAAATAAGCCCTGGCAACCCCCATGCTGATGATGTTATCACCCTTACACAGGTATGATTTGCTCAACAGGATTTGGCTGTTATGTTTTCATTCTCCCTTAAAGTTCATTTTGCAAGTTTTACAATTTGTTATGCAGCCACAGGAAGCTATTGGGTGCAACAGAGAGACTAAAGAGCTGTGGCTGGTACACCCTATAACATTTCCTCATATCTAGAATTTTCTACAATGGACAGATGTTCCACAGCAGATGTTCTTCACAGACATATTGATGTGAAATGGATTCCCTGTAGGGAAAAAGTTTTAAAACCACTCTTTCCGTGCTTCCTGCTGTTCCAGTAACATAGCTGATGTAATTGGAGGCAGGTGGGTGGGTGAGTGGGCATGAGTGGGAAATAGATTGATTTGTCTCAGTGATTGCTCATCTGTTAAGTACATATATTTCTTAAATTGAACTAATTTTATAGGGATTACCTGTTTCAATAAAGTCATGTTCAAGTCACTGCAGAGTGAACCATGATTTCTGTCAGAGACAGGTAGGTATATGGAAAGGACATTTTCCAGCTGAGCTGCATCTGTGGTGCACAGAGGCTGTGAGAGCAGAACCAGGAGAGGAGTCTGCCTGCCACTGAGGAGCCAAGAGCCAAACTCCCTGAGGATGATATAAGATTGCTTGATGGGTGCCCTTTGATGTTCTCTTCTTGCACTTCTCACTGCGGCTTTTTTTTTTCTTTTGTGGTGTAACTCGGTGCAGCAGGTAGACAAAGGAGAGCAATAAACTTTAGGCCGTTTGTTATCTTTGTCCATGTGGAAACAGGATCCTGGGCTCAAAGTTAATATTTTGGGATGACAGCTCCTAGAATTCCCTAGCCAACGTGGTCAGTGGTCATACCGGTTTAGAGTTTTTTGGGAATTGGTATCGAAGACAGTCATGCTCCCATCCTCAGTGCTGCACTACGTAGGCCATTTGCCTTAAAACTACCAGGTACAGTTATAAAATCATGTCCATAGACCATCCTTACAACAAAACATAAATCCTCCTGTGTCTGTGCTGTCTATCTCAGTCAAGTTCCATTGCTCCCTGTTCAGCCATAACCTGCTACCCTCCCTTCATGGCTGGCCCATTCTCAAGAGCAGTGACTGCAGCTCTGCCCCATCTTAAATCTCACTCACCCATTGTTAACATTTGGCACCTCCTGCAGCTGGTGACTGTCTATGCAAACTTCAGCTCCACTTGCATCCACCCCTTCATCTATCTGCTGGTTCTAACTGCAATCTCTGCCTGACACTGGACACTGAGTGCTTCTAAGCTTGTGCAGGTGCCTCCATGTCTGTGCAAATATATTACACTGAGCACTCAGCAGCATGCATGTCCACGCTTCATTTCTCTTCTGCACATTTGCTGTACAAGACTTTATTTGTATCTCAGTTCTCCATTTTAAAAGCACTCTGAACAAAACAATAAAAATACAATAAAATCACAATAAAATTAATCAAATGAGGCACAATATTAAATAATTCAAGGTACATTAAAGAAGCAGTAACATACTAAACTCTGTGGCCACAAGAAGCTTTGTGGAATGGAAAAGATTTTGATAATAACCAAAGTCAAGAATGAGGCATCTCCCTCTCTCAGGACAGATGGGATATATGGTGATTCCCACCCTTTTATAAACTCCTGCTGCATTCTCCTTAATCAGCTGTTAAGAGACAATGGCCTGTTTAAAGCCTGGGAAGCAGTTGCATTGGAGTTTATTCCTGAGTCATGCACAGAATGCCATCAGGCCTTTCTTTCTTTCTTTCTTTCTTTCTTTCTTTCTTTCTTTCTTTCTTTCTTTCTTTCTTGTTTTTTTTTTTTTTTTTTTGCTTTTGTCCTGGTCTGTGTACTTAATGACTTAATGCCACACATGGTTGGAATGTGGCCCTGAGACCCTCTGCAAATGGCAATTTCATTCCTCTCTCAAAAGGTTTCCCTGCCTCTGAAATAAATGTTTTGACTGTGCAGGTCCGGACAGATTCTATAGGCAAAGAGTGCTGATTTTCAATGTACGATAGCTTCATAGATGCAAGTGCTAGCATCTATCCAAGCATATTTTTCTGAAATGATCTTAATTCAGGGCACAGAGAGAGAGAGAGAGAGAGAGAGAGAGAGAGAGAGAAACATGGTTGCAGGTGTGTTTGCTGAGGTGACAACAATGCTCCATCCATTTCACCAAGTGATTTCATTTCGATTTAGTCAATGTAAAGTTTTTGTTAGTTTTAATAGCTATCCATGCTTCCTTTATGTTAATTTTAATAGCTATTCACTCCCCATTCTTTATGTAGATGTTTAAATGTAGAAGAGCTGAGCTGGAGCCCTGCAACTAGAGAAAAGGAGTCATCTCATACCCATGAGTTCCAATATTGTCTTGCATGTTAAGAATAGAGCCAGGACAAAGCACTGCCCTCCATTTTAAAGCTCTGCAGATAGCCCACAAGGATGTCATGACTGATGGTACTGAGAACTTAGAGAAGGCAAAAGAGAGTCAACAAAAGTTGTACGCCTCCAGGTTTTTTGGGGTGTGTGCATATGTAGAACACTATGGGCCACTAGTCTAGCCAAAGCAGTTTTTTTCTTTTTTAAAAAATCCAAGCTTTGGAGCAGAATGAAATTGTTTGGCATTATATGTTTCATTCCAAAACAGCAAAGTTTGAGTATCACCACCTTGGCAAGTATTGGTAAAGTGGTTAGACAACAGTCTGAATGTTATCATTGTTCTGAGACAGGAAGAACCCTGGCTTCCTAAGGACATAAGAGATAATCTGATTTTTTAAAATAGCTGATATAGTCTAGCAATCTGTTACCCCCATTTGATCCAGGAAATTCCTCAATCAACCAGTGGGTGGAAACAAGCAGCTGAATAGCTCGCTTGCATGTCGTTGGCAGCTGGCAATAGAGAAGCGATAAATCAGTTAATTAACATCATTGTTACCATTGGGTGAGAAATATTTTATAACTATACTTCTTTATGACTATCCCTGGACGAGCCAATCCCTATAACAGAAATAGTTTCTCTTATCCCCACCACTTATAGAACAGTGGTAAATCTGGAGAGAGGGAAGAGACGCAAAGCGACACAAAGAAAATAAATTGAACATTAATTAGACATTTAATTATACTTCAAGGAAGGAAGTTTGGTATTACTTTGGCGTTAGAAACTTAAGAAATCCTTCTCTTAAAATCATTATTAGCTAAACAACTCTGGGAGTTAAACTTGTTATGTTATGGCTATCTAAGTGTTGGTGAAAAGCCCAGAACACATGACCTTTTACACTCTATGGCGGCCCTAAGCTGGGAATCTGTTTTGACTCTCCTGAGAACTGACTGAAGCATTGACAAATTAACCCTGGAAAGTCTAACAAAGACAATTCATCTTGGAATATATATCTGGCTAATGTAGACCTATGTGGACCAATAAAAAACATTTGGATCCCAGCCATAAAAACCTTTAAGTATGGTCCACATATGTCATCATTCATAGACTGTGACATCTAGAGATAAGTTAAGTGTATGATCATACTGCCATTGGTGAAATGTTATTAACAGCCTGTCTCATGACCTCTTCTCACATGACTTTAGATAGGCCCAAATTACATTACTTAAGCCCTTTGGTGTAAGTGAAGCAGCCTACATTGCTGCAGTGAACTACCACTAGTTAAGACGCTGAGGCTTGTATTTCTTGTTGCACCTCAACTAGACTAAGCACATGATGAGATTCAGAACCTGCTTTCTCCACCTGGTCACACCATGTGTATATAGCCACAAGTCACCACAAAAGATGGCATCATGGAAATGGGTCTTTCATGGGACTGGATCAGTATTTAAACTGGGAAAGATGTCTTCAGCAAAGTCATCTTAGGGCAAATCTAGTGTGCTCTTCTCTTACTTATAACTGTTCGAGTGCCAATTTTGAACAAAGTGCTCTGTTGTCCTCCCATCTCCATTTTCTTGAGTTTTCCAAGTTGTATCTTGTGCTTCAAGGTTGCCAAAAATTCTCCCTAAATCATACTCCTGAGGCTGAACTGAGGCATCTGAGATCACTTCAAGCACCAGTTAAAACTTATTGCTTAATTTTGTTCTGTGCATAAGTATCTCCAGATCATTTATCATTGCTCAGGAGGAAAGCCAATCTCTCAAGTTGTTTTTGTGTATTGTCTGTGGCACTAATTTTGAGCCTCCTTGTTTTGCTCAAAACATCCAAGATATATATGTCCCTCTCCAATTTGCAAGAATCATTTCATACCCAAAAAGGAAACAATCTTTCTTGCCACTTGCTTGCGTTACAGATGTCGAGGGCTTGATAGACTTCCTGGTTCTCTCATTAGAAAGGGCCCTGGTGCAGGTAGCTTTTATTTCAGGATGGTGTAACTTTTTTCAAACTAAAGGCACGAGTTACAAGGTATTAAAACTGCCTTATGTTGTTTATACATGTCCTGCGAATGTAAGGCTCTTCTTGGTGAATTGCAGCAGGCCTTTTATCAGAGGCACTTTTTAATTGGCTTATGTTATGAAGAACCATGAAATCTGGGCCATGCTTTATTTTAGTTCCTATCGCTTTAAACAAGATGGGAGTAATTAAGCTCATGCTGTCATTTAGCTCAGCTTAGCTCTGTTCAAAGCAGGGTTTATTTTTAAACATGGAAACGACATTGCTTTTCCACTCTCAAAGTCAAGGATTTTTTGTAACCCGATTCTATTCTTTGTCCTAACCTGGATGTTGCTGCTCCCATCTATACACTAAAACAAATGGGAGTGCTCATCAGGAGTTTTGTTACAGAAAAAAAATTGCTATTAAGTGAGTCCCTTCCAGTTGTTTTTCTATTAAGTGTAACACTGGTTCCTGAGAATACTGGAGAAGAAACAAAAAAAAATGTGAATCATAGAATGATGGCGTTGGAAGGAGCCTATAAGGCCACCATGTCCAACCCCCTGCTGAATGCCAGAATTCCAATCAAAATATATTTGATGGTGTCTAATTTCCTTTACATGCCTCCAGCACTGGAGTGCTCACCACCCCCTGAGGCAATTGGTTCCATTGTTGTACTACCCTAACAGAAAGATTTCCTGATATTCAACTGAAATCTGGCTTCCTGTAACTTGAACCCATGCACCCTGCACTCTGGGATGACCTAGAACAGATCTTGTCTCTCCTCCGTATGATAATCTTTCAAGTATTTGAAAAGTGCCATCATATCTCTCTTCATATTCTTTTCTCAAGGCTAAATATGTCCAGTTCTTTTAGTCTTCCCTCATAGGGCTTGATTTCCAGTTCCCTGATAATCCTTATTGCCCTCCTATGAACTTGTTACAGTTTGTCAGCATCCTTGTTAAAGTACTGTATCCAGAATTGGAGGTCAAACCAGTGCTGAATAGGAGGGAACTAGTACTTCACAGGATACTATACTTCTGTTAATGCAGCCTAAAACAGCATTTGGCTTTTTTTTTCCAGCCACATCACATTGTTCGCTCATATTCAGCTTGTGGTCTACAATGATTCCAATAGTTGTGTCATCTGTATCATCACTTCTACATGGTGGACACCATGCCTTATCCAAAACATATTTAAATAATTTGAAAGTATATATATATATCTTCTATATAGGCCAAAATCCTATTGCATATTTATGCTGGCATAACTCTACTGGCACAAAATTCAATGGTGAATTGCTCTAAGAGGCATGCGATTGGTATACAATAACAAATGCCAGTGCTGATGACTTAATCTGTAGCAATTTGCTCCTGAAATATGTGCTGACAGAGCGATACTGGCAAGTGTAACCACAGAATTCTGACCATGATTTCTTCACTACAGATTACTTGATACCCTTGCAGTTTAGAATATCTCTTCATTGTCAATTTCTTGTTCATATAATTTGTGTCCAGAGTGTTCTGGCTGGCTGTCCACAAAGAAGCATTACTATAATAGAAAGATGAACTATTATGTTCATTATATTGTTTTTTTTTCCAGTTGACTAACACACAAACCACCAATGCCAAAAATTATGCTTCCTGTTTACTAAGCCTGCTTTTTTAATATATTCACTACCTTATTTGTATATCGGCACAGTACAGATGTTAGACAAATTAGACACCTTTGGTGCATTTCACTGTTAACTATCTTGCTATTGGGTGATTGTGTTTCTTTCTCCCTTTCAGTGACAGATCTCTGAAATTGTGTTCAGATGGTCCCTTTTGAAATGAGTGCTGGTAAGGTCTTCCCTGCAGCCCCACATATGTTCATCTAGGCCTATGACCAAGAATGGAACCTTGCACACAGGGCGTACCTTCAGGATTGGTTAAAAACTTGACCTGAACAGAATGGGCTGGAACAGTCACTGGATTAAAATTAATTGATGCCACAACTACTACTGGGATGTAATGGATAAACATTACAATGGTATTTTAGTACTCAAAGCTATAAAATGTTATTTTTAAAATAAACTGCTTAATGGTTCCGAACCAGCCAAAAGAGAAGAGAATGGTCTGGAAGTGCAACCTCTGAGCAGAGCAAACCACTCACATTCACCAGCAACACATGGTCAGAGGGAGAACTGCATTAAGCCACAAAAACCTCCTCAGGGAACACATTCAAATACCATTCTGGATGGAATTAAGTATTCTAGAAAACAGCCTGGAATGGCAACTTCTGAGTACGGCAAACTGACTACATTGACCAATTATTCATGAGTAGATGCACATTATAATTATACCTTTAAAGCCCTTCATGGTTTGGGACCATGTTACCTGTTGGAGTGTCTCTCCCCAAGGTGTTCCTCCTGTACCATCAGATCCTTCCAGGTGGCTGTGGTGTCCGCCCAGGTCATGAATATTCATATTCTATCTGCATAGACCAATGGGAGTGCTGGACGGGCAGAGTCACGAAATATAAGAGACTCAGCAGGAGGAGGGGGAGTTTTCAGATAGAGGGAGTTTTGAGTTTAGTTAGAGAGAGTTGAAGAGGTTTTGGAGTTTGGGTGGGAGAGTGGAGGTTGAGAGTGGATAAAGGAGAATGTTTAAGAGTTAACAACATTGCTTGTCCTGTCAACATCTGTAACAATAAACAATTTATATTTGGTTCTTTTAAAATGGCATATGGCCTGGACTTCTATTATTAATAATAAAAAATGCTGATGTAATCAACTGGTGGCAGCTGAAAGACACGTAGAGTGAGCTCTTAGTTTGGTGAAACAATCAGGGGTCACGTGGGGATTGTGATAGTGGTTATGCTGAAGGAGGCCAGAAAATCTCATGAGAAGACTCCTTGGAAAAGACCCTGATGTTGGGAAAGTGTGAAGACAAGAGGAGAAGGGGATGACAGAGGACGAGATGGTTGGACAGTGTCATCGAAGCTACCAACATCAATTTGACCCAACTCTGGGAGGCAGTGGAAGACAGGAGGGACTATGTGCTCTGGTCCATGGGGTCACAAAGAGTTGGACACGACTTAACAACTAAACAACGACAACAAAACACACATGTTCCAGTAAACAGCCTGGTACAGCAATGTTTGAGTAAAACAAGCTAACCAAATTCACCAATCACATGTGTTGTTTTTTGAGTGCATCTGGTAATATATTCAATAAGAAAATTTCTGGTGTTAAAGCAATTTTAATCCATAAAATTTTCTCTATCACTTCATGAATCATTTTCCAAAAGTCCTTGGCCCTACTGCACATCCACCACATATGATAGAAGCTCCCGACTTTCTTTTCACATTTCCAACACTTGTTAGAAAGATTTTTATACATTTTCGTTAATTTCTCTGGTCTTACATACCATCTGCAAAACATTTTGTATATATTTTCTTTTAGATTTATAGATTTAGTCATTTTAATATTTCGTTCCCAAATTTGTGACCAGGCACCTAGTTCTATATTATGAGCTTTGAGCACATTTTACCATGCAATCCTTCACAATTTCATCTTTCATTTTTTTGCACAATGAAGTATTATATAAGCCTTTTATCAATTTTATATTTTGTCTTTCTGAAACCCTGTAGCTTTATCTTTTATATATCTTGATTTCAACCAGTTTATTGACCACCAATCTAATATAATATCTTGTTCTGCCAGTTCTTTGTTTTTTTAGATTAAAATCACTATCTAATATCTCGGCATATCTCCCATTTGTCCCTTGATATGTTCTTACCGGATCAGAGAATGCTTCTAATGGAGCTACCCATAATGGTATCATTCTATAATGTTGTGCTTTAACTGTCTTCCAAACCCATAACAGAGCTCTCCTGATCAAATATAAATTAAATGTTTTGCATTGTCTATCACCTTGGTACAGTATCATAGGTAGGCATGTCAGACTAGCCTTAAATCATGCCCCATAATTTTTAAAAGTCTCCCATTTTGTAGAATAACCCATTCCCTCACCCAGGACAGAGCTGCTGCTCTGTAATAATTCATCCAGTCTGGTAAGCCAAACCCTTCTCTTCATTTATAGTCCTGAAGAGCCTTAAGTTTTATTATTGTTTTTTCCCCATCCCAAACATACTTGGTCATTATATTATTCATTTCTTTAAAAAAATTTTGTTTTAATAATATTGAAATTGTCGGAAAGAGGAAAACCAGCTTTGGTAATACAGTGGTGAATCACATAGCGATCGCTCCGTTTTACGGCGAAATCGCTTTGCGACAATGTTTTTGCGATCGCAAAAGCGATCGCTTTGCTATGTTCCCTATGGGCTATTTTCACTTTGTGATGATCGCAGGGAAGCGATCATCGCAAAGCCCCCATTTTTGGCCAGCTGATCGGTGGTTTCAAAATGGCCACTGGGTAAACAAAATGGCCGCCCGTTGTTTTCAGGCACAGATTCCTTGCTTTAGAGGCACCGAAAATGGCGGCGCTATGGAGGATCTTTGCTTAAAGGTGAGTTTTAAGCCCATAGGAACGCATTAGTCTCCTTTTAATGTGTTTCTATGGGCTTTTTATTTTCGCTGAGCGATGTTATCACTTAGCAGCAATTTTTTTGGAGCGAATTAACATTGGTAAGCGAGGCACCACTATATATTCATTTTTATTGTGGCTATTCTACCCATTAGCGATAATTGGAGTTTAGACCATTTCTGCAAATGTACTTTGATTTCTTTCATTACTTCCATATAATTGTCCTTTATTAATGTATTTGGGGTTTTTTTTGTCATATTAATTCCTAAGTACCTAACCTTACATGTTTCTTGACATCCGGAGTGTTTTCGTAATTCTTCTTTTTCTTCTTTTGTCATATTTTTCATCAGAATTTTTGTTTTTTGTTTCGTGACTTTGGTTGGTTTATTCCACTTGAAATTTGTTGTTCTGGGCTTATTTGTGGAATTTGGATTTCTTGGTCAGAACGGGTAGAACAGTGTGGTTCCTATGTGTGTGATGTGTCTCCCATCTAACAACACATTGTTTGTGAATGTTGTGGTCAGTATTTTCTGTTTGGAAGTTGCCATTCTGGAGTGTTTGCCAGAAAATGTGGGCTTGTGCCAGAACAAGGCCTGGAATATGGTGCCTGTGGATATTTTGTGGCTTATTATGTTAGTCCTCTCTAATGATTTGTGAACGGTGAAGTATGTTTGCTTGGTCTCCTTGGAAGTTGTTATTCTAGGCTGAATTTTACATCAGTGTTTGACTTGGAATGCATTCTGGAATGTGTTCCAGGTGGATGTTCTGTGGCTTTCTGTGTGCCTCTGATCTGGACATGTTCGACTTATAAATATGATCAGTATCTCTTATTCAGAAGTACACAAGATGTTTTCTGCCAGATGGAAATTTGGCCTGTAATGGTACAGGAAGTGTGGTTCCTTTATAAATTTTGTGGCTTATTGCATCTCTCCAGTCTAGACAATCTTTGCTGGTATATGTGGTGAGTTTGACCTACTTGGAAGTTGGCATTCTGGGTCATTCGCTTCTCTTCTGTTTGGTTTGGGGGCATTAAGCATTTCATAAAATAATAATGTTTATTGGCTCAGAGTTCTAAAATACTATTGATCCCAATAGTTTTTGGCATCAACAGTTATTACTTGCTCCACTCTGTTCTAATTTTTATCTAATGTAACAACAACAACAATCATCATCATCATTGCCTCCATGGGCACAGGCCTTGATGAGGCGGAAGGGCTTGTATGCTTCAGTGAGGCTGAGAATTATCCTGAAGCCTCTCTGAAGCCAGATAGGTCTCAGTTGACAAGCCAGACCAACTGTGTCCACCAACCATCAATTATGATGAAAGGAGATAAACAGAAATCCATACAGGATCGGTCATCACCTGGGCCAACAAGGACTGTGTTATATGCTATGGCCCCAGGACAGGGGCTACAGCCCTCAGCAGACCCTGTTGAGGAACCAGGACAGGCTGTTGCAAAGCTACTGAAACAATGTAAATGCAAAACTTGGACTCTGACCAAAAATCAAGAAATTATGAAATGTTATTATGAGGCAACCCCAAAAGCCCATGGTTTAAAAAAAAAAAAAGAATGGTGAAAATTTTGAAAAGGAAACACCCAGATGGTAACATAACTGAACAATGATTAATGGACCAGAGAAAGTTTACCATCCGGAGTAAAGTATTTTCAGAACTGGAATTGCAAGAACTAGAAAAGGTGGCAAAATCAACACAGAACAATGACGATAATATGGAAGACAAATGGAGGGTAGAGGTAGACACAATACTGGAAAAATGTATCAGTAGCGGAACAACTTATGGAACAACCCAGAAATTATGAGTTGGCAGAATGGCAAACATCATTGAGGGGGAAAATAGTAACCCACATTAGCCAGAAAACAGAAAGACAAAGGCTCATCAGTTTGCTCCAATTACAAAGTAAACCAGTAAAAGATCTACTGAATGCTACAAATATTTTCATTAGAACAATCCCAACGAACACGCTAAAGGAAACAAACCAGCCTATGTATAGCACAGCTACCAAAAATTACTTAAGGCAGTGAAAATGGAGAATATTTTGAGAACAAAGTCTCAATATAAGAAACAACAATTTGAAAAGAAATTAAACGGCTGGAAAAATAAATCACTACATGGACAACACCTGAGAAATATTGATCGAAAGCATGATCCTAATTCAACATGGGCATGGCTAAAACTGGGGACCATTAAGAAATAAATCAAAGGCTTGATTTTTGCTGCATAAGAACAAGCACTTCAAACCAACGTGATGAAAGCTAAGATCCAAGGAGTTAGTGCTAATAGCAAATGTCAACTCCATCAAGAAAAAGATGAAACTGTGTCACACCTCATCTGTGAATGTCCAAAGACCTCAAAATTAGACATTATAGAGTGGAAAAGTTAGTGGACTGGTCACTATGCAAAAAAATATAACTTGTAGCGCTATGGGGCGGTATATAAATCCAATAAATAAATAAATAAATAAATAAATAAATAAATCCAAAAACCCATGGGAACATCAGATAGAGAAGGTGTCGGAAAATGAGGAAATCAAGATCTTGTGGGATTTCCGAATACAAACGGATAGACACCTTGAACATAAAACACCAGACATAGTAGTAATAGAATGAAAAAAAAATGTCTGGATCATTGACATCACAATTCCAGGGGAGGCCAGAGTTGAAAATAAAGAATTAGAAAAACTAACAGAGACATCTCACCTCTGGAAGAAACACAGTTCGGAAGTCCCTGAAGTCATTGGGGCTTTAGGAACAATGTCAAGAAACTTCACACAGTACTATAAGCAGTTGCAGATCTCAGAAATCACAGAATCAGAGCTCCAAAAAATAGCAATATTAGGAACAGCATAATACTGTGCAGATATTTAACAGGTACTTAGGTTTTTGGTTAAAACTTGTGTCTGTTATATAATACCAGTAAATGTTTTTATAATCTTGACTGTGCCTGGCGACCTATTGTTTCTTACTACTACTACTACTACTACTGCTGCTACTACTTCTACTACTACTACTGATGATGATGATGATGATGATGATGATGATGATGATGATGATGATGATGATGATGATGATAATAATAATAATAATAATAATAATAATAATAATAATAATAATAATAATAATAATAATAATAATAATAATAATAATAATAATAATAGCAGCATGCTGACAGGTCAATTCTGACTTATGGCAACCTTTCCGGATTTTCTAGATAGAGAATATACAGAAGTGCTTTACCATTCCCTTCTTCTAGGAGCCTTCTAGGACAGTGTAGCTTGTATAAGACCACACAGGCTTGGTCTTCTGGGATGCACAGTGGGGAACTGAACTCCCAACCTCTGGCTCTGCCAAATGTCTAACTCACTGAGGTATCTAACCAGCTGATTGATTCCTCACTGTGCTTTCTGGGAAAAGTCAGAACTGACTTGATGGCACACAATTATTGTTATTTTTATGGTGTGCCTTCTAGCTAAATGCTATAACCAGACCTAGTCACAGGAGGCCCACTGAATAAACAGCAGTTATTAAATCAACATTTAAGTAAGTTCCATTGATTTAGTAAATTTAGTCTAGTTGGGTCTGCCAGTTTGTCTTAGCAGAGGTAGGTACTTTTTCCATGGTAGAACAACATGCCCCTTCTGCAAGGAACCTCATGACGCACATGAAGCCTTTCTACATGCAGAATCTGCTCCCAGTTGATGAGGCAGTAGTACCAGAGGGTGTGAGTCTCCCAGAGCCAGGAAAATCACTCTTAAAAATGGTCATGCTGGTTGTGGGATTCTGGAAGTTAAGTCTGAAAACAAAACAGTTCCCATCTCTGTGCAAATGTATTTGAAACAATACATATTCTGCTTACTCATGTTCCCATTCCCTCTCCTCCTTGTCTTCCCTGTAAGTATTTTAAAACTTAAATCCACTTCGATAAATTCAGCTTGTTCATTGTTAAGCATCATGTGCCTAAATGCCATTGTAATGATAATAATAATGGTGATACATAATAATACCTATTGATGATGATGTTGGACTTGGACAGGTCATCTTCTCTTAGTCAAGCCTCCTAACAGAGTAGGCGTGAGAATGACCCTAGACTCATGTGAGAAAGTATGGAGAATCAATGCGATGAATAAATAATACATTGGCTTTTGGTGTTAATTCCTGCATTGGAGTTTGGCAATGTGTGAATTGGTCCTGACACCAAACTGTGATTCTGCAGTGGGTTAGGCAATCTTATTTCAGGCAAACTCTGTGTTTTTTTTAAGAAGTAGATTTAATTAAAGATTAATTGGAAACAAGTTTAACTATTAAAATGGTACAGCCCCATACATAATGGATGGTATTTTAAAACACTACCTTTTAACTGCCCAGCAGGAACACACGTCTGCAGACAGGGGAGTTTATGGGTCATGCATTAATTATTCTTGCATCCACATTATTTGTTTTCTCATGCCTGTCCCCTGCTCCCAACAACTGCTATAGGATTTCACTTTGGAGAGGATAGTTATTCTCCCACAAATCCCAGTCTGGATACAGATCTCTCTTTATATATATTTGGCAAGATATCGTCAGACTAGATGCTGGAGAATATGCAGAATCCCAAGTCTGGATTATTTGAGCATTTTGTCTTTTTGGAGAAGACTACTTCCTTGAGACTGAATTGCATCCGCTAGACACACATACACACACTCAGTCAGAGCAGATGTTCGGAGTCAATGCAATGCAGGATACACTCTGTCTGAGCTTTCTTCAGCCCTGACAGAAGCTACATTAAAATGTGGCAGTTAGTCTTTAAAGGGCCACAATGCTTTTGACTTCTTTATTTTTCATCTTCCTTTTGTTTTTACCTGATATGCTAGCACAGACAGACACAGCTTCCTTTTCTAAAGGTAAATCAGATGTAGGATCTGCTAGTAGATCTCGGGGTGATCTTATTGTTGATTTGCAAATTTGTGACGTACGATGCTTCAACAATACCAACAACTAAAAGCAGTCACTCCTGAATAGAAGAAGTCTTTCAAGGAAATGAGGTCTGACCTCCAGTATATAAAAGGATGGTGTCATGCCAGCCCCTTTATTGAGCAAACGTGAGCCAACTATGCCAAGCTGGGGCTGGCAATGACAGCCCCCATCAGCTATTTTTACTATGTCCTCAGACCATTCTTCTCTGTTGGAGCATATTGCTATAAAGCCTGGTTGCCCCTTCTAAACTGGCTGACTGTCTTCAGGTGTAGTGAAGGACTCCAAGACTGAAGTGTCAGCTGATTTGGCATTGTTGCCTGTAGCATGGGGTTTGGCCAGGGAGATGGATCTATTATATAGTTGCCATGTCTCAGGGTGCTCGCTAAATTCTCTGGGAATTACGGTACTAAACTTCCATGGATCTCCAGAAAGGGAGACAAATCTTAGGGTAAGCAGCACCATAGGAAGAAAAGGTTTGATATTTGTCTCTGGGGTGGCTTACAGGTTGGGCACCACATCTCCACCATTCCCAGCTTGCACCAGGGCTCACTGTTTCAGTACAAAGGTGTATGTGTGTGTGTTGACCTTGTGCAGTACTGGGGTGCAACAAAAGCTGGAGTAAGGGGAGGGGAAGAGAGAGCTAGTAGGTGTGTCACCTTGGGCCTATTGTGCCATCCAGAGCAATGCGAGAAGTAGAGCATCAGTGTCACATGATCTGGCAGCAGCCAAGAGGGCCATTCCATTCATATAATAGTTAAGCAGAAGCAGACTTTACATGCTACCAGGCAGGAAAGCATCAGGCATACATGTTCAGAATGGCTGACAGATATGAACTGCAGATGGATGGAGCTCCTCACTGTGCTTATCTTTTGCTCCTCTAAATGTAAGAGCAAAGAACAGCAACATCACAATGGCTGGGCATAATATCTGAAAAATATCTGAAGATGGGCATGAGATGAACATAATAATGTGTCTTCTGCTAACTTCCTGATTAGGCTATTACGATAGGTTTTGTGTGGGGCTTCCCTTGAGAATGATTCTGGAGGCTGCAGTTGGTGCAGAATGCCGCTGAACAAGTCTCTTGACAGGTAATAGAAGGTGAGTGTAGTATGCCTCTTTTGAAATCTGCACTGGTGGCCAATTTAGTATGAGCAGACAAAATGCTAAACGACTTAGAATCCAGGTATTGGGAGGGTTGCCACCCAGAGTATGGCTCTGTTTGTGGTGCCTGGCATATCATGACCCACATGGCAGGTTACCCTGGTTTGGGAAATCATTTTCGGTAAAGCTTTGGTTATCTCTTGCAATGCTGTCATTCAGAATTTATTTTTACAGGCTGTCAAAGCGTAAGCAGCTGTTTCATTTGCTTTGCTGCTTGTTTGTACTGTCAGCTTTATTGCATGTTATTAGATACTGTAATTTCAGAGTTGTAATTTTAAGTGTTTTTATATGGAACTTCACAAACAAGGGGGAGTAATATCTTTATTAGACCATAAAAATATCATAAATAGGTTAAGCTGTTGAATCCTGCAGGGCTCTTCTTCATGCTTTGCTCTGCAGAGGTTATGTGTGTGTGTGTGTGTGTGTGTGTGTGTGTGGAGAGAGTAGTCCCCAAATCATGTGCAGATGTTGAAGTTTGCAGGGGCCATAAAGTAAAATCCCAAGATAAAGGTTATAGAACTAGCTTGAGGTTCACCTTGGAGGACTGAGCATCAATCTTCTTTCCTCATATCTTATAGATAAGGATTGCCTGTCACTCAGGGCCTTCCTGCCAAGGTATGCAATTCCTATTTGGCAGGAAGTAGAAGCACCTAGAAACCTGGCAATTCCTATATTAGAAAAATGGAGATTAAATTGACATGGCAGCCAAGGCAAAAAAAGAAAAAAAGAAAAAAAAAGAGTATTTGCCGTTAGAAGCAGCTGAAGACCTTTGTGTAATACAGTCCCTATAGAGTGATGGTAGATCTCCTTCACATCTGTTTATGCATGTTGTTATCTGCCTTGGGCCCCTGTGGGAAAGGGAGGGATAAAAACCAAATCACTTGTATACAGTAGATGGGTATTTGTTCCTTTTCAGTTCCTGCTTTGATGCCTCATGTTTCAGTTTTTCCCAGTGCCTGCCAGTCTTGGTAACATAAGCAAGAAATCTTTGCCTTTCCATACTTTCAAAAATCTGCTAAAGGCATGTTGTTCATTTTTAAATTCTAGGATTTGTCTTGGGGAGCAGAGTTTAGCACTATGGCATTTGCCATGCTTTCTGGGGAGTTCATGTCCATCACAAGAGCCTCCAAATTAGAACCTTCTAATGGCCACAAACAGGCAGTCCATCACATGAAAAGAAACTGCTCCAACTTCAGGAATGTGGGTTTCCAGAAGGAAATTCAAAGACCCCCTGCCCAAAAGTAAGATTTTAAGAAATCTCCTCGATTTACAGAACTGCTGGGTAGCTTAGTGGTTTAGGTATCGGGCTGAGGAGCCAGAGGTTGGAAACTCGATTTCCCACTGTACCTCCTTGACAGGGTCTGTATGATCCATCAGGTCCCTTCCAGCTCTGCAGTTCTAAGATGGTTGTTGTTGTAAGCTTCTGAAACTTAACTGTGGTCATGGATCTTAGTAAACTGGATAAAGGCTGTATGTGGTCTGTTTGAAGGAACTGTGAGTAAATTGGGTGGAACTTCAGTCAGGAAATAATTGGTACCTTTTCGAAACTAAAGTACACCACCTTAGCCATAGCAGCTGGACTTGCGTTTGTGTTTGTGTAAGGTTTGCATAATTTGCTGCAGCTAGTTGTGGCTAATTGATTAAGTGCTGGAGTATGTCTCAGTGACATGACTGGGCATGTAACCAGGCTTGAGAGACAAATGTCCCAGCACTTTTTCAATTAGCCATGGCAAGTTGGCTGTTATATCAACACCAACAGGATTCTGGCTGCTGTGTCAAAAAAGCCATGTGAGAAGCTGGCCTCTCAAATGCATCCCCTTGAATGCAGCAGCTTTTGGCCATTAGAGGGGGATAGAGCCATGCTGTCAATGGCAAGTTCTCATCATTATACTGTATAGTTCAGAGTGTATTCTGTGCCACAAGGCAAGGCTGAGATATTCAGCGGCAGCCAAGACTGAACTAGAGTGCACAGGCAGGACAAGCAGCTGATGGGCCCTTGAGGCTGTTAAAGAAATGGGGTGTGGGGTAGTACCATTTCCTTTCCTCAAGTGCATCCCATTCACCAGGCAAGCCAAACTGATTCTGCACATAATTGCTTGAACAAAGGATAATCCATGCTATCCTTGACTATTCAGCCAAGCTCTCAGGAAGATGATGTTTTGTTCCTAAGTATCATGCCATGAATATTTGATGCTGGAGAAGAGGCCACTTATGAATTATGGAAAAGTTTCCAAAAGGAACACAAGTCATTATTACTGATAGGCCATATTGCTGCTGATTAGAGGAAAGAACACTGCCCGAGCACCCCTATTTGCTTTGCAGGGATCTTACAGGGAAGTAAAGAGGCCCCACTGAAGCAAAAACATTGTGATGCGTATGTTCCCGACTTGGGAGAGAGGGGCTCTCCCCATATATTGTTACAGATGTGCAATGCAATCCTAGAAATGTTTATTCCAAAGCCAACCTGACCAGGTCGGGAGTGGGGGGGGGTTTGACTCCCTGCCAGGTAAGTTTAGGACTACAGGCACAGCTGCTACCTTTTGTTTGCCTTTGGGTCCTTCCACAGAAACAGCCATGTGCACAATAGAAGCAGGTTTCACGCAGACCATATGTCTGCTCTCAAAATTACATTTCTATTGTTGAGTGTGTTTCATTTTGCTAGCAATCAAACTGCAGTATTTCCCTTCTGTGACAATAAAAGACATCCCATGGACAATACATTTATTTGAGAGATGACACAATGCACTCCCTATGTCTATGACCTCATTTTCACATTTGAGGAGAAAGAAGTCACTTTGTATTTAGTTGCCTTAGTCATAGGTAGCCCCTCCCCTCGCCTTTCGGAAAGCAAAGAGTTCCCTTCTTGGGGTGAAAGATAAAATACAAGAAAGATGATTCAGTATGTCCATGTTATAAGTGAGATTGGGAGATGTGATTATGACCTGAATTTCCTTGCTTTTGAGAATAAAGCTGCAACCATACCTTTCTGCTTTAGACAGAGTACTTGTTCTTTTTTGGGAAAATCTGGAATTTCCCTGATTTTCCTATGTAGGAAAATACAGACATCAAGGATGGAAAAAATAAAAACTGAATTTGTCCAGTCTTCTCAGAACAACTCAAGGGAAGGGTTTTTTTAAAGCAATTGTATAAATAAGTGAAACAAACAGTCAACAGCAACATAATACATTGGACCCACTCTAGAAAGGAGATTAACATCTTCCAATGAGTTCCAGTGGAATCTCTAGGGAAATTGCATCTGCTGACAAAGGAGAGAGAACGGCCACTTAAGCATTTCTCTTAAGAGACAAACTATAAAATATTACTTGTACATCTGCTCTCCAAACGGTGCTGATGAGCTGCTCAAAGTTCCCCTAAGCAAAACATTCCAGAAACACATGCACTCTACCAAATGATAGTCCTACCATGGAGGGAAGATCATGCCAAAAGACCATATTTTTACCTCATAATTATAAATTGGGGTATTTGTATTCGAATATCCCCACACAGCTGGAGTTAACAAGGGCCAGCCCCCCTAGGGTTGAACCGTCCACTCACATTTCCCTGGTGGTGGTGGCGGCAGCCTTGCTCATCCTTCTAATCACTCCTGGAGCCCTGCTCTCTTCCTGCTCACCTAGCGACTCAGCAGCCATTCAGGGAGACTTATCTTCCCTCCCCTCACCCCATCTCCATCATAATTGTTACTCTGCATTGTCCACTTGGTTAAAAGGTATAAGTAGAGACGCAAGGCTCTCAGAAGCTGACAGAATTGAGTGGTAGAACTGTAGCATCAGTCAACATTAAGAACAACTGGTAAAAATAAAAGAAAATACAGTCTTCACTATTCATTTTTCTGGGAGTAATAACATGGAAATCTGTCTTCAGTCATAAATATACAATGACTAGAACCTTGATATAAATGCAAGAAATATTACCACTCTGCTTTAGTATATGATGCCACTACTTTACTAATATGCAAAACCTATTCTGATACTTACGATCCTCACGTTTCCGCTATATATATCTCACTGCCAGATCACTTACTTCAAAGAAATAAAAGTTTATCAGCTTTCACTTACCAGTAAAGAAGTACTGGCAAAGTAATGTGTGGTAGAACTGAAAAGTTCCACTGATGAAGAACTACCAGAGAAATACTGCTAGAGAAGGTGAACATTGTTTGTATCCATGGTATCATCCTTTTGATGATGTGGCTTTCAACTCTGGAAAAAATGAGGTCAAGGTAATTCAGAAACATTGGTTACATGTGTCTGGTCAATGTGTTAGATGAGCTAGTGGAGAAGACCATTTGTAAGGAAATCTGTAAAAGTGGCAAGAGAATTATGAATGTGCTTTGGAAATAGTTATGCCGATCAATGAACTGTTGGATTGTAAAGAGTCTATATCACTGGTGTGCTATTAGCTGAGACATGAGGTCATTATAGTGTAGAGCACCACTATTCACATGTTTGGGTACAGTATTTTTGTTTCAAATGTAATAAAAACGTAGATGGACAGAAAGCATACATGTTGTTTGTTTTGTTGATAGAATTGCTTTTTTGTTTTCTTCAGTATGTGATTCAGGACTTCATCAAACAGCTTGGGAATTGACCTTATAAGAACATAAAAAGAGCCCTGCTGGGTCAGGCCAAGGGCCCATCTAGTTCAATTTCCTGTATCTCACAGTGGCCCCACCAGATGCCTCTGGGAGTACATGAGATGACTAGATACCTGACCTTGAAGCATTGACTGCAGGGCTTCACTGTTGCTTTTGATTCCAGTATTCATTAGGGATCATGTACATGGGGTGGGATATTGATAGATGAGGATGAAAGTATGGAAATCATGATAAGGAAAGGCTGTATGTGGTCAAGAGTAGCAAAGGGAGCCCTATGAGAAAGGCAGTTGGATCACAGATTGAGTCCCGAGAGATAACATTTCAAAGACAATTGTGTCCCTATAAGCCTTGGAGGACGTTGCAAGGCCAGAACAAGAGCATGCCAGACCTTGCAAAAGCTCCTTTGCATATCACAGTCCATTATAATGTTTATTTAAATTAATGTGACTTCTTGGGATTTAGGCTGGAATTTTGGAATATTCAGTTTCTGGTCCTCTGTGTGTGAGCAGCTATGAGAAGAAATCAGGAGCAGAGATGGGAAGTAATGTATTAAAGTAACAGAATCATTTGTAACAAATTACTTTTTCTCTTTCTGATAACAAGGTACTGTATAATAGAACTCTATTTGCAAAATAGTCGTATGTGGCAAGAGCATTCACTGTTTGAGGGTATGAATAATCTAGGCTGTGCTAAGTCCCAACCTGAACTGCTGTAATTTGGACCAGTTTGTAGGAAATATGCATCGAGGAAGCATGGTCAGATTTGATTTGGGGGTAGAGTGAAATATTTCAAGGTAACCCAGGGGCATTTGACTCTTCGGACATCTGAAATGAATAAGGAGGAATTCACATCGGAGGAATGATGTGAATGCAAGACAGTGGCATGAGTGGCTAGGGAAAGAGGAGAGCTGGGACTTGCTTCTAACATGCAGTGTGAGACAAAGAATTTCCAGCCATTCTCCAGTTAAAGTGTTTGCAGGGTGGGATTGTGTGAGGTCATTGAAATTACATAGGCAGAAAGCCTGTTGCTTACTGCAGGAAATTGTACTAGAGTAGATCCATTGAATCTGTGGAGATTTGGTGAGTTAACTGCTGCATATGTTCCATTGATTCTAATGGGCCAACTGTAGTTGTAACTTTCTTTAATGCAGCAAGACACAACTAGAGTAGGCCCATTAGAGTCAGTATGGAGGAGTTGATTCACCAAATCACCCCTGATTCCATGGGTCTGCTCTAGTGCAACTTACTAGGCTAAACAAGTGTGTTGTCAGCTGTTGTCAATTATGACTGAATGAGCTCATCAATGGGAAATAGGCTAACATTCCAGTGTCTCTTGCCAGGAGAAAACTGTCTGCAGTGCCTTGCAGGAAAGAAGCACCTATTAGCAACTAGGTTGCTAGGCTACTTCCTGGTCTCTGTGTGGTGCTTGGCTCCATCGTCATTGATGTAGTACCAATCCCAGAAGGAACCTGGCTGGCCTTTCCCCGCCTCCGTGTGCAGTCGACCAGTGTGGAGGCAGGACAGGGAGCCTTCCCACTCAGATGATGAGTGGTTGGCTGCAGAGGGAGGCGGGGAAGGATTGGCTCAGCTTCTTCTGGGATTAGCATGACAAAGATGATGATGGAGCTGCCCAGAGCCCAGTAAGTGGCCCATCTGGTTCTGGGCAGAATTGGGCAGGTGCCATGGTTCATATTTGCTTCTCCAGGGAAACAAATTCAAAGTGCCCATGTTTGTTAGCAACATTTGGAAAATGCCGGCTTGGCGTATGAGTTACAGTGGTGCCTTGACCTAGAGTTATGACCACTCTGGCCACACTTTTTTGCTTCTACTTGCGACCGGAGCTTCCACTTACAAACAGAAAAGGCAAGGGAAAAAGGTGGGAAATTCACATTTCTAACTGTAGGTGGTAACGAGGCTGTTTCTTTGTAGCTCCTTCACCCCAGCAGAGAGTGTGCCTCAGAGGAGGCTTGGGACTGCCTCCTTCTGCTTCTAAGTGAGCATGTGTCTCCTTGCAGGGAAGGCTTTGGGCTGCCTGGTAAGGTAAGGAGCAGTTTTCTGCTTTTTAAAAACTGTTCTGGGTGTTTTTGCAGTGTAGTTTTGAGCTGGTGGCTCAAAATATATTTCTGTGCTGTGATGGGTCTTGGGGGGTTTGTTTGTTATTTTGGTTTTTCCCCCAGTTCTGATGGGTCATTGGGGGTTTGGTTGCTTTTGAGTTTTTTCCCCATCTCTGATGGGTCCTGCATGCTTCTCTTGTTTTTTCCTTTGTTTTCTTTCCATTTCTGACCTGCCCCCTTTGTTCTCTGTGCATTTCTGATCTGGTCCGATTGTTTTCTGTGCATTTCCAATGGGTCTTGCATCTTGATTGCTTCCCCCCCCCCCCCCGGCCGGAAGGGATTAATCGCGTTTCCAATGAGTCTCGCAGTGATTTCTTTTCTTTTCTTTTCTTTTCTTTTCTTTCCTTTTTCCTTTCCTTTTTCCTTTCCTTTCCTTTCCTTTCCTTTTGCCTTTCCTTTTGCCTTTCCTTTCCTTTCCTTTTTCCTTTCCTTTCCTTTCCTTTCCTTTCCTCTTTCCTTTCCTCTTTCCTTTCCTCTTTCCTTTCCTCTTTCCTTTCCTTTCCTTTCCTTTCCTTTCCTTTCCTTCATTCCTTCATTCCTTCATTCATTCAGCCGGAACAGATTAATTGCATTTCAAGGCATTCCTATGGGAAATGGTGCTTTGACTTACGACCATTTCAAGTTATGTCCATCTTCTGGAACGGATTATGATTGTAAATCAAGGCACCATTGTACTAAGCTTTTCATTGGCAGAATTCATTGTTACTATCTAAAGAGTGGGGTTCTTTTGTTTTAGGTAATTGCCATGTCAGCAGCAGACAGAATGTGTATTTAAAAACAGTTGCTCTTGATGTCACCACCAAGCACTTTAAAAAAGGAGAGAAAAATGGAGATAACATGATGCTACAAAATGATTGCTGGGGGTAAAAACAACAGCAGCAGGAACAACAAAAAGAACTTATACATTTTAAAATGTAAACCCCATGAATGCATCTGTTTTTTCTCCCTGTGGAAATCTTGTGATTTAGCATTTGTGAACATGATTGTATTTCATAAACGGTGTATGGCAGTGGAAGCAGGGCACTCTCCCACTCCTCTTTCCAGATCTCCCTCCAGCTACATGGAGAATAACAGATGGGGGTGCAGAGAGATCTATAAAGGAAAAAAACCATGGGATTTCCTCACCTGATAATGTGCACTCTCTCTCACTCCCCCTACCTGAGCAGTTTGTATAATGGGAAGACCTAAGGGGGTCTAGGTTATACTGTGGTATCATTCAGAGAGAGCATTCAAAAGAGTTATAATGTGGATGACAAATTATATATTGATTTCCATTTTACAAATGAGGAATTCATGGAGTTGGCTAAAATGGTGTGAAACAAAAAGGCAGGAATTGAATCAAGCTGTCTTCAACGTTCCAAATCCAGCAGTTTTACAGGTCTGTTCTTGGAATGACTGCAGGACATCTTGAGAGACTTTGCACTCGCTGTGTTTTTCTGCAGTAAAATGAGATCAGCTAAGCTTAAGCCTTTCCTTTTGGTTTGTGTTTGGTTGATATATTTCTCCAGGTGTTTGTTTGTCTGAAGGCGTTGATGAAAGTGGCATATGCTGGGGCAAACACAGAGACAAAACAGTTAGTATAAGAGGATTAAAGCATCAGTTAATAATTAGTGGACAAAAATCCATTTCATTTACATTTACGTTGGAAGGGAGCAAATGTTTATATTAATGTGAAATCATTTGAGTTTATTTTATCTTAGTTAACCACAAGAACGCATTGTCTGAAAGACGTAACTCACATAGAATTCAGACCATTATATTTGAGTTGTTTTCTTAATTTCTCTGAAGAAGCATAAATTCAGTTGATTATAGAGGTGACCACACCAGTCTCCGTACCACTGCAAATCTTTATCAATGTACTGTATATATTTTCCTGCCCAGACTTCTGTTTTTCTTTCTTAGAAGCAAAACATTTTCTTTATTAGGAACAAAACAAAGTAAGCCTGGTTTTATCCGAGAACTGATCCTTCTCCTCCAAGCAGATTAGTAAAGTCACATAAATAATGTTCCAAGTACAGGCTCATATTTGTAAACTATGCCCACATCTAACCTCTTCGGATTGTTTTACTTTATTTTTTATTTCAAAAGGCAAGGGGATATCTTTTGGACAACATGCAGGCAACATGTTTGGAGCAAAGGTTTGGAAACTGGAATATATGGTCTGCATTCTGTGGAGCAGGCATGGCAACATTAGTTTACCTGAGAGATTTAAAGGGTGTGTATATTTCCCTCTTGTATATGTTCCACTCATTTACAATTTTGCATCACAATTTCATGAAGTCCAAAACAGTCCTTCAAAATATTTTGGCCCAGAGTGACTGAAGCAACATCCCAGTTGTTCTTGGTCTTGCCATCACACAGCAACCATGTTACAGATCCTATAGCATTACATGAGTGGAACTGCTGTTGGAATTTGTGTGTAATTTATGTACACTTGAACTTCTGTTTAAAAGGCCAGGAAATTCAATTTCTCAAAAAAACCCTCTGGCTTATGAATGTGGGATACTGTGCTTCTGCATCCATGATTTAAAATGCTAGGAAATGGCCTGATATGGCTGCAGAGGATATCCTCTTGTGCTCAGTTCTATTCACAAAGAGAACCAAGCAGGGGAAAATCCCGAACCTGACTCCTTTTCCCCCCCATCAATTAACTACTTCTTTTTAAAAAAAATTAAAGAAAAATAATAACATAACTAACATAAAATGTGTGTACATACACAATACAACTAGAATTCACCACCTGTGTCACCTTCACCCTCGGGATTAGGTAACAAAAATATTATTTTAATACTTTTCATCCCGTTCCACTCCAAAAATACATTGATTATTCTGCTGGTTTATGACCTTTCCCTTTCACAAAGACATACTCCAAATATAAATTCCATATCTCTTTAAAATCATTATACTTTATCATTCCCCTTCTTTCATTTCACATGTTAGCTTATCATTAATTGCTAAACTCCACATTTCTTTGTACCAGTCCTCAAGCTTAATTTGTTTGTCACTTTTCCATTTCTTTGCAAATATTAATCTTGCTACTGTGATTATTATAATTATTAACTCTTTCTGTTCTTTTTAAAGATGGTCATTCATAATTACATTTAGGAGGGCAGAAATTGGTGATATTTTAATATTATGTCCAATAATTTCTCTAATTTCTTTAAAAACCAGTGCCCATTCCTTCTTTCTTGGTTCACAAGTCCACCACATATGCATATAGGTCCCTTTTTCCTTTTTACATCTCCAGCATTGGGATGGAGATGGTACATTTTTATTTATTATATTCAATCTTACTGGGGTAAAGTACCATCTCCATGCAACCTTATAACAATTTCCTTTTACCCTTATAGACATATTCTTCATTATTCTTGGTGACCATATTTTGTTCCAGTCCTCACCAATTAACCACTTTGAACCCACATACAAAGTAATAGTCAGGGCTGCTTTTCAACAAGTTCTCTGTGTATCAAAATATCTAGAAAAAATTCTGGTAAGCACAAGAGACCATATTGACTTCTAACATGGATGCTGTTAACATTCAGGCTGCCCATTGCTATCTAAAATTTGACAAATTTTCTCTTGCTGACAATGCACAATATCATACAGCAATATTGGGGCATTTCTTGCATTTTGAATCATGGATATAGAAGCACAATATCACAAATTCATAAACTGGAGGGTTTTTTTAAAAGAATTGAATGCAATAATGAAGTATTACATGGTGGTTGGTTGGTGGAGAAAATCGCTTCATTAAACTTAATCTCAACCAGTCATTTAAATCCCAATGACTAGAATCCTGTTGGTTTTGGTGTAAGTTTTGCACAAAGTGCTGCACTTAGCTATAGCTAATTGGCAAGATGCTGGGGTGCATCTTGGTTGTGCAATTGGGTGAATGACTAGAAAGATGACTGAGACACAATCCAGCACCTTGTTAATTAGCTGCAACATGGCAAGTTACTTAAACCTTATGTGAACACCAGTAAGATTATGATAATGTAATTCTTAAACTTAAGTACAGTGATATAAGTTTAAGCAAAATATTCATTACATTTGCCTCTGTTTCTTCAAAAAGGAACTGAACTGGTTGATTTCAACTCAAACTTTCTGGGCAACCAAAATTTTCCTTGATAACTTGATAGCAACGCTTCTGGGCAGAATCATTACCTTTCACCATTCTGTTTTGTAGCATGATTGTCCTTCCAATAGAGATAATCATTCATTCTCTGCTATCATTAGAAAAGATCAACAGAGGTCCTCTGACACTTCTTTAGTCCATTGTTTCATATTTAAAAACTATGAGCTCCACCATGTCTTCTGAAGGGCAAGTGGTCCTGGTTGTTTAATATTTCCTGTCTCTTCTTACAGGTCTTCATAAACCTTATTCAGTTTGTTTTCATTTTTCTTATGATGTCCAAAGTGAATATCATACTGCAGCAAGGGCATCTTGACTGCTGACCTTAGAATTGAGCTCCATGTTTTACATGCCACAGACACATCCCAGAGCAGCATTGTCTGCTTCTTTCTACAGTCTCCTATTGTGATGCCTGAATAATTCATGTGTTGCTGTAACTCTCTCTCTCCTTTCTATATTCTTCTTCCTTCTAGACTTCATTCATGTTTGTCTTCTTAGCTGAAAGATATCTAATACAATATTTCATAAATAGGAAGATGAATCCTGCATTGTTTCATGAAATCTTATTGATTAGTTTCCTAGGTTTGGCAAGGCTGGGAGCATCACAGTTTATGAACAGGACAAATAGTGGGATTCAGACCTTATTAGAACCATTTCCTGCTCATGAAGTTCAGTAAAACCTCTGCCTCAGAACAACCCTTCTTTCTCTCATAGTGTTGCCTTTTGGAATCTGACCCCTGCCTGCCTGTTTTGAATAATATTAATTATCTCCCTGCTGCCTCATAGACAAGACCTGGGACTTCAGCACTTCACAGATGAAAACAAGGTATTTGCTATATAAACATATGTATGATGCTCAGAACGACTACGCTGGAAATGACTGGGATTTCATCTATTTCAGAATGTTGTTCCGCAGTAGCCACCACATACCCACAAGCAGAACATGAGTAGAATATCATCTTCCCATTCATATTCTCAGCAACAGAGACTCAAAGAGATATATTGTCCATTATAATGAACTAATTCATAGGCACCATAGCTGGTAGCCATTGATACCTCTATTTTCCATGAAATTGTTTAAACCTATTTAAAAGCCACCAAGGCAGTGTCCATCACTATGCCTTGTAATAGCAAATCTCACAAATTAACTCTGCTGTGTGGAAAAAGTACTACCTTTAATCTTTCTTAAATTTCATTAAATACGCCTTCATTTGATGATCTGCATTTTAGCATTATGAGAGTGGCAGGAGAACCACTATATCCACACCATGCTAAATTGTATGCACCTCTGTCATGCAGAAGCATGGCTGGCCCTCTCATGAGGCAGGGTAAAATACGTGCCTCAAGTGGTAGATCAGGAGAGGTGAATCATTTCCACCTCTAGGAAGGCTGAGTGCCATCAGTCAAGACCAATACCTCAAGAAAGGAAATCTCAGACTAAGACATTTGGTGGCCAAGCATTTCAGAGAGTGTTTGAATACTCTCCTCCTAAAATGTTCCTTTTCCAGAGTGAGGCACTGTGAATGAAGAGACCGTGGAGAATTAAGCCACTGGCACTCTCTTTGGCTTCCTCACCTACAATGCCTCACTCTTTTGAGGGAACCTCTCAGAGTGAGGCATTAAGAGAGGGAGAGGGTGAGTGAGGGAGATGGTGCACATGTCCCACTACCTCTTGCTTTGCCACTGTGTAGAAATGTTGCCTGACAAATGAGGGAGTATGGCCAAGAATTCATAATAATTCATCTGCTCAAAGGAGGAAACACGACTCTACAAAATGCCTTGTGTAACAGCCTAGCCTTTCTTGGTAGTGGGTTCCACAGCCTGCAAGCAACCATCAAGAAGACCCTCTCTTACAGCTCTATCAAATGTTCCAATGAGGATGATGAGATTAAGAGAAGGGCATCTCCCAAAGAACTGAAAGCCTGTGCAGGCTCATATGAGAGAGTGCATTCTTTCAGACGATAAAGTCCTCTGAACCTATGGCTTGATGTTTTGTTCATTACAAGATTGCATGGTCTACAGCCAAGTCTGATTGTCTTATAGGACAACCTTTTACACCCCTGACTCTCATGTACTCTTTGCACAAATAGCATGTAAAGCTGGACCATGTGATCTCTGCTCAAAATGGGTTGGCACTGTAATGAGTGGTCTGAGTCTGAAAAGAGTCAGGCTTTAGTATCCCAGGCTTCCACAACTTTGTGCCATTCATATGTGTTGTTCTACAGTTTCCATCATGTGACTGGAACTGATGGGAAGTATAGACAATCACAGCAAGAGATTGCTAGGTTGGAGAGAGCAGCTGCACATGTATATTGAATACTGATGTTTGTTATTTTTTGAATGCAATCCCTGCTTGATAATGTATCATCTGCTGTAGGATGTATTCATTCATTGATGAAAGATACATTTGAAAAGGGCCTTTTAAAGTCTCACACTGATTATGTTCAGTCAACCAAAGTCCTTATTTTAGCAGGCTTTCAGTTAAATTATCTGAGTTTGTTGTATTTGAGTAAATGGAATTTAAGCAAATTAACATTCAGACAAGTTCACAATAGCCAGGAATTCTAATTCCAGCACTTGTCCAAATATCAGAGCTAAGAAGATGGAAATTTGGCCTCCTTTTTTTAAATGTTCCTCATTAATTGTTTTAACACTGTCTCCAATGACCACATAATGTTTGGCATGGTACTAGTACACTGTTAAACCATCACAGTGCTACATCTTTCTTTAACTTTTTAAACCAAGGTTCAATTGAAAGGTATATATACGAAAAATGTGCAGTACAGGAATGTTTACCAAGTCACTAAAATATGTAGTTCATTTATATTCACTTATGCAGCAGGCAAGGCAGAGGGTGAGTGGGGAAAGGTGTAAAAAGGAAGTGTGGAAGGGAATGTAAAAGGTGGGAAGTGATAGGGGAGGATGATGATTAAGGGTCCGGAAGGGCTAAAGGAGAAATATAATTATGCAGACAATTTAAATGAAGCGTCCTGGGCTGAACAATAAGTCATGTGAATTATACAACCATTATGACTTATGATATGCAGTGCACAAAGTGAGCATCAATGCAAAACTATACCACATCTGCTTGTGTCCTAGGTATATAATTGATGCTATATATACTGTTTTCTGAATATTTGATATCTGCCACACATATTACCTCACTCAACCTGGCAAGATAGACTGGTACTAGCCCCATATGCCAAACAGTGGCTAGAACAATAGAGAGAGAGGGCATGGGAGATGGCAAGAGCAGTGCAGTGATTCTTCGCTGAGATAAAATTTGAGGTACAGAGTTCCGTAGCATGAAAGCAGCTGCCCAAAAGACTTCCGCTTGGATCCTAGCCATATGTGGTGGAATCAGAAGAATAACCTTCCCTGAGGATTTTAAAACCAAGTGAAGCTCACAAGGAGAGATGGTCTGGATCCAAATTGGTCTAGGGCTTTATAGGTTATAATGGCAAGGAATTTTTGTTCTGCCTCTTACCAGCTTTGGACAATAATCTGGCTCTAGCATTTGGGACCCACCAAATGTTTCCAAATGCAGCCTTGAGTAGAGGACCTTACAGTTACCCACAGCCATAGCAACATCCATCAAGTATGTTAAAATTCAGTTTCAATTTTGGGACAGTGGCAAATTGCAACTGGCCTTCTCTATCAACCCTAACCCTAACCCTCTGTGTTCCATTCCCAGAGGACAGCAAAATGTCCAGGCTTCCTTTATCTAATCAGCATTGCAATCTGCTTGTCAATTCACACGCATGCTGAACCATGCAGAAAATTGTTTGAAAGCAGAAGGCATTGGAACAGAGCTCTTGGTGGAAATTTGGCAACCACTGTGTCTAACAGATTATTTTTAAAACAGGATGGGGAAAAATGCCGCTCCTGACAGCTGGAAGCCTGCTCTAAATTGGGATTAAAACGGATTTTGCTTTGTACAACATTTAGCCTAAAACAAACGGCACCACTAATGACATTAGCATGGCCAACCTTCTCTGCTTATTAGGCAGCTCTGTGACTTGGGTCTTGCACGGAATCCCTCCAGGACATAATAAGCATTATTGGCCTCATATTATTAGTGTAACAGCACAGCTCTTCCAGCTCTGAGCCAAGGAGATCAGAGAACAAAAAGGATTCTGAGCTTAGCCAGATGATGACATGAACAAACTTATTTAATTTGTTTTAAATTTGGTTCGGTGCATGACCCTGGGCAAGGCATTTAATTTCATTGGGTTTCTACCTTTAAGATGGGCTTGAATTATATGCTTCCTTGACTGGTCTTGGCTTTCGGGGGTGAGAACAGTTTCTCACTGGAGCTGAACTAAGCATTCCTAAGCAAAGTTCACGGCCATCAACATTAGCAATTTAAATCATCATAACTGGAATAGAGCCTTCCTCAATTGGCACAGACTTCTAGCAGAGTTCTGGGTGTTGCTTAATGAACTGAAGGACTAACAGACAAGATGAAATATACTAAATTGGAAAAAAAGGGGGCCAATGTAAAGCTAAGGCTCACCCAACATGCTTTTGTTCATAGAGGTAGAGCAACACACGAGACCTCCCCCCCCCCAGCCAAGGTGTGTTGTATCTAGAGCCAATCAAATTGTTTTTCTACACATTATAGAAACCTCACAAGCTTTTCTCCCCAATCAGAATAATAAAAATACAGTCATTGTACAATATATGTAGCTAACAACTTGTAGCCTTTTTATGACATTCAGAATCTGTAACCTGAGGTAGTTGCCTCATTCTGCATAATGGCAGGGCCAGCCAAGTGGATGAACCACCAACAGGACTGTTTGTAGATTTTGTCTTGTAGCCAGACCAGATAACTAGCACACTGAATATTATTTGTGTGATAATTATTATTTATATCCTTGATCATGGCTTACACATAAATGTGAAAGAGACACCTACCAAACTGATATCTTCAAAAGACTGAAACTCACAAAGCCTCAGTTTGTACACCAAATATTGTTCATTAATCAGTAAAGTCTTTGTGCTTACTGGTTGTAGCAACTCTTGTGCACAATGAAGAGCCAATATCTATTGAGCAGGTAATTTAAATATAATAGCAGTATCAGATTTGCAGGGATTATACAATTGGTTCAAAGTAGACCGCATGATTTGTCACCCCAGTGCTATTACCACTTGACACACAGGAGCAATGGCTGGCCACTTTCCAATATTTTTCCACAGATTATTTTATTTTTACTGTCTGGAACCTGAAACCTGAAATTTGACAAAGAGAATTTTCCTGTGAGAAGAAAATATTGGAAATATCTGTAATACCCATTTAAGAATTTATGTACAATTTTGAGAGAGGTAAGCTGACAGTTAAGTAGCGCATATACCTTCCCAGACAGAATACTGACCCAGAACCCATCTGTATGATTGGCATTCTAGTTTCTAAGAATGTCCATTCTCTCAGATTTTAAAAATTTCAGTTCTGTCCACAGGATCAAAACTCAGAGAGCGGCATGTGGGAAAGGATTCCCGATCCTTTTTTTCATGTCATAGTACCAATGAAATTTCCCATGCCTCTCTAAGCTTCTATTTACTTCAGAAGGGGAGCACTACTTGTTGCCAGTGGCAGCATCTATCACATGAAAGTAGATCTGTCTGCCTGCCTGTCTGTCTGTGTATGTACATGTGTATTTAATCAGAACTGCAACTTTGGGGTAAAAATTTAAACCTTCTTTCCCACACACCACACTGCTTAGTTCTGCCTCCTGACAGACACTACTCCTTTTTTGGGGGCATGTGGGGAAGATATATTATTTACAATTGCACTGTTATCATCACATCCAATAAGACTTTTTGAATGCCAGCTTTCCACCTGTGAATAAAAATTATACTCATAGCATATCTTACAAGCATCTTTGATCCCAAAATCCAATTTTAAACCCTGCAGATGTTCTCTGACTGATCCGATATCCTGAAACCTCCATCTCATGAGAAGGTTTTTCTTTTTCATTCCTGTTATTGGTACAACCAAATCAATCTGTTGGAAAGGTCTGGTAGTGAAACCAGAGGAGCATCTGTAGCAGGAACTGTTTGGGGACCCAGTTGGTGTTTGCTGTAGCACAAGCAGTCAAAGTTTTGGACATATACTTAGACAGTGCTTATGCTGCTGTACACCACAAAGATTCATAGGCTGAAATCCTGTTTGTGTAGTAAGTTACATTACAGTAGGTCCACTTGATCAGTGGGGATTTGGTGAGTCAGCGCCTACAAAGGTTCCATTGATTCAAATGGGCCCACCCTATTTGTGACAGTATGCTAAGCAACAGGATTTCAACTACCATAATAGTCTGCAAAAAGGCAGACTGAGGAGCATGAAGCCCTTTTACTTGGGCTTTTTGTGTAAATGAGTCTGGCACACCGTAGAAGAAAAGACAGTAGAGTTGGGGAAAGTGGAAGAGAACAGGAGAAGAGAAAGACTACAGATGAGATTGATTGATTCAAAAAGGAAGCCATGGCCTTGAGTTTCGAGGCTTGGGCATGACTGTTAAAACAGGACCCTTTGGAGGTGGCTAACTCATAGGACTGGCATAAGTTGAAAGCAATGTAGCAGCACACAGCAGCAATGTCTTTGTGGTATAATGTCATCCCTGTTAAGGTGAAAATTGTTACTTTATCACTTGAAAGCCATGTTGGGATATGGATTAATTCTACCTTCCAGCCCTGGTAACTGACTTCATCCACCACAGGGGTCTGCTGTGGAGAAATAGTCCCTATTTTATTAAAAACATGGCCAGCCAGGGTGGTACAGTGGTTAGAGAATGGCATCATCAGACTTGAGAGACTTAGGTTTAAGTCCCCGCCAATCCATTAAATGTAACCCTTCCTTTCTCTCTCAGTGTGGCCTACCTCACAAGATTGTTGGGACAATGAAGTGAGCAAGAGGGTCAATCTCTCAGTCTTTCTCTCTCTCTTTCTGCCTGTTTTTATAAGCTGTGTTTGCATATGGAGGGTCTGGCACATACTTTAGAACAGGGTCTCAAACTCAATTTACCTGGAGGCCACTGGAGGCAGAGTCTGGGTGAGGCTGGGCCACATCAGATTTTCTGCCAAGGGGAGCAAGAGCCCGAGGAAGCCGCCCAGGAGTTTCCTTAGCTTGGCTGGGGCTCCAAGGAGGAGGAGGGGTGTGCGAGCCCTCGTCGCCGGCCATGACCCCCTCTGGCTCCTTCTTCATTATCACCACCAGCAGCAGGATGGAGAAGGGAGGGAGTGCCAGTGACCGCCTAGCTCGGGGGGGGGGGAGGAGGGCACAACATAAATTTTAAAAAAAAACCCTCACAGAATCACCTTGCCAAAGGAGAAAAGCCCCCATCGGTACTTGCAAAATTAAACAGAATGGGTGCCCCCCCATAGGTGCACGTGTGCATGCACAAAAGCACACACACACAGAGGTCCGGCAACCTTCCTCTGAGGGCATCTCCTAAAAAAAAGGCACACTCAGCAGCAGCAGCTACCTTCACCACGACAGAGAAGCAAACTTTGTGAGGTGAGCCCAGGCAGCCTCCAGAGCTGAGGCGGCTGAAGCAGGACGAAGAGGAGGAGGAAGCACTGCTGGGTGCTGAGGCGGCCGCTGGCCGGGCTGGTGCTGGGGGTGCCGAGAGAGAACGAGAGCCAGAGAGCCGCTTCCCTGGAAGAGGTGACAGTGGCGGCAGCTGCTGTTGGCGGCGCTCTTCAAGGGCAGGCTGGGAGCAAGCTCTGCTCTCAGGCATTGCTTGGCAGCGGCTCAGGTGCTCAGGAAAAAGGTCTGGCAGCATGCCTCGCTCACCAGCTCTCCCCCAAGACAGCGCCTCTTGCACCCTCCATCCAGAACTGCAGCCTGCCAGCTGGCAGACAGGCGGGCCGGCGAGCGAGGTGAGGCTTTTTTTTTTTACTCTTGACAACAGAGGACACATGGGCACTTCAAGGGGGGGCAGGCAAGGCAGGGGCTGCAAGCTATCATCCGGCGGGCCGCAAATGGCCCCCGGGCCGCATGTTTGAGACCCCTGCTTTAGAATGAAACCGAAGTCTGGCTCCTTTCTGCAGTGCTGTCACACCATGCTGTTGATCAAATATGATGTGAGCTTGTTAAAAATCCCAACACCCAGAGCTTAGAAAAGTTAATTTTGGGCCTCCAGGAAGTTCCAGCCTGTAATGGCCCTGTTGATTAGGAATTCTGGGAGTTATAGCCAAAAATATAACTTTTCAAAGCTCTGTTTACATCTGGATGATGGTTGCATTGATGGAGGGCTCTGTCAATTGCCCAAAACTGCTGCAGAACATGAGGTCTCATTTATACACAACCGGTGCCTTTCACCCAATATCAAAAAGATATGAGGGCCTTTTCTGCTTGGCAGGATTTTTTATGTTCAGGCTTCTAACAGCTCAGGGATGTGTGCTCAGTCCCCACCTATTATGTCAAAGAGGAAAGCGAAAATTAATCTTTCATGGAATCCCGCCTTGCGTTTCACTGAAAAGAGCACAGTTATGTTGCATTTATCCATTTTCTCCAAGCAAGCCCAAATGGATGCGGGTGGCATGGGGGTTGAGTAATATGAGATTTGAGATCCTCTTGGCTCTCACTGTTGGGTCTCTTTTTAGGGAGAAAAGCTTCTAATGAATCAAGACTAGAAGATCAAAGATGATGATGTTCAGTCTTGCACTAATTAACCTTCCCAGCAACAGAGGAAGCTGGAGGAGGGTGGAAAAGGACGAGGCCTCCTAATGCTGTGCTCGTGTTCAGTGGAGAAAGTCTGCATTCAGCAATTAGAACAATTTTCAGTTCTGCTGCTGATTACTCTGTCATGTTCAAAAGAAGGGCAGGGCATGCTCTGCCCAGGGCTTCACACATAGAATGCATGAAGGGGCTGCAATGCTCCCACTTATACAGGAAGATCTTATGGGTCTCCTTCCTTACATGACAAGAGAATTTTTAAAGAACCCATATGGTAAGAGAAGGTGCATAACCGACAAGATATCTCTGAGAAGCAGGTAAGGACTTGTTTGTTTGCTTTTAGCGGTGGTTGTAAACATTTTTACAACATCAGCAATACAGCGAGAAACAATAATAAATGCCACCACCCACAAAGCATATTGTCAATCACATCCACACAAGCTGTAGCTTCCTTATAGTTCTTGCTTGTTTTGTCATCACATACACTGTAATTTGTAAGGTTTCAGAACACCTCCAGAAAACACCTGCAGGCATGGAACCTGAAATACTGTTGTGTACGGGGAAACTGTTTACTTCAGCACTGATCGTGTGTCATTACATTTGTTCAGAAAAGCTGTGGATCATTAATAGGAACTGCTGCCTATCCAGTCTGCTTTGAGAGAGGGCTTTTCCAGACAGGTCTTGTTATTGCCTGCTCCTTTGCTCATTTTTTTTCCTTCCCTAGTTTTCACTAGATGATGGTTCTTGTCATGTCTGAGGCCACACATGGCCCTATATTATCAGCTAGCTGCAGATACAGTCCTTTATTATAATTTATTACCTTCCTATGCTCAGTGTCTATATTGGACTCCTAGGTCTGATATTTTCCATGAAATACTGTATCCTTCTTCCAATGAGCTCTTAGTTTCCATGTTAACCATTTGCTGTGCATTACCTCTGCCACTCTTTCCCTGACCCTGCCCATCAATGTCCAACCTTGCCTTTAGTTTCCTGCATTTCCTTTATCCTACTGCCTGACAGCCCCACTCTTTTTTGAAATATCATGCATCACTGTAGTGTCCCAAATAACACAATAGTGGTCCAGGGTTTAAAAAAAAAATAACGATAGTTGTCCAACACTAAACTCTGAAAGTTCCAAACCCAGATAGGACTGAAGATATAGCATTGCTAAAAGCTATAGTAGAGGATTAGGCTGCCAGGTGCTACTTCCTCACACAGTGGTGGAGGGTTACTCATTTTTTAGTTTCATTTATATCATGCCTGTCCTCCAATAAACTCAAGGCGGCATGCTATCTGATCAGTCGTGGGACATCATTGCAAAAGGGTGCTGGACTTCCAAAGTATGGTTCAGACCTTCCATGCACAGAAAGAATCTGTAAAAAAAAAAAAACATTTGCAAAAACTTTGTCCATACATTAGATGGTATATATTTATTCATTTTTTTCTTTTGCAACCTGCCTTTCCATCAGTGAGCTCAAGGTGACATACATGGTTCTCCTCCTCCCTCCCTCCTCCCTCATCATAGCAACACTGGAAGGTAGGAAAGACCAAGAAAGAGAGAGAGAGATTAACCAAAGAGCTATCAGCTGACTGTAACACTGCATATTGTATGAATAATATAGAATACAGTACCTCTGACATTATCCCAATTAATCTCTTTTTTTGTCTGACATGAATGTTTGTTGTAGCCAGGTCTCACCTAATTATAGCCATTGGAGAGCACTCGATAGGTTCTAGAAGTCTTTTGAAGTCCAGCCAATAAGGGGAAAGGCACATATGAATTCCCTTCTTCCTAGGCTCCATTGGTCTCTAGATCCCAATAAAATTTACCCCCACACCCCAGACTCTGCCTGTATCTTCATATCAGCTCTTCTCTAGACCTGCCTGCACAGCTTAAGTGCCTCTCTTCTCCTGAATTTAATTTCAGCTGCTGTGTATTCGACTCCCTATGACCTGGTACTGACACTGGTATAGAAATAAATTGCTATTATTGGAAAGATCATCATCCAGCTCTTTCTTCTTTTATGTTCCCATAGAATACATGCTTTAAAGGGAGATGACAGGGGAGCAACAGAGACAAGCACTGTGCTTCTGAATGATTGAGAATTCTCTCGGCTTAATGCATGACTTTGAAACCCAGCTAGCCATTGTGTGCCCAAATGAGAGGATATTTTCAATCAATGCTAATTAATGTGACTTTGTGAACAGAATGCCTGATTTCTTCATGAATCTATAAGACTGTAATAGAAACCAGATTCAGCCACTAGAGAGAGACAAGAGACCGTATACGTTAGTCCAAGAAACAACTGTGATTTGCGTATGTATTTTGATTGGCTGTACTCTACCTTTAATGGAGCTTGTTTCAAAGAAGCAGGGTAGCATATGCTATTAAAAACATTGTTATGGGGTAGCAATTTGATTTGTCTGCCAACAGAGCAGACAGAAGGATGAAAATAAGTGCCACTTCAGAGATGAAAGGTCATATTGCTTTCTGATTTAAGCTGCAGGTTCAGGGGAATACAGTATGTATGAGCCAAGGTAGGACTGTCAAAGCCAAGGTAGAAATGTATTGATATTTATGGGAAAGGAGGGAAGAAGCACAAGGAATACAGTGTGTGTAGTCTCAGCTAGCTGTCCATTTAATTCAACACTCACCATGCTGCAGGTTCCCCACAGCAGAAATCTGTAGCAAGTCACAAGTCGTTCCTTTGACACATCCCTCCTGTCTATTGTGAAAATGTATCAGTGGGGTAGATGGAGTGGGTTTATTACAAGCAAAAACTTGGAGAAGGATGCAAAAGAGGTGTCACAATTGTGTAAAATAGGGACAATGTTAAAAAGAACATTAAATTACGTAAATTTTCCTTTTCTGTTTTCCTGTGTTCTTTTCTTTGAAATATGAAATACTCAAGCGTATGTTCCAGAGAGAGTAAATAATTTTTTTTTTTAAAAATAATCTAAATTTCACCTTGTTGAGAGGCTTAGTGAATGCATGGAGAAGAAACAATTGCCTGGTTATCTTAAGATAGGGATGTAATGTCTTAGGCTCCTTGCAAACCCAGACTCCTCCACAGGGAAAGGACAAACTGCAGTTTGTAAGTGTGACACTTTGAGCTCATGTGGAATCTAAAAAGTTCCATCTGGCTTTGCTGAGTTTGTTTTCAGGAGTTATGGGCATCATGTCTGGCCCAGTTTTTGGATTGCTTCCCTTAAACCCACCTTTGCAAAGTCCAAAATCCCAAACCTATCTTTGTCCAATGAAGAGTTCTTGAAAAGTCAAAAGTTCATCTTGTTTGTAACTTTTCAGTGATCCAGTGAAAGCATTACCCGACTCAGAACTAGATGCAGTAAGCTGGTCTGAGAAAGATCATTATGGCTGGTCCTGTGCCAGAAGCCCAACACAGTAAAGCGCACTAGACAGCCAAAGTATTGTACTTTGCTTTAGTATCCACTAATGTAGGTCTGGTTGTTAGATATATTTTAAAAATTAAAAAGTGTAGTGGGGAAGAGATATTTTTAAGGCATATGTGCATGCAGAAATCAACTGCCAGCAAAAATTGAGGGCTGATTTCTGAAACCATACATATGGATTTTTATTTATTGAAATATCATTGAAATATTTACGTGTCATTTAAAAGTCTCTTTGAGGCTTTGAAATAATATTTAAATAATATTTATAACATATGATACTCAGTGTGGTGTAGAGGATCGAGTGAAGGACTACCGTAGTACTCTGGAGACCACTGTTTGAATCCCCATTTGGCTGTGGCAACTCACTGGTGTGGCCACTCTTTAAAATATCTCACTTACCTTGAAAGCTTTTGTAGGGTTGCTCTAAGTCAGTTCTGACTTGATGGCATATAGTGAGAACAACAACATAAAATATGAAAACATGAAATGACATATAAATATTTAAATAATAATATTTATTTATTTATTTATTTGTTGTTGTTGTTTAGTCATTTAGTCGTGTCCGACTCTTCGTGACCCCATGGACCAGAGCACACCAGGCCCTCCTGTCTTCCACTGCCTTCCACTGCCTCCTTTATTTATTTACAATATTTTAACTCTGCCTTTCTCCTTAAGAAGGACCCAAGGTGGCTTATATAATTAAAACACATCATTTAAAGCTAAAAATAATAAATATACAAACATTAAAAAGGATCAAACATATACCATACTAAAATATGGTAAATAGAAGCAACATCAAAACACATTCAAAGCAGTAAGGCACAATCATCCATTGAAAAACCCATGCAACCAGTTACTGAAGGAAAGATTTTTGCTGAAGAGAGAGGTCTTTGCCTGCTTGCAGAATGACAGCAAAGATGGAGTCAGCATGGCCTCTTTGAGAGTTCCAAAGTCTAGGGGCAGCAACAGAGATAGCCCTCTCCAGTGATTCTACCAAACACACCTGTGAAGGTGGTTGAGGCTGAGAGAAAGGCCTCTACTGATGATCAGGCTCATAAAGAGAGAAGCAGTCCTTGAGATAGCTTGGACTCAAGCCATTTAGTATTTATAAGTAAGAACCAGTACTTTGAATTGTGCCTAGAAATGGATCAGCAGCTAGTGGAGCTGCCATAATATTTAAATATTTATATATTTGAGCACTGTTGACCCTCAGCAGGTGGCTGCTCCTCCATTCCCACATTCATGGTGTTGAAACCAGTAACAGCAGCAGGGGGAAGGGGATTCAACCTTGAACAAATGAACCAACAGTTCATCTGTGAGGCTAGTTGACTTCACTAATCCCAGGTCAGTCTCTTTTCCTTGGCTCTCCCAAGTAAATACCATTGGGGGTTTAGAGTCTACTGTCCTCTTATTGTTGGGTACCAGGTGTTTCCCACAGAAGTGAGGGCCAAAACACCCTCAATGAGGGTAAAGCATGTGGCGTATCAGTGGTCTCTTGGCTGAGTGCTGGTATGTCCCTGAATGCCGTCTTCCACCCGGAGGTGGCATTGATGGGCTTTCTGGTGTTGTTACTCCAGTGCCATATCTGGATCAGAGGTGGTTCCCTCTCTGTAGCATGGTGAGATGAAGGAAGGCTCCTCTTTGAATGCCTTTCTCCCAGTAATGGGGCTGTGGAGGAGATTGAGAGTACTGATGTTTGGGTTTCTTTCCCTTAAGGACTCACCAACTCCTGAGTCCAAGGATCTTCCTTCAACATAGAAGTCCCTTGCGGAGCTTAGGTGAATCTTCATCAACCACCTTGGCCTGCAGAGCATTTCCCCATTTTTCCTGATCATCTCCCCAAATCTCTTCCTCCCCCTCCTCTACTATCTGGTTGGGACACACCCTTTCCTCTCCTTCTCCTTCTGACTTCCTCCAACACCTCTCTTACATTCCCCCAACCCTCTCTGTCCCTTCTCCCTTGTGTAGAGGGATTGAGCCAGCCTCAATCCCTAAGGCTTGAGTGGGAGAGTCTGTTTTAAGTTGCCCCATCCTTCCTCTACAGACTCCTCCTTTTCCTCTTTGGGTCAGTCTCTGTCACTATGTCTTGTAGTTTAGGTCTATCCTGCACAATTTCTCCTAAGACAGCAAGTACAGCACCATCCTGGGACCGTGGGTTGGAGCTGAAGAGCCCGGTGGAGGTGTCTCCACCAACCTTCTCACAATATGTCATTTCAAAGCTCCCGAAGTAGTTTAATGTTTGCACTAACAATAAAATCAGTTTAAAAACTAAGTCTGAATCAAATATAACTTGCCAGTGTCCAAAAACCCATGGGAACATCGGGTAGAGAAGGTGTCAGAAAATGAGGAAATCAAGATCTTGTGGGATTTCTGGATCCAAATGGATAGACACCTTGAACATAAAACACCAGACATAGGATTACTATGTAATTGCATACTGAAAACAGCAGCATTCTAAATATAACATGTGGGTTCAGATAACATGAACAACAACGTATCTAGACAAAATGATGTCCAGATTGTTGGAAGACCAGAAAGGAAAAGTTTAAAGGAGTCTTCAAATGGACAAACTTTCAGAGCCTCAGTGGCACCACTGAGAAGGCCTTGTCCCCCATGAACAAAAAGTACCCCTGAGATAATAGAAGAATTTGGAGCAGAGCCTCCCCAGGAGATTTTAATATGCAGGAACAGTTCTATGAGAGCAGAAAGTCATTCACATAAACTAGATCAGGGCCACAGAGAGCTTTAAAGGCTACAAGCAGCACTTTAATTTGGATTTAAAAACATGGCAGAAGCCAAGGCAAATTGAACTGTAGCAGAGCAGCATGTTCTGAATAATGGGCCTCCATCACTAGGTTAACTGAATTAGGTGTAGTTTCCAAACTGTATTCAAAGACAGCCCCATGTGGAGGTTGTGGTAGGCATCCATGTAACAGAAGAATTGTGCAAGAAGCCAGATCTACCTTTTCCTCAAAGGGCTGCATGGGATGCAGTTTGCTGAACTTTTGCAAAAATATACTTTGGCCAAACCTGCAACCTGTCCTTCCAAGATCAGGACAGGATCTCTGAAGCACTCATTGATAGTCAACCAGATCTTTCTATCCTAGTCAGAACATCTTGAATATCCATCTAAGAGTGGCTGCCTGATGGTTCAAAAGCATTTTTGGTCTGCATTATACGGTATTTGAGCTTGTTAGCCCATATCCAGGCCATCACAACCACTAAACACCAGTTTGGGGTCTCAGTTACTACCTTAATTGCTGATGTGAAAGGAAGAATGATAGACCTGGCTGTTTCCTCCACTTTGACACTGCCAAACTCTAGACAAATAGCAAGCTGCCATATTTATAAAGCTCCACAACCCATCTTTAGTTATAACTGCTACCAGTTTCTAAGAAACTATGTGCAGAACTATGGCCTGCCTTGGGCATGGATGTGACTAGTCATGGCACGGGAATCTATTTTGATAAAGCTTCCACATTACAGGGAGCTGGGAAATCTCCAGCAGTTTCTTTTTTCTGCCAGAGCAAAGATTTTGTTGGAATGAAAAATGGATGAAAGAAAAAACTCCCTTTGGTTTCTATAATAAATTCTCAACTTTCTCTTCACAGGAAAAGTGAATGTACATTGAATCACCTGCTTTTAATTTACCTTGGACAGGCAGTGCTTTTTTCAAAAATGGGTGGATACAACATGTGGACGGCTTTTTGTGATCTGGAACACTCCCACTCTGTCCAATTTGCAACTGGTAATGCAGGCACTGAAATTATAGCTGCTGCATCAAGCCACATAATCTAGGAAAGCTCCCAAGCTTTCTGAACCATCCTAGAAGTGTGATGAAACATGGTCTAGTAACATGAGAGGAGCACTCTGGTAGCTTCCCGCTCCACACAGCTGTCACAGTTATCATTTGATGTACATTAGAGATGGGGAAGAATATAAAAATGGATCTGCTTTTTTGATGAAAATAGCCGTTTCGTTACATATCTGTCCCTTCATATTTGTGGGTTCCAGAGAACCCCACAAATACGAAGGGACAAATGTTTACCCGTTTTTATGCATCCTTCATATTAAAAAAAAACAAAAACAAAACCCATTCTGCCTACTGGCCACCAATCAGCTGATTGGAGGGAGATAGGCAGCCCCCCCCACAGCCACCCAACCCCACAGCCTTCCATCCTACCCCTTCCTTTCCCTACTTTAGCCCTCCCCCACCCCAGTGACACCCCCTTCCTATTAAAAAAAAACACACCATTCTGCCTACCGGCCACCGATCAGCTAATCAGAGGCCAATAGGCAGCCATTCCCCTCCCACAACCAACTACCCCAACAGCCTACCCCCACACTCCCTTACTTTCCTTACATTAGCCTCCACCAACACTCCCTTAACTTAATCGCTGCTGCCAAGGTTTCCTGGCTTCCCAGCCACACATGTAAAAAGAGAGACTGGCTGCCCTTTGCAAAGGTGGCAGCTGCAGCTTCACTTAGGGTAGGGAAGCTGCAGCTGCCATTTTTGCAAAGGCCAGAAGGAGACCTTGACTGCAGTGATTAAGGTAAGGGGGTGTTGTTGGGGGTAGGGTGTGGACTAAGGTAGGGAAAGGAAGGGGGTGTGGGGTAGGCTGTTGGGGTGGCTGGCTGTGGGAGGGGGTGGTTGACTATCGGCTTCTGATTAGTTGATCAGCAGCCAGTAGGCAGAATGGGATTCTGTGCCGTGTGGTAAATTTTCATGGGGGGGGGGACACAATTTGTGGGTGAATAACTTGGATGTCAGATATCCAGTCTTCACCAAAGTTGGCAGGTGTGTTAGGGAAAGACATAGGAAGCTCTGTTGTGATTCCAGATTCTCTAAGTACCTGGGGGGAGCTTTCCTGGGTGTGTCCTCTTTGTGACTACATAACAAAGGTGTCCATTATCCAATGTTCACCAAACTTTCAGAAGTTGTATAGAAGCATCTGAGGAAGCTTCCCTGCAAATTTAGCATGTCTGGGTACTTAGGGGGCAGTTTTATAGCATTTAAACTGCAGATGAATCTATGGATCGATTCATCGATTTGTCAAAGAATATTTGTATATTTGTATTCATTGATCCGTTAACCTTGACGAATCATGAATCAAAACAAATCACCATTTTTTTATTTGTCCCCATCTCTAATGTACATGGCAACCCTGAGAACTGTAGTAGGGGGTGAATGCTCCCCTGCCCCCAAACCTCACTGGTACAGTCAGGGCAGCTCCCTGAACCAAATAAGTTTCCTGAACCAGCAAATCTTATGCTTGGTAGAATAAGTGCAATCAAAATCTTTGAGAGACACTGTGATTTTGGTGGCATAATATTTTGTGATGCAAAAATGTTATGATGTAAGAATGCTGGACTCTACATCATTAGATCCTACTAGCGATTACTAGTGTTAAAGAATGATAGAATATAACATAACATGGATAACTATCACTATGTATTACAGGCAGAGGGGAAGAGAATGTGACATAGGGAGTTTGCTTTGGTAGCATCCTCACACCATCTATTCTGTAATATCTACATTCTCCATACCAATAAATATTTCTCATTTTGCTCCCCTCCCCACTTTTCCCTTGCAGTTGAGGTTACCTTTTGCTTTGCTGCAACATCATTTATAAATGTATTATTCATCTTCCTGAAATGATTGCTACATGCAGCAACTCTGGTTCTTTAATAATGTGGTATCCGACATGTTATGGATTGCATGGGTAATAAATGCTGAACAGATGACACTCTGAATGACAAAGAATTCTAAAGGAAGATGTAAGCACCATCCATATACAATGTGTGTGAGCTTAGAGTCTGAGTTTGAGACGAGGAAGCTGCCTTTATAAATTGAGCACTTGTCCCATCATTGTGAGCTCTATATGTGATGAAATACCTTGTGTATTTGTTAGGTTTTCTGGTGTCTAGGGACCCAATTTATGCAGAGCTACTGTTTTGCTTTTAAACTAACTGGGCTGCTGATTATCCCTTTGTTGCATTTCAAATTGTTTTTAAAGTCTGCTGTTTTGATCAATGTTTTTAGGTGCTTTTTGGAAAAAAAAACTGTACGTATATGTGGTTTTAAAGTTTTATTGCTCTTTGTTTCCCATAAGTCATCTTGTGAAGGTTTGATTTAAGACAAATGTTGGGTTAGATATTAAAAATAAATCAAAAGGGCCAGTGGCCAGTATTTGATCAGCTTATTCCCTGATCCTCAACAGATTTCCACCATGAGCCCATAAACACTAACACCTCCCTCTTGATAATTTTTAATAACAAATGAAAGTATTGCTGCATATGAGTGCTGAGGACACACATCCTTTCCAATTGAGTTAGGACAATTCCATTACCATAGAATTCAATAAATCGCTATCAAATGTCCCAGCATCTTATATCTGGACTATATGAACCTGCTGTGCAAGGTAAACCATTTTCCTGTGGCGATGTTCCACTTCGCTGCAAATGAGCAGAACTGCTTGTGATGTGGAAAATTCTCTTGTCAATGTCCCTTCCTTTTTAAAGTGGCTTGGCTTCCCCTTCACTGCAAAGATGAGGGGGAACCCTTCCAATTGCTCTTTGACACTCTCTTGAACCACATTTTGCACAATTAGTGGTCTTGCCAGTACGTATAGGCAGTTCTCTCTCTCTCTCTCTCTCTCTCTCTCTCTCTCACACACACACACACACACACAAAGGGGGGAATTTATTTTTTTCATCATGTTTCTTTGCCACTAGAGGGAAGTGTAGGAGAAAGGAAGTCCTCCGTTTCCTATCTGTTGGCTCATCTAGAGAGTAGAACAACATTTTCTGTCATTCTGTGGTCTTTTACAATTATTGACATACTTCTTCACTATGAATGGAAATCAGCAAATACAGAGCACTTGAGTGTACCTAGAATAAAATTCTGTGGTCGCCTTAACAGAGGCTGGAGTGGCCTTCTCGTACAGAAAGTGCAAACTGTATTTTTAAAATACTACAATTGTAACTATAGCTAGTATGTCAAGGGAGTGTTTGTCTATTGACAAGGTCCCAACGGTGCTCTCCACAGAATATCACAACGTATTCTTCCTCCTTGTGTTATCTCTATGGTGAGGTGGGTCACCTGATATATGATGGCAGCTTTACCCATATCACACTGATATTCCCCATACACCACATCAAGTTCTTTTTACCTCACAAACAAACAGTGGCAATTCATTCATATTATTTGCTGGAAAGGTGAGCATTTGGAGGCATCACTGAAGTCTGTTCTGTGCTGCTCCTGATTAAAGTTTGTGAGAACTGATTCTGCTCTTTGCTATAAAGCGCCCCTCTCAGCAAAGCTCTGTCCTTTTGTGTGTTCTGTTTTAATTAATTGTACCAATAACTTCCAGAGGGAGTATCTAGCTTGCTGCTCTAGTCTGTTGTACGGTAACAAAATAATAAGAATAACGGGGGGGGGGAATTCCTGGAGTAAAAATTAAGAGCTTTATTGTGACACAACTGTTTATGGATTCAAGCCTACTTTGTCTCATGCACTTAAGGTAATCCTCAGATAGTTAACAAAAAGTCCTGGAGAAAATTCCCCATTCATTTCTTTTAGTTACAATGGCACATGGGCAGGGTTTTTCTAAGTGAATTTTGTACCACCGCTATGGGGTATTTGTGTACTCCTCCAATCTCCTTTACTCGTATTAAAGGTCTGTGAGCTAATCTGATTTCAAAGGTGCAAATCCTTGTACTTTTTAAGAGATATGTGTGCATGAAGACAGCTGAGCAGATGAATGAGCCCAGGAAGGCTCATAAGGTGCTGTTGCACTCTCTGTCATCCATATTTTCACCATTATCAGGTGTCTTTCAATTTCCTGGGCCCCCAGGAAGCAATAACTTTTCATTCAATTTTCCATCTTGTTTCCTCAGTAACAGAGAATGAATCGGTTTGCCAGGTTGGCTTCAAGAAGTATAGATGATGCACCAGCTTTCTTGAGATATTTTCTCTGCATCTACCCTTTTGCTCAGGGGAGAGAGGCAATGGAGGTCTATGTGTATGCCGATAGATTCTGTCTGTGCTACAGGCACTGTGCTTGCTCAACTGAACAAGCCCTCAGATGAGCCAATCAGACTAGACTTTAGCACTAGATGGTGCCTCGGTCCACCAAAGAGATAGTTGTTTAGCATGCTCCACTGATCTTTGGCAGCATCCATATATTACAAAGTACTGTAATATGAATTACAAAGTTGAGGAAAATAAAACCCTCCCAGGAGTTTCTCTGCTTGGCAAAATGTTGGCACAGGAGTTTACAGCCAGCATCTCCAGAATAGGTGTCTCTGTCTAACAGAGGCTGTCATGTCACCCCCCTCTGTGCTGTTAATGCTTTCTTATCTACCCCCCCCGCTTTTTTCACAGGGCACAGTGGAAGGCAGGAGACATATAATGAGGTAGTGTGTGATATACAGCATAAAAGGCCTGACAAACAACATCTGACTTCTTTCAGGGAAGCAGCCTTTCCCACTTTGCCTCACTGAAATTTCACATTTATTATTGGTAACCAGTCGCTGTTGGCATGTAAGTGGGCTTTTTTATCTGGCAAAATGCAGTATTGTAGCTTTGCAAAGAATGATTTTAATGCACAGCCATCCACACCTTCCTCTGTCCATCTGTGGTGCTGTTGCTCTTTCCTCGTCTCCCCCACCACTGTTGTGTCTTTTCTTTGCTTCTGTGAATACTCTCACTTCTCAAATGTCTGTCTTGTCCATTAACTTCTGTAACACTCTGCTTCTCTTTCTACAAGTCTTAAGGGGCTTTTAGCCTTTGGGAGCAGAAGAAGAAGACGGGAGAATGTCACCTGGACAGGACACTACCATAGCAATGCCTCTCTCTTGTAGCTTGAAGAGAGCAATGCATAGTGGTACCTTTTGAGCAAGGGTGTGGAACTGTGATCTCTCCCCAGACAGTTTTGGCTTACTACTTCCAGCATCTCTAGCCAGCTTGGGCAATGGTGAGGCATTGTGGTAGGAGGGCTAGAGCTGCCCACCCTGGATTTAGAATGATGAGTGCAGTTTGTAATGAAGGGATAGGAAACATGCAGTGCTTCTGACTGCAAATCTCATCATCCCTTATTGGCTGTGCTAGGTAGGGATAATGGGATAAGTAGTTTAAAACATGTGTATATAGCACTGCAAGCTCTTTTTATCTCTCCTCACTCCATATGCCCTTCTATCTGTGGGGCACATGAAGGCTGCCATTTGAATGCTTATTTGAAGGCAACTGTGATTTATCTCAGCTAAATGGTCATCTATTCCAATACATTTTTTAGAAAGAATGGCCAGCCAGATGCCTTCATATTGTCCAGTCACACATCTCGAGAGCCATAGTCCTCTCTTGCCTTTGATTCGAGCAGCAGACCTACAGTGACCACCTGCACCTGAGCAGGAAGATTCCATTTAGCCACTGTGACCAGCATCCATTGTGAACCTTACCTTCACTTAATTTGTTTAGTGCTGTTTGAAATATCTAAGCACTGGCCACCATCTTGTGACCTTGAATTATCTCTGAGATATGGATCTAGGTCAGTGTAGGAGGATGACCTTTTCCTGATTTTCAGAGATCCCATTTCTCTCTCACTGCCTGCACCATGGTCTACTCTGCAGGATCCTAAATGCTTGGGGGAGCCCCAAGCCTCAGGAAAATTTGAATAGCTGCAGAGGAAGCAGGTGTAGCAGCCCTACTAGGGTTTATGAAGTATTTAAGGGGTGGCAATACCAATTACACTCCCTCCAGTGAACTTCTGAGGTTAGTTGAGGGTTTGGACCCAGGTCTCCTGAGTCCTAATCTGACACTCTACCCACTATGCTACACTGTCTGTCACAGAGGAGGAGGAATGGGAAAGTCATCTTCAACCCAGAGGAATGTCAATGGACATTCCTCTGGATCTAACACAATGGCTGCTGTGTCTGTACATCCCTTTAATTGGAATATCTCTGCTACAGTTTTATGGGCACAAATGCTCATGCAGCTGTTTAGTGTCGTGAGGCTAGTCTTCCTTTCATCTTCTATCTGCACCTTATCTGCATTTAACTCTGCCCTAGAGAAGTAACACACAGGAATGGCTTGAACAGCATGCCATGGCAATAGGCCCATACAAAACGGAGAGAACTAACTGTGGTGATGCAAGCTGAGGATTTTACCAGAGAATTTCATTATACTTTCTACAGGTGAAAATCATGGCAGCTTTAGTGGTTTATAATAGCTGAAGATCTATTCTCTATTTTGTCTGTTTAATGGAGAACAGAACAGAAGAGTCTTTTATTCTTCTTCTCTTACCAATCTCTTTCTCTCCCCCCCCCCTTTCTTTGGGAAGAGGCTCTTTGAAGCCTGCTTCTTCATTGTTGTGCAACACAGGCTTTGAACAATGCCCCTTCTTCCCTGTTTCTTAGTTGTGAGAATTTCCCCCCCCCCCCCATTGGTACCTTGAAGATGTGATGCTTGTACTTTTCTTTTTCTTTTTTTAGCACTGATGGAAAAAGCGGTATGCTACAAAAGGTGCTTTTAATTTTTTGTACATTTATCATGTTTTGTGTGTTCTTCCTTTTTCCACCCACTGCAACTTTTTCATGACTTGAGTTTTGCAGGTATTGCAGCATGTTAAACTGTTTGGTTTTATGGATTAAAGAGGCCCACCAACCAGCACCTTTTTCCTAGGGAGGACAAAATGCAACTTACATAGATCAAGTGGGTTTTTTTCGGTGTGTGTGTGTGTGTGTGTGTGTGTGTGTGTGTGTGTGTGTGTGTGTGTGTGTGTGTGTGTGTGTGTGTGTGTGTGTGTGTGTGTGTGTGTGTGTGTGTGTGTGTGTGTGTGTGTGTGTGTGTGTTACAAATAAAAGCCTCTATATTTGGTTAAATGACTGTGCTAGCTTTTGTGGTAGCATGTCCCATGTCCCTCAAATGAAGATTTGCCCACTTTGTTGATACAGAATGGTGAGGAATCCAGAAAATGTAGTCTTAGACTTTGTTCATTCTGTTGAAGATACCCATGGGATCCTCTTAGTCCGTTAATGCAGTTGTCCCCAACCTTTTTTGCACCGCAGACTGGTTTAGCATGTGGGTGGCGGGCGGGGTCTGTGTGTGCATGGACGGGCTGTGTGTGCATCTGTGTGTGCATGGGTGGGTATCCATGTGTGTGTGTGCATGGTGTGCATGCATCCGTGTATGTATGTGATTATTTGATTATGTGCATGCATGGGGGGCATGCCTGTGTGGGGGTGGGAGATCTGTCTCCATGGCCTGGTCCTACCAAGGCCATGGCCTGGTACTGGGCCACGGACTAGGGGTTGGGGACCCCTGCTATGATGAATTTTAGGAGGTGGACAAAATGACCTTAATGACTGGAGTAAGGTCAGCAAGCCAGAATCTTTAAGAAGACAACTTATTTGTCTTCTCCCAGCTCTTCAGTGCGAGAAGGAACCCAATGGATCAGTGAGACCAGCTGCTGTCAGGGAGATACCATATGGTATAAAGTTGACATGAAAATAGGTTAATTCCCCCAGCAGCTCGGAAGAAGAGTGGGATAAGTGTGACTAATAAGAATAAGCAACAGTTAGAAGCTGTTAGCCAAAGTTAAGCACATTTAAGCCAGAAAATAACAATTGGATGATTTGACTTATAACCCCTACTGAAATTAATAGTAATTATTTGTGTCTAATGGATTTCAGTGGAAAAACAGTTCAACTGACTTAGTCATATCCAACCTATTGTAAGAATTGCCTTGCTGGATTAGGCTAAGGTTTTTACAATTCAGTGTGTTATTTTCAGCCATGACCAGACGGTTGCCTCTGGCTGCCTATAAGCAAGGAATGAACATGATTGCTTCCTACTGTCACTTGAAGAGCTTGTTACATTTTGGAGTACAATTCCCAAAATCCCCTCACCAACATGGGCATTTGGGTCAACGGTCTCTGGCAGCTGGTATACAGTATATGCTGCCTCCGGTTTGTACACAGGCAGTTCTCTTCTGCTAAAATCATTTGTACTTAGAAATACTTCTAGCTAAGATCTGCCAAAGAAGTTTGCATTACGAGGAAGCAGATTTAGGTTAAAAGTTTGTGTGTGTTTGTGTGATTACATTCCATCTGTAAGAACAATTCACTGATGGCACAACATGCCAAGGGAGGTTATGAAATCTTCTACTCTAGGAGCTTTAAAGAAGAGGTTGTAATAGGTTTCTGGACAGAGTTCTTGCTATGTGTAGGAGTGGGAGCAGTTTTTGCCTGTGCAGTTGAGTTGTTGGCTAACTGCAGGTAATTAGTGGGAGAGGGGCAGTTCCTTGGGTGAGCGTTGTAAGTGCGCGTGTGCTTTTTACTAAGCGTCTTTCCTTATCTTGTTGACTGGGAATGCTGAATAAAGGCATGCTGATTTACGACTTGGAGTTATGAACGCACTATTTAACAGTTATTTAGATAATATAGGGTGGCCTGTGCCAGGGGACTGGACAGGTCTGTGTAATTTACTGGATCTAATGGTGCAGATCAGTAACTTCATACTTGGAGACATATGGTTTTACACCCCTCTCCTCTCCAGTTTTCAATGCATATTTTTCCACAGACTTCAGCATGCGGTAAGCCAATCCTGCTGCACCTGGGAATTTTCCTCTCCGTTCTTCTGGTCTTCTGTTCCAAACACCTGTTTTAACCGTACTGGATCACTTTGCCTTCTATCTCCTCAATAAAAAGGTAGCGAGGTCTTGCATCCTTCTATAGCACATGTAACTCTGTGTGCAAGGAAGCTACGAGTATACACTTCTGTAACAGACCTCCAGGTGACTAGCTTGGTGTAATCCAACCAATATAATTTTCTGGAATCAGCAAGACAGATGTCCCACTATGAGCAATTTGATAGTGCTCTGCCACTGAATCCATCTTGGATTGATATTCAGTAGTGCTGGGAAGTTGCTGAGATTTGAAAGCACCACCAGAGTTATCCTGCTTTCCACTGATTCCTCCCATCCTTTGTGTGTTGGGGGCAAGAGGTGATTTGTTCAAATCCTTCTTGTTTGTGTATGATGAAGCAGTATTGATTCCTGGGGATGATAAATATTGCATTAAATGCTCCTTATGGTGAAAATTTGTTGAAAGGGCTAAATTTTCTTTTTCATCCTGTCTTCTGATCAGCTATCTGAAAAATCAGATTCTCTAGTCTTCCTCAGCAAGCTTTTTGGGCATTTGTGCATTATTTGATAAACATATGCATTTTGAAGCAAACATTGGAGGAGACAAATAGCTGTCAGCAGATTGATTGACAAATGTAATTTTAAGGCATCTCTGTTCGAAGAGCTAAAGTTGGCCCTAATGAAGTAAATACATTCCACTCTTAATGCAATGAAGCTGATTGTGCCTTTCTTCCCCCTACCACTCACTCTGGAAGTGAAAAACAATTCCCTTTTTGATTGTCACACACAGAACTCTGCTGGGGAGGCACGGTGCCATTCAACAGCACACTGTTGCCTAGGTTGAGCTGGGTTTTTAAATGTTAATTGTATTTTGACATTCCTAGTCGTGACACACATGTTGATAATAGTTGGCTCTTAACTGACAGCAAGAAGCACAGAGAGACAAGAATAAGTCAGAACTATTGTAAAGACAGTCACCCTGACCTGGAGTCAACAGAGACAGGGGGGTGGCAAGGAAATGACATGGAGATATTTAGCAGGAGAAGTCCACAAGGGGATTCTTACTATGAGCAACTCTGTTTCTAGGAAGCTGGGAGACTAAATCAGCACCTGCATGGCCCCATCACTTCTGTTTAGAGGTACAAGAGCCTGGTTCTTTCAAAACTGTTAGAAATAGAACATCAAGCTAGGGGATGTTTATTTAAGCTGCTGCTCCCTCTTTATGAACAATTAAAATGTTGCAGGCTTTGGGCTGGACAGGGAGGATGATGAATAAGAGGGAGAAGAAATGAAGGTTGTAGGTTGCAATGCTTTGCACAGTTCCGATGATGTTGTTGGGGTTTAAGTGTAGATAATGCCAGTGTGGTGTAGCAAAGAGAGTGATGGACCAGGACTCAGAACGCCTGCATTTGAATCCCCACTCTGCTGTGGAAGCTCACTGGGGGTCTGGGTGAGGGATAATCCCACTTCTGCAGTCCTGGGGTCATGGGTGGTTGATGGTCGTTAACAGTGATTTTCCTTGTTTGTGCCCCAATCCTTCTGGGGAAGGATGAAAAGGTCAGTGTGACAAATAGGAGACTGTATTGTATCTAAGGCCACCACCCCCATTGAGTGAGAGATTTTCTATAGAAAAACACAAAAAAGATCAATGGCTCATGACAATAGAATAGAAAATCTCTGATTAACCATGCCTTCCCATACACAACAGGAATCTCCATACAGCAATCTCAAGCTTGTTGTTACTGAGATAGATCCCCAATTGAAAGATTGATTCACATAAGAGTAAATAGTACTCAGAATGGCTGATGGCTGGATTCCAAAAGATCTCCTGTATGGAGAATTAGTGCAGGTAAACCTCCCCAGAGCGCGAACACAGCTGTGATACAAGGACATCTGCAAGCGGGATCTGAAGGCTTTAGGAATGGACCTCAACACATGGGAAACCTTGACGTCTGAGCGTTCAGCCTGGAGGCATGTGGTACATTATGGCCTCTCCCAATTTGAAGAGACCCTTGTCCAGCAGGCCAAGGCAAAGAGGCAGTCCCGAAAGAAGCAAAACCAGGGAGCTGGACAGAGGACAGATTGTATTTGTCTTCAATGTGGAAGAGATTGTCACTCTCGAATTGGCCTTATCAGCCACACTAGACGCTGTTCCAAGACTTCCGTACAGAGCACGCTACCATAGTCTCTCAAGACTGAAGGATGCCTACTAAATAGTACTTTACAATAGCTATACTTCACAAATTTGGCTGCATGTTACAAAGCAGTTTTTCTCCATGTGTGAGCCATCTGCATCATTCTGTCTTCAAAAGGTCCAATTCCTCCCGTATGATAAATTCTTCTCTCATTTGCCCTTCTCTGAAACATTGTATTAAAACTTGAGGTTCTGACACAAGGGCTGAAATCCTGTTCCATAACTTATACCAGCATAAAGCCAATGGCATTATCAGCAGGAGCAATCATTTGGAAGTTATAAATTTCCACCTCGTATCCCACAGCTCCCACTGCTCCCCAACGATGAGAGCCATGGAAACCTCAGGAGAGATGTAGGAAATATTTACTTTCTGAAAAATCATTCCTGCTGATGATGTCAGCAGTCTGACATGAGTGTAAGTTATGGAATAGGATTTCAGCCAAAGTTTATTGCTTATGAAATGACATTTTGAAAGTCAACATATGGGATATATATCATAAATAGTTTTACATATATATGTAGCTGACATATATTTGTTAGATGTGCCTTAAATATTTTTAGATATGCCATAAGGATTTGTCATTGGAGAAACTGTTTGGTAGCTGTAACTCTTCCATGCTCATTAGGATCATTTTGGAGCACTCCTGCAGAGTGCAAAGCTTGCATTTGGAACAGATCCAAAGAAAGAAAATGCAGTTTTAGCCAACTATATTGACAGAAAAGTTCTGTCATTTGGAATAGGGCAGATGAAAGCCCTTAAAGACTGCGGACAGACATTATGAAGAGGCCTGTCTGCTTTTCCAAGATAACCCTAGTAACTGATTTTTTAAAAAAATAATTGAAGGTGTTTTCCAGCTGCAAACCATTACAGATTTTGAGTGTTTCAAACTGAGACATGAAAGTTCCTGAGAGTTCTTATGTTTCATATTAATAACCATGGCAAACTTATTCTTTGTTGTATGGGCTCTCATTTTTGTTAGATCAATTCAATGAAGTCTCAGAGGACAGCAGAGAAGCGATGGTTGTAGTTGACAGCAAATCCAGTGCACAGTCCAAATACAGTTTTCCACTCCAAACATAGCTCCATCCATGAATTTATTCAACCATTTAACCTAGAACCAACAGTGGCAAGGAATTCCATTCACCACAAAATTTACTCTGTGAAAGAGGGGCATCCTTTTATTTCTAAGGAAACAATTATAGTGAGGTTCAATCCAAAGGTGGATTGCTTGGGAAATGGTAGCTTTGAGGTGATTTGAGATGAATACAGTATTTGAAAATCTGTGCTTTTCAGGGTGTGATCATATGGGAAAATCTGGAAAATTGTGGAGTGGCCCGGTGTGATATTTTCCCTGGTGAAAACAAGGCTGGGTACTGGAAACCAAGCACTGTGAGGAAAGGCTGAAAGAATTGGGCATGTTTACCCCTGAAAAAAGAAGACTAAGGGGAGATATGACAGCACTTTTCAAATACTTAGAAGGTAGTCATACAGAGGAGGGGCAGAATCTGTTTTCAGTCATCCTTGAGTGTAGGAGACGGAACAAGGGGCTCAAGTTACAGGAAGCCAGATTTAGGTTGACTACCAGGAAAAACTTCTTAACTGTTAGAGCAGTACAACAATGGAACCAATTACTTAGGGAGGTGATGAGCACTCCAACCACTGGAGATTTTCAAGATAAAAATAGACAACCAACTGTTGGATATTCTTGGATTCGGATTCCTGCATTGAGCAGAGGGTTGGACTTGATGACGTTACCCTTCCAACTCAATTATTCTACGATCACAGTTTGAACAGGGAAATGCACTTGAGCCTGACCCCAGTTCATCTCCAAGTTGGACTGTTTTGGTCCAGATGTAGGACGTCTACTTTTTGAGGCCAGGCTAGAGTAATTCCCCGGCAGATGGAAGGATTGCTTTAAGAGTGATTGCTCCCATCAAAGTGACCCTCTCTAGTGCAATCAGGTGTGGGCCTTTGCAGTCTTCTGATCACACCCTCAGTTTCCTGGCTAAGGAGTATAAAATGAATTAGGTGTTTTGTATGCTAAGTGAATTAACTAGGATGGATCTCAGTCAGGTTGCTCATTGGTAAATAAAGACACAAATGGGCCCTGTTGATGGTTTCCTGTAACATGCCAGTGAGTGAATGGGAGTGGACAAGGAATTATTCACTGACCTTTAAAAGAGTTCTGCATTTGCTTCAGGTGCATGATGATAATGGCCACGCTGTGCAGGGACATCACAAGTTTAAATCTTGCCCTCTGACACTGGCTCAGCTCAATAAAAACAAACCGCACTCTGAGCAGGCATGAATGTTTGGCTTCTTCAAGTAAAGAGAGTGGTATTTTAACAGGCACCAAGCAAGGTAAGCATTTGCACCTTATATGTCTTGCAGATAGATATTGCCCTTGAAACTCTAGCTGTCAGTCAACATTTCAGGATGGTTTTTATGGCAGCCCCCTCTATATTTATTTCAACAGAAGGAGTAGAACAAGTCAACTGTCATGAAGCATATTTTAAAATTGATGTTTTGCTGAATCCCCTTCTTGCAAATGGGTTGGCACTGTTTGGGAAAGGCATAGTTTAAAGATACCTTGATAAATATGTGGAGAAACTGATGTGGCTGAGGCAGAGGGGAAGCTAGCTTATGCTGTCATACTTGCTTGGTGCTGATGCTAGGATAGTAGCAGACCTTTCTCTAATCTCCATGTGGCAGGTCTTTTCTATAAATAATGCTTTATATGTCCCCAGCAGGGAGTATAATGGGATTTAGGAGGGATTTGATGACCTAGCCACTAGCATTTGGCCATTCTTTTCAGGGTTAGCCTAACCCAATAGCAGTGACTGAAAGATTTCCATGTTTTTTGGATAAGGGATTCTGGAAATTGTGATAAAAAAGGTGACATTTCCAAGCTCTGCTCAATGTATAGCCTAGGCACAAGGGATGTGCAAGGTCTTTAGACAAAAGTGCAAAAGTGGCGATTCAGGCATATTTGTATGATTGCCAAGTGACTATGGGGTGGAACAAAGACCTGCTAGTCACCAATGGTGGAGCAACATCCCACAAATCCCTCAGGTTCCATCTGGCATTCATGGGCTTGGAAAGTTTATAACCAAGGACAGCTAGTGATTTGAATGGAGGAAAAGGAATCCACAGACAGAGCAGAAGGTCAGTGAATGTTGAATCCCACACAGTTGATGTCCAAGGTCTCTTTTGGACATTCTTACCACCATGGCAGTATGAAGGTATCAGACAGAAGTCATTCTTTGATATATCTTGTGGCTGCTCCACCAGCAATTTTGTGTATGAGTGGGGTGAAATAAAACATTTGTATAATTGTTGCTATCTAGGAACCTGACACAACTCCGGGAGGCAGTAGAAGACAGGAGGGCCTGGCGTGCTCTGGTCCATGGGGTCACGAAGAGTCGGACACGACTAAACGACTAAACACACACACAGGATTCATGTTCTAGATTTTTTCCAAACCGCACAATAAAACACCGTCTGATCACATCCTAAGCTAGATAATAATCAGACAGTGTTTTATTGTGCGGTTTGGACTGCTTTGGGAATGGGCTGGTTTGCTCCATTTCTCAGTGGCAACACAACATTCTGGTAATCACAAACTGGCCCAATGATTTTCCATATCTACCTGTGTGTGTCTTTTGTGTAGGATCATGCCTTTTGGTTTAGTTCCAGCATGTGTGATCATTGGTATTCAACTAAATTTATTCCTCATGTTGCACTTGGCTATCACTTTGCTTAGTTAAGTTGCTGTATGGTCTAATCTTTGCACAGGTGGAAACTAAAGTATGCCGCTTATTAATGAAATTAAAACAAAACACAGCTTTATCCTGCTTCCTCCATGGACGGAAAGACAGAGGAGGATGAAGAGTATTCCCCCTTTTCCCTTTAAAATCCACCTCTGAATCACTTGAGTGACCAGCCAGTTCAGCAGCATAACACTTATCAATAAATAAGTTGCATCTTTCCTCCATTATCCAGGGAGAGGGAGACAGAAGACGGTATCTTTTTTTCTTTTCCTTTAAAGGGTAGAATGGGATAAATAGGGTTGCGTGAAGTGGAGTGTGGTATCCTGCCCCGAAACCACCTGATCCTTGTGTGTTGATGCAAGAATAATCCCACTTCCACATGTTTTCTTCTTTGTGATGGTACAAGTCCCAGAACCAGCTGGCCTTTGTACAATTGCAAGAACGATGCTTGTCAATAGAAATAAAATCCCCCTGTATAATAACACATGCCAGAAATTGATGATGCTTTGTCGCCTGCAGCTTCACTCCTGGTCATAGCTGCTTACATTTTCCCCATTTATGGGAAGGGGCCATTTAATGGAAATCCAGAAATGCACAAATACCATCATGGACTGAAATAAGGATTGTGCTGGAGTGCCACCAAGAGGGCACAGGGCTGCTTGGGCACATATCTGTGTGCCCTTATTTGGGCATGAAATGCATTGGGGGACCACTTTACATCCCTACTAGGCAGCTGTCTGGGATGTCAGATTCCCAGATCCTCCAAGCTGTCTGGAAAATAGGGGGAAAGAAAAATCCTCTATCACAGACATATGAGTAAACCACATTCTAAGGCAGTCTTCTTGAACCTGATGTTATCCAGATGTTTTAGGTTATAACTCCCATCACTCCCAGCTAGCACAGCTTATGTTCAGGGATGTAAGAGTTCCAGCCCAAAGCAACCAATAGGCACAAATTTGGGGAGGGTTGTAAGATACAATAGAGGGAGGATCAACCATGCCCCTTTTTTTCCTCGATAATAGCCCCTTCCCTTCTTTCCAGACAAGTGAGTTGAGTGAACATCTCTTCCTTTTATTACATTTGCTTGTGTGTATAGATCAAGGGAAAGGGCTGCAGTCAAGAAACTCCTTGAAGAGGAAACAACATTTCCCCCATCCTCTCTACATAAAACAAGATGTGGGGAGGGGGAATTAATTTTTGCAAAGACAGCAAAATAGCTTGAGCCAGCTCTGACTCAAATAAGTACAGTAATAACCTTGATGAAGCAGAATGTATCTCACCCATCTGCATCTGTTCTCTGCATGCAGCTAGTTGTTAATTCTCAGGGAATTCCTTGCCTTTCGATCACTGCTGAAATAACTAATCTTGATGACGTACTGTGTTTCTCCAGGAGTGCTATAATGTGAACACTTGAGACAAATCCCAAGGGGGCAATCAATACCATTAATCTACTGTCTGTGGTGGTGGGAGACTGTGTGGGGGAGGACTGTGATTACTCCAGGCTTTTCAAGAGTATGAATTAGCCAATTTTGTTCAGTTGGAGTATGGGAATGGTCATTTAGGGATGGTGACTCTGTGTCCTCTCTCTCTCTCTTTTGAGCAGTGGTTCCCAACCTTGGGTCCCCAGATGTTCATTGACTATAACTTCCAGAAATCTTGGTCAGCACAGCTAGTGGTGACTGTTTCTGGGAATTTCAGTCCAAGAAGATCTGGGGACCCACAATTAGGAACCACTGCTTTAGAGCATAGCATTAGCTGCTGATCTTGCTTGTGGTTTGTGTGTTTGTGTGTTTGTGTGTGTGTGTGCAACCCAATTGAATCTACCAGTGGAGTTTTACCATTGATTTTAGAAAGACAGAGGCCTTCCTGCTCACTGTGACTTAAATATGAGACTATCTCGGTATATGAAATACAAATGGAAGGTTACATCTTTTTTTTTTGGTATCCTGAGCCTCTTTGCATGGGGAGGTTGATGCTGGTTCAGTTGTGCCCACCCACCCCTGTGGTAGGATAATCTGTAACATGCTGCAGATGAATTTTCATGACCAATTTAGAGATCAATAATTATCTTGATGGATTAGACCAGTTAATTCTGTTAATGATGATTTCTAAAGAGTCCTGTTTTGGAGTAATTAATTGAAAGACCGCAGTGACTACCTTTGAGCCACTAGGGTTTGCCAGTGAGTTTCCTCATTAGTACAAGATGTGCTACAAATTGAATGCTATGCTGACCATGTGTGGGAAGCATATTGTTGCTTTTGTTCTTGATTGTATTATACATGGTGAAACCCCACTGTGAACTTCTTGGCACATACAACAGTGTATGAGGGTTGCAATTAAGCCTGCTGTACTAGAGGACAAATTTACTCTGGTTTGTAGCCACTCAAATTTTAAGTGATCATCTTACTGAACAGTACAGAGAAATAAAACAGCCTTACAGATAAACATACAGGTATCTATCCAAGCATCATCCCTACTTTTTTGTATGGCAAATTACTTGGATTATATATCAATTTGTTTTTGATCTATGTGCCATATGCTAATGATAACTGTCACTTGTGGCCAGGTGTTATATGAAGATTTCAGAAAGGACAGGAAAGTCTTACATCTGCAAGAGAATTTGTCTTTTCTAGTCCTGTCTTACAGGCTGTGAAATAAATACATGGCTACAGGCAACCTCTTTTTCTGTGTATTCATTTTCAGAAGCCTGAAGAGAATGCTGGAGAAGTCTATTTTCATGATCCATTTTATTATTAATACTGCACATATCTACACAGGTAAGATTACATAGGCTTCAATGATGGATGTTACGATTAAGAAGTCAATTGATTCCATAGCCGTCCATTGTGTTTACACCTTTGCATTAAACACATAGTGCCAACATTCATAATGCTGCTTTTGCTTATGAATATATTCATGACTGCATGTAGCACCTGATTTTAACCGTTGTATTGTTTCTTTTTACACTTCCCATTAAAAAAATGTGAAGGCACCTCCCACTGTTTACTGAAAGCATTGTGCTTAACAGCTTAACATTTTACTTTGCTTTCCAGTATCTGCAACAGAGAAGCTTTTAAGTCCTTAAAGACGAACAGGTTAATTACAGCTGAAACTTGCTTGGATTACTGTAAATCTGTAGCCAGTTTCATTAGGTGCATTTTGCTTTATTTTGAGTTATTCATCTGAAGCAACATGGTCGAGGTAGATAAATATGGATAGGGAAAGGAAGAACGACCCTATATAGAAGTGTATTTCCGTGGGATCGTTTTCCACCTTTTTCGCTCTAATACCAAGGTGTACTAGTTCTTTAAAAGGCTGGCAGAAATCAAAGCAGCTGCTCCAAATGCAAAACTTCCAAGCCTCCCTCCTCTCTGGCTGCTGTGCATGCTGTTCAGCAGATGTTATCAGATTGAATTTAGTCTGTTACTGTAGATTCCACCCCCACCCGTTTCCTCTCTGTATATATATTTTTTTACGTCCACGGATCAGTCTCCTCCTGCTACTCCCCCAACGGTGAAAGCACAAGTGGGGACCTTTCGGGAGGTGGCTTTGATATCCCCTCGCGGTTGACGAGGAGGCTGGCACTTCATCCAGCCCCACATTGCACAGTCTCTCTCGGCAGGAGTTCCGTTGTCAAATTCTAGGATTTCCTTGAAAGTGGGGGGGCGGGGGGGGGGGAAGGCAGCTGGAAAATTTTGCACTAGAGAAGCCTGTCCCTGGACCTGGAATACCACTTCTATCCTGCAAGATCCAATAAGGATAAAAGAGTCTCTCGCTTCTCGAGCATTTTAGCGCCTGACTCTGGAACGGACGATTCTTTCAGCACCATCGCGAGCGGACAGGTCCTCCGGGCTAGCCTAACCTTGCTTTCCTTGAGGCACTTCGGAAGACGGCTTGCCCCCCCTCTCTCTGTGCGTGTGTGTCTCTGTGTGTGCATGCATGGTAGGAGAGGGGGAGGAAAGGGGGATTCAAGCCCTTAGTCAGCCTGATTAAGCCCACCGATATCCATTAATTATCTGGAGGTGCGAGAGAAAAGCAGGACATCTGCAACAGTCACGGGAAAAGGCGGTTGTCGAATCCCGTAAGGAAGGAGAAAGGCTACAAACCTTCCACTATGCCTAGGTGAAGCGAGCCAGAGGGAAGAGGGGGAAAGATTTACTGCTACGAACTGCCTTCTAAACTATGCAAGACCTACACCCATCCTGATTTTGGACAGAGGGAAGAGACGAGTACAACCACCGTGTGGTCCATTTGGCTCTTTTGAAGAAAAAGCCGAGGGAGTGAGATTTTCTCTTTCAAAATACACAAAACACGGAGTTGAACAGCACAGGCGCTGGGAATAGCTTTTTGCCGAGCTGCTCGGGAAAGTGAAGCTTGCAGGTGTCGGGAAATCGAGAGGACGATGATTAATTTTTCAAAAAACCTCTGGGACTGGAAGATTTCATCCAACTTCGCTTGATCTCTGAGGGTGAGTTCTCTAATTTGCCTCGATCGTGCCGAATGGGGTTTTAGAGGGATCTCCTCACACTGGCAGACTGTTCATTTTCTCTCCCTCTTGTTTCTGATATATTCGCCCACTCCTTTTAAACTTGAGGACCCGGCAGTCGCCGTGGATTGTAGGATCGGTAATAGCTCCTTTCTGGGAGAAAATATCGATAGCCAAGATTGCAGTTAAGAAGGGGCGTGTAGGGCTGCGTTTGGGTCTTTCCCCAGCAAGCTCTGATCCCAGCTTTCTTACTATATGGAGAGAACATCTCGCCACATGTGAGGAACTTTGCAGTGGGTTGAGGGGCTTTGATGTTCAAGGATATGCTAACGAACATGCCAGCACTGCCAGGGGGATTGGTTGGGCGATGAAGGATGAACAGGAGGGTCCCGATAATGGTTTGCCATGAATCACTGGGATTGCAGGGTTGAACTAGGAAAGCCGGATGGGGAAATATTCCCCATCTTTGGTGGTTAGTATAGGGGGACTCCAGGATCATGGAAGGCGGCAAGGGAAGAGCTGCAGCAAAAACTATGAGGGCATTCTCTCAAACGGGCAGACATCCTTGCAACCCCCCCCCCCCCTTCACGTTTAGAAAGCATCTGCATATGTGTCGAGCTGTTGTGTTTTAAAAGCCTAGAGCGGTTTGATGGTGCTGAGCAGGAGAAAGGCTGCATCAATTTGGGCTGCAGCAAGAAGACATCTAAGCAAAACAGACGCGTAAAAAACAAAATAGATAGGAAGTCAGCTCGGCGGAAAGAGACACTTTTTGCAGTTTGGGCAGCGATGTTGTAAAAGTGGGGGAGGACGAAGGAAGGAATAATGAGAACAGACCCGGAGCGTACCTGAATGATTTAGGGCTGGCATACTACGCTTATTCCAGATTATTTAGTAGATGCCTGACGAGCTGCGCCAGTTCCTCTCCGCACCTCTCTTCTCAGTTAATTGCCTTAATAGTGTTCATCTGCGAGCCCGTGAGCCCTGTAGCCGGACCTCCCTTTGGTATTCTGCTAATCTGTCCTCAGATTAGCTTCCTCCCGCCACCCCTTTTTACTAGATGCTGCCCCTGGAATTGGAAATATTGCTCAGGTGCTTTGCTGCCCCCAAGAGAATGCTCACACGCACACACCTCTCGGTTATGAAACCTTTGGCTCCTTTGCTTCGGAGACTGAACTGCAAGAATGCATCTACTGTATTTGACTGGCCCACCTAGTCCATCGTGGAATGAGTTTATCTCATTGGAGAAGGGATGCATTTTAAATACGTTCTGCAGAAGAGATATTACCTGGACGCTGGATTATCTGTAGGGAAATAGCTACAGGCAATTAAAAATAATACATGGAGCTACTTTTTTTTCTTCTCCTGCCCCCCACCCTGTATTTTGGTACCCCCTAGTATGATGTAAAGTCCTGGAGAACTTTATAACTTGCACATGTTGATCCATCCTGATAAAGCTACTGCCCAACTGTGGATTTTGGCTGGCTGGGTGAGAAGACCTCTGAGGGAGTAGCCTGCTTTGCATGGCTTCTGTGGCTAGTCTATGTTTCTCAGGAGGCAGTGGAAAGGATAGAATGACTAATTTCTATTTCTCTCTGTCTTCACCAGTAGAATAACAGCAAAGGTCTATGTTTTTACTGCAGGCAGTAAATAACTGCTGGGTCGATCTGGCTGTGTGTTGTAAATTGAGAGTGACTTGGTGGTAGCGATGGTGGTAGGCAAAAGCACCTTAGTTTAATGCCATTTTCTGGTCAAGTGAATGGTAAGGAAGGCCAGAATACCTTCTCTTCTTTTCATTTTTTTAAAGAGAATGCTGCTGCTTTTGAAGCATAATTCAGACTCAGCCTTTTGCTTGTGCCATGCAATGAAGCATTATCTGGAATGCATTTCCCTCTGGGAAAGTTCTCTTCCAGCAGGGCTTTTGTTAATCCCCTCCCCTCACAGATCTGGGATTTCTGCATAAAAGGGAAGTTGATGGGAACTGAAAGCGAACCAGTGGTTTCTAGTCCCTTCTGAATTAAAGCATCTACATTCATTTGTTTTGCAGCAATATGTTTGTCATGCCTATTTCAACCCTGGCGGGGAGCCGCTTTCTTTCAGAAAAGCACCACCATCAATTTGATTATATCAGCATATATGAGACTCAAGTATGAGTCATTGTGTTGTTGACTCACCTTTGGCTCTGGGTTGAAGAGGATTTTACAAGGTAGTGCTGAGACAAGCTGGAAGGCTCATAGAACTATGGGTTATCCTAAGCACAACCTGTAGATAAAGGGGCATAACAGACCTTAGCTACATTTCTAACCAACCTTAATTAATGTATGTTATAATCTCTACCTCAGATAAATTCAAGAGGTTCTTCCAAGTTCTCGTCTTCCAGGCATCGTCCTCCCGATATTACTTTAGTCCTCCAGATATTACTGGATTCCAACTCTCATCATAATCAGCCAGTATGTCCAATGATTGGGGTGAGAGAATGTATCTGACATGGCCCGAAGAACCACAGGTTCTGCACTCTTGTATTAATCAATCATTTTTGCCATTGTTTTCAGTGAAATGCAACTATGCCCAGGAATTCCTTCATGAGGAAGTCATGATATTTTGAAGTAGGATACAAACCAGAAAATTTCTATAGCACTATATAGAAAGATCAGCTGTCTAGATTGCCCAGTGAGTTATGTATCTGGCTGTGGAGCCAGAGGTTGGGAGTTTGATTCCCCCACTGTACCTCCTGTGAGAAGAGCCAGCCTGTGTGGCCTTGGGCAAGCTGTGCAGACCCAGGGCACCCCCAGAAGAAGGGAATGCACACAACTTCTAAGTTTGCCTGAAAACCCCAGAAAAGGGTTGCCGTAAGTCAGAATTGACTTGACAACATGTGGTTATTATTATATAGAAAGATCACACCTGAGCTGCAGTGTGTGAATGGTCTATTACAAAAAAAAGTGCAGCACAATTTTTTTCTCTTTTGTTTTAGGACTTTTGGCTGTCATATGCCCTCATAAGTAGGTTAAAGCTAGAATCCTCCTTTTGTACCTCTAGGGTACACAACATCTTTTGGCTATCAACCCTTTTCCTTAAGCATGTTGGCCATCTAGTTGGTCTTTGAAATAGTGATGATTGCTGACTTCTCTTTTAGAGATGATGTAAATCTTCTCTGGGTTCTAGCATTCAGTTTATAGGAGCTATCAGAGGTACTGAACATCAGCCTCAAAAGAGGTTCAGCAACACAGGTACCTCCCATAAAGTTCACACCATCTCTGAATTTGGAGTCACCAGTTCCCCTTGCTTTGAAAAACTCTAAAGTAAGGGACTTACTGGTCATAAGATTTAGCTCTCCATAGATGATATAATAAGAGGAAAAATTATAGGAGGTGAATATACTGTATGTAATATTATAGTAATAATAATTGTATGCTGTCAAACTAGTTTTGACTTACAGTGACCCTTTCCAGAGTTTTCTATGTATCCTGGGATTTTCCAAGACTCCTGGGAATCAGAAAGTTGAATTCACAACATCTGGCTCCAGAGCCAGATCTCTAACTCACTGAGCTGTCCAGTCAGCTGCATAATATTATGCATCTGTCTTCAAATATATTAAAGCTTGTCACATAGAAGATGATATTTTTCTGTTCTTCCACAAATTGGACCTGAATAATAGGGATGAAAGTACTGTATAGGGAAAAAAACTAGTAAAATGATGTAGAGTGAGTTAGCAAGGTGTGTGTTCCTGTATCTCCCACCAAGTACTGTACATCTGTTATGTTATGGCCAATACTAAGGCATTGTGGGAGGTGTAGCCTTAAACATCTGGAGGCTTCTCATCCCTAATTTAGAATAAAAATTAGGAAGACTGACATGAGAGTATGAGGCAGTTTGTCAAATTGGTTTGGAAGGTGCTGAAATCTTTTTTTTGTGTGTTACAGGATTTCATGCAAAGGTTGAATAGCTACTGATTATGGATGCTGTACTTTTGGATTTCCTACCTCAGCAGAGGATTGGATTAAGTGATCTTTGTGGTACCTTCCAAATCTGTGACTTTGTATTGGTCACCTGATTATTCTGGGCCCATATTCCTGTATCCAGAAGGGACCAGCAACAGCAGCACTATCTGTGTAAAATGTGTAGGAAAGCCTAATCAGTAAGAAAACTGCTTCGTCAAGTGCCCTTAGTCTCAAAGCAGGAACCAATCTTAACATAATAATAATGTATATCAGCACTAACAGCAATGTCATATTAAATATAGGTTCAGCCTTTGAAAGCTCCCATCAACACCCCTGGCAATCTTTATAGATTAGTTCTTTATAGCATCCTTTGCCTGTCCACTGGATGGTGTTGTGCTGGACAGCAGCCAGGAACTAATTTTTGTTATCTCTCCCACTGGCAAACTCTCAGAGTTGTTGCCACTGAGCTCCAGAAAGACACAAAACTTTGTCACTTTCCCAAAGTGGTCAGAAACAGACATTAGAGAGAGCCCATAATTAGAACCTCATGGCACAGTGGTTAAACTGCTGTACTGCAGCCAGAACTGTGCTCACAACCTGGGGTTCAATTCCAGGTAGCTGGCTCAGACTTGCATCACCTTTCCATCCTTCCGAGGTCAATTAAAAAGGAGTACCCAACTCACTGGAGGGTGTTGCAATGTGTAGCCTGCATAATTAACTTATAAACCACCCAGAGAGTGTTTTAAGCACTGTGGAGTGCAAACAGAACAATTTGCTTTCCTTTTTTTTTTTTTTAAACAGAATTGTTACTGAGGCAGTATTTTAGCATTTGTGACTTCAAATGTATGGGATCATGTTCAAGTTCTGAATACCAGTTATGAAACAAAGCAAGATAACCCTGGAAGTGAGAGAAGTTGATTGTCCTGGAGATGAGAATCAAATGTTCAATTTAGTTACAAATTTCCCTGTTTCCTTCATAAGCTATATCTAATATTTGTTTCTGGCTTGAATTGAAGCCCTCATTTAACTAATTCTGGGAGAACTGCTGAAAAATAGCAGACACTTGTATTTCTAAATCATCATAAGTTATAATCAAGACACACTTATTCCTCTTTGTTTCTTTTTTGCTGACCATTTGTGTCTACTGGCTGGTCGTTTACCTTCTTCTGCCTATGGTTACTTTGTAGCAGCAGGGAAACCATCTCTCTGAATTTAATAACTGATGTGTTCATGCATTCCCATGCAGGAACACATCAGGTCCTGGTATCATCATGCAACGTGGTCTGGCAATAGACTGCTGTGAGTACAGCAAGACGTGCTCCGCTTAAAATAGTATGCATATTTACCACCACAAAAGATTTCCAACACAGGCTGCAAGGGAGGAAAGGTTGTTTATGTTCACAAGATATATTTATGAGAAATGTGAGTTCTGTTCCTAGATAGGACATACCCAGTTTTTTTCCCCCCTTGGTGGTTCTACACAAGCAAAGCATCCTATCATTTAGAAACTGTGCTGGCCTAGTTAGCAAGAGGCTATCAAAAATTTATTTCAATATTTCAGTGCAGCTGGCAAAAGCAGAAATAAAGACTGGCTTTCCCCTTTTTCCTTCTTCCCTCTCCTGACACTGAGATGCGTTGATTGCATTTTTGTTTTTTACTAGCACATGCTAGCTGATGGTACAAATCTGCTACTCTGCTTGTCTTTCTGCCTGTTACTCTCATTGTGGAATCCTGTGATCTGTCTATCAAAATTGCCCAATTCTCAGTGCTTCTCATTTTCAGTGTGATAAACATTGGTTCCCTTTAGGAAACTGTGGCAGAAGGCTGGGTGGGAATACTCTGTAGATCCAGGCAGTGACAACCAAGCTGTGATCTGTAATGCCGCTAGAGGCATCTCCTTCCTTTTCTTCCAAGGCTCTGGAGCTCTGAGCGAAACTCTTTGCTAACCACCTGGCTTCAGTTGAACAGATCCTGCTTCAGGCAGTTGGAATGTTCTTTAAAAGTCTACGCAGTGAGGTCAATGCTTCTTAATTGCCAGACTTATGAATGGTAACCAGCTCTCTTTTGTGGCCCTGAGCTTTCATAAGAGATCATAGTAGCACAGTAGGAGAATTTGGGATGATTGACATGAACTGGAACATTTAATACTGATCCCCATTAACTGGCTTTTAATTGGGTCATGATTATATAAGGGTCCATGCTATTGGTTATGCTAATTTATGTCAGCATCAATGAATTAAGGTTGCACTTTAATCATTTTTCAGCATTTTGGGGGGGGTGTTAACTCGCTTCTAAAAATCCATCCATAGCCAGAGGATTAAAGGCTTTTAAAGCAAGTTTCAGACCAACTTGCTGTCTATTTTGTTCTGCTGTACTTAACACTGCCTTTGTAAGAAAAGTCATTGCCAAAGCAAAGTCCCCTGTAATAATCTTGCAAGTGGAGGAAAAAACATCAGTGTAAGCTAATTGGAATATTATGCTGTGATAAGACTGTCCTGGCTCGCTAAAGGATTAGTGCAGGTGGAGAAAACAGTATTGATCTAAAGGAGGAAAAATTACAGTGGCATAATTCAGTGGTGCGCCAGCAACAGAAGTGAGGTGGTAGCTTTGCCCATCTGAGATATCAGCATAGGAAATCAGGTTATTCAGGATCAGTGAATTTCAGTCACTTCATTAATACATTCTGTTTCCTGGGTAGGGGGGAAGCAAACAAACAAACAAACAAAAAAGACCCGGAGAGATTTGAGCTTCTTGTTGCAATCACAGACAGAAAAGTGGCATTTCTAAAATTTTATTCCAAGTTTTGTGGGAGGCAAAGCATGGGGTTGGGTAGCCCACTGGACTAAGGACTGCTTTACACACAGCACATCCCTTGTGTAAGCAACTATATTACTCCCATTTAATTTGCCAAAGGTACATAATATAGGAGGCCAGATTTTAGATATTCTGCCTGTGGAAGTTTCAGACCGACAAGGAAACACAGTTGGATGTTTTGGAAGAGGTAGCTGTGTTAGTCTGTGCTAGCATATCACCCCAAACCAAAAGTAAAATAAAAAAAATAAAGAAGACAAAAATGTGGCATTTTAAAGACCAATGGCTACGTCTTAATGTGAGCTTTCATGGACAAGTCCACTTCTTCAAGAAGTTTTTAAGGTGCCACAATGTTTTGTCTTCCTCATTTTTTATTTTTTTTGTTTTGTTTTCCTGATATACAGTTGAGTGTGTATCCATTGCACACACCAGTGTGCATGTGGAATGGATGCCACCTTTTGCATTGATTAGCAGGCAGGATGTGTGATCACAGCTTACATGAAAATGAATTACGTGTATCATTCCAACATGTTTGAGTCTTCATGGGTCTTCATTTTTTTTAAAAAACTAATATAAAGTAGACTAGTGTTCTTTCCTCCTTAATCAGGGTTTCTGTTTTCTCAGCATGGTTCCTTATTGTCTCATTTCAATTTACCTGTTCTCGAGGACTGTGCTCTAACATTTTGGGACTTCAACAAAATGGCAATACAGTATTGGATTTTCACTATGTATCTTCAGTTAAATCAGTGAAAGGGAAACTGTTCCTGTTCTCATAATCCACAATATATTTTGCATGATAAAATACTCAAGACCTGCAAATTCAAAGGTTCAGCAGGGATGTTTTGCCTCTTCTTAGAGTGCTTCAACCATCTTTAGTACCTACAATCCAAATGCTCATAATGATGCCTCTTAATCATGTAATAATGCAGCTTAGACATTATGGGGTCATTGTGATGGGCGGTAATTTATACCAATACACTAGGTCTTCAGCTGACATATATGAATGCTTGTGCAGTACTCAATAAAGTACCACTACAACAGCGTTTCATTGCAATACACTTTTAATTATCTTTTTCTGCATGATGAAGTGTATTTGGCTTTAGACTGTTTTTTGCCTACTGCTTCAGCTGTTTTTCCCCTGTAGAGGCTTATAAATGCTTTACCAAGCACTTAAATATAATTGTGACATCTTTTAATTCTCTATCACCCCGTCCTTCACCTGTGAGACTGGAGTGCTATTCTTACAGCTCACTATATCGCTTTAGAGATATAGTCAAGGGGACTATTTAAAGAGGTTTAGCTTTAATTTAACATTCATTCCTTTCCATTTCCACATTATTCCATCAAAGGGTACAGGGTGGTCTACAAGGACATTATTTCCCTCTGTGCTCACAATAAACCTGAGAGGTAGCTTCAGCGGAAACACTGTGAGAGGCCAAAACTTAGCTACTGAGCTTTGTGACAAAGCCAGTATGGTATAGCATTTAGTGTGTCAAGCTCTAGAGAGATCCAGATTCAGTTCCTGACACAATGATAAAGCTTACTGTGGGGGACACAAACGCACACACAGTCGGACCTGCCTCACAGGGGTGTTAGGTGAGGACAGACACGTGTGCTGGCTTCAGCTCTTTAGACAAAATATTATAAAAATAATCATGTGCTGTCAGGTCAATTCAGACTTATGACAAACCTTTTGGGGGTTTTCTAGGTAGAGAGTACTCAGAGGTAGTTTACCATTCCCTCCTTCTGTGGGCATCCTGGGACTGCGCAGCTTGCCCAAGGCCACACAGGCTGGGCTCTACTCACAGGAGGCACAGTAGAGAATAAAATTCCCAACTTCTGGCTCCATAGCCAGGTACATAGAGCACTGAACTGTCCAGCCAGTTAAAAATGGCTTACATTTATACAGAGATATTAGAGAAAATGTTGTGCCTTACATATATAACCTGCAGCTCCAGTCTCCCTGGAAGAGATGTTCGTCACTTCCAAAGTTATCGTGATAACTAGTACCTAAACTTGCCAAATGATGTGTACACCTGAGCTTCTTTGAGGGAAAAAAATGAGTTGTGTAGCTCCTAAAGCAATTGAACTTGGGTACTATGTAATTTTATGCTTGTAGACCTCCCCCCCCCTTATCCACTTACTGTCTTTCTCTCTGCTTCAACTCTTCTTGATGGTTACAGAGCTGTTCCTCTACAGTAGCCGAGTGCTTCAGCGAAAAAGTACCAATTCAATAAGCAGTGCAGCCTTATCTTTCTTTTGTGGCTCAGGTGTGAAGCTCTGTGGCTGGAAAACTAGGAGATTGTCTGAAGGACCTGTGGTTGCAATGTGTGGTTTCTGCTCTGAAAAGTGGCGCAGTTAAGCTAGCCACTATAGTACAGTATAAGATATTTTTTCCTCCTTCTATAACTGTTAGATCATTCCATTAACATGTCAAAGGCATGCCACAACTCCACCTGACACTTGAATAACCCACTGGAGAGTTTTCTGACTAGTACATAAACAGCAGTATTAAAGCTGCTGTTTGTTAAATATGGCTAGTGTTTGACGGATGGTATTCTTTTCCTGGGAGAGAAGCAATCCATATGGTTTGCTTTTTTTTATAGCTGAACTTGCTCACCGGGGTCAATGAGTAAATTACACAGAAATATTCAGAGAACAGATGCAATCGATGAGGCCAAAACATTTTTGGAGTACTATATTTTACTTTACAGGTGCTAAGGTAATACAGTAAGGTTGTACTGAAGCCAGTGGAGGCACAGAAGTGTGGTGGTGGATCGGCTGCTTTTTTTTCCTAATGTGCCTCAGTTGTATTTTACTACCAGGCTACTGCAGGAAAAGCACACTCATTCAGTTCAGTTTTTTAAAAAGCCTAATATGGTTGAAATGTTATCAAAGTAGAATTAATACATCAAGATTAAGTACTTGCATAGACGGCTGTTGCTGAAAAGCCTGGTTTACAGTTCTTAGTACCTGCAGTTCGGTTCCATTTGTTTCACTTTCTAGCTTCCCACTGGGCAGAGATAAACTTCTCTACATGTGTTCCCCTCATTCAATGGCACACTTGGGGTTGTCTTTTTAACAAAAATGCACATTGAATTAGTACAATCATATCCATGCATTTTTGCCCCTGCCCATGGATCCGATGCAGGGTACTAGTGGTGAATGGAATTGATCACCAAACTATATTTGTAGGACTGTAGAATGCTCTGTGATCCTGAGGGTCTTTTTGGTTTTTGTTTTAAATCTTGCTGATCTGTATAACTTCAGTGGAGGCACTGGCATGCTGAGACCATTCATAACTTTTCAGTGGTATGATTATTTTTTTTTTTGCTTTATCCCAGTACTGCAGTACCTCGCCACCGTTCCCAGCACCATCCCCCATTAGTCTGTGACCAGAGCATCATGCTTCGCTGTGCATTGTGGATGGTTTCACCACAGCGATAATCCTTTTAGCTTTAAAGTAATTTTCAAGCTCCTGGCTTGCTAGTATTCCCTGTAACTGCTTACTTTATAGCCGCCAGTTCTTGGATTTAGTTTCTCTCTGTTTGTGGCAGATTGAAATCTGGATGGCATAAATACACTGCACCTTTAGTTACTCCTAGCCATGTATGCAATTCAGATTATATGCAATCTAGATTACAGTCTGTTTGTGGCTTGTGCAGTGTATTCTCATCATTTTCTGTGGAATATTTGCATAAGAAGGAAGATATCTTGCATCAGGTCAGATTATTTTGATTAATTATATCACCTAACCCCAGAAGCAAAGGCTAATAGCATTTTGTGAAGAGAACAAGCTGGTCATCACACTCTTTTCGAACAACACAAGAGGCAACTCTACACATGGACATCACCAGATGGGCAATACCAAAATCAGATTGATTATGTTTTCTCCAGCCAAAGATGGAGAAGCTCTATATAGTTGTGACAACCCCAGACCTACTGGGATATGTCACACAGTTACACTAAGCTGCCACCAACCATTCCCTATAAGAAGTCACACAGACCAGGGATGGATTTTTAAACAATAAAAAGAATAAGGTTTATTTAAATACACACACAGGGATAATAAAATAATCAGGTGAATAGGATAACGTAACGTGGCTTATTCTCACTCATACAAGCATACAGTTTGGTTCACACAGAACCCTTAACTTGAAGCACAGACCCTGAACCTATCAGTTCTGGCTAACCATCAGACACCTGAACCTATCAGGTTGGTACTCTGACACACAGTAGTACCCTGTCTGACACACAGACTCCCACAACAGCTTCTTCTTCCCAGCTGCTGCTTCGTCACATCCCAGTGTCTCTCAGTATCTCCCTCTCACCACACAGGCATCACATATTTATACAGTACAGCCCCTCCTCCTGATGTCCCGCCTTCCACTCCCCATAGGATGGAACTTTCCCTCCAAACCCATGACAGACAGGTAACATCAGTGCTGTCTGTAACACCTCCCCTCTTTATAAGTTGTTTTGTAGGGGGAAAGCTAACGTGCTTTTCACCAAAAAACAACCTTGATAAAACACACAACAACAGTTATACATACCATATCATACTTACTTATCCTTACACTCTAAGTTAAACCATAGCAATTATGCATTTAAACATTTACCATATACATTACATCAATTTACCTTTATTCATACAAACCAAATTCAAAACCAGGTACATTTAACTTTTGTCATCATTATATATACATAGTCCATATTCTTTCGCCGTCTTCAATCTTCAGGTCTTCTTGATAAGGCGTCAGCAACACAGTTCACTGACCCTCTGACCACCTTCACTTCAAAGTCATAGTCCTGTAGGTTTAAAGCCCACCTCATAAGTTTGCTATTGTGGGTTTTCATTGTCTTTAACCATTGCAATGGTGAATGGTCAGTACACAGAATAAAATGTCTTCCCCAGATGTAAGGCTTGGCCTTCTGGATCGCGTAGACTATGGCCAAACACTCCTTCTCCACGGTTGCCAAATGTCTCTCACCTTTTTGAAGTTTCCTACTCAGGTAGGACACTGGATGCTGGTCACCATTCTCATCCTCCTGGCACAGAACTGCTCCTACCCCGCTGTTAGACGCATCGGTGTAGATGATGAACTCCCGGTCGAAGTCTGGAGCACGCAGGACTGGATAGTTGATTAACGCCTCCTTCAACCTCTGGAACGCCGCCTCACAGTCGCTGGTCCACGGGATGCGGTCATCAGCCGTCTTCCTCGTCAGATCGGTCAGCGGAGCCGCAATCTCGCTAAACCTCGGGATGAACTTTCTGTAGTAGCCCACCAACCCAAGAAATGATTTGACTTTTTTCTTGGTGTTGGGTCTAGGCCAATCACGAACAGCTTCTATTTTGGCCTCCAGGGGTTTTATCATTCCTCCCCCTACCATGTGACCCAAGTATTTTATTTCTGGGCTACCCAGCTGACACTTGCTGGCCTTTACTGTTAGCCCTGCTGCACTTAACCTCTGCAGCACTAACTCCAGGTGTATCAGGTGATCTTCCCAGGTATTACTGAAGATCCCTATGTCGTCAATGTAGGCCACTGTAAAGTCACTGAGCCCTGCCAAGGTCTGGTCCATCAGCCTTTGGAATGTGGCTGGTGCATTTCTGAGACCAAAGCTCAGGACTCGAAACTCATAGAGACCAAAAGGGCTGCAAAAGGCAGTCTTTTCTTGATCCCTGGGATCAATTCTTAATTGCCAATATCCCTTTACCAGGTCCAATGATGAGATGAACCGACAACCCCCTATGGTTTCAATCAGGTTGTCTAGCCTGGGCATTGGGTAGGCATCAGGAGTGGTTACACGGTTTAATTTCCTGTAATCAACACAAAACCTAATGCTCCCATCAGGCTTGTCCACAAGGACTATCGGAGAGGACCAAGGACTAGAAGAGGGGACGATTATGTTCTCCCTCAGCATCTCGTCCAGCTCCTTCCGCACCTTGTCCCTATAGGGTCCCGTTACTCGGTATGGGGATACTGCCTGCGGGGGTGCATCCCCTGTGTGGATCCGATGCATCACTCCCTTCACTATCCCCGGCTTGTTGGAAAACACCTGTTGATATTTACTAAGCAGCATCTTTAGTTCTTGCTGCTGGTCTTGGGTGAGTGCAGGACTGATCTTTACCTCCTCTGGGTTGTATTTTACTTCCCCTCTACCCTCCCAGAAGGGTAATTCAGCTTCCTCACTCTCAGCTGCTTTTATCGCGAATAAAACCCTCTGTTCCCCTCTGTAGTAGGGTTTTAGGGCATTCACATGAACCACCCTCCTTGCTTGGTTCTCCTCCTGCTCTATTAGGTAGTTCAGGTCTGACATCTTGGAAATGACCCTATATGGTCCTGCCCATTTGAGCTGCAGTTTATTCTCTCTGCAGGGCCTAAGCCAAAGCACTTCCTCCCCTGGGTCAAAGTGCCTCTCTCTAGCTTTGTGGTCATACCATGTTTTCTGTCTGACCTTCTGAGCTTGCAGGTTTTCTGCTGCCAGCTCTAGATTTCTCCTTAGGTCATTCATCAAGGTGTCTATGTAGGTCACAACGTCTTGTGGGTCATCCTGGGTGATCTGCTCCCAATTTTGTTTGATCAAATCAAGGGGCCCTTTCACCCCTAAGTGTGCAGCAGACATGTCAGAGTGACCCCTTTGTAAGATCATGGGGCGATACTTTTCAGGTACCACCAGCTGACTTTTGATCCCATCTCCCCCTTTTGAGATATTCCTCAGGGTTTCTCTATATAAAATCCCCTTTTTCTCCCGAAATCTCACTGGGGTTTCAGGTGTTAGCTGGGCGTCCGTCACCTGTTCAAAACACTTTTGGAGAGTGGCGTCTGCCTTTTGCTCCTGTCCAAATCTGCTGTCTGTGGTTAAGGTTTCCACCACAGCTTCTGAACTCCCCTCTGCTTCCGTCTCTGGCTCATCATTACCCCCCTGAACTGTCCCCGTGGTGGCTTGTGAGCGTGTAATCACTAGCACCCGTTTCACATGTTCAGCCAGGTCATTTCCCACGAGCACGGCTGCTGGCAGAGTCGATGAAATCGCTAGCCGCCAATCTCCCCTCCAGCCTTGAAAGTTGACAGGTACCTCTGCTACTGGCAGAGAGATTACCTGCCCCTCAATCCCTGCCACCTTCATGCTCTCATTTGGGATTATAAACTCCCTAGGGATGATATCTGGATGGCACAGGGTTACCTGGGAACAAGTGTCCCGCAGCCCCCTATACTGACGGTCAAGTATTCCTACGTCCACCCCTGCTGTCTCAAACAACTGAGAATCTGTTTTCACCAGCAAGCAGCGTTTTACCTCCACAAGAGGACCATTTTCCTCAGCCTGATCAGCAGAGGTAGCTGTTCCAGACTGAGTAGTCATGGCAACAGGCTCCCTCAGTGACACTGAGCCTTGCTCTTTCTGGACACAGAACACAGCTTTTGGCTTGGTCCCACTAGAATTCTGAGGCACCATTCCTTTTAGCTGCTTTAATTTCTGACACTCTGAGATTAGATGACCCTTTCCCTGACAGAAATAACATTTTCTGGTGTATTTTGATTCTCTTTCATCTTGTTTTGGTTTTCCCTCCAAAATCTGAGGTCTTAGTTTCATGTCTGAGGGCTTCCCTTCACCATGGGCCCCTCCCCCTTGCTGGCTTTTCCCTGGTCCCTGAGAGTACTTGCTGTAGGTTTCTTTGGGTTTACCTACAGATTTCCCCTCACCCAAGGGCTTTCTTATTTGGGAAATAAAATCTGCGATCTCTGCGGCTGCTGCCACAGATTTCGGTTTCCTTTCCCTCACCTGGAATTTCAATTCCCCATGCAGGACTGAATAGAACTGTTCCAGTGCTATCAAATCTTTAAGCTGCTCATAGGTCTCTGTTCCCTCCTGCGATAGCCATTTCTCAAGCAGCCTCACCAATTGGGCCCCCACTTGGGTAAAAGTTTGTTCTGGTTTCTTGGTGAGGGACCTGAATCTTTGTCTCAGCTGCTCTGCATTTATCCCATGTCTGGCAAACACCAGTTTTTTAAACTCTGCAAAATCTTTCATCAGTTCCTCAGGCATCTCGGCATAAACCTCAGCCAGGCTACCACTGATTAAAGACCGCATGATGGTCATCTTCTCAGTTTCCCTCACTGAGAAGTCCACAAACGCTCTTTCCACTAAGGAAAAGAACACCTCAGGACAATCTCCCTTGTGGTACACAGGGAATTTCTTCAGGTCAGCCTTAGACAATTGGCCTCCCTCAGAATCCCTATTATTATTATTGTTCTGATTCATCAGTTCCAATTTTTTTAATTCAAACGCCATTTTCTCTCTCTGCAATTCCAATTCAATTCTCTGTCTCTCTAATCTTTCTTCCTTCTCCATTCTCTCTCTCTCTCTCTCTAATTCAAATTGCCGCTGTTTCTCTCTTTCCCTTTCTTCTCTTTCCCTTTCCTCCATTTCAAATTGCCTCATCCTCAGTTCATGCTGTTGGGCTAGGAGCAATTTTCTAAGTTCTGGGTTCTGCTCTCCTGTGCTGTCACCCTGCACTGAGCCAAATTCATCCTCAGAACCTTGGTCAATCTGGGGGTCTTTCACTTCACTCATTTCGGCCATCTGGCTTCGAGTCAAGGGCATAATCCCCCCCCCAGAACAAGCTGCTTTAAAAGTCAAGCCTCAAAATAAAACGACCACTTTTTTCTTTCCTTCTTGCCTCAGAACCAGCTCTCCCTAGAGATTGCTGCTGTTCTTCAGCACTAAACTTGCAACAGTATCGAGTCAGAGCCTACCCCCCTCTGCTGGGCCTCTCAGCTGGCAAGCTAGCTCACTGTTACTACGCAGTTTTGCCTCAGCTTTTTCCCGCCAAAACTAGGCTGCCTCAGAGCACCTTAATCTAAGTCTCCCCAGTTGGCACGTTCTTCCACTAGTGCACCCCCCCGTGAGGTACACCTAGAAGATTACCTACGCGCCTCAGACTGTCCCTGACTAGACCCCCCTTGCTCTGGGCACACTTGCCAAGGCTTTGCTGGACCGCTGGACAACTGGACCAGTCGTATCCCACACACTGGACACCAATCAATGTGACAACCCCAGACCTACTGGGATATGTCACACAGTTACACTAAGCTGCCACCAACCATTCCCTATAAGAAGTCACACAGACCAGGGATGGATTTTTAAACAATAAAAAGAATAAGGTTTATTTAAATACACACACAGGGATAATAAAATAATCAGGTGAATAGGATAACGTAACGTGGCTTATTCTCACTCATACAAGCATACAGTTTGGTTCACACAGAACCCTTAACTTGAAGCACAGACCCTGAACCTATCAGTTCTGGCTAACCATCAGACACCTGAACCTATCAGGTTGGTACTCTGACACACAGTAGTACCCTGTCTGACACACAGACTCCCACAACAGCTTCTTCTTCCCAGCTGCTGCTTCGTCACATCCCAGTGTCTCTCAGTATCTCCCTCTCACCACACAGGCATCACATATTTATACAGTACAGCCCCTCCTCCTGATGTCCCGCCTTCCACTCCCCATAGGATGGAACTTTCCCTCCAAACCCATGACAGACAGGTAACATCAGTGCTGTCTGTAACAATAGTCAGCAAAAACAAGACCTGGAGCTGACTGTGGCTCTGATCATCAGCTTCTTATAGCAAAATTCAAGTTTAAACAGAAGAAGTAGGAAAAACTACTGGGCTAGTCAGGTATAATCTAAACCAAATCCCTTATGAATACACAGTGGAAGTGAAGAACAGATTTAAGGAACGCGATTTGGTGGACAGAGTGCCTGAAGAACTATGGATGGAGGCTCGTAACATTGTCCAGGAGGCATCAACAAAAACCATCCCAAAGGGAAGGAAATGCAAGAAAGCAAAGTGGCTGTCCAACTAGGACTTAGAAATAGCCAAGAAGAGAAGGGAAACAAAATGCAAGGGAGATAGGGAAAGTTATAGAAAATTGAATGCAGGCTTCCAAAGAACAGCAAGGAGAGACAAGAGGGCCTTCTTAAATATACAATGTAAAGAAATAGAGGAAAATAATAGAAAAGGAAAAACCAGGGATCTGTTCAGGAAAATTGGAGATATTAGAGGAACATTTTGTGCAAAGATGAACATGATAAAGGACAAAAATGGTAGGGACCCAACAGAAGCAGAAGACATCAAGAAGAGGTGACAAAATACAAAGAGGAATTATACCAGAAAGATCTGGATGTTCCGGATAACCCAGATAATGTGGTGGCTAACCTTGAGCCAGACATCCTGGAGAGTGAAGTCAAGTGGGCCTTAGAAAGCTTGTCTAACAACAAGGCCAGTGGAAGTGATGGCATTCCAGTGGAACTATTTAAAATCTTAAAAGATGATGATGTTAAGGTGCTGCATTCAATATGCCAGCAAGTTTGGAAAACTCAAAAGTGGCCAGAGGATTGGAAAAGATCAGGCTATATCCCAATCCATATGAAGGGCAGTGCCAAAGAATGCTCCAACTACAGTACAATTGCACTCATTTCACACGTTAGCAAGGTTATGCTCAAAATCCTACAAGGTAGGCTTCAGCATTATGTGGACCGAGAACTTCCAGAAGTACAAATTGGATTTCAAAGTAGCAGAGGAACTAGAGACCAAATTGCTAACATGCGCTGGATTATGGAGAAAGCCAGAGAGTTTCAGAAAAACATCTACTTCTGCTTCATTGACTAGGCAAAAGCCTTTGACTGTGTGGACCACAGCAAACTATGGCAAGTTCTTAAAGAAATGGGAGTGCCTGATCACCTTATCTATCTCCTGAGAAATCTATATGTGGGACAGGAAGCCGCAGTCAGAACTTGATATGATTGGTTCAAAACTGGGAAAGGAGTATGACAAGGCTGTATATTGTCTCCCTGCTTATTTAACTTATATCCAGAATACATCATGCAAAAGGCAGGACTGGATGAATCCCAAGCCGGAATTAGGACTGCTGGAAGAAATATCAACATCCTCAGATATGTAGATGATACCACTCTGATGGCAGAAAGTGAGGAGGAAATAAAGAACCTCGTAATGAGGGTGAAAGAGGAGAGCACCAAAAATGGTCTGAAGCGCAACCTAAAAACAAACAAACAAATAAAAAACACTAAGATCATGTCCACTGGCCCCATCACCTCCTGGCAAATAGAAGGGGAAGTTATGACAGATTTTACTTTTTTGGGCTCCATGTTCACTGCAGATGGTGACAACAGCCATGAAATTAAAAGATGCCTGCTTCTTGGGAGGAAAGTGATGACAAACCTAGATAGCATCTTAAAAAGCAGAGACATCACCTTGCCGACAAAGGTGTGCATAGTCAAAGCTATGGTTTTTCCAGTAGCAATGTATGGAAGTGAGAGCTGGACCATAAAGAAGGCTGACCGCCAAAGAATTGAGGCTTTTGAATTGTGGCGCTGGAGGAGACTCTTGAGAGTCCCCTGGACTGCAAGGAGATCAAACCAATCCATTCTCAAGGAAATCAATCCTGAGTGCTCACTGGAAGGACAGATCCTGAAGCTGAGGCTCCAATACTTTGGCCATCTGATGAGAAGAGAAGACTCCCTGGAAAAGGCCCTGATGTTGGGAAAGTGTGAAGGCAAGAGGAGAAGGGATGACAGAGGATGAGATGGTTGGACAGTGTCATTGAAGCTACCAACATCAATTTGACCAATCTCTGGGAGGCAGTGGAAGACAGGAGGGCCTGGCGTGCTCTGGTCATTGGGGTCATGAAAAGTCGGACACGATTTAATGACTAAACAACAATAAAACACAACCCAGTATTGCCTGCTGTAGCAGTCAGTTGCTCTCCAGGTTCCCAAGCAGACATGATTCATACTATCTGCTTCCTGATTTTGATTTTTAAATCAGAGATACCAAGGACTGAATGTGGGACTTTTGGCATGCAAACCATGGGCTTTAATACAATTGGGCAACCCTTCTTCCCCACATCCTGACACAATCACTAACTGATTTTGGAACACAAGCTCTATTTCAGATAGATCATTCTGTCTAACAAATACAGTAAAGACCTTACGAAAAGGAAGCTGGCTCACAGTCTTAGGCACAGTTCACATGAAAGAGATTATAAAGTGATAAGCACATGTTTGGAGCTGTATCATTACAGTCCTGGTGCGTGACTGAATACTATTTCATCCTTTAAAAAGACCACACTTCACAAGAAACCAGAAGGTTGAAAATATAGGTTCTGGAGATCTGCTTAGCATGCTAGTATTCTGTGTGTAGGGTATGTTTTTAAAAGTATAGTGGAATATTCAGTTATGTGAATTCATCTGTACTGGTAGAGTCAGATAAACACTCGGTACTTCATGTGGTGTTTATAAGAACTAACATGTAGGCTTCGAATTCTTTAGATACAAGCAGACAGGAACAGCCTTGTGTGGTTCCCCGTTAGGATATCAGGGATTCAGTGAGAAGCTCTTTTGATCTCTTCAAGGTTTATGGGTCTCATGTAAAAGTCCATGCGATTTAATGTGTGGCTTATTATGGTCTGCCACATTGTCTACAAAAGCTAGACTCTGTGATATATCAGTTCTGTTTCAACGTCACCTCGGCTGGATGCAGTACGGCAGGGCTTTGTGTGTGGACAGTATTTTAGGAGGAGGTCTGTGCAAAAGGACAGTCTCAGTTTAGTAAATCTTCGCAGCTCTATGTTTTTCACACTTGTCTGATAAGAAAAATGCATTGGTGTTCCTCCATCATTTTTTCCTTGAAAAATTAATTGCCTTGCATGGGTGCTGTTTCATACTAATTTCTTTTACACTTCCAGTGATCTTTGATATGTTTAAATTAAATCTGCAGCTAAAGATACAGTGGTGCTTCGACTTACAGTACGACCGTCCCGACATACAAACATTTCGAATTGTGTCCAGCTCCGGCCACAAAATTGTGCTTCAACTTGTGGCCAGAGCTTTGAGTTACAAACAGAGAAGTGGCAGGGAAAAAAGCTGGGAATTTAAATTGGAGTACTAACCGTTCATCTGTGAAGAGCTTCTTTGGAGGGACGTGGTGGCGCTGCGGGCTAAACTGCAGAAGCCTGTGCTGCAGGGTCAGAAGACCAAGCAGTCGTAAGATCGAATCCACGTGACGCAGTGAGCGCCCGTCGCTTTGTCCCAGCTCCCGCCAACCTAGCGGTTCAAAAGCATGCAAATGCAAGTAGATAAATAGGGACCACTTCGGTGGGAAGGTAACAGCATTCCGTGTCTAAGTTGCACTGGCCATGTGACCACGGAAGATTGTCTTCGGACAAAACGCTGGCTCTATGGCTTGGAAACAGGGATGAGCACCGCCCCCTAGAGTCGAACATGACTGGACAAAAATTGTCAAGGGGAACCTTTACCTTTACCTTTAGGTTATGTTTCTGTGCTGTGATTTTTGTGTGTGTGTGTGTGTGTTTCCCGTCCCCTTTGCATTCCAATGGGGCTTGCTGTGTTTTTGTTTTTGTTTTTTTCGGCCCCATCGCGTTCCGATGGGGCTTCCTGTGTGGTGTTTTGGGGGTTTTTTAATTTTATTTCAGCCCCATTGCATTCTGATGGGGCTTCCTGTGTGTTGTTGTTGTTGTTTTCATCCCCCCTCCTGGCCGAAATGGATTAATAGGGTTTCAATGCATTCCTATGGGAAATGGTGCTTTTAATTATGACCATTTCTAGTTACACCCATCTTCTGGAATGGATTATGGTCGTAAGTCGAGGCACCACTGTACTCTGTTGGTCTAGAAACAAACAATATGATTGCAATAATAGAAGGTTAGTAACAGTGGTCTTAGTCTGAAAGACACCCTGGAAATTAGAGATACAAATTAGGGCTAAAATACAGTAGTCATAAAAGTTTAATATAATTACATAAACAAATTCAAGAGAAAAAACTCTCTTTAGTAATCCATATGCAGACATACAATTATGGATACAGAAATATAACAGTTTGATAAGAAATATCAAATGCTTTGCTAACTGTCATGGATGAAAAGAAGAACTGAATGCTACTTTGTTGTTTTTACTGGATTGAACTGACTAAAGGAATTTGTGACTGTTTGATTGGTTTGAAATTTATTGTTCCTAAATTTGGTTACGTTTGGGGTTTCTTCCTGTTAGTTTGATAGATCTTTCTTAGGTTTAATTATTTATTTGGCTACAGTTAATATGTAACAACAGTTGGTGAGATGTAACTAGTTTATATAATAATTGACCAATTATATAATAATTGACCAATGGGTTATTCTAGTCTAGGAGGAGCAACAATGAATGAATTAGAAAAGAGCTCCAAGTGTAAGGATGTGTCACTGGAGATGAAGACCAAGATCATCCACACTCTTGTATATCTGATCACTGTATACGGGTGTGAAAGTTGAACAGTTAAGATAGCTGACATGGGGAAAAATTGTTTGAAATGTGATGCTGGAGGAGAGATTTGCGGATACTCTGGACTGTCAGAAAAATGAATAAGTGGATCCTATATCAAATCAAGCCTGAACTATCACTGCAGGCAAAAAATGTTGAAACTGAGGCTGTCTTACTGTGGGCACATCATGAGAAGGCAGGATTCTTGGGAAAAAAGAATAATACTGGGCAAGGTGGAAGACAGCAGGGAAAAATAAGAAATATAAGGTGGACTGACTCTCTAAAGGGTTGAGTTTACAAGAGCTGGGCAGGGTGGCTGGAGACAGGCGAATTTGAAGACAACTTATTTATAGGATAGCCATAAGTTGGAAGTGACTTGATGGCATATAACAACAACTCAACTGCACTTCCATGGAGAGCAGGCAGTGCCTCTTCGCTGCTCACTACTGAATTATAGGGATAAATTGAAAAAGAATGTAAATTTCTCAGCTCTCTTTGCATGATAGAAAAGTGTCTCTTATTGGCCATTAATTTTGTGGGGTAAACTGGGGCAAAGCACTTTTTCTGTCTCATGAAGAAATTAGAAATTATGGTTATTGAAGGTGCTGGTAAAGAGGCATTCAAGATGGTCACCAGACACCTGCCCAGGTGATAGTAATACTCAGAATAAGAGTGACATAAGACGCGTTCGTCCCATGACGTAAATACTAGGCACTGTTCCCCCATTCTGCCCCATCCAGAATGAGAACAATATGACACACAAAGTACTGCCTTGCCTCTCTCTGGCTTCTTTGCATTTTGGTGGTGCTGCAAGGCCAACAAAATCAGGCTGCTTGGTACTTTAATGTCATCACATTCACAGCATAACCCCTAATTAGACAGAGGCAGAATGAATCCAGTGAACAAACCCAAATATGCCCCCCCCAATGGTTGTAGTAAAGGTAGGTGTTTGACAGTCTTTCAGGGAACATTCTGAGACTCCCTTCTGCACTGGGAAAACGTCAGCTGAGAACTTTCAGGGATGCCTCAGTGATTAAGGTACAAAATACACCAGATGAGGCCAGAATTTTGCTACACAAAACTGTTATTTCATGGGCAAAATCACAAAACAGCTAACTTTCAGCAGCCTGCCTTCTAATGCCAACATTTATAATCACTGCAGGCATATAATTGTCCTAACTTTAAAACAGTAAGCATTTGAACTGAATTCAATACCATAGCTTGGTCAGACGATATTAGCAGATTGGGTTTTATTACCTAAGAATTCAAGATTATTCTGTAAAGACTTGTACTAAAAGGGGTGGGTAGGAGGAGAGAGCATTATACATTTAGTTTGACTTCTCAGCGATCCACAACAGGTTTTGATGATACAATGGGGGGGGGGGCTTCCTCAGTTTCCTGGTAGAACTAGTTCTATCAGTAGAACAACTCCAGTAGATTCTGACAAGTGAACTCCAGTAGGGTTGATATAGGCATCCATGTCTGAGAATTTCGGATCTCTTTTGTCACTCTTTCAAGCCTGTGCTGCAGGGTCAGAAGACCAAGCAGTCATAAGATCGAATCCATGCGATGGAGTGAGCTCCCGTCGCTTGTCCCAGCTCCCGCCAACCTAGCGGTTTGAAAGCATGCAAATGCAAGTAGATAAATAGGGACCACTTCGGTGGGAAGGTAACAGCGTTCCGTGTCTAAGTCGCACTGGCCATGTGACCACGGAAGATTGTCTTCAGACAAACGCTGGCTCTATGGCTTGGAAACGGGGATGAGCACTGCCCCCTAGAGTCGAACACGACTGGACAAAAAAAAATTGTCAAGGGGAACCTTTACCTTTTTACCTTTGTCACTCTTTCTCTCTGTAAAATTACCCATTTCTCAATCGTGGTTCTTAATTATTCAGGGGCATAATCAATATGCTTTTGATTTGTTTGAAATAATATTTTCACTTTCAATTTCGCATTTAAAAACGATAAAACATGTTATAGTTTCTATTTTGTTGGTTGTATATAAAATGTATCTATATGCATCTTGAAAAGGCAGTGACTCTAACAAGACTGACTTGATCAAGTTATTTCTTCAGAAGTTATTTTTAAGGGCTATCTTTGAGAAAGAGCAAGGTAGTCAATTTTTTAATTTACCCAGGGCAGATTTCTTTTCAGTTGTTAAACTAATCATGTGATTTTTTTAAAATTACACAAATTATGTGTGATTACACAAAGTAATCATCATGTTGTGAAGCACAGCATTCCTCTGGCTGTTCCTTATTGCCTAATGGTTTCTCAGTGTACTCCGGCAAACAAGCTACGGTATAGCAATGAAGACTGCCAAGATCTGGTACACAGGACTAAGGATGGAGCATGATAAAAATCTTATTTGGAGCTGGAAAGCTTTATGAAACTGCTGGTCTGCAACAATTTTTCTTTTTTGGAAACTGTGATTTACTGCCACTTCCTCTTCAGTTTCATTTTTTTTCATCCAGTTTGGCTGGTTCATGGGACCTATCTCATCACTGACCTTCTCCATTTATATGAAGAAATCCAGGATTCTGTTATGTTCTGATGCCACTTTGTTAGAATTGAAAGCATTGTCTCCACACAGTTTGTAAACATCACCCTCACTAACAGGAACACTGGGTGAAATCTAGTCGTAAGCTGCAACTAGGGTCAGCCGATTGAGTCAATGGAATTTAAAGAGGACTTGACTTACCAAATTCCCCATTGATTCAATGGGTATACTCTAGTTGCAACTTACTAATGGAGTTCAATTTTTGAGTTTGCCTTTTCATAACATACTGGAGGTCGGTGCCTCTGTTTCTTTTGTTATTAGAGCTCGAGGACTCCTCCTGTCCCAAGGTTCATGTTGGGTAGGATTGGAAATAAGCCGAGCTAGTTCCCAATAAATTAGCTTTCATAAAACTGTTCTCAAATCTCTGCTGAAGGATTGTATATATTAGATAGAGACAGGATTAGTTTCAAACCAATCTGACTCCAGAATAAGCCTGCAAATCCCTACTTTTCCAATTGCTGCATCAAAGTTAGTTGCACATTCCTGCACATCATATTTGCAACGGAAATTCCATGGTGGATTTTTACAGGTGGCACAGCAAGCAACTCAGTGGTATGACACCATGTGCAATCTACTGGAGTATTGCTGAGCTTCCCCCATCACCCCATGATCTCTGGATGTTGTCCTTTCTTGCACAAAAGACAGTTTTCTTTCTTATACTTCAAACATTTTTTCCTATCTTGCCCAGGGGAGAAAAATAAGTGAGGAGGCACTTCTTGAAGTACAGCTTTTTCTGTATCCCTGAGCTGAGGAATTAACAGCTGGTTGGATCCTGCCAATTGTCACAGTTATTTAATGCAGAGAACAGAACATAATTTTTTCTTCACACTACTTTCCCAAAAGGACAATCTGCAATTTGTTTTGTCACTTAGCCTGATATTGCCAGTAGGATATTTTAATTAATATTTAACTAAACTCTACCTCTTCCAGTCTTCCCCCCTTGTACATTGGATTGAAGGGTCAGTGTGGACACTGGCAATGAAATAACCCAGGGTCTTTCTGTGATAACCTAAAACAAATCACAGAAGTGACTGCTGATCTAATCAATGCAAAGTCAAATTGCCCTAATTCTGCTTGCCCTACACATGGTTAGTATTATCACAAGGTTAGTCATGGGAAAGGTTAGTCATAGGGAAAACCATTGAAATCAATGGAAGTTAAGTTTGCCACTGGGGTTTAACTGGGGCCTCAGTCCAGTACTGTATGTTCAACAAAGGAGGGGAATCAGGTATAAAATATTTGTTTGTCCCTACAGTCCTAAAGCACTGTCTCAATAATCCCCAGTGTCACCTGAAATTTGCAGTGACATCTAGAGGAGCTTAATCCTTTTAAGACTCTCTATTCCATTCTTTCTTAAGACCATCACCAGGCAGAGTCTCCAATCCTGACAAACCATTGTCCTCCCATTCATCTTCTTTTTTTTTTACAATATTTTGTCTGATGAATTGATATAAAGATCCTGAAAGCTATTCCAAAATGTGTTTATATCTGACTGTGGATATTGGAACTCTTTCCACAATATTATAATCTCTTTCCTCTAAACTATCAACCTTCTTTTACTTGAGACTTTTTTAGATCAAGAAATCTTCTACAATCTTAATTATTCCTCTGATACCAAATGAACTGAAGGAAAATCCAAAACCAGAAGGAAAAAGAATTTATATAGTAAGATTCTGTCAGATTACAGATAAACTATGCTACTATGTTGATCCAGGCAAAATATGAATGCAGAAGAACAAAGCGGGTGCATAATCCCATGTCTATAAAACCATGATGCAATATGACTGCATCTCAGAACATACACAAATCTCCATATATTTGTGCAAATAGGAGAGCTGTTCCTGAAGTAGCAAGCAAGAAAAAAAGAAAAGAAAAAGAAAAATAGTAGCTGCCACAAAGGGCTTAAAGAAATTCATGTCATCCCTAATAGGAATTTATATGATACAAATCTATATAATTCTTTCATGTTCTAACTAGACAGTAATAATCTTTCAGATCTTTATGTAGATAGCAACCTCCCAAATTTGAATCTCTCTATGCAGTCCCAGCTGCTTCTGGGACCATAAAAAGAGAGCCAGGGATCAGCAGGCAGGTGATATCAAAGGAAGGGATCGTGGGTGCAGAATGAACTACATTGGATTGAAGAGTCAGTGTGGACACCGGCAATGAAATAACCCAAAAAGAAAAAGAAAAATGGTAGCTGCCACAAAGGGCTTAAAGAAATTCATGTCATCCCTAATAGGAATTTACAAGATAAAAATCTATATAATTCTTTCATGTTCTAATTGTGTGTGTGTGTTTAGTCGTTTAGTCGTGTCCAACTCTTCGTGACCCCATGGACCAGAGCACGCCAGGCCCTCCTATCTTCCACTGCCTCCCGGAGTTGTGTCAAATTCATGTTGGTTGCTTCGCAGACACTGTCCAGCCATGTTCTAACTAGACAGTAATAATCTTTCAGATCTTTATGTAGACAGCAACCTCTCAAATTTGAATCTCTGTAGTCAAATTTATATGATTTCTTAAAGAAAAACCTAAAACATTATCCTTGCAATGTTACCCATGCAAGTCAGTGTGGAAAGCAAGTTCTGAGAGCTCTAGCACATCAATAGGTGGATAGCCACCCATCTGTTTCAAATAACGACTTCTCAGGACACACACTTCATATAATTTCCAGTCTGCCTTAAAGCAGGGATGAAGAGTATCTAGTTCTGAAGAAATTGTTGGACTCTCAGCAGGCACAGTGAACTTGGCTAGAGATGGAGACAACTCACCATTTTGGTGAGTCGTCCTGCTTCGTGATCTGTCAAAACTGATGAAGCATGAAGCTCCCCCCCCATGAACTGGCGAAGCATGAATTTATTCGTCGATTCGTGGGGGGCGATTTAGACAGAAAAATAACTGACTTTTTTATTCATCCCCATGTCTAAACTTGGCCATTGGTCAGGGGAAAGGAATCTGTGGTTCAACAATATCTGGAGGACCATAGTTTTTGCAGTCCTGGTCCAGAGTTTACTTGAAATGTGGTGCACAAACTAGAGCTGTCAAAAATGCCATCCCTCCTTTAACCAGACCTGACCAACCTGTTATCCAGATTAGGGTGTCAAATGGCCAGAATCACACCAAGCAATGGAAGGAGAAGAATGGCACCTAATAAGAGAAGCACTTTAAAATGGGAAGGAGCAAACTTCTGTAGGTAAGATATAGGATGTTTTGTCATTGGAAGGAAGTCTAGATGGTTGGCCAGAACCACAGATGATATCTAATGATGCACTGGAGAAGCCTTTTGTTTTACAAGCTACAGACTGTACTAGAGATGAGCATGGACTGCTGGCTCAGTGGTTTGTGCCATATCATTTACCAGTTGAACAGGTGCTTGGCGGTTCCCAGACCTGTCTCCTCCAATAGATGCTCACTCAGGCAGCAACTCGAGAAGGGAGGGCAGGGAAGCCCTGCCTCCTCCACATGCACCTGTTTGACTGGTACTGGCATCAAAGTGGCATTTCGTGCCCATCTCTAAATATAGGTAGGCAGCTAAGCAGGAAAACATTCATTCACTTCTATGCAAACAGGCATTGCTTGTCTACTCCACATCCAATTTTATTTGTTTAATTCACAATTTAGCTAAAGAGAAGAAAGAATAGATTTCATGGGTCCTTTTAGGAAATAGGAGCAAGGCCCATAATGTCACATTTGACCCAGGACCCATAAAGTCTTTAGGTGGCCCTTATCCTACTTGCCAGAGCTCTCTCTCCAACTACTGTGAGGTAACAAGTACCTGCCTTTCCAGTGAGAGCAAGGACTAATGTGGTTTACAATCCATGCAGTGTAGAAAATCTGACCTATAATTCTATCATAAGTACAAGAGGCAGAATCCTACTGTTGATTTATGTTTGTGTAAAGTGCACAGGAAGTAAGTCTTGGCAGCATGTTGCTGGTCATTAATGAGCTGCCACTTGCATTGCTGGGCAAGCACCCAATTGCACAATCAGGCACTTGCCCAGGAATGCAACCTGCACCTTGTTAGTAAGCAGCAATTTTCTGCCAAGACTTCTGCAGTTCCCCTTAGGCCAACGTAGGTTAGCAAAATAGAATTCTGGCCAACATATGTTGGCTGTTGTTCCCTGTGAGAGTACACATTGTGTTATTTCTTTTCTTTAAACCAATCTTCTTTCTTTCCTCTTTCTTGTCTGTTACAAATCACCAGGTAAGAACAGGCAGACTAGAATCCCCATGCAAGGGAAGTCTTGCTACAGTTGGGGTGAAAGTGTCCCAGAGCTTGAGAAAAACATATGCTCTTTCCTCAAGCAGAACAAATAAGCATAATAAATTTTTAAAAAGGATAGATCTATAGGGACCCATGGGATGCTTTCTCACACACTGAAACAATAATACATATGTTTTCTCTGCTATTCTTCTGCCAGCCCAAGATCAGAATGTTCTGTTTGTCGGATTGATCCCACACAGATTTTATTGGGGGAGAACAATCATTTATAAATCTTCCAACTCCAAGTGACTGATCTGAACAATAAGTCCCTACAAACCAAATTCTGATTGGACTCAATTGGAATGATTTATACTTGTATATGTATTCAACCCTCATCCTCAGTGTGGATTTAATTATTGTATAAATCCAGGGGGTATAAAAGAGTCAACGCCTCAAGAGAAGGAGAGTTATTCCCATTCATCACCAGGTAAAATATTCACATGCTGGTATCATTAAAGATGATGTTTTCTTTCTTTCTTTCTTTCTTTCTTTCTTTCTTTCTTTCTTTCTTTCTTTCTTTCTTTCTTTCTTTCTTCCTTCCTTCCTTCCTTCCTTCCTTCCTTCCTTCCTTCCTTCCTTCCTTCCTTCCTTCCTTCCTTCCTTCCAATAGTTATAACTGTGATTTTTGGTTATTATTTTAATTCCTTAAAAAGTATCTTTATCCCCCTCTTCAGCCAGAAAAAGCTTAAAATCAGTAAAGGACATCAGTGGCTTGGAATCTGAAAGGGCATAACACAAAAGGAAAAAGGAATCAGGAAGAAAGAGGAAAAAAAGTAAGTGGTCTCTAGCAGAATTTGTGGAATGGCTTTATATCTCACCCCAAGCTGCAGCTTTCTAGACGGAATGACTGCTGGTAGTGTCGAGTTATGCATCTTTTTAGAAATACTTTAAAATAAAAGCATAGCTTCTGGCAATGCAGCACATGTAATTGTTGTCTATGTGCTCTTTTTAGCACTTCCAGTAAAATTATGGGCAATATCCTATACTCTGGGACAAACCCCACCCTCAACAGAATGCTGTTATTCCCCTTTTGCATTTTGCAGAGAGGAAAAATCTAACAGAGGACCTGCCTAAAGTCTGCACAGTACAAATACTGGCATCAGCCTCATGTTCTTTCTACATTTCATGCCATATGACAGACCTCACTGATTTCCATGCACTTCTTCCCTTCCCTCCGAGGTGGAATGGGGAGCGGAGCTCCTTGTCTGCACCCCTCCTCAGCATTGTTTCACAGGAGAGATGGAAATGACAGAGAGTAATCCAGTTTGCAGCATAATGCAGCTTACAAATGTGAGCTCAGCAGCGCCAGTTTTTCCCATGTAAGGGATGGCACTGTGCTAAAGCGAGTGTGCCTCTTCTTCCCTCCCTCCCTCCTTCCCCGTGCAGAGCCATGACAGTCAAAGATCCTAGATTTTCACTTTAAAAACCTGTCAACGTTTTACCTGCACTTCCCAACGAATTCTTTACTGCACTGTCTGCAGAAAAGACCACGGAATTGTAGGCTAAAGGTAACCCAAAAGTGCATTTGGGGGGCCATTTTGCTAAGCATTTACTGAGAGGACTTTAAAAACATAAGCGGATGTTTCCACCTCTCTTACTTGGAGGGCACTGCCATTGCTCACTCCCAGATGCCAACTGCCATTCCCCTACTGCTGTGCCTGGTAGCTGGAGTGCGGTCTCTGGCATACACACTGCTCTCAAGAAACAGGTGGAGCTGATGGATTTGGCTCAGCATTTACCTCTTCCTGTTCTGCTTTGAGCAGGAATCTATGAGAGGGGGTTGTATTTGTTCCTTAAAATATTACTGGCCAGCAGGCTGTGGTGGTGGAAGGAGAACAGAAGACACTGGATTGTATACAATTGCATTTTCTAATGTATCGATCCAGATAAAACATTAGAAAAGATCCTCATAATTTAAACAGAATCAAGAGGCATTGCATTATAGTGGGTTATTCAGGTACTCAGAATGGATGGCTGAATTCAGAGTGCCTGATCTCACCTCTTATGGTTCCTCGTCTTTAAATTAGACTTGCAACAGACAGCACTTCCAAAGTGGAAACCTTCTAAAGGAAGACTGTCCTTCCTATGGACCTCTAGCTCTCCTTCCAGTTGGGATCGAGGGAGCATAGTTACAGCCTACTGCCATCCTCTTGAAAGTGTTGACAGATTGTAAAGGCCAGGCTCTTAATTTTTTTTCTGGGCCTCCGTGTTTCAGCTTGAGAATAGAGGACAATAATTACCTTCCTTTTTAAGTGTAAGCTTTCAAAGACAGATTAGTTTGCCTTTGATATTCTCTCTCCCCCAGAGTCCCTTTCAAGTACTTAACGGGAAAGGTAAATGTTCAAAGCAGCACATGACATAAAGTAACTCCATGGTGTACTTTGGCATTGTAAGTGGGCAAGGGATTTCAATGGGCCTTGAAGGCAAATCTTTGTGAAATAATTCTGGCTGAGATTTTTATTTTTTGGATTAAGATTTTCTCACATTTATGACAGACCTAACGTGTCTGGCTACATAATCCACTGAAAGAAAGAAAGAAAGAAAGAAAGAAAGAAAGATACAGAGAGACAGAGAAAGAATGAAAGAAAGAAATAATAAATGAAAGCTTGCACAGACTGGAGAACACTTGCACATGCTGTATTGGTATAAATTTAGAAACAATTATTTTAACTTCAGTAGAGACACAATACAGCTCATCATGGGGGGACAACTGTGATCAGGTAGCCTCTGTGCTTGCTCATTCTGTTGTCCAGATATGGACTGCTGATGGTCAACTTTAAGATCCTTTCCTTTTTACTTTTAATCAGTCTTGGATGGGTTGCCCTTCAAATAGTGGAAACCATAGAAAGGACTGTCCTCTGTAAATCATAACATGTGGTCATCCTGTTCAGGTTTGCACAATTTGTGCACCCCACCAGCCCTGAACAGTGGCTTACCAATGGCTCAAGAAATCTGTCCTACTTGGGAATAGAAAAGAATAGGAAAGCAGTGCATAGGTCACAATGTGTGATTCGTGGTCATACTGGGCTTGCAGCTTGATATTACATAGCTCTAATTTCTGTGACACAGATCATTCTGAAGTGGCTTGAGGCTTCCATATTCTATCAGGTCTCCTGAACATCAGTTATGGGGAAACTATGGCTCTTGAAGTATTGCTGTACTACAAATCCCATCTGAGCTGCCCTTTGGTTAGAAGGATTGAAAGGTCCCCAGCCCTGTAGAATATTATGCTCACTGGAATAAGGCAAGAAGATGGCATTGTAAGGACTAGAGGTGTAATGAAAAGGAGACAGCTTTGAGAATAGGAGGCGAATTTTTCAGGGTATAAAGGCTAAAATCTGTGCATGAGGGATTGAACTAAAAATGAAACAAAGCCATTGTCCATACACATGGCTGGAAATTATAAGTTATCAAGTAAGAGCTGCTAACCCTCTGCACATGTGCCGGTGTGAGCAGTTGAGTACAGTCTTGGCAGTATCTCTCTGCCGACCACTTAAATCATTCCACAAACTGCTCTGCACAGAGGAGGAGGTGAAGGTTGGGAGGCTACCAGTACAACCAAATATCTGATAAGGCAGATCCCTCCCCCCACAACATGGTCATTAACTCTTGTTTGGTCATGTGAGCAGGTCTTATGTAGAACTCAGAATCATACTCACTGAATAAGGTGGAGGATCATAGACATTGGTTTTGATCATGGCCTCTTGCAGCTGGGTTGATGATCTGAATGGCACTTACAGATGGATACATTTATGTGCATAGCCCCTCCATATTAATCTGAGCCTGTGCCATTGCCTAAATATGTGATGTCTGGGAGTGGGAACTATTCTGTTTCCTGCATGTTTCTCCCTAGTGTGAAAATTTGTGAAGTGTTTTGTCAGAAGTTCTTGAGTATTTTGGTCTTGTGAACTGTGAATGGTTCAACAAGCATTTGTACTGCGAGAGCCTACACAGTCAGTCTGAATTCAGCTGGCCTTTATTAGTCCTATATGTTGCACTACATAGCAGTTTTCTGGATATTCCCAACACAAAAATCTGCCAATCTCTTCAAAAAAATTGTTTTGCTGACATTCATTCTGAGTACAATAGAATTGCGAAAATATGGAATTGTGTGTGAGAAAGCTGGATAGGAAGAGATTTTTGGTGGGCAAGAAAACTACATTTTGGGTGAATAAAAGAGAGTACATCTGGGGCAGTGCATTGGTGAGGGAGCAAAAGTTGTGTCTCAAAGTGTGGGAATTTCCCTCTTGTAGGTTCCATCCTTATATAACCTGAATTCATCCCCTTTGAATGGCAGTTTCTCCTGTACTTCCAAGAAGGAAATGAAATACGTTCCTGTTACCTGCTTCCAGGGAACAGAAAGAAGTCTGTAAAGGTGGCTTGGTTTTCAGGGTTATATATCTGGCTCCAGCGCAACCTCATTAGCTAAAACATTTTATGTTGCTATCAATAATGCAAGCTGCTAGTCAAGCATTAAACTATATCGCTGGAGGAGAATGGCTCAAAAGGCTGCTGAGACAGGGCATTTAGGGTCTTAGAGATTAAAAAGGACAGGATTGAAAGAACCCTACCTAGTTATTTAGTTAGTTATGGAATTCGTATCGTTTTTCTTTTTTAAAAAGCTTTCAGAGTCTTACGTACAGTCAATAAAAGATAGCCGTTTTATTAAGGCAACATGCCAGCATTTTGATATTGCTGAGTTGAGTTACTTCTTTAGTTTACTTCTTTGATTTTGAGATGTGATACAAGACCTAAACTTATAAACATTACAGGAATGCATTATAATGTACCCAAGGCTTTTGAACCATCTATGCATCTGTGGGATCTTTCAAGAAGTAATTGTGAAACATCAGTCTATCTGGAATCTTGTCACTGTTTGTATATTGCTGATCATATGACTCATTCATTGCTTGTATTTAGCTACTGGCCTCTTGCATTGTGTTCAGTATACTGTTCGTATTTAACAGATGGTACTGCATTTCTTTCTTTCTGTGGTTTATGGCTATGTGCTAACACTTTTTGTAGTTGGTTTACTCTGTTTTTGCTCTTTGTTTGTATTGTTGGAAGACAGCAAGTAGTCCTTGAGCAAGGCTGTAAGACAATAGTCCTGCTTCCTGTGTTATCTGATACAGCTTGTTCGATTGGTTGCTGTTGTTGAGAGTTGAGTGAGGAGCTCAATGGAGGTGATAATGCAGGCTCCATTTCCCCTCTCCATCACATTCTATAGTCTGAAGCCCTTGAGAATCATGGACAGCTACTGAATGTTTCTTGAAATAGCCATTCTCCAGTGCCCCACAATGCCTTCAGACAACATGTTTGTGAGCTTGGGCTTGGTGGCTAGTTCTCAGAACTTAGGGCAAAAGTGTTATAGTGAAGAAGAAAGAAAGAAAGAAAGAAAGAAAGAAAGAAAGAAAGAAAGAAAGAAAGAGGAACAAACACTTTGAGAAGAGGTTCCAGGTTCATTCCCCGGCTTCTCCAGCAGAAGCCTCCTTTCCCGCATTTAATCTTCTGTGAAGACTTCGTTATTGAAGTAATAATGGCAGAATATGAGATGACAGTGATAATATAATAATGCTGGAATGTGAGAAAAATACATAAAGACCCTGTAGAAATTGGTGGTAATTGTGATATCAATGTACAACAGGACACTAAAGTAAGCTTATGGCTATAAATTGGAAACATTTGCTCAACGTAGCCATGATTAAGTAAAAGAAAAATAACATGTTTATTGTTCCAAAAATTCATTCAGGATAGCTGAAGATAAAACCTAGATTTGTATACTAAAGCCCCTGAGAAAAAACATTTCCTTGAGGAGGGAAGGAACAACGTAAGGAGAACACATTATGGTTGCAATCCTGTTGCTTAGTCTAATAAGTTGCACTAGAGTAGGCTCACTTGAACAGTCTCCTCCAGAAGTTCCTGTGATTAATATGACCCTACTTTAGTTGTGACTTACTATATTAATAAGATTCCAGTCTGTCTCTCTTGTTTTGTACCCTCTGGTTTTTGGGGTGAAAGGATCCCCAGATAGACTGTTAATTGAAGGAGTGGGCACTGCAGCTTAACATTTCCAGATGCCAATGAGGAAGAATTTCAGCCAGTTTTTCCCTTTCCCATTGAGATAAATTGAAATAATGTGAGTTGAGGAACCTTGAAGACTGAAGATTATTCCTTGGCTGCTTAAACTAGGTAGTTGAGATCCAGAAACTAGTTAATGAACTGCTTACCTAATTTGAAAGGGGAAAAGGTCAGAGAGAAATGCATATAAAAGAACAAAAACAAAACTGCCTCTATGCACCTTGTACTGAGTATTCAGAAAGCTGGGCTTCAGAATATATACATCCTAGTGTTTGGAATCTCTGTGGCTGTTCAGATGAAGACAAAGGCTGCATCTACAAACTGCCTAGTGTTGGCAGTTTGTTAAAATTTGAACCATCGTGGCTCCATACTAAGGGATTTGTGGTTAGATGAGGTACGTAATTAGAATTAATTCATGGAAGAGAATTATAGCTCACCAAACTACAAACTCCAGGATTCCATAGGGTGGACTCATAATGTTTCAATGCTTTAACTGTCTAGTGTAGGTACTGTACACCCAAATGCACAATAAAACCCAAGACCATTTATCTCCCTCTGGTTAGTGGGATTTTGACAAGTGGAATAGCAACTTTGATCAGGTTAGGAAAGGGTGCTTGATGGAAACCTCATGGAGGTGATACTTGATGGGCATTTCCTTTTACAGAGAGGCAGGATGAGGAGTTGAGAGTGGAGGGGGAGTTTCTCTTCTGCTACTGATCATTTCAGAAAGGCTAAGATTCTTTATGTGCATTTGATAAAATAATGGGAACGACTTGCTTTGGGTGATTATGGGTAATGGGTTGTCAGTTGTGTAGTCCAGGGTTCATAGAAAAGGTATGCGCTGTATGTTCAACCTGAGGGGACCAGCCGTAAAATGAGATATGACAGCCAGGATATCAAGAAAATATTTTCTCTGATTTGTGTATGATACTTACTTGAAGGCTTTTCCCATACTAATAGCAAAAGTAAATATCTGCCAAATGTGGGACAAATGAGTTGAAATATGGTCATAAGGTAGGCTGTTGTTAAGTGGATGGCAAATGGCAATTGTTGCTTTCTGTTGTTACTGCTACTGTTTGTAATATCGTTCACCACCATCACCTCCTCCTCATTACTATTTGTTATGCTACCAGTAATAATAGTGTGGTAGAAGCATTAGTTGCATTTATATTCTGTGTTTTCTCCAAGGAGCTGAAGACAACATACACAGTACTCCTCTGCGTTTATCCTCAAAACAGACCAATAATGTAGGTTAGGCTGATGGTCTAAGGCTACACATGGTGAAGTGGGGATTTGAGCATGCGTCTCTTCAGGCCTGGTCATGCAAGTTCCCTATTTACTTCTGAAGGCCCTTTTTGATTACCAATCATTAATTTACAAGCTTAATAAGCATGACAACCTTTACCTCTTTCCTGAATGTGTGAAGACCATACAAAGAGAAGAAAGGATGGTAATTAAGGTAGTGAGCTCAGTTGTCATACAAAAGCTTCCTTAAACCAGGGGAGAAGTTGTATTTCTCAATGAAGTTCATACCAGTAGCAGCAAGGGGGTATTTCTCCAAGGTGGAAGGTTCCAGGCTTACCTACACCTATCAATCTGTTACTTTCCCTATGCTTCAGCTTTCCAACAGTACCTCTTGTGTCCAGGCTGGCAGAGAGGATCAGGAACAGAACGTAGGCTGACGGACAGACTTGCAAACATAAGAACATTGTTGTATTTATAAAATTTTGCTTGGAGTTATGAGACTGCACAAGACTCTTCACATCTATACTCCTATCCAATATATCAAGAGTGAGAGGGAAATGAACAACCTACAAGGATGAGTTTCAGAGTCTATTTCTAAACCTTTGAATTCTCAAGCCCTTGTGAAAAGGCCATGCTTCTTTGCCCCACTCTAAATCAAGGTTAGATGCTGAGAACTGGGGATTCTTTTATGTAGTTGGTTAGTGGTAAAGTAACACATGTTGCAATGGGACAATTGAATGGTCATGCTTTGTGGGCTCTGAACATAAGTACATAAGGGGAGCTTTGCTGGGTAAGATCAGAAGTCTCCCTAGTCCAGTATCCTACTGTATATCACGCTATGGGAAGCTGACTAATAGGGCATGAGATCAACAGGTCCCTGCTGTTCATGAACCCAGCAACTGCTATAGAGAGGTCCCCGAATCTGAGACTAGAAGCCTTATCTTTGATGAATTTCTCTAATTCTCTGTTTCAATGATTCCTCCTTCTAATCATTCCTTAAACACAGCTACAGTACCAGCAGTAATTGCACAGAACTTAGTGTATTGGGATGGGGAGGAGAATCCATATTTAGAGAGCAGTCTGAAGGCTTCACTTTCCTTTATGTTAAGGCAGCAATGAAAGGGCAGGTTTGGTTGGTCTGGGGGCCATGATTATTTGCTGTGGGCTGACCCATATGCAAATCACATTGCTGCATTTAGGCAGCACAACCCTCCTCCTCTTTAAAACAAGCTGGAAATGCTTGCTTTTGGGGTGTGTGAGGGAATATTTTGCCATGGAATTTCAGAGGTGGACAAGTGAGACTGAATGTCTGCTGCCAGCAAAACAGATAGCATATAATCTCACTAGAACTGGCCAGCAGCATCAATATTATTCAGAATTTCTGCAACTCTACTTTGGCTTGACTCAGGGTGGGATTAGAGATGGCTCAGGATTTATTATGGAAGGACTGTTCCCATACTGTAGCATTGGCTCTGTTTTCAGTGTTTCAACAGCCATCTTTCAGTCTGGCAGAAGGTGGGTGCAAATTTTCTTCTGTTTGAAATTAGCCATCGAGAAGGACTATTCTGGCACTTGCCAAGCACAGAAAATGTGATCATTGGGCTTTTCTTCCATTGAATTTGGTGGAAACAGTCTCCGGCTTGGTTCGGGCAGTTCATCTACAGCAGAATGTGCTGGTCATAGCGTGGCAATGCAAAAATATCCAGTTGTACTTTCTTGCTGCATTGGTTGCTGTGTTCTGTTTATTATTCAGAGCACTGGATAATGACAGCACAGTAGCAATGATCTGGAAATAGTCAAATGGGGTATACTTCACATTGTTATTTCTGTTGCCTGAAGGATGTATCCAGAGCCTAATCTTGATCTTTAGTGTGTATGGATGAGAAAAAGGGCCAGGTTTAATGGTGGGAGGACATTTACAAGCTGCCTTGCTTCAAGGTCTCAGGTCCACACACAAGAGCTTTGGAAATTCACGTTGTTGGAGAAAAACTCGTAGAATCTCCAGTTTAGAACTAATGTAGATCTTGCGTTTAATTAAAGGAAGTGCAAAATGCATGCTTTATCAGGAGAGCAATTTAAAAGGAAGGCTGCTTATTTTCCTATGGTCTAAAAAAAGTGCCTGCCATGATTCTGTGTGAAGCCCCATCCATTCTGTTCTTACCTGCCACCCGACAACCTTTGCAGCAGTGATGCTGAGCTAAATCCTGAAGTACAGGCACTTATTATGATATCCCCCATAGCCAGGCTCTCAAGAAGAATCCAAAAATGCAATCAGACAGTTGGTCCCCCATCAACAAATCATCTATAGTAATTTTCATCTCTACCAGGAGCTGTTAAAGTCAATGTCTCTTAATTGCCCCAGTTATGCTCAGGATTGCAAAAAATACAACTCTTGGTTCCTTACTTATATCCTGCAGTCTTAGCATGTGCAGACAAGTCAGGGCACTTGTATAGCTCTATGGTCTGTATATGTTTAAAATTACTTCTGCTCAAAGCTTTATCATACAATATTAGTTGAAGAAACATTCTTGGGAGCATCCATGATAGTCATAACCAACTTTACCAGAGACATCTGCTGAAGCAGGCTGCTGTACATAAAAGCATATGCTAAATAAAATGTATCATTCCATAATGTGCCAGGCTGTTAAGAATAGAACTTTTATGGATATGATTATTTCATAGGATCACCATAAGTCAGGAATGACTTGGTGGCACAGAACAACAACAAGGTGCCTTTCTTTCTTTGTTCGTATCAGAGCACTGCACAATTTAAAATTATGGATGTATATGAAATATAGGTAAAATTAAAACAAATTAAAATCTCAAGATAATTAAACTTTTTTAAAAAAACAATCAGGGTATTGCAATAGCACTATCTTGGCCATTTACTAGATCTTTTTTGTACATGCATAAATTGCATGCACATAAGAAACATGGTGTCAGTAACCATGTTTCAGTTCAAGTAAAGTCAGGATAAGCCCCTGTTTTTTTGCGAAATCGGGGGCTTATTCTGGCATCTATGGTGCTAACACTGGTCCCTCCTAGCCCCATGTTATCCCACAACAAGTTATACTTTACGTGGTCAAGGGGTTAACTGCCTTCATCAAGGAAACAGGAGTCGTTCAGTGGAAAAGTGACTGAGTGAAATAGCAAAGAGCATTAGCAGAGAAGCTACGGTCTCTGAGTAAGACAGGAATATGTCAGAGGATGACCTAGCCTGCAGGAGGAATCCCCAGGCAGAGAGGATGCACCAGAAAAGCTGTTAGTAGCTGAATTATTCATTTGCCAAGTAGTAAGTTTTCATCTCCCCATTCCCCAGCCTTCCCTTGTGGCTCAAGCAGGCATCAGAATCATTGGGAACAGGCAGGAGAGAGGGGAAGATAATAAAGATAGATCTGGGACACTTAGCAGAGGGACACCTGGCTGCCAGTTGTTTTAGGAAATAATTGGTAATGTTAGAACTGGGGATAATTTCTTGTAGGCTGCTGTCACAAGGCACTTTTGCTTCTTGGACCTGGTAATGTAGCAGGGCATGTTTTGGGGGGCAGAAGCAGAAGAGTGGGTGACTGGAAAAGATGTGTCCTGCTCTTCTGTAATTAGAATGTATCCTTTTCACAGCAGAAACCAGCAGAAATCCTTTAAACTTCCCTCGTTTGGGCTTTCTGGTTACTTGCTATCATATTTTTTAACCTGTTTTCTGCTAAGATCATGGCATGACCAAAGGAGGAACAGCCATAAACAACAGGAGAAAGACCTTAACAAAGAAGCTTATTTGCTCTCTCAAGAGCTATAAGGATCCTTTTTTGCAATCTAGATATTGCTCAGATTCTTGCCTTTAACTGCTATTGCTATATTGCAATTGCATGATTAACTACAGTTGGGCAAAGCCTGAGGAATCCAAGGCCACTTTCTCCTCCCCTACTCAGAAATTAAGTGGAAAATGGCAAAAAAGAAAGAAAGAAAAAAACAAGAAAGAAAAAGATAAAGAAAAATAATAATATACTTTCTTGTTCCAAACGTTTGCTGCTTAAATACCACCCACAACACTGGGGCAGCTTAGAATTTGATCATGCAGGCTACACATTGCCCCCACCCCCCTGAGCTGGGTACTTAATTTACCAAACTTGGAAGGATGAAAGGCTGAGTCAGCTTTGAAGTGGCTACCTGAGCCTATTGGGATTGAACTCAGGTTGTGAGCAGTCTTGAGTGCAGTACTGCAGTTTAACCACTGCATCACAAAGCTCCTTCCACATACTTAAATTGGCTGGAGAATATATAATAATAATAATTATCATTTGCCATCAAGTCAAATTTGATTTATAGTGGCACTTGGCATGGTTTTCCAGGTACATAATACTCAGACATGGTCTACCATTCCCTTCTTCTGAGGTTGTGGGGTTCCCTGCAACTATATAACTTTCCCAGGGCCACATATGTTGGCTGTCTTGGTAGCAGGCACAGTGGAGAATCAGACACCTGACCTTTGGCTCCACAAGCCAGATACCTGAACTACTAAGCTGTCCAGCCAGCTGGGGAATATATACACTGAGTAAAATCTCAGCCACCTTTCCTGTTAAGATAAGGGCAAATTCATTTGAACATATTAATGTAGCACTGAAGACACCAGAACATACCTTGAGTGCGAGGCTGACTACAATGTTTAGAACAGTTCAGTCTGCTGCAGAGGTAGCACTCTTGGGTCCTGATTCCACCCATGTTTCCAGATATTTTGAGAAACTGCATTTTGGGGAGATTGTGCTAGAACACAGATGAGACCAGATCCTTGCCTAAAAGTTAAACTCAGGATGGCTTTCCAGATTCAAGTTCAAGTGCAAAGAATCCTCAAAAGCTTTTGTTCAATTTTTTAACGTAAATGCTGAGATCATAGGCTTTCTTTGTGCTGTGACAGAAGCAGTTCCTATGGCTTTCTATCTTTCCTGTTCTGTGTGTCACCTGCACAGTATGAATACAGCTGAAAATGCTACATTGGAGAATTGCACTGAAAACAGTAAGATGTAATTATATGCATAAAGGAGGTTTATGTATCTGGCTGTGGAGACAGGTTGGGAGTAGAGGCGGGCATGAAGTGCTGGTTTGGCAGTTATTTCCCTGTTGAACAGCTGCAGTTCAGTACCCTGCCCCCTCCAGTGGGCACCCATTTGGCAGCAGTGGAGGGGGAGGAGGCCAGGTGCTGAACTGCAGATCAGCTAATCAACTTGGAAATGAACTGGACCGAACTGCTGAATCAGTGGTTCATGCCCATCTCTAGTTGGGAGTTTGATTCCCTTCTGTGCCTGTTTGGCCTTGGGCAAGCTACACAGTCACAGGATGTTGCCTAGAAGAAGGGAATGGTAAACCACTTCTGGGAACTCTGCCTAAAAAACTCTGGAAACAGTCAACGTAAGTCAGAACTGACTTGAGGACACATGACGAGTAGTATTCTTAATATGCAAACTGCTGAAGCTAGCTGTCTGAAATTTGGTTCACCTCTCTCTGTTTATATCAGTTGAATACACAGGAAATTAAACCGACATTTTTGCAAAGTAAATCTGCAAAGCTCTGGGAATGGAAGAATGACTATATCAATTTCAATGTCATTGAAAATATGTGCATCAGATACTAGGCCAAAGGATAAAGAAACAAACCTGTTATGTAGTTTTATAACCTAAGAGTTCTGAGCTCCACCCTTCTAACGGTAATTTGGGCTTTTTGGATAGAGACCTCTTTAATTTTCAGCAGACATTAGGACATAGATGAAGAATGGTATTGAAAAGTACCACTGAGAAAGACTGGCTCTACCACTAGTTTCAGGCACTTTGTAATGTTTCTCCTCACTCTGTGACTGAAGATGCCTGAGACCTTCATTTTGTACCTCAGTTTCATTACAGTAAAATGGCTAGGATGAGAATTCTGTCATATTTTCCCCATCATCTATTTTGGTCCTCGGCATTTTTGGTTCTGAACTACCTCTTTGTGTGTCAGGTCAATTCTCAGAAAGCAGTTCTGGTTTTGGCGGGGAAATCTGGCAAAATCTAGCAATAAATGGAAACAGGTCCAGCTTGCAAAGAATGCTGGGAAGAGAATAGAGACATTTACAGTATTATTATGGTCAATGCAATGAATATTTATCTACCTCAGCCTTGCAAAAATCATGTGGAAAATTTACCAGTGGAAGTGCAGAATCTCATCAGCTGCTCTTTTACAATAATGATGAAAGGAAAACGAATAACATTTTACTCGCCTGTCATAAAAATATGATTTGGCAGTAGTGAGTGAAGTTCTGCAACACAGTGCTACTAGACATGGGCAGTCAGAATAGCCTAGACAGGTAGAGGAGAAGAAGGCAGATGGCTGCAGTTTGTTATAAAAGATGGATCTGTTCATTTGCTGAAGATGCTGATGGAATGGAGACCCTACAAAGCGTTATGGCAGTCACATTGCTTCTCACTCTGTCTTCCTTTTGGTGGCATTGATACAATTGCTCAGCAGTGAAAAAATGGCCATTTTCTTTGCTTGGGCTTTAATCAAACAATTAGAGAGAGATCAGACAAGATTGAGCATGTTCACAGTGATATGGCTATTCAATTGCTGAATGACATGATTTGAGTTTTTAGATCACTGTGACTAGCTATGGTCTTAACTGTGATGAAACCGCTGCAATAGGAGAATCCATTAGTACACCTTGGCTCTAAGCAGTATTATATTCCAGTAGACAAGATATATAGCCCACCATCTACTGTGCAACCAGCATGTTTCCAACTTGGTACCTTTTTCATGTACTGTACCACAGAACTAAAGCAGATTAGGCAAATGTACATATGAGAGGCCCATCAAACGACATAGCAGGACACAAGTTTAGAGCCTCTTCTGAAAGTAGCCTGTGGTTGTAGGCCTCAACACGTATTCTAGGGAATATTTTGCCACCTTTTTGCCTCTGGCAGTTTTAGCATTCATGCATACCTGGCCTCCCCTTCCATTCCCAAAGTTCCTTTTTTGACCTCTGTCTTTGGACTTATTCCTCCTCTTTTCCTTGGCTACTTTCTTGAGCTTTCCTTCAGTACTTGCCCTCTGACAGGTTTGCTAAGGAATGCCTTCTGCTTGTCATTCACCTTTTCAACACAGCACATATCCTACCTTCCTTGGACTCTGCCTCCTTTTTGGTTTGTAGTGACTTTCTCAAGAGCATCCCTTTTTAATCTGGCTTCTTCTGTATTGCACTTAATTTTGCCACTGTTTCCTCATCAAAATCATTCATACATACATACATACATACATACATACATACATACATACATACATACATACATACATACATACATACATACATACATACATACATACATACATACATACATACATACATACATACATACATACATACATACATACTCCTCTTCCTCCCCTGCCTTTTGACTTCAGCTACTAAATGTGCCCCACACTCCTATCATATCAACTCTCTCTTCTATAAGAATTTGCTTAGCGCACCCAACAGATACATTTCCCCTCTTTTTACTCGATGGAATCTGCACTCAAGCTGCAAAATCTCTGATAATCTCCTCAATGCCAGATTCAAAGGTCTCTGCTCCGTTTCCTCACATTCTTTGAGCTCTTTGCTCCCTTAAACACGTATTGATCGCTATCTCCTGCTTGATTCCTTTTATGTTCTCAACCTTTGTGGCTCTGTCCTCAGCTAGCTCTCTTCCAGTTTGACTAACAGTTTATCATTCAATGTTCCTATTGGGAAGTTATTTTTCTCCATTGGAGACCTTCAGGGGTTGGTTTAATCTCTTTTCATACACTGTGTTTGGGTATCATCAATCCCCATGGAATTCCGTGTCCACCTATATACTGATGACATGCAGCTCTACTCCTCTCCTTCAGAACGTCCTCCCCTTTCTTGCCCTACAACTTTGCCTGGTGATTCTCATTTTCCTTAGCTCTATTATCAGTGACTCAGACTAAGCATGTCCAAGAATAAGCATGCTGTTCAAAATGCTCCCTTTCTTATATGCACCAACAATAGCACCTTTTACCTCAGAATAATAGAATCACAGACTTCCAGAGCTGAAACAGACCCCAAGGCTCATCAGCCCACCACAGATGTAGGAAATATACATCTTGAGCATCCCTAACAAATGGCCATAGGACCTTGCTTTAAAAATCTCCAGTGAAAGTGGAGATTTCTGAATTGTATTTAAAATTTCCAACTAGATTTTTAAAATGAGACACAAAAGGCCCAGGAGTGAGAGGTTCTCATGCCACTGTACTCAGAAGCCCCTTCTATTTTAAAGCAAATAGCTTAGTTTTGTATAATTCTGATTGCTTAAAATCAGACTGTCAGAAATACTTTGGCTTTCAAAACCACTTGGACAGGTTTAGATATACATACTTTCTTAGGGTTAATTCAGATTGGACCCCTCCGACATGAGAAAGCTATGGGTCAAACATAAGGGGAGGGAAGAGGAGAGCAGGCTCCTCAGGTGATATAAACTGTGGAGTAAGAGTTCATTGTTCAGCAGGTGTAAAGTGGTACCTTCATCTACCTTGGCAGTAGTACTTCTGCAATGAGCTGAGGTGAGGATCTGGCCCAGCCTTCCAAGTTGTGCTCTCAGGTGTGGTACAAAATCAGCTTATACTAAATTGTTCTCCAGCATTTAGTACTGAACAGTCTCCCACTCAAGGAATGCATTTTGCTTCCACCTCCTCTTCTGTAATAATTTTCTGTAGCTTGCATAAATAATACGGCACCTATCTATAGAAATACTCAGTGATGTTCATCTCTGATTCTCAAAGGAAAATAAGAATTTTTCCACTGTATGGTTGGGAACCTAAGACATGGGTAAAGAGGAAAGGCATAATCAGAAGCAAAAATCTATGGCATTGAGTATGGTTTTAGCTTGTTCTCTCCAGTCAGACCCTGTGCTTAGGGTTAAAATATCGATCTATGTTTCCATTACCTTGGGAACTCAACTAGGATTTGCTTAGGCTCTGGAGAGTTGTAACAAAAATGGTTTGATTAGCCCTTTCCTTCATGAAGCAAGTTGGAAACAGAATTTTCCCAGAATGCCACACCACCCAAACTAGATATAGTTCAATGAGTATGGGAAGACCCATACTCGAGCCAGTGGGGATGAAGCACTTTGCTAGGGCTGTTTCTAGAATCACTGACAATATAAAACCCAGAAAAGAGCAGTTTCATTAAACAAACCAAAAGCTTGAAGGGACCCTATGAATCATTGAACCCTACTCCTGTCAAGGAGGCACAGCTGGGAATTGAACTCCCAACCTCTAGCTCCCCTGACAGATACCTAAACAACTGAGCTAATCAGCAGTTCTTCCAGAAGGCTAGGGAAAAAAAAAGACCTTTGAAATAATTTCTGAATGTCTGAAGAGGTCACTGAATTCACATGCACACATGCATGTCCACATGTGCACACATACACAAACATTCTTTGTTGGCTATATATGAATGGCAAAAGATGCTTGGACCTGTTGTTCATTGCAGGGACAGGCTACATGCAACCGATTCAGCACTTCAAAGTAGGGTCTGTAGTGCAGAACTGTGTGAGACCTTGGCTGTATGTGACCCATGGAGATACTGTGCAGTTCCACCACCACCACACGTACTATGGAGAATACCAACCTGAGAAGCCTCCAGGTTGTGTTGTTCTCTGTTTTAAGTGTATCTCTCCCCCAGTACGTATGCCATCTAGTCTCTTTCAGTTTTCAAAAGAAGGTGCAGATACAGCCCAATGAGTCCTGGTTGAGGGTGGAATATGTGGTGGGTGCAACTCTATCCTTGGCCACTTTTCATTCCTGCTGCACATGGGAATATAGGACACTGCCTTAACTGGTGCATAAAGGTCAGTACTGAGAACGTTGACTGACATCAGTTTTCCAGTAGTTTCCCCCCCCCCATACCTTAGATGGAAATGTTGGGGATTGACCCTGAGATCTTTTATATGCAAAATTACAACCTTTACTTATCCAGGAATATTTCTATTTCCCATCCATGCAGAAGATATCCCAATACTTTTGTGGCATCTGCCTTTTCACCTATGATGAAGAGGCGACCTTATGAGTCACCCAGTGTTTCAAACCAGATCTTTGGCCAGACTACTTGGCACTGATGAGAATTCTAGGCCAAAACCTCTGGATGTCCAGAGATTCCCTGTTCTTGTCCCCAGCAGAGGCCTGTATCTTTCTCTTGGATTTTGAGCTGGCCACACTAGCAGTAGTAAATGTCAGAACCCCATTCCAGAGTTGGCAGCCCAGCAACTCTGAACCACCCGGTTATGAAATGATTCATAGCAGTGGGATTTGTGGAGCAAAGTGGGATTGGAAGTTGGTACAATGTTTTGATATATGTAGCACAGCATGGAGGAACGAGCAAGCCCTTTGGGAAATCTGAATTGCGGAGGTGTTTGCGAATGTGGAGCAGACTGGTGTTGAAATGGTACTTGCTATTCTGTGGCTTGGTTCGGAGGGAAAATATTCCGATGAGTTGCTCAGACAGATGAGTCTCCCAAGCAATTTCATGCTCCAATCCTCACACCGGCATGCCATTTCTGACTAATTTTCCATGGTAAATTTGAGGGCATCAGTACCAGATTCTTCTGTACCTGACATTGCAGTGAAAAACAATTGGAGGTAAGACACTTTACTGGTTGCACTGAAAGAGAACATGCACAAACTTGTTTACAGTGGTTACTCCTTGGTTACCTGAGGTTTGGAACAAAATAAGTGTGGAGTGGTTAAGACTGAAGGGGTAAAGGCTAAATAGGCAAAGTATTGTTTTACTTCTGAGTAGACCTGCATTGTAATTCCCCCAAATTTTAGCAATATATCGTACTGCTTAAAATAGCAAATAAGTGAGGCTTGGACTAATAGGGCTGGTGTATGCTTGAAGGTGCATCCAGAGCAAATATTTAAAGGCTGCTATGCAGATAATTAAATGAATGTGTTTCCCATTCCATTGTAGAATCTGAATTATTGGGTTCAAATTACAAGAAAGGGGATTGCGACTAAATCTTAAGAAGAATTTTCTGAAAATATAAATTGTATGGCATTGGCAAAGCAGCTACCATGTTCTCTAGACTCACAAAGAGAGTATGGCTTAATAAGAAGCTGATGGCATATACCAAGATTCAAGTCTATAGAGCCTGTGTCCTGAGCATACTCCTGTACTACAGTGAGTCCTGGACCCTTTATGCATGGCAAGAGAGGAAGCTGAACATGTTCCATATGTGTTGTCTCCAATGCAGTTTTGGTATCACCTGGCAGGACAAAGTTCCAAATACTGTAGAGTAGTCCTAGAACGAGCTGGAATTTTTAGCATGTATACATTACTGAAACAGCAACATCTAAGTTGGCTTGGGCATGTCATGAGAATGGCTGATGGTTGGATTCTGAAAGATCTTCTGTATGGAGATTTAGTGCAGGGAAAGTACCCCAGAGGGATACCACAGCTGCTATACAAGGATATCTGCAAGCAGGATCTGAAGGCCTTAGGAATGGACCTCAACAGATGGGAAACCTTGACATCTGAGCATTCAGCCTGGATGCAGGTGGTGCAGCATGGCCTCTCTCAATTTGAAGAGGCACTTGTCCAGCAGGCCAAGGCAAAGAGGCAGTCCTGAAATCAGCAAAATCAGGGAGCTGGACAGGGGACAGATTGTATTTGTCTCCAGTGTGGAAGGGATTGTCACTCTCGTATTGGCCTTCTCAGCCATACTGGACACTCTTCCAAAAGCTCTATTCAGACCATATTACCATAGTCTCTTGAGACTGAAGGATGCCTACACACAAGCTGTATGAAAGGGTGAATCTCTCCTTTGTTGGCAGGTTTTAAGCAAAGGTTTAGATATTCAAGCATGCTAATGAAATGCATTTCTTTTATCTGAAGGACCTGACCTAGATGACCTTTCAGGTCCCTCCCAACTTTAGTATTTGATGAAACTTGCATTCCATACAGTTTTCTTCTTCTATTGTGGAGGTTGTTGTGGGCTTGATTTAAATCTCCTCCTTGCAATTGCTGAATCTGCACAGTTGTAGCCCTGTGCGAAGCTGTTGACAAGGAAAGAGTGTTAAGTATCTCCAGGGAAGGGAACAGAGAACAATAAATCCTTTGAGTTCTTTGTACACAGCACTCATTCCATGTTGAGAAGGGTGTTGGAGGGAAAAGGATTATTGGTTGAAATGCCTATATGTGCTCATGCTGATGAGTGCTCTCCGTTTGTGTGTGTATGTGTGCATGCTTGCACATGAGTGCAATTTCCTGACATCCCATGCCACTCTCATTGGCAGCCTTTGGTGCTGAAAAGATTGTGCACTCCTTTTCCAAATACTGGGCCCAGTCATGCCCTGGGCAAGGAAGGTTTTTGGAGTTGCCTGGTTGCCAGTTTTGCAGTGTCACATCGGGGGAGGATTTATAAGGTCTGAGGCAGGTGTGACAAAGGGGGCCCTGCTACTTTCTTCTATAAGAATTGCTACATCATATCAGCCCAAGGCCCTATCAGTCCTCTGGATGGCTGTTTAGATAGCCTTAGTTGGACCCCTCGGCCAAGCTTGTAGCTTGGCAGCATTACTATGCTGTTCAGCTTGTCTATGGTTGCAAAACAGCTATGTAACAGGTCCTGCTACTCCCATAGCCTTTCCCATAGCTATGTATATGAAGAGTGTCCAAAGTGAATCATATCTGCTGCTCTGCTATCAGTGCATTCCTGCTCCACATCTAGGATGTGATGTGGGTGGCCCTCAAAGAATGACTCTCTGCTGAGAATGCCTTTGCTCAGAATCTTGCTTTCTCAGCCACTGTGGCATGGTTTGTACCACCCAAAGTTCAAGAACCTGCATTGTAAGCATCAGCAGCACACTGTGCAAAAGAGCACAACGATCACAGGCTTTCCTATTAATTTGTATTGTTTGGTTTTTTTTACAGCAGTCCCTTTCTTCTGGTAGCTCATTCAAAATGGTGCATTCAAAAGATACAGCCACTGAGCTTTGCTTGGCCTCTCCCCTGTTCAGGTAGATATCCCCCTCAGCTCAGTGGCTTGGGCAACCACCTAGCTCCTCCACCCCTAAGGCCAGCCCTGCCTAAATAGTGGGCTTCATAGAGTCCTGAAGCTTCTGCACTGATACCAAGGGAGATAAGTGTTCTCTGAAAAACCTTTATTTTCATGGTTAGTTTTTAGAGAAAACAATGGAAACCAAGCAAAGTCTGACCCTGTTGCTTATCTAGCTCTGAATATGGATCATTTGCAGAAATTTGCCTCTAAATCTGCTGTGCTCTGTTGAAGTGTAGCATTATCCTGGCAGGATAAGAAAAGAACGGAGAAGGTTAAGATGCCCTCCAGATTGTGAACGTGGGACCTGGCAAGTCCACGTTTAATGCAAGCTTGGCACAGTTGGTGTGACATAGCTATCTGATAGTGCCTTCAATCTATTGTAGAATGTATCTTTGAGTGTTGCAATAGGACTCAGTGGACTCAGAGGACCTGGATTCAAATCCCTCCCTTGCCTATGTAAGCGTGTTGAGGAGTGGAGTAGTAAAATCCCATCTGAAATATTTCACATACCTCAGAAATCCTACTAGGGTTTCCAAATGTAGGAATTGACTTTACACACACACATCCTTCAGCCTGGGCAGTTTCTCCACTTTCTCCTTTGACAAGAGAAGGCATTTTCTTCCAAAATGGCTTCACCAACACAAGTGTAGTGCCATACTCAAGTTCTGCTGTAGTGAAAGTGGTAATCTTAATTTTGGTCCTCTGTGATTTTAGCCTTTCTGTCGCAGCTTCCACTTGTGGCTGGGGTGTGGGGATAATGCCCCATTCTCCCTCATACAGGCAATGAGAAGAAATGGATGCATGATTGCATTGTGCTCTCAGATATATTGATAAAGTGGGCAGATAAGTGCACTTGGAAGAGAACCTGATGTCTTCTGGAGGCTGTGGATAGATCCTCTGATGAGGGATTATCCTCCTGTTGCAGATCTTATTGTACAATTGCTTTAGAGCAGAAGTAGGGATGTCACAGTTACTTTATGTCATCCTGTGGAGAACAATAATAGCTAGCCCCCTTGAGAGAGATTTTTGGTCCTAGTCACACAACAGGGACCGTTTTATGGTACCTGATGAGCCACTTAATATTTTGTAGTCTCCCTTCACTCTGTCACACCGTGGAGGGTTTCTGTAAAAGAGAAGCAAAAGCTTTAAGCAAAGATAGAGGACCAGGTAAAGTCCCAGAAGGCAGTCTTCAAAAGTGAGGTAGGTGCAGGAAGGGGTCAAGAGGTCTGGGAGGCAGGAGACGCCTTGCTGCTTCAGGGAAATGTTTTGCTCTTCTACATGTTTTCGACTCCAACTCCCACAGTCCTGTATTACTGGCTAGGTTGGCTGTAGCTCCACGAAGCAGGAGCCCAAAATATCCAGAGAAACAATGGCAAGTGTTCCTCATCCCTACTTACATAGAGGATCTGGGAGGGGAATCCCAATGAAGCCCTTCGAAGTTAAGTGTAGATTTTCAAGATACAGTGGCATAACTGGGGCATAATTGGAACAGCCCAGGCTAAGTGTGACTTGTCAGAACAAAACCCTGTTCAGGCATTACTTTATCTGTTACAGCCAACACAGACAGATGTTCTCTCTCTCTTATTGTCCTTCCCTCTTTCTTATTGCTTTGTTCATGTGAGCAGGGACAAGTGAAAAGAGGACAGCTTCCTGCTCACATGTAGCCTCTACAAGTGAGGAAGAGCCCTGGGGGAAAAAAATCTGAGTTCTTGCTCACATGTAGACCCTACGTGCAAGCAGCAACTCTCTTCCCTTCAACACCAAAACTGTGAACAAAGTGATGAAGGAAGGGAGAGGGTTGCTACATGCTGATGATACATGATGAGGTCATGGCTGAACAGGGCTGAGAAGGAGTCCATAAGGGGAGATTTTGTAACTAACTTACACACCACAGAAAATGGACATTGATTTGCACAAAATTGCACCTCCTAATGTATATGTACAGATGCAGTAATCAGAAATTACTTATATAATTTAGATAGAATTACAGTACATCTCTTTTGAGTAGTCAGTTCACTGTAAAGTGAGTTGGCTACTGCTGCAATGATGGTAGCTAAAACAGTAATCTTGGCTTTGCCAGATTGCTTCCTCCTGCATTGCCCAGTTCAAAGGTGGGTAACCTGTGGCCCTCCAAAGATTTCTAGATTGTACCTTTCATAATCTCCCTGTTGTCTATGCTGGTTAGAGTGATGGGAGTTGCCATCCAGGAACACCCGGAGAAACAGATATTCCTCACCCTGCTTTGATTGCTCCATGTGTGTTCAGTCGCTTGAGTCATCCACTAGAAAAGAAAAGTGTTATCGCCCAAGGTATATGGGGAACTATTCTTTTTCTTTCCATCATAGACACAGAAAACCTAAAGTGGGAAAGCTCTGTTCTACCCAGGCATATGACTCAGCTCTGAGATGGTTAGCTATTATAATGGCAGTTCTCATTCTGTGATTTAGGTAGCCCCCAAGGTGTTTCATTACCTCTTGAGGGAAAATTTCACAAGGGAGAACAACATTTGCAAAAAATGTACAGGGAGGCTAATATGTCAATCATTCCAGCAACACAGACCTCAATTTGATTGTTTGCCAAGACTTTATGTTTCTTAGTTTTGGTTTCTTGTGAGAAACTCTTTGGTGAAATATTGCATGCAAACATTTTAGGGTGAGAAATGAGACTGCTTAATCCCATTTGCCTACTGAAAAGCAAAGCAAAATGTGCTTATTTAAGCATAGAACTAGTAGCTTATTTCTATGCTTAGCAAAAGGTTTTGGATTTCTAATAAGCAGCATAATAAACCTCCTTTTCAGCAACATACATAAATACATCCACCTGAAAGTATGTGTACATGTTCTTCTGTTGTCCCATCTTCTCTTTCTTCATTGTTTCTCCTGTGCCAGACTTAATATTGTAAACTCTTTGGGTCAGGGAACTTTTCTCTTACATTTTGCAAAGTGCTGTGAACACAGATGACATTAAATAAACAAACTGCTGCTGTTCCTGCTAAGTAGAACCACAACAATAACAGTAATAATACTTCTACAATTAATGTTTTTAATTAAACAGAGTGGAATAGATATGGAGGTCTTGTTCTAGAATCTAGAATTATTAAATAGCTCTAATCCCAAGGGAGCTGTTATGTGTATTTACTTTGTGCCTACCCTCTTCTTTTAAATAGAATTATTAACCATGATGACACATAAAAGTTAAGAGAGACTTGTCCCCTCAAGGTCCTCTTCTTTCTCTTGACTCCTTCATTCATCAGGAAAAGACCTACCAAAATAATAATAATAATAATAATAATAATAATAATAATAATAATAATAATAATAATAATAATAATAATAATAATAATAATAATAATAATAATAATAATAATAATAATAATACTTGTATGTGAATGTGAATGTAAATGTGAATGTATAGACCCAGTAGTATTTTCCTATGCAGCTGGGTGGCTAGATGCCAAAGCAGACCAGCTTGTGTGAGCTTTGCACAAAGGCCACATTGCACCCACTACTATTTCCTCTTTTACACACCCATTAGCCTTTTCCTCTTTTGCATCTGCCTGCTCTACTTGAAGTTTATTTGTTTGTTTGTTTGTTTGTTTAGCACATCTCTCTGTCTCTGTCTCTGTCACACACACACACCCATTTGGCAGCCAGGGCCATTTTAGGTGGTTAGTTAAACAACGGCAGGGAGCAGCTAGCCTAAGAGGTACCAGCAGTCTGGAGACCACACCCTTCCCTGGTTAAGGCTGTATTTGTGGAATCCCATAGGAGGGATAGTGCTGGTATAACGAGAACAGTATTTATGGTGATTATCCCTCCCTTGTGATGTCAGGTACTGAATCCCCAGGAAATGTCCCGTGTGGTGGATGTAATGTAGATTCCTCATGGATCTGCATTATGCAACAGATCTCATGTGGTGGAGCTAATATAAATAGGAGCTTTTAACTTTCACTCATCTCCCATAGCAAAATTTGCAGGTGGGGACTGAGGCAGGACATGTGCCTTTATAGGCATAAGACAAAAAAAATGTGGAACCATGTGTCTCCCTATTCAGAAAAGTATCTTTTACTTTTACAGAAAAGTATCTTTCCCCTTCTGTGTTTCCAAGCTGGTATTTTTCCCTGTACTTTCCCTGTACTTTCTCCTTAACCATTCTGTTTTTGGAGTATTGACAATAGTTCCTGTCACTTCCCTTCTTTTTTTCTAGGAGAAGGAGAAGATCCATTGCAATAAGGTCACTGAGCAATGATCTCTTAACACTTTTAACAAACCCTTCTGCTATCAGTTCCTGACCCAGTATTTCAGCCCTAGCGGTCTTTCTTTCTCCAGATGTTAGCAGCTGACAGTTCTCCTTGGGAGTTTCAGGCAAGGCAGATGTTTGGTTTAATTGCCTTCAGCCTTTTCAAACTCCTGACAGCATAGCTAGAGATGTTTCAAGCAGCTCTTTCAGTCTGATCCGCTTTAAAGCTTTGCTTGTGATAGTTTAAGCAGCATTCTTTCAGCTAGGCCTCAATGGGAATAAGTGATTTGAGGACTCCAACCTTATTTTGGTAATGGCTGTTTCAAGTTCTCCTAGCAGCTTTTACTCCTGCACATATCTGCACAATAATGTGCTGTAGTGCAGAGATGGGAAACCTGTAGAGTGAGCTAGATGCTCATTGCATTCATTTTTTCTCAGCCACTCATGGGAAACTGGTTTTCATTAGTTAGGGCTTATCCACACAGCCATGTTATTTTTTTGGATTGTTGCAGGTTTTGATTTGTGTCCACACATCAGGGGACGTTTTTGCTGATATATTGGGCTCCACTGGGTTGTCCCAGGACTGATTCCAGAACTGCATCATGGTGGTCTACACATCTGTACTTTCTCCCCAATGTCTCACTCCCAACCCATACTACCCTTCCCTGTTCTGCCTCACTCTCTCCTCCCTTCTCTCATTTTATCTGTCCACAGAGCATGGAGAAATGGAGATGGATGAGCAGAAAAACACCCATAAGGGAATGTTGTCAAATGACACCAGGATGCAGTTCTGGAATCATGGGTGCAAGGAAAGTTGAATAAATGCTCGGTTTAGATAGGCTTTTCATTGGTTCATTTGCTCCAACATATTAGGAGTGTAGGTGCTGTTGTGAAATGTAAGAATGGTGGGGAAGGGGACAGCAGGTGAAGGAAGAGAAATACTGTGTTCTTTGCAACTGAAGTCATAGATGTGGCCATCTAAAGGGAGGGCATGTAAGACTATGAAATCCAGGTTTATGGATTAAGACAGAGGTTCTGTGGGTTGGGGACCCCCAATGTCAGTAGTTTGCGGAACTCCCTCTCTTTTTTTGGGGGGGGGTGATTCTCACCACAAAGAATTTGTTTCACAGTCTGAGGGTCCATCTTGACCTGGCACGTACCATGGAGACCCAGGTAGCACCCGTGGTTCGGTCTGCCCACTTACATCTTTGGCGGATTGCCCAGCTGTGTCCCTATCTAGACACGGGGGTGCTCACCACTCTAGTCCATGCGCTCGTAGTCTCAAGAATAAACTACTGTAATGCTCTCTATGTGGGGCTTCCTTTGGGACTGATGCAGAAGCTTCAGATGATCCAGAACACGGTGGCCAGGCTATTAACAGGGGTGAAAAGATTTCATCATATTTCTCTCACTCTCGCCGCCTTACACTGGCTACCTATCTGCTTCCGCATTGATTTCAAGGTGTTTATATGTAATGTTTAACACCTTAACGGTTTAAGCCCTTAACGGTTTAGGACCTCGATACCTGGCAGAGCGCCTTCTTCCACCCATTTCTACCTGTATCACCCACTCCAGTCAGGCTGGGCGGCTGAGGGGCCTGATGCCAAGAGAGGCCCGGTGGGGAAAAAACAGAAATCGGGCCTTCTCAGCAGTGGCCCCTTGGCTTTGGAACAACTTACCTGTTGAGATCTGCCTGGCTCCCTCGATGAGCGCCTTCAAGACTAACTTGAAGACATGGCTATACAGGCTGGCCTTCCCTACAGCCATTACCTAGCCTATCTCCTGTTTTCTTCTTTTTCTTTTCTCTCCTTCTTTCTCTTCTTCCCCCCTTTCTTTTTTTCCTTTCCCATCTTGGATTAATCTGGATTTTACAGTATCTTAGTTTATTTTTTATATTCTCTGTAAATCGCCCAGAGTAGACACGTTCTAGATGGGCAGTATATAAATCTAACAAATAAATAAATAATAAATAATGTGAATGCTGTGTTATATTGATCTTGCCACTTTGATCTTGCCACTTGATTTCCCTAGTTTTTCTATTCTTGAGTAGCTGTGTGGTAGAGATTAGGACTCTCATGTCCTGTGAGGAAAGTTTAAATGTTCCCTCTCATCTCTATCAACTTTCCCATTGCTCCTGTTCTAAGAAGCTTTTTTTAAAAAGTAATTGTTCATAGAGGATGAGCAAATTTGAAAGTAGTTACTTAATTTGTATTTGATAATTATCCTAAAATCATAATGGATGTTTTAAAATATGGGTCAGTTGATGCCACTGGATTTTTTGAAAAAGCCCCTCTAGGAATAGAATTTTGAGGGAAATGTTTATGATGGAGTTTTGAATCATCCTGACTTGCATGCAGTGGACCAGGACACCACACATTTGAGAGTGAAAAAAAGAGTGAATCTATGTTGCATGCTATGTATTTAAAGTTCATTATAATTAAATCATGAAATTAGTGTTTCCTAACCTTGAGTCCCAGATGTTATTTGTCTTCAACTCCTGGAAGTTCCAGACAGTGTTTCTGATATAAGGAATTCTGAAATTGTAGTCTATTAACATCATGAGACCTATAGGTTGGGAATCTTTGCCGTCAATCACCTAGCTACTCCAGTACCTGTGGATACCTCTGTGAGCAAATTCCCTTAGCCTGATTATGAATTCCACAGACCATCTCCATATCGTTGAACAAATGGGCTTTCCCCTCAGTTTAACACTATGGCCTGGCTGCTTATGCCTCATAAATCCCTGTCCTACTCATCTATTGACCCTTAATTAAAGCTCCAGATATGGCCTAGAAACATTACTGAGGGCTTGTTTGCATGCTCAAGAGTTCCAGTGTTGACTCAAAGGCTGTTAGTATGGGTTTGTTATTGCAAATTAACAGGGCACCACTGGTGTGTGACCTGATGCTAATCCTTGTCTCATCATAATGGGAGAATATCCCATGGTGCAGCGATAGCTTTTCTGCTCCACATCCGGAATGCAGAGTAGCCAAAAGAAAGGGGGATAAGAGAAGTTTTCCTATATAGGAAAACCCATCTGCTCATCTTTTTATTACAAAACCCTGAAATACCCACTCTAGTACTCCGAGGATCACCAGATATTGTTGGATTACCGCTCCCTTTCATCCAGTCCAGCAAAGTCAATGGTACAAGACCATGGGAGCTATAGCTCATAAACAGCTGGAGGGCCATACATGGCCTTGGCTTTGATTATAGGATTAGATTAAGCATCAACAGTGATGCTTAATGGATGAACTCAAACCTCTCACTGTCTTCATCTTTCACCCTAACCTACCTCACCGGGTGGGTGTGAACCTCAAACTGTGAAGGGAGACCATTTATATCAGCTTGAATTCCTTGGAGGAAAGGTGGGTAATGAATAAAATTAAACAATTACTTAATTATTTACTGTTGGATTCATAAATTAAAATGAAATTAATTCTTTATTTCCCATGAGCTCTATGCTTGTGGAAAGTTTGCTTGCAATGAAAATGCCCATCGGTTTTGCTACTAAGGGAGCAGATGATCCCCAAAACATAATGTTCCTCTGTGGCTGGTCCCAAATTTGAAAGGTGTGCTCAAATAGACTAAGGCTGCCTTCCCCTGTCTACGATGTGCTAGATGTACTGGACTGCAGCTTCCATAGTCCCCAGGCAACATGCCCATTTGCTGTGGTGGATGAAGATGATGGTAGTTGTAGTCTAGCACTCCCAAGATGTGGTTGGTACCAAACAAGGGATGGCTAAATTCAGGACAGATGATCTCATTACTCAAGGAAGAACTTGCAAAATTTAATTCTGTGTTCTACAATTTCTAAATTCCCCAGTCGGCTTGGCCACTGACTATGCTGGCTGGGGGATTGTGGATGCTGTAGTCTCAGACTAAATCTTCCAAACTATTACCAAGTTGTTTGGTGTGCCAGCCTTGCTTCTCTATTTGTTACATCAATGGCTGATACAGACAGGAGGTAGTTTAGTCACAGTTTGGCTTCATTGTGTTTTTTCGAGCCTGAAATTCCTCCATTAACAACCCTTTCATTCATCCCCCTTTTGCTAAGTAATCCTGACATTTCACTGGTTTAGACTGAAAAGTTATTTGTTTTTCTAATATAAACACAACACAGGGCTTTCCATTCTCAAAGAGGATTACAAACAGCATGTAATTAATCCTCACAACAGCCAATGCAAGGACAGTAAGCAAAGAACAATTACCTGACATTTAGGCAAAAAGAGAGAAATGCTTGTGTAGTTTGGAACACGTCTCTGTGCTAAAACTGTCTGAGCCCTGTGGTCAAATAGGATTGATATGGTTAGCACGAATTTTGAAGCAGTGCTCTATATGTAGCAAAAAGTGACTCTGTCACAGTATGTTTTGTCCCTCACCTCTACATCTTGCATTTAGCCATGCTTAGTTTTGTGATTGGTCATTGAGAGGTAAAAACAAGCTTCATTTGCAAGTCTAGTTGCTGAGGTAAGCCCTAAGGAATTCCATTGCTGGAAATATAAAGCACTGATCACAACACATGTCTCCTAACATCTACTTTTTGTTGTTGTTTAGTCATTAAGTCATGTCTGACTCTTCATGACCCCAGGGACCAGAGCATGCCAGGCTCTCCTGTCTTCCACTGCCTCCCTGAGTTGGGTCAAAGTCATGTTGGTAGCTTCGATGACACTGTCCAGCCATCTCGTCCTCTGCCATCCCCTTCTCTTGCCTTCATACTTTCCCAACATCAGGGTCTTTTCCAGGGAGTCTTCTCTTCTCATGAGATGCCATGGTTTGTTTCCTGTGGAGGAACTCTAACACAGACAATGGATCCATTCTTATGCTGCAGCCCTCTGGGTGTTTACATACAAACAAATCTCACTAAGTTCAATAAGAGTCACTTCTCAATGTGTGCCTTTCTCACTATAGTCTTTAGGCCTGGGTGGGCAAATGACAATCTTTCAAATGTTGCTAGACTACAGGTCCCAGCAGCCATAAGCAGCATAGACAGTGGAGAGGAGCTCCAGGAGTTTCAACCTGACAACATCTTGAGGGTCATGCCTTGGTCCACCTTGACTTTAGGGAGCATTTTTTTGTGGCTTGTGACTTAATTCCAAGGAAACAGCTATCTCCACTTTTTCCCCTGGACACTGATTTGTATCTGCCATTTAGTGTAAATGTAAGAGGCCTTGCATCCACTTACATCCATATTTTGGGACTTTCCATGCCCAGCTTCTGTGCTTCTTTATAACATGTGTGGTTTGTGCTAGTCTTTCTTCTTCAGTATTCCAGTTTCCTGTCTTTCTTTCTACCTTTGAATCCTCTATACCAGAAGGAAACTTATTTGGGTGGAGAAGAGGATGACAATCTATTGCTATCTCTTTGGGCTGAATGACGTCCCAGAATATGGCCACACTCCAGACATCATTTTATTCTTACTTCACCTATGAAGGTCACTTGGTTGCACGTGAGCTTGTTCCCAACTGAGAAAATCAAAGATATATTGAATTTGCCTCGTCCAAGGTGCCAGCTGCAAGGGTGCAATAGGAGTCAAAACAAAGGAGTTAGTTGAGTTTCACATGAACCTTCTCTAGTTCAAGAAAGCCCATGTGCTGTGACATCAGGTCCCCAGATGAGGAGCTGGCGGCAGGAACAATAACTCAGCCAGCGCTTTGGCTGGGGCCCCAGGTTAGCTTGCTCCCTCCCTTAAGAAGGATGCAGAATGGGTAAAACACAAAACACATTTGGGGATGATCCTTGCTGTTCTCTTTGATCAATAACTGGAAATGATAGCAGGGATTTCACTGCATTCTTTTTGTCTTCCTAACTGGGGGCTGAGATGAGAGGCATACAAAGGGCTTTGTGTCCTACTGTTATTGCTGTTATCTGAACATCTCGGTATCATAAGGCAAGTCTTTCAATGGAGTCCCCAGATCAAATGGGGAATTTTTGTGGCCTGCAGTAGGTTTAGATGGGCAAGTTCTCCAGCTCTATACTAGCCTTTTTTGAATAGTCTAGTGCCTCTGAGCTGGAAGATGTGTCATGTTAGTGCAATGTTCACACTTTTCAATCAAAGAGATGCTGGAATTTCTTGTTCCCTTGAGGTGGAAGGCCAGAAGGCTTTGACCTAAAAATTGCTTTCTGCTGCTAATAACAACCTCCCTCTCAAGGGAGTGTGCTTATGGACAGGCATCAACGTTAAGCAACGATCCTGTTTTGTTTTCTGTACTCTTCTGAGCTTTTATTAGAGTTTGTTGTGTACTCAGAAAGGGAGGAAGAGATTTTTCTGGAAGGTCATTCCATTAAAAAGTTGAATGTAGAGATAGTTGAGGCCTGAAAGTAAGGCTTGTAAACAATGACGCTTTAAATGGTCCTTTTAATTCTTTATGGTGCTCCAAAATGGCTATTACCTCATTCAACTAGGCAGAGAGAAAAAATGAAACAAAATGGTTTGCCTAAGGTCATGCAGGATAACAGTGGCAAAACAAGGAGGGGTAGCGTGCAATGCAATATGTGGTAGGGCGAGGGATAGCCCAAGTGCTTTGATGCCTCAGGCAAAGGACAAGATGTTCACACCACCAGTTCATTTGTATACAGAACCTGATCAGTCTGACAGCTGAATTTTACTAGCAATAGTGACAGGACACTCTGTTTTGCTGTGCCAGAGGGCAGTGGAGTGGCTTAGTGGATTCAGGGCGCTTTGCTTGGCACATGGAATCCTGGCCTTCAATGCCTCATCGCTTGTCATTTCCCACTATTTGCTCACTGATTGCTTAGACAAATGGCATGATACAGCACCAACAGCATGTGCCACCTATATAAATTGCAGTGGCTGCTTCTTAGCCTTCTCAGTCAGGACCAAATTCAGTTTTTAAGAAGAATGAGTATTTGTTACAATTAGCCTACTTTAGGATTTTCTCAGAGATAATGCTTTAGTAATCTGACTTGCAAATTAAACCTGTGTTTACCTTCCAGAGAACAGTTACAAAACAAGAAGCACTAAACATAAGACACATATGTGCACAGAATCACATGTTGTGGCAAACAGGAGTGTATTCATCATCGCTTATGGGAGCAACTCTTTTCAACCTACACTAAATTTACTGATGAGTTGGACTCTCAGACAGAGGCTGTTCAGAATCATGTTGTCTGTGAATTACTGAGAGAAGGTGAACTAGATGAGTTGGCTGGCCAGCGAAGCCCAGACTAGCAAGAAGCAAGCCTCCCTGGCCTCTGGGCTCTTAGTTCAGGAAGGTGGAAGAGGCCAGCAATACATGTCGGACAGCTGTGAGGTGGAAGAAGCCTTCTTATTCTGCCCAAGGCAAGGGACACCACTGGGTGGAGCCAGGAACTGTAAGAAGTAGAGATGGGCACAAACTCAGAGTTTGGTGGAGGTTCATTTCTTGGACAAACAGGCGTTCACTGGTTACCAGCCTGCCTCCTTTGGTGGGTGCCCACTTAGAGAAAGTGCAACCAGCTTCTTTGCTCTGTCTCCTCCAGGCTCTTCCCCTGAGTGGGCACCCACCAGAGGAGGCAGGGCTGGGAACAGCAGAAAATGTTTTTGGCTGAGAAACAAACTGGCACAAACCACCAAAACAGCTGTTTGTGCCTATCTCTAGTGAGAAGTTCATATGGCCTGGGATTAAGGTAGAAACTGGCAGGAAAAGGAACGAAAAAAGTGGTGAGAGCATGTCCTGTGGGTGACATGCCACCCCATCTGTTTTGCATCCTGCTTCCCCATAACCAATTACCTGCTGTAATATCAAATTTTGGCAGCATCAGAGGAGTAAATAAGCCATCGATTTACCTGTACAGTCAGCTAAATGGAAGCACATTTCAGCCTTAAACAAGCAATACCTCCCCGCATGCCTCATTTTAGAAGTAAGCTATGCTTTCAAAAAGTGTTGCTGCCATGGATGTACTGCCACAACTCAGCACTGATGGAGATGGGGGTATGATTCTCAGTGGGTTCAGAGAAGCATTGTGACCTTTACTCTCAGAAGCTGCCCACATTGAAGCACTGAGGAGATGCTTCAGGAAGAAAAAGCTGCCTGTGGGAAGTGGGTGTGATATTAGTAGTGAGGAAAGACAGAGGGCGCTAGTATTGGTGAGGAAAAGAGCTTGGCCCATGTCTGGAGTAGCCTTAGGATCTTAAACTGCCATGCAAGAAACAAAAACAAAAACAAAACAAAACAAAACTGTGGCGTAGGAAACTTGGCTTTACCTTAACTTCCAGAACACATTCAGCTTCAAGATATACTGTGGCTGGTAGTCATAATAAATATGTCAATCTGTTTCTGCTTCACATCAGTGGATAATAGTTTCTTTTCTCTCTTTTTTCTTTTCTAATGATCATCACTGCACCTTTGCTGTTAAGTGTAACTGACACCCAGGGGATAAATCAAAACGTTGAAATTTATGGAGCTTAGCCTCCTTGTATTATGAAATTCTGAATTCCTGTTATGAAATTCTAAATTTCAGACATAGGTATTAACCTGAAATCAACCCCAGCTGGCCCATAAGAGCCTGTGGGGTTTCATTCACCATTGAGTTTAAATGGCTCACCTTTCGGTCAGAAACTCCATCACACATTATTTCTTTTTTATGCTTCTGCTCAGTGGAGGGCTATATTTCACAGGAAGAGTGCATGCTTTGCATATAGGAGGTCCTATGCGCTGTCCCTGGTATCTCCTAGCATGCCTAGGAAAAACATCTGCCCAAACACCTGCATAGCTGCTACCAACCATGCAGGGCACTGGTGTGATTGGAAGAAAATCTCTTTTTAAAAAACCCTGCTAGGTTGCAGGGTTTTAAAGAATATTTTCTAATATTCTAATATTCTAATATATACAAATGCTCTGCACTAAAAGAAGGTGCCAGCCAGCCAGCCACCTAGCTAGCAAGCAAGACAGCTAGATTTTCTTCTTGCTTATAGCCTACATCAGTGGTGCTTTCTCTATAAGAGTCAATAGTCCTTAGCCATTCTATGGTGTCAGTTCAGTTTTGAATCTGCCTTGGTTCTGTGACAAACTCCTCTCTCTATGCCTGCTGTCTCATCTAAATTGTCCTGGCAAAAGTACATCTTTTAAGGCATTTGCAAGGTTTTCTGCATACTCATAATGTTTCCTTTCACAATGTTCCATCTCCAACTCATAACATGTGTCTAATCCCACTCCCTTTCCCAACACTAGGTCTATGGCTTTTCCAACTGAGAGTTTTTCTCAACAGCATTTAGTTGTCCACCAGCATGTTAAAATCCTGCCAGGTTGGCTAACAGTCTGATTTAAAGCTGCTTGTAGAGTTGTGTTCTGCATTTTTAAAATGGTGTTAATTTGAGTAAAGACTACTTCAGTCAGTACATCACTCCTGAGAGAGGGCTGTGATTAACTATGAGTGTCCTTGATCTTCACCTAGTAGACATAAGGTCTCCAAAACAGATGGATAAGCTAGCAGTTCTTTGGCAACGTCTTCTAATCTTGCAATATTTTGTTCAGCACCTTATGCAAAGACCAATGCTCTTCCTGTGCTATTCTTATGAGCTGCACAGGGACCCAAGTAGAAGCACTTTATTTTCACCCGCCCTTGTCTTGGCTACTAGTTGATTATCCGTGCTGGGGAGGAGATTCCTCCTTAGGGGTTCTGTAGAGATGTTGTAGAGGGTTTGTAAGGCTTTGTTCAAGTCTCCATGTGAGCTGCTTTGCACTTGCTCTTTATCCACAGAATGAGGTCCTTGAAGGGGTCAGAGTAGCATTTTGGGGGGATCATTTGCTTAAGAAGCACCCTCACCATGTGGTTGTGTATTTAATACCTTGACGATGTCTGATTTTATTGATTGATGTCGCTGGCAACTCACAAGCCTTCCATTTGTTACCTGGTAGCCAACCTTCTGGTGATGAGCTTCTTTGTACTGTCATTCCTGGGTGATGACAGCCACAAAATCCATCCCCGGAGCCTTACCATTCTGGCAGAAACTCAGTGGGCATAATCTTCATTCATCCTTTCTTCCCCAAGGAGGATGTCATGTTGGCTTTCACACATCTTGATGTGGTATGTAGCTCAGCAGGCTTCCACTGGTATGAACTTGCTCCAGGTCCATAAAGTAAATAGGAAACTCGGAGTTTTCAGATGAGATTTTTTTGTCTCCCCCCGTGTTATCATTGTACAAATATTGTTTCTCTCAAAGCAGGATGAAAATTCTGGTCAAGTGAATTGTGAAGCTTATTGTGCAGTAACATCACCATTCTGTCAAGCTTCCTTATAAAATATTCGAATAACTAATGTGCCCTGTTAATGCATCAATTTGATTTTCTTTCTTTTTCTTTCCCTTTCAAGGACTGTGGACAAAGGAAAAAGGGGAATTTCCACCCCATCTTCTCATGAGAAGTTATGCAAAGCCTGGAGCCCTCCTTTAGTTGTGTGGTTGCAGTATTCCAAGAGGCTGACAAAGGGAACTTGTAAAAGCCTCCAAAGTCGCAGTAGCATCTCATTCCACACATCCTGCCTTGGAATGGATACCGAAGTAGACTGGAAATCTTGACAAAAAAGTAACTGTTAAGGAGAGGGACAAAGAACCATGGTTTCTCCCCTTCACAAGACCAGCACTCCATTGTCCTCTTTGCTCTCCTCCCTTTGAAGGGTTCTTTCACCTCAGAAGGTTTTCAGTGCGGTACAACTAAGTTAAGAAGGCTGCAGGTTTTGGTGGCAGACTTCTTGACTTCCATGGGTCTTTAGGCTGGCAAGGCTGCATTTCAAGGTTTTTTTTTGGCAATGGTTGGGAAGAACGGGGGCTCTTTGTGCATGGAGCAACTCTCCTTCTGCTTACTCCTGAGTGTCTGCTGCAGCTGGTGGCATCAGCCAGTCAGCTCCGCCAAACCCAAAGGCCAAGGACACCCTCACATGAACTCTATCCGCATTGATGGGGACATCACCTTAGGAGGCCTCTTCCCTGTCCATGGGAGGGGCTCAGAAGGCAAGGCCTGTGGGGAACTGAAGAAAGAGAAGGGGATTCACCGGCTTGAGGCTATGCTTTTTGCTCTGGACAGAATCAACAACGATCCAGATTTACTTCCAAATATTACCTTAGGGGCTCGTATCTTGGACACCTGTTCTCGAGATACCCATGCTTTGGAGCAGTCCCTGACCTTTGTCCAGGCTCTCATTGAGAAGGATAGTACGGAGGTTCGCTGTGTTAATGGTGGGCCTCCCATCATCACCAAGCCAGAGCGTGTGGTGGGGGTGATTGGAGCATCTGGCAGCTCTGTTTCCATTATGGTGGCCAACATCTTGCGGCTCTTCAAGGTAAGACTGAGATCTACCTCTCCACTAAGTTTGAACCCCAGATCCTCTCCAGCTTTTATCTGCACAAGATAGTTTGCAGTTCAAATCCCTTCCTTCTTTTGTTCTACCTGCTAAATAACTGCCAGTGACCCTTTTCCACTAAGATCCTTAAAATGGGAGTATCCCTCCACTTTTGTATCTCCCACGTGCAAAGAGGCAAAGCTGTTGAGTTAATTTTGAGATACAGAAGGGTGTTTCTTAGAGTGGAGATGGGTGGAGGGAATTATAGAGTTTGTTTGACAGCTGAGAGGAATATTCATGCTGCGTGTTATCCCAGAAAATGCCGTGGGAAGGAAAAGGGGTTGGGAAAATGAGCAATATTCAACCATAGCATTTCTAAACCAGCATGAGTGGAAAGGCCCTTTTGTCATGCACATGGTAATTTAAACCATGGGGGCTATAGTCATTTCAAAGGGCATATGAGAGATATCCTCTGGGCCTGGTTTACACTTCAGTGCCAGGATATCCAGAATTCTCATACTTTATCTTCCTAAATTTGATATTACAAAGGTGGCCCCCAGTTGTTTCTGAAACTACAGTGTTAATAGCACACTTCTATGCAATTTTATTTCAGAATACTTCAGTATAGTTTTGCAAACATATCATGGGTGAGGGAGGAATATTTTAGAGAAGCGAAGGGGAACAAATGGCTCTCCAGATGTTGGTGAACTGTTGGATGATGGGAGTTGCAGTCTGTCCCTTGTTTTATCCCAGTAAAAAAAAAAAATGCGTTTAGAATGTCAGAGAAATAAGATTACTCATTCTTGTGTGGTAGACTCCTCTCTGGAGAGAGCACACCTGATGTTGCTGGCATGTTTTTAATTCCTTTGTGAAAAAGCAGCAAATCCAATATGAAAACATGAGTGTCTGTTTGCATAATGGGAAGAAGCACTGACTAAATTTAGATCAAAGATCAGAAGTTAAAGAAACATTGGTGTCAAGCCTGACTGTGGATTACATTATAGCTATGCCTGTAGTATTTAACATCCTAGCCTGTTGCTCATAAAAAAACAGGATACCACCTTTTGCCCTCCTCAGTCAACAATTAGCTGGTCAAAGATGTAACATTAAAAGGTCCTTGCTAAGGGCTGTTTTCTGCCAGTGCTTTCCTGTGCATCTTCTGTACTGCAAACTGCAAACTATTTCTAATTCCTTGTGGCATCTCTATTATGGAAGTAGCTCCTTTTGAAGTGTTTTCAGAATAGATTATTATTCTCTGTATATAGAGGAACAGTTTCTGGGAAAGGTCACGTATTACCTACTTTTACCTTGGGATTTTTCTAAGGACTGACACAGCTGTTTATAGTTTTTCTAAACCTGTAGTCAAGCATCATATGGTATGAAACACAACTCCAAATCCTGTGATTCTCATTCTGCTCTTTTAAAGAAAGGCTTTCGTAGTGGGCCTGTTCCTGATGAGGACCATTGCATGGAATGAAAGTGGTTATGCCCCCCCCCGCTCCCTTCCCGTGTTCTAACTATGAATGAATGAATTTATGTACTATGGTCAGGTGACCAGCTCATAAAACATATTTATGGCCAAAATATACAAAATGCAGTTTAAAAATGTATAGTCAGTTCATAAAACATATTATGTGGCCCTAAACGGTTTGGGACCTCGATACTTGGCGGAACGCCTGCTCCCACCAAGATCTACCCGGACCACCCGCGCAAGCCAGGAGGTGAGGATGAGGAGCCTGACGTCGAGGGAGGCCCGGGGGGAAAAGACTCGGAACCAGGCCTTCTCGGTGGTGGCTCCTCACCTTTGGAACAATCTCCCTCCTGAGATTCACGCAGCCCCTACGCTGGGTACATTTAAAACCAAACTAAAAACATGGCTTTACATCCAGGCCTTCCCTCCTGCCAGCATTTAACTTCCTTTCTCTTGGCTATCTATCATTTATCATATTTTGGAATGTTTTGTTACTAATGATGTCAATGATTTATATTATTTTAATTGTATATATGTTTGTTGTTAGCCCCCCAGAGTGGTAGAATATACTAGATGGGCGGGATATAAATCAATCAATCAATCAATCAATCAAACAAACAAACAAACAAACAAACAAACAAATATGTGGTTAAAATATACAAAATGCAATTAAAAAAAATGTACAGCCAGTTCATAAAACATACTATATAGTTAAAATATGCAAAATGTAATTAAAAGTGTGCAAGAAATAATTAATTGTGTACTGGTTGTAAAATATGGGGAGAATCAAATACAGCATTTTATAGCTATCCTCTAAACCATTGGATCATCTAGGGCAGTGGTTCTTAACCTTGGGTTACTCAGGTGTTTTTGGACTGCAACTCCCAGAAGCCTTCACCACCAGCTGTGCTGGCCAGGGTTTCTGGGAGTTGCAGTTCAAAAACACCTGAGTAACCCAAGGTTAAGAACCACTGGTCTAGGGCAAGCTGGACAGGGTCTTTGGGTTTTAGGGAGTCCTTCCTACATATTTGTAAAGATCTGTAAATATTTCCTCCCTTCAGTTGGGACCACACCATTTCTCTACACTAGACAATAAACCACCATGCTAAACCTCATGCTAAAACCAGTTCTAACTAAAAATCTCTCTCTCCTATAAGCAGCTGGAGGAGGGGAACACAACAGTATAAGGGGATGGGATTTTCAGTGGGAAAATGGTGCAGTGAAATAAAAATAACTATTTTCCATGGCATTGTGATCCCAATCTAGATTTTAAAAACAACCACCCATGGGTGTTTCTTCTAGGTTGTTTTTTGTTTGTTTGTTTTAAAGAGGATGGATTGGTGGGAAAGAATTCAATAATTTGAGGATAAGAAATAAGAACATTCTCAAGGGCCACCCATTCCTCAGCTCTCATAAGAATTAAAGTGGTTGGGTTCATCACAGTTTGGACAGCTTGCTCTTCTGAACTGCGATTCCCAGAATCCCCCAGCCAGTGCAGATTCTGTGGACTGCAGTCCAGCCAAAAAGCCTGGAACTGAAAAGAGGCTGGAGAAAACAGCCACAATTGTAGGAAGCTCCTATCAGTTGCATAACATTTCAGGTCTCAGCCATCCAGGTAGACTATGAATAACTTCACAAACAGAATATGATATTACCATGTACAAAGATGTCATGCTCTGTAGTTACTCTTTGTGTGAAAGGGGCCAGGGAAATTCACAGGTGCATTGGCAATCCTAACAAAAGCTTCCTCTGTAGCTGCAAATGTCAGAAGCTGCCCCTTTCCATCCCAGCAGGAATGAACTTTTGTGATAAGTAAAATGTTTGAGTAGTGGTACTAAAGACCATTCAGGGATCTTGCAACGACTTTTCTCTTCTACCAGGTTCCAAAAATGTGAATTTCAACCATTTTTAATGACTTGGATGGTAATACTTTTGTTGAGTGACTGTTTCAAAGGTGTCATTTTAATTAACATTGTTGCTTATGAATTCTGAAGGTTGTTGGCAAAGACATATTAAAGCATTTGCATTTCTATTAGCAGCTGTAATTCTGATATGAAAATGAGACACAGAATGGACGCATTCTTAGCAAGTAGCCCAGCAAGTCTTTTGCATGCCCATTTGAAATTAAATGCTATTGAGTTCAGTGGAACTTACTCTGTGATAAGTATATTTCGGACAAAATCCTCTTGTCTAAAGGTGTAACTTTTAGATGCAAATTGTCATAAGTTAAGAAATCTCCTCCTTAAAGGGGCATGGTGGCGCTGTGGGTTAAACTGCAGAAGCGTCTGTGCTGTAAGGTCTGTAGATCTTCAGCTGTAAGATCGAATCCACATGATGGAGTGAGCACCCGTCACTTGTCCCAGCTCCTGCCAATCTAGTGGTTCGGAAGCATGCAAATGCGAGTAGATAAATAGGGACCACCTCAGTGGGAAGGTAACAGCATTCCATGTCTAAGTCGCACTGGCCATGTGAGCACAGAAGATTGTCTTCTGACAAAACGCTGGTTCTACGGCTTGGAAAGGGGGATGAGCACCGCCTCCTAGAGTCGAACATGACTGGACAAACATTTTCAAGAGGAACCTTTACCTAAGAAATCTCCATAAGCATTATCTATTGTATGCCTGGTTGTGTGATTCATTATGTAACAGATTATGTCTATGGGTATTTCTTAACTTAATGGCAATTACGCTATTGATTTAAATGTGCAATAAGATTTCCGCCATAGAACTGCAATTTTGGGTACAATATTGTTACAATTTGATGATTCTAAATTTATGGGTTCTGGCTTATAGAAGTCTAAAGGAAAGGGTAAGAATTTCATTTCCTTTTGGTTTTGATCAATATTTACCAAAATCCACAGATTCCATTGTATTTGGAAAAGAAAAAACTTTAGATAGAAACACCCCCCCCCCCCATATTGGAGAAACCAGAATTAACAGATTTCTTCATCCAGGGCTTTTGATGCTTAATAAAGAAACAGACTAGCTCAGCCAATTCAGGCAAGGAGACTGTTGTGCAGTGGGATAGGTGGCACGCCAGCAGAATCTCTGTTTTATCCTGCGTATCTATAGAGGCACTCAAACCCAGCAGCCTGTGGGACAGGGCTCCTGGTAAGGTGACTGAATTTCAATAGACGATTACAGCTCCTCCTCTCCACCCCCTAGGTCCGGCCTGTTGCTTTGCAGGTGGACAGAGCTGAGAAAGATAAATTCCTCAGGCTTCATCCAAACCAGGACACTGTAATACAAGCCAGCACTGGTTAGGCCTCACCTTGAGTGTTGTGTCCAGTTCTGGACACCACACTTCAAGAAGGATGCTAACAAATTGAAATAAGTTCAGAGGAGGGTGACAAGGATGTTCAGGGGGCTGGAAGCCAAGCCTTATGAAGAAAGGTTGAAAGAATTGGGCATGTTTAGCCTTGAGAAAAGAAGACCGAGGGGTGATATGACAGCACTTTTCAAATATTTGAAAAGCTGTTATACAGAGGAGGGGCAGGATCTGTTCTTGATCATCCTAGAGTGCAGGACACGCAACAATGGGTTCAAGCTAAAGGAAGCCAGATTTCAATTGAATATCAGGAAAAACTTCCTAACTGTTACAGCAGTATGACAGTGGAACCAGTTTCCTCGGGAGTTGAAGAGTGCTCTAAAACTGGAGGCATTCAAGAAAAACCTAGATAATCACCTGGAAGATATGCTTTGATTGTATTCCTGCCCTGAGCAGGGGGTTGGACCTGATGACCTTGTAGGCCCCTTCCAACTGTTCTCTGATTCTATTATTCTAAGCCAGGTCAGCATGTTCAGCCAGGATCAAATCCTGGATATTAGCTATCTGACCTTTCACTAATCTGGGATTTAGCAACAGCACCTTCAATCCAGTAGAGTTGCCATTAGCGCTATCCGGGCTATTTGATTTGTGAGACAGTTGTGTGTGAGCAACCAGCACTCTATTTTCCCATGTCCACCTCCCATGGTGTTGTTGATGTCTCCCAGAGGTGGGATTGACCCGGTTCGCACCGGTTCCATAGAGGTGGTTGTTATTTTTTATTTTAGTTCGGAGATCCGGTTACTGGCCTGAGATGAATGAAGCCGGAGGAGCCAGGTGACCAGCGACGAGCGGGGGAGGGAGGGGGGCTATGTGTTTTTTTTTCAAGTTAAAGACAACTAAGGCTGTTGCTCTGACAATTTGAGGAGACAAATGGCAGGCTTACTCAAAAACAGGAAGACAGCTATCAGTTTTTTAACACTAGTAAGATTTACCATCAGGCTAGGGTTGAAGAAAGCAGATCAGCATATCAAAGGGGAATCGAAACTATCCACACATTCAGGCTGGGGGCTGGAGAGACTGCGAGGAGGAGGAGGAAGAGGAGGAGGAGGAGGAGGAGGAGGAGGAGGAGGGACTAAAGCATACTAATCAAGGATTTGTGACCAGCATCTTCAAGAGGACTGTGTTGAGATAGGTTTAAGTTTCAAGCTTTCATTTTTGAGATTATTCAAGTAAGTAAGTATAATACATAAAAGGCAAACTATGTTTGAGCATAAAGCTGGCTTTTTATTAAATATTTCCCTGCCTTAGCTGTTTGCCATGCAGTCTTGACTCTGGCAGGCAAAGACTTTTGTGGTAGGCTTTTTTAACATGTAAACTGCTGTGGAGAAATGGAGGGAGGGAAATGAAATGGGATTGCTTTTTAAAATTTTTATCATGTAAAATATATTTTCAAAATTATTTCAACAGGATTCCCTTTAGAACCTTTTAGCATTTATGTATTATTGCATCTTTATGCTGCCTTATAGTGGGATGTAAAAAAAAATATTTATCATTGTGTCAGGGTTTGTGAACCACTGGAGACACTCTGCAGGGAGAAAGATGGGTTAAAAATAAAAACAAACAAACAAACAACCCGAGGCTCCAGGGTTTTAAAAAAACTGATACTTCTATTTTTTGAAAGAAATAAATACCTGAACTTTGGAGAAAAAAGGTCAGAAGCCTGTTGGTGATTAATTAGTTATTTAGATTTTCAGGGAGGGAACATGCCACTTTTTCCATTGGTATGCGGAAATCTAGTATTTAGGATCTATGGAAAAACTAATGGGGAACCAGGCTCTATCAGGTATTATATTTTATTATGATTGTAAAAAATTTAAAAGTGGCTAAGGGCATCTATTTGCAAAGGCTTTCACGGCTGGGATCTGATGGTTGTTGTGGGTTTTTCAGGAAGAACAATTTTCAGAACACGGCCAAAGAGCCCGAAAAAAACCCACAACAAACAATTAAGGGAATAACCTTTCAACTTTCTGGAACTGGCAGTTAGATGCATAAAAAACCTGTTGTTGCTGTTATTGTTATGTGTCGTCAAATTCCCCCCTACTTAGGGTGCCCCTAGGAATGAGCAATCTCCAACATGGCTTGGCCTCAACAGCCCTGCCCATCTATTGCAAACTCAAGCTTGTGGTTTCATTAGGAAGTAGGTCCATCTTGCATTTAGCCTTCCTCTTTTCCTGCTGCCTTCCACATTACCAAGTATTATGGTCTTTTTCAATCTATGCCTGCCTTCTCATGATGTGCCCAAAGTAATACAGCCTCAGGGTTTTTTTTTTGTTTTTTTTTTTGCCTCTGGAGATAATTTAGGCTTAATTGGATCTAGAACCCAATTACTCATATTTTTTGGCAGTCCAGGGTATCTGCCATACGATCCGATCAGGCCAAGGGTGTCTGCAAAGATGATTGAATTTTTGTTAATTGGGATAGTCCTCTTTGAAGAGCCACATGTCAGCATGCTGTTTTAAGCTTCTGTTTTTGCAACGTTGCCCCTTTGCGCTGTCCTCAACAGCCCTGCACAGCTGGTGCAAACTCAACCTTGTGGGTTCTTTGATGGTGTCAATCCATCTCACATTTGGTTTTCCTCTTTTCCTGTTGCCTCCAACTTTTCTACAGAACCTGGAATGGGGAGGGATTAAATGTTGGTGAATTGGGGAGTGGGCGGGAGATGCTTGCGTGGCAGCCTAGTATTGAGTCAACATGTTTTTACAATTATTTGTAAGAAAAAGTGACTCATTTGAAAACAAGATGAAAAGAGCAGAACCCACAAGCTGCAAAAAAAGCATACATTTCATAAATAAATAACTGGCCAATGGGTTTCTCTGGCCACTGTTTTGAGGGAGATCGTAACCCTGTCTTTGTGGTTGGTGCAGGATTCTGGGAGTTGTAGTCCCCCCATTAAGGGCATTTATTTGCAAAGCTTTCACGGCTGGGGTCTGATGGTTGTTGTGGGTTTTTTGGGCTCGTTGGCCGTGTTCTGAAGGTTGTTCTTCCTAACGTCTCACCACAGAGACTGGAAGAAATGTTAGGAAGAACAACCTTCAGAACATGGCCAAAGAGCCTGAAAAACCCACAACAACCAATTAAGGGAATAACCTTTCAACTTTTTGGAACTGGCAGTTAAATACATACAAAATCTGAGGTTGCTGTTATTGTTATGTATCGTCAAATTCCCCCCTACTTAGGGTGCCCCTAGGAATGAGCAATCTCCAACATGGCCTGGCCTCAACAGCCCTGCCCATCTATTGCAAACTCAAGCTTGTGGTTTCCTTAGGGAGTAGGTCTATCTTGCATTTGGCCTTCCTCTTTCCCTGCTGCCTTCTACCTTTCCCAGTATTATGGTCTTTTTCAATCTATGCCTGCCTTCTCATGATGTGCCCGAAGTAGGACTTTTCCACAGAACCTGGAATGGGGAGGGATTAAATGATTGTGGCATTGTTCAGAGACCAGTTCACATCCCAGGGTGGCAGCCCTCTCTTGCTTGTGCTACAGAAAAAGCTTCATTATTACTATTACTGTTGCTCTGTGGTAAGAACTTTTTTTTTCAGAAGGGGTCAGAGAATTTGAGAGTTATTCTCAAGTTCATCTTCGCTTTACATGTGTGTTACGTGCCATTCAAGATGACCCTAATGGGCCTTTCAAGGCAAGTGAGGTTCTCCTTCTTCTTCCTTCCCTTCTTCCCACACAACTACCTTCCTTGTTTCCCCAGAGCAGGGAATAGAGATTAAACCTGCACTGCATGGGGTTACACAGCACTCTCCTTGAAAACTAAGGCTTGTATTTTAGGACTCTTCCCTGAGGACTTGTGTGGGGCTGAAGGAGAAAAGGGGCAGCAGAGGAGGACAGAGGAGATGAAAATGGAAGGTGGAAATTTGGGGAAGACAGTGGAGGGGGGGGGGGAGTCTTATGTTTTTGGTGAAACTGTGGCATGAAGGAAAAGTGGAAAATGAGAAGAGGAAGCAGCTGCCAGGGCTCTGAGGGAAGCCATCATCACTACCAGCGCCGCCAGCAACACCAACACCCCCAAAGCGACTGACGAGGAGAAGCGGTGGGTGTGGGGTGGAGGGGAAAGATGGAGGAGGAGGAGACCTCAGAGGAGTCAGTAACTGAAGGACCGATTGAGGTGGTGGGGGTGAGGTGGAGTGGCGACAGACTGAAAAGGGACCATACCTTCCAAGCCAGAAGGAAGCGGGGGGGGGGGAAGAGAGAATAACTCCACAACAGGTGTGCAAAGGCGGCCTCCAGGTAACAACAAACAGGGCTATCAGTCATTTCAGGAGCAGGAAAGGGGAGGGAAGCAATTTTTACTGGTGAGCTATAGGGCAAAATAGGAGGTAAAGGGAAGGAGAGATGTGTCAGTTCTCTGTCAAACTTGGTCATAAACACCCACTGTGAGGTGTGTGTTTGTGTGTGTGTTTTTGGCACATGCCCATGGTGAGGGTAACAGCAGCAGTATGCCCAAACAGATGCACTTATCCAGATGTCTTAATTATGTGAGAAGTAGTTGTGATAATAGGCAGTAGGGAGACCACTGTGGAAGAAATCCTCATCAGATCCCACTGTCCTGGGCATTTACTTACTTATTAACATATTTATTTACATATTTATTTACATATTTGCATATTTAAATATTGACTTATTTATTTATTTACTTATTTATTTACTTATTTATTTATTTATTTATCATTAGGACATAGAACCTGTTGTTAATTTAGTTGAATCCCACCACTGATGTCTCCCATCTCCACAGTTGCCCCACCCACTGTAATTTTAATAGCTTCTCCCTGCTCTCAATTCTAACATCCCATCTCCTTTGAAAACACATCCCTCCTCAACAGACAGAAGATCTCACAACAGCAAACAAAGTCAGGCAGGCACAGGACACCCCCCCCAAACTACTTCCTTCTCTCTTCTCCTCCACTCAGGAGCACGGGCAGTAGAAGTTTTCATCTGCTCAACTCTTAGTAATATATTAACTCTGCGAAGGTCGTTGGCACTGCTGAATAAAACATCCCTTTTCATTGTCTTCTGAGAATTGTTTGGCAGAGGTTGACACTTTGTAAAGTCTATGACCCTTTGTGGGAGAGAGAGCACATATATATGGAATCTTTCTAAATGGCATGATAGATTATCATTGCCCGAGAGTTCAGTGATGTTATTGCAGAGCAGAATCATGGATATAGAAGCGCAATATCCCACATTCATAATCTGAAGTTTTCTCTTTTTTAAAGAATTGATTTCATTGTTGTTATTGGTGTTGCAATAAACCTGTGTAAGTCAGTGCAGCTTTGCAGCAGCAACCCTGAGAAAAATATAGAGGTAGAATCTAAGAACTGTACTACTGGAAGGGCCCTCAAGATCATCTACTTCAGATTCTGGTGTTGCAGGAAATCTACAGTTAAAGAATCTCTGACAGGAGGCTATGCAACAAAATCCAATGAAGCAGAGAGCCACTTCCTGCGGTGGTCTGTTCCAATGCTGAGTATTTCTTACCTAAATGTCTGTTTAAAAGGTCTTCTTAAGGTTTAGGCATAATCTCCTTTATTTTTATTTGAATCCATTGGTACACACCAGCAGAAAACAAACTTGCTCCATCAGCCACATAATACCATTTGAAGTATCTCTAGATGGCTATCTTAGTCTTCTGTTCTCAGATCATGCTCATTTTCTTCAACCTTTCCTTATAGGGCTTGGTTTCTAGGCTCTCTACTCAGGACACATTCCAGTTTGTTGATATCTCTCTTAAACTGTGATGCCCAGGACTGGACACAGTATTCCAAATGTGCAGTGACCAATGCAGAAGAGAGTGGTACCATTACTTCTCTGATCTATACACTGTATTTTGGTTAATGCAGCCTTGTTATGTATTAGCCTTTTCTCTTTCTTTTCCTCCATTGCATCAAACTATTGTTTACGGATGTAATCTTTGCTTACAGTATTTTGTTATCTTAGGTGAGATTGAAAATTGTCAGGGACTCTCTCTTTTTTGAGTGACATTGTAGATTTTTTTTCCTGCATTTCTTGCATTTTGGGATTTTTTTTGTAAAAGACCTCTGGGTGTGCTTTTTATGTGAAAAAATGCTAGTTTATGTAAAATGTTTATTTCTGCATCAAAATTGTATATTTTGTGAAATATATAACATTCCTAATGCAAAATATAAAATAAAAATACAAGTTTCATTCCCATAATAGCTTTTCTTTCTTTCTTTCTTTCTTTCTTTCTTTCTTTCTTTCTTTCTTATGCTAAAAAAAAGTGGTGGTCTGAGCAGTCAACATCCTTCTTGGTAAGATATTTTGCTGAGGAGGAGCATTCTTGTTGCATTCTTACTGTTGATTTATGTTTAGCTTGTTGTCTACTAAGAGGTCAAGCCAGGTGTCACAGATTTTATATATCTGCACCTGCTTTATCCTAGCTAAATATAGAACTTGACATTTATAAAAGAAGGGCACATCCATATCTTACCTTTCATGTTTGTTAGATGTTCTGATACAGTTTGCCCAACATCCACAATGCATGAAGCAACCATACTCAATCAATGTGCTGGTTGATATCCTATTGTTGCCACAAGGTGACACTGGGGCAGAAGCCCAGGGTTTTCCTTGCCAGGATGAGAAGGCCCTCTGAAAACATAAAGGGGCATCCTACCACGTTTCGAAGGAAGTGATGTAATATTCATGACAGTCTAAATAAAAAGGTGTGTGGGCTGTAAGGCAATCCAGCACCTGAAATTAATGGACTGCACCACCACCTTCTTCTAAATGGGCTTGAAGCTAAAAATATGTCTGTGTGCTCTTTCAGGCCTTTTCCCCACCTTACACTGTAGGCTTATTCCTAAAATGAGAAAATGAGAAAAAACAAACCAGTTTGGAAAAACAGTGGCATAAAAAATGGGGTTTGGAACTTTTATAAAGAAGGGGGCGAGGTGGATGAGCTTCACAAAGGACAAAGTTAGCCTAGAGAGCCAGGCGTTTTATAGGGAGAAAGACACATGCTAGTTAATGGTAGAAGGAATTGAATAGGCTCATACAATCTTGTGCAATAAAAGAAATGAGCAGGGCCAACCCCATCTCTAGTGGGTGGGACAACTGCTTCAGTTAGCAAATTGTGTTGGACAAGGCAGTCATTCTTTCAGTCGTTCCTTGGGGGTCAAGATCTGGGGCTCCAGAGGTCATGGGGGGTGGGACTCCTTAGCCCTTTGTGGGCTGCACCAGTTTGCCTCAAGAAAACTGAAAGTAACTGAACATACAGCCCTAGTTATTTAATACATCCTTTTTGTCAATCAAAGTGCTGGGAGCGTGACTGTTCCTTGTTTTAAAGGATAATAATTGCTCTTGATTGCTTTTGTTGTTGCTGGGGGACATATGGTGATTTCTTCCTGGAAGCTATTTGTAAAAATAGAAATAAATCTGGATACACTTCATGAGGGTTAGTGCTAAACATGACTTGCTACAATGGCTCAAAACACATCAGCATTGACATTAAAATGTGAAAACAAGACACTGTTACCCTTTGGTACCCATAAAGTGATGTGTTATAGCTAAACTCTATTTTCCATGAAAAAAAATCCTTAATTTTAGCTGGACTCTCTCCATTCATGTTGAACAGAACTGGAACCTGTTAGGAAGGATTGGCCAGAGATCTTGGAATTAGGGCCATTTTAATTTCCTGCTTATTAAGTCAGTGTGATCAATTGGGCCAAAACCTATGGAAGCTGCATTTTGTGTACCTAATTTACAAGTACAGATACAGCCCTTGTCTGTGTTCCCAACCTCATTTGAAAGTGGTGTCATTGTGGAAACAGGTGTTCTGTGTACCTTCAGTGTCAATATAGCACTAATTTATGTTATATAACTTTGTCGCAATTGGCAGAAATGCTGACACTTACAGGCCTGTACACTTGTGAATTGGTCTGTTATTTCATGTGCAAGGTAGATCCTAGTTTCCTGTCATGATTCTGTAAATTTTCTCATGAGCAGAGAGGGGATTTCAGATTATTTGCAATTTTTCTTTTTTGCTTGATTTATTTGTTTTCTTCTTCCACATAAAGAAGAGCCAAACATACACTCTTGCTCGTTAAGTTTGTTAAGCAACTATTACCACACTGCCTACCACTCATGCCAAAGGACCGGCCCACGCAGAGCACTGAGTGGCAAATAAAAACACAGTATGAGAGACATGACACACACTTGCTTTAAGGTCTTCATTGAATGTCAAATGATAGAATTCACACTATCCAAACTGCAAAATGTGGAGCCATGTTCTTTCCCACTGTTACTAAGGGGGTGACTATATAGGCACTTGTCCTGCTGCTTGGTTTGCTGTGGGGATGGGCTGGTTCATTTCTTTTGCCAGTGATCAGATGACATAATTGCCAGCATGAGCCAGTCTGTCCCTAGAGCATCCCTCCCTGTAACTTTCTGGGTTCCTGTAGGGGTTACTGTTTTTGGGCGCAGGTAGGATTGTTCCCATTTTGGTTCATTTCAAGCATGTGTGATCACTGGGATCAAACCAAAGCAGAGTTTGCTGCTTTAAATTTCACTTCCATGGAGAAGCAGAGGTAGGAAGCAATATATATATTTTAAAATATAAAAGGCCTGTTAGGACAGTACTGATGCACCATATGTTTTAGAAAAAAAATGAAAGCTGCCTCTTAGAAGGAAGAGGAGAGAGGAGGGGGCAAGGGGGGATTGTTTTCATTGTTTTCTTAAGGAGGTAAAAGGTAAAGCTAAAGGTTCCTCTTGACAATTTTTGTCCAGTCGTGTTCGACTCTAGGGGGCGGTGCTCATCCCCGTTTCCAAGCCGTAGAGCCAGCGTTTGTCCGAAGACAATCTTCCATGGTCACGTGGCCAGTGTGACTAGACACAGAATGCTGTTACCTTCCCAGTGAGGTGGTCTCTATTTATCTACTCACATTTGCATGCTTTCAAACCACTAGGTTGGCGGGAGCTGGGACAAGTGACAGGCATTCACTCCGTCACGTGGATTCAATCTTACAGCTGAAGATCTAAAGACCTTACAGCACAGAGGCTTCCACATTTTAACCCGCAGTGCCACCCCGTCCCTTTTCTTAAGGAAGGTGACCCAAATAAGGTTGCTTGAGGTGTGTGTGCTATGTGGATGCAAGGATAAAACCAAATAGCATACTGGACCTCTGCATGACCTTAACTGACCTTATTTAGCCTGCTTCAGCCCACTTCAGTCATATAGCCAAGCCCAAAATTTACTCTAAGGAACTTGTCCCAGATAGTGGACAGTATGAGATAAAGGGTGGAATTAAGCCTCATAAACAATTTAGCAGCCAACGCGTCTACAGCTTCTTTAAACTCTATTAGCCATTAATGGTGAAAGACACCTCTTTCTTTTGGAAAAAGTGACCTGATGATAAATATCAATCATATTTCACTTCTGTGATAATGCTGAGATATGCTTGGAAGCCTTTGCTTAGTTGTCATGTACAAACTAATGCTCACAACCTATCTGCTTTCCAACAGTTAATAGATGGTATATGAAACCATTTTATTATATATCATCCTGACACCAGTTATTGTAGATGATTGGATAATGGGGCCATGTGGCTTACATACCTAAAGTGTGAATTCACATCTTTTCTCAGTCCCTAATAGCTGAATGATTGCCCGAGCTTTACACATTTATCATTCAGAGTACAGGCAACTACCTCACTGAATTGTCATGGTGCGAATGCCATTGTTAAAGTGAAATTTGTTTTATGGTTGCTAATTGGACATCGGTTTGTAAGGCTTTGAGTATGCTGCTGTCATGTGCTAAGTGAGGGAGCTGTTCTTACCTGTAAAATTAATACAATAGGATGGGTTGATGCAACCTGCAATGTCAGGCTCGTAAGTCGTGCTCACGGGCCTTTTGTCTCTAAATAACATGAATTAATTCTCAACAAATTCCTACTAAGCAATGCTTTGGTATCAGTTTCAGATTATCAGATGGAAACTGCAGCAAGACAGAGAGACTGACTGTGATAGACATGTGGAACACATAATGCAGTTTTTTTTCTCTAAATACTAAGCGAATATCTCGGCATCCCTTATCTCAGAGATGGGGACTTTATGCCTTGCCAGATAGGGTTGGACAGTAGCTAACATTGCTGCTCACCATGTAGATGGGAACAGGTTCCTCCCTTCCCTTATGTTGTATAGCAGCCAGAGTGGCTAATTAGTGGTTGAATCACCTGCTAAGTTGAAATGTTTACATTATTTGGCTTAGTTTTGCCGCTGAAAGATCAAATGTGTATCTCTTTATGATTTCTCACACTGATTGCATGGTCACCCAAGAGAAGAGAAGAAGCGGATGTGACAAAAAACAAATTTTTATAGTTTAGGAAATATATGTCTTTCCATGAAACAAAAGGAAGGAAAAACGTGTTCGATTTAAAGAAATTAGATTTATTTATCTATCTATTTGTTACACTATTCTGGGTGGCTTTACTGTAATAAAATAAATAATAACCCACTCACCAAACACAGATATCCAATTAATAAAAACAGACAGAAAAAACTCCAGAGGTGATGGCAGACAAAACTCAAATTTTGTGGGCATGAATTCGTAAAAATATCAAAGTGTGAGGATGTTACTGAAGGCCGCTTTGAAAAGCACAGCTTTCATCCGTTTCCTGAAGCTGGAGAGAGGAAACGTGGTGAACATCAACAGGCAATGCATTCCACATTACATTGTGGCCACCACCAAGAAAGCCCAGCTCCTGGTGGTAGTTTTCTAGGGGTGACCACCCACAACTGCAAAGCCTGGATATACCAGGTTACTGGGTAGACAATCTTAAGGAGAGAAGCTCCGACAGATAACAAGGTCCTAAATTGTAAAGGGCTTTATAAATTAGCACTATCTGTAAAACAATGGAATAGAAGAAGATACTTGTCCGTAATGTGCAGCTAGGCATCGGAGTATAGTCAGGAAAGGTACAGATTACTGGCTGTTGGAGATCTGAGGAACCCTACCTAGGCTGTGACCCATTACTACAGGAAAAATGACAACTTTGTGTAGCTAAATTGTAAGTTTTTCTGGATTATATTAATGGAACTTGCTTATATTTTTGTGCATACTAGTTCTATAAGTATTGGTTTGGTTGGCTGTATCCAACCCAAAACGGTTTTAAAGCAGAACGGGCAACAATTGAGACTAGGTCTATCAACACTGTAAAATTGTTGCGATCTAGCTGGTGCTTAAAAGGTCCCTATCTTCAGTGTAATCTATTGTAATTCTTGGCACCTGTCTGAGAAGGCAGAAGAATGAGTTATCCCCAAAAGATTCTACTATGGCCCTAGCTGTGTCAGAAAGATACGGGCCAGCTCGTAAAGGGGAAGGATGGATCATTATAAATAGAAACACAAATGGATGAAGTCTCCCCTCCCCACTCCATGCCAAACAGTGCTATCAAGGAACCATATACTGTAACTATATGCCAGCATGGACAAGCTCTGTGGGTTGCTTGCTCAGACACTCATTCTCTACTGTTGAATGGAGAAAGCAAGCTTTGTGCAGTTTTGTCCACTAGCTCGGTTGCATGTTCTTAAATTTGGATTGATCACATTGATGCTCGACGTAGTACATCTACTGATCAGCTGGATCCAACATAACTCCTCTGATGTTCCTAAAGTGAGTGTTAATCTACGTCAATGATAGTCTATAAATGAAAAGTTTAATCTTCCATTCCAGCAGCATTTTGGTCAAAACTGAATTAAGCAGACAGATGTAATAATAGTAAAAGACAAAGCTTGCTTTTAAATGTGGTGGTAGTCATCAGTGCAAGAGAGAAGCTGCCTGCTCTTTTGTGAAGTGTGTGTAAATATTGTTAAATAATAGGCAATCCATTGACTGCAACCTCCAAACCCTAATGGCAGCATGGCTAAGTAGTAGAACACAGCTATGAAATGTAGCAACTATTGTGCTGAACTCAGGAGAACAGCATGGAGTCCAAATGTTTGTGAACGAAATATAAGATTTTAATGTAATTTGGATCCAAAGGGAATTTGTAGGACATTATACGACATAAGAAAAATGATAGATTCTTTTAGAAGTGCATTAGAAGATGAAAGCTGCAGGAGAGCGGTTGTGATTGCGATCATCTGGGAGTAAAATGTGAGTTGATGAAGATAGGAATACTGCAGAGTAAGTAAATGAATTATTTGCTTTGGCTTTTGCTGCAGAAAGCAGTGGGGAGAAAAAAAAATACCTGAGCTATTCTTTTGAAGTGATAAATCTCACGAATTGCAAGAAATTCATGTGTCAGGTTTTAGAGTAAATTGATAAAACGAACAGTAATAAGTCACCGGGAGCACCTGATATTCACCCTGGAATTCTGAGGCAACCTGGATATGAAATTTCAAAACAATACTGTTTGCTGTGTGCTGTAACCAATCAGTAAATCAGGGTCCATATGCTAAAGGACTGAAAAAGAGCTAATAGGGCATAAGTCATGCAAAATTGTTGTTCAGGGGATCTTGACACTAAAGAGCTGACACCTGGGTTCAAAAGTCCTGTGTTTTCATGCTTCATGAATGATTTTGTTGTTGTTTAGTCGTTAAGTCGTGTCCGACTCTTCGTGGCCCCATGGGCCAGAGCACGCCAGGCCCTCCTGTCTTCCACTGCCCCCTGGAGTTGGAAGAGTTGCTTTCCAATTCATTGGTAGTTTTGACATGGTCCATTCATTTTGTCAAAAGTTGCTTTCCAACTATTGGTAGCTTCAATGACACGTTCCATTCATTTCGTCATGAATGATTGCTTCCATGTATACTTTTTGTATGAAGATATTTACAGGCTTAAGCTTTCTCCAACTTGTGGTCCTCTAGCTGAGGTAGGAAGAATTCATTTGAACTAATGCTTCCAGAATCCTCCAAAGAGCACATAAATGGTGATAGTAGTGGCTAGGGGATTCTGTAGTCCAGGAGAAACTTTTCCAAGCTCTGCTGCTCAGGTGTGTTTAACTGTATTTCCCATCATTTCCCACCAGGCTAGGGAAGGCTGGTATTCATTACAATAAGAATGAAAATAGCTTGATATGAAACACTGCAAAATGGTGCAAAATGCTGAGAATGCAAATGGTTTAGTGTGAAAAGTGGTCTTGCCACAAAAGTCAAGAGATTTAAATAAGGTGAATACGCAGGCATCAAGACAATAGGTAGTGCCTATAAATGCAGCTGTGGCGCCAAAGCAGGTTCGTTGATTACCTCATGGATTTTGGCTCATGATTCAGAAATGAAAGAAAGGCAATTTTTGACCCAAATTCTAGTTTTTTTAAAGGATTTTGCTGTCAGGTTTAATCTATTCCTGTTTTTGCCGAATAGAAATCAGAGGCCTTTATAATTAGCATATTTTCCTGCCGAATACCTATTTATACATAGGAAGCTCCTCAGGCTAGAAAGTTTGTTTGAACAGAAAACCCCTTAGTAGCACCACGGATTCAGGGAAGAATATAGATAAATGTAAATATAATGCAAATAATGAAGCAACTGCAACGTAATATCCACAAAGCACAAACATGTTCTCTGCCCAAGGTGCACATTTTCGGCACTAGCAAACAGTATCTGTTTCTTCCTCTGGCATCTTGAAACTTCACCCCCACCCCTTGTGAATATCTCTGCATATCTCCCCACTCTCTATGCACCCCTTTTACCCAGCAAGTGGCAGCAAAAATCTTGGTCTCCTGGGAAAGCTGGAGGCTGTTAGCTGAGATAGAAAAGCAGATTGCTGATGGAGTTTGATTTTCCTGGGTGCTTTTTAAAAATGCGTTAATGTTCCAGGCGATGAGTGAGTGGGCTATTCAATAATTAAAATAATATAAATTAGAGGGAATGAAAGGAACTTAAAAGCCATTTGCTGAGACAAAAAGATTGATACGATTGCTTCAATGATGGATAGAGAGGGGAGGGGGGAACAAGAGACAAAATATGAAAGTATAAGAGGTAGAGGAGGAGGAGGAAGAGGAGATCATTAACATGTTTGCTTTTAAATAACTCAAAGTGATTTAATTTTAATCTGAGGAAGCTGATCTTCTTCTTCTTCTTCTTCTTCTTCTTCTTCTTCTTCTTCTTCTTCTTCTTCTTCTTCTTCTTCTTCTTCTTCTTCTTCCTCCTCCTCCTGAAGAGAATGCTGTTATTCACATGAAGACTGCAATGTGAACTTTAAGCCAGAGATTTAGGGCCTTTTTCTGTGATAGAGAAACATAGCCAGCCTTGCCATTAGGCACAGTCAAGCAACCATCTTGGGATTCAGCTGCTGGGGGATTTCAGAAGCAGTCACTCTAGCTGTTCCTCCTGAGCCACAATATTCTTTCTCCTCTGCGAGAGAACAGAACGGTACCTGCTACACCACCTGGCCTGTACACACAAAACTGACCTTCTGGCTGCTATTCTCAACTGTAATGGAGGACCTTATTTCATTGGTCTGTAGTCCACTCAGCTTGTCTGCATGGAGAATGAACAATGGGTGCCATGTTGGCCCTCATTTGAAGGCAAGGACAGCTCTTGACAGCTCTTGGGCAGGGAGGCACACACTGAAATTTAGGAGCGAGACACCTCCCTGTCCCCACCCACATGTGACAGCTGATTGAATGGCTGTCCAGCCCAAATTATTTAAAGATAAACAACCAAAGAGAGAGAGAGAGAGAGATCAGGGACCTTGATGTTGCCTATGTTTGGTGAGCAACAATTGGACAGCAGAGTTCCCTAATCACACTTTCTTTTCAATATGGTGAGATGAACTGTAATTCTGCTTAATCATAAAAATAATTTTCAGTGCTGCGTCTGTGTATATGCCATTTCCTGTCAATAAATGGTTTCCCCTTCCCTTCTGGTAAACAGACACTCTAATTTTAATCTGGTACAACACAGACGTTACCAAAATTTTAATCTTGCACCACACAGAAGTTACCATGTGATAATTATCTACCTTCATTTGTGAAATCTAAAGGCTTTGACAAATAATTTCAATTGAGTGTCACCTTACCTCAGATGCTAGCCCTCTAATCTAATAAGAGATGTGACCTCCAAGGTCCTCTTTAGTGTGGATTGATGAATAACATATAAAGAATGTGGGTCATCCCACAGAATTTGAGCACCTTCCTAACCATCTCCAATTCACCTATGTCCTGACATCCTTGTGATATAGGCTCCAGACCTGTTTGATGTCACTATGTCCCGCTGTTCCTCTGTGAAACACTTTTCAAGAGGACATTTCCTACTGTGATTCCCATAGCAAAATATATCTACTTCCATGTTGAATGAATATGTTATAATGCTGTGAGCTGACTACCTATACTCAGGCTGAGCTTAGAAAAGTTAAGTTTTTTGACCAAAGCTCCCAGAATCCTCAGCAATGTTGCCTCTGTGTTTTAGCCCCTTAGGATATATGGAATCTATAATGAATCTGATCAAAAGATACTTCTCGTAATACTTGTGTCATGGTGTGAGAGTATGTCTCTTTGGCTCTGCGTGCATACCGTATTTTCCACTCACTACCATTCACACTTGTCCCCTTCCTCTCCCTACCTTAGCTGCCCCCTGCCGCTGCACCCCCACTGTAATCACCACCACCATAGTCTCCAGCTGATTTCTGCAGCCATGCCCTGTAGAAAGGGACACTGGCTGCCCTTTACAAAAATAGTGGCTGCAGCTCCATTTAGGGTAGAGAAGCTGCAGCTGCCATCTTTGTAAAGGGCAGCCTGGATTCCCTTAAGGCAGGCGATTACAGTGGGGGTGCATTGGCAGGGGTGGGAGTGCGTTGGTGGGAGGATGGGGGGCAGTGGGGTGTGGCAGGGGCTGCAGCTAAGGTAGGGGGAGGAAAGGGTTGGGGGATAAGCTGTGGGGTTGGTTGGTTGTGGGGGGTGCTGATCGGCAGGCTGGTAGGTAGAATAGGAAAGCCATAGGAAGTGAGGGAAGGCTAGCCTTTCCTCTCTTCGTATGGGGGACAAATAAAAATGGGGAAATATTCATCTCTTCATATTCGTGGGGGTCTCTGGGACCCATAAATATGAAGGGACATATATTTAATCAATCAGCGATTTCTAACAAATGTCGTGATCTGCCTTTTTAATTTGTTAACATGTCTACTAGTGAATACAAGAGGCTATCCTATAGACATCTTGACTACTGCCATTGGTGTTGTCAATGTTCAGGTTGCCTTTTGCTGTGTAAAGCTTGCTTGGCAACATGGGCATGATATTGTGTAGCAATACTGGGCCATTTCCTGGCTTTTTGAATTGTGGATACAGAAAAACAATACAGTGTTCCTCATTCATGAATGGGAGGGTTTTTTTTTTTTTTGGAAGAACTGGATTTTATTCTAACTCTTTCATAGATGTTCCAGGCCTCCAGTACTTGCACCCCTGGAGCAATTCAGACTTTAAAACTTGGCAAAGTTGTATGTGGCCTTGAAGGCATATACCTCCTCAGGCTGAGATGCTTTCCAAAGAGAGTGCTGGAATTAAGAAGCAAAGGCGGGAGGGGAATCTACTGGGAGAGAGCTAATGTTTGCTTGCTTCACCCATCTCCTTTCAGCCTGGGATGATAAAAGGACCGTTTATGCAGATAGAGAAATTGGTCTAAGAAGCAATTGACTTGAAAATAAAACAGAAAGGCGAACCTTGGAAAAATGTGTTTCTAAATTGAGCTGTAAAAAGCAATAAACAAAGGCTCAGTTGTTGCAGAGCTAAAAGGATGAGCCTAAGGAACAGCTACTTTCTTTTATTCCAGGGAGAATCTTTTGTGGTAATTTAATTAAAAACAAGCGGATGCATGTTGGTATGTGGTTTCCAATGATATTTTATGTCATTAGATATTCTCTGTGACATTTTGTTAGCTCTGTCCTATATGCCCTCCCTCAAAAGAAAGCTGAGGGCTTCTTTATTTGCCTGTTTGCTTACTTGCTTTTTTGGCAATGGGGGAATGAATAATCTCAGAAATAGAAAGTTGGGTATAAGGATAGTAGGAAGGGATGCATGGATGTTTAGACTGCATAATATTCCAAAGGCATATATGCATTTAATTTATTTTGTAGTGAGTTTAAAATTGACATCCATATGGGCTCCTGATGGGTAATAAACTGGAAAATATGCAGATTTAAACTAGGAATGTGTCCTTTTAAATACCTTTTCATCACAGCTTTGCAAAATTCAGATTTTTAAAAAAGAAGTTAAATGAAAAGAACTTCTGTAATAAGGTATTCCTTGACTATTTGTTTATCAGTCTCAAGCTGCTATCCTGTGCACTCCACTTGTACTTCATATATGCCCAGAGAGTCATTCACTGTCTTTTGGGAAACAATGGAGCTAAAATAGGAATTGGGCATTTCTGCCTTTTCTTTGTCATATTTTGCAAAATTTGACTCCCAACAGGTATCAGGATAACTGAAGTTTCGCATTATTACTCCATTGTGTTTCTTTGAAATTCTTGCAATTTGCTTTTTAAAGGTTTCATCCACATCTTCTCCTTGATTGGGCAGTTGGCACTACACTCCAGTTATCTAATTCCTTTAGTTTTTCACCCCAATTATTCTTTTCTAGACTTCTATTGCCTGCCCATCATGGCCAATGAGAAGAGACTGTAAATTGTACCTCCAAAATCTTGAGAGCTAAAGTGCCCTACCTCCAGGCTAAGAGTTAGTTGTCTATACATGCAACAGGATTGTCTGTGTAAGAGTGAAAGGGAAGTATAGGGTTTCACTCCACTGGTAGGGCCTAAAATGCAGTAGGACTGACTTAGTACATTGGGAAGTCAAAGCCCATTCCAGTTTTAAAAGCCTTCTCTGTAAGGCCACTGAGTTTAAACGCTAATATCATCTAATTGTTCCATAGCTCTTGACAAAAGTGAGATGGATTTGGTGTTCTTATTGCCTGGTATTGATGCACACTTGATTTTTTTTGCTTTTCTTAAAGACAAGCTATGGAGTTCAGGAGTCCACTGATCTGCTTTTGTGGAGCTGTGGAATATCTCTTCTATTCCTTTTCATTTTTTAAGTTGCTGCTAGTAGAGTGATCTTTCTCTTGGTCTCTTTCCTAATAGCATATGGAATTTGCAGGATTAACTGGAAGGTGCTGTGCCAAGCAAATTAGGTTCTTGGTGTACATTTGTAGTAGTTTGATGATCGCACTGAAAGACGGCAGTTCCTGAATGCATCATGAGAGAAGCTCTATCACCTGAGGAAGCACATGAATGCTTTGAGGGATGGGCAGAACAGTGAGAATCCGATGCTCAGACTACAGAGATCAGACTCATTGATTTAAACTTGGATAGCACAGTTATTGGTATGGTCCAGTTACAAGAACAAAAAGGGAATAGCAAGCCAGGGGACACAGGACTGAAGTGCCACAATTTTTCAGTTACAGACATCATTTGCCATATGCTCAGGCATTCCTGGTTACTTTTGATTAGCTGCAATCCTCACAATAGTTGGGGGAAGGGAAAAGGAGGAAAGAGGAAGGATTTTCCCCAGAATAATAGGTTGTTGTGAGCAGTCTCTTTTGTGATATAAAGATATTTTGGCATAATTTTATCTCAAACAGGCAATTAAGAGCCATTCACTTTACAATAGAACTGCTAGGTTTGTTGATACGGATCAGTGCAGCTGTCTCCATTTTTGGACTATCCTTGAAAGCACAGCAGTGGGGACTGATATGGTGTGTGCCAGGACTTGAAAATCTGTCTCTGTGTCCTTGGGCAAGTGAGTCACAGAGGGAAGCTGAACCCTTCCTGTATCCTCTTTTGGTATCCTTGCCTCCCCTGTTCTCAGCAACTTTCTTCCTACCACAGTCATTTCTTGGCTTGGGATAATATTCTGTGGAGAGAGGAAGAGGCACTCTCCACTGTTTGTGCTCTTCTCTTTGGTGGTTGCCCTTTTGCTCTAAACTTGAGTTCTCTAGGTCGGATTTTATACACAGTTTTAGCAGACCTGAGCAGAAAGGAACGGCTTTCATTCTGTCCAATCTGAACCCAAGCGTTATTAGGAATCTGTATATAACCCATTGCAAATGAAGGTATAGTGGCTGGATTTTGTCAGGATTAGACTTTCAGAAAATTATGTTCCCTGATGCTTTGGGAATGTTTGTGGTTGGAATACAGAGGGGAAAATTTAAAACTATCATCCCATAGTTCTTCTATCCCCAAATTTTTGAGTGCATATTGATAGATGTGCATTGTTTCTAAATATGAATCTGCTGTGGATACAAACTCACCATACTTCGGGTGAAGAAGCAACCTTCTTTCCTGGGACATATCCCTCTGGGTGACCCAAGATATTTGATGCCTGAGCCTTAGCACTGTCCAAATACTGATACTTGGTAACCAAGGCTAACTTGGTTATTTTGGCATATGGGACAGAAAATACTGCAAGTTCTTCTCTCCATGACACTAAAAATACTACACCAATAAATTAATAAACAATTTGTTGTCTCTTCATGTTATTCAAAATCTGTTGTCTGAGGCAGCTGTCTCACTCTGTCAAATGGTGGAGCAGATCCTGACAGTGCTGATTTGCCAGCACTTGTGCAGTCATCATTTCAAACCCTGTCTTCTGTCTTTCTAATAAGATTATAAAGCATCATTGAAGAACAGAATGTTGTAAGGCAATGCAGCAAAAACACCACCCATTAATTCAATTGTTGCCCCTTGTGGATAATCAGTTCTGCAAAGGTAGGATTGATGCCATGGTTAAGGAAGGTGATAAATGCTTCTTTATAGCTCAGTGGTTTACATCTCTGGCTGCAGAGGCTGGACTCAATGATTTATAGGGTCCCTTCTAGCTTTGCAGTTTGAAGATGATTATTTTGAGATTATTACAGGAAGGGCTGTCCCTTCATGTTCAATGAAGTTATTGTTAAAGAAACCTGCTCTTAACTTAGAAGCTCTGATTATTATAGTCCAGTCTCATATACATAATTTCTGGTAATAATCATTGAAAAGGTGGTAGCACTACAACTCAAAATGGATGACCATTATTAAGTGGATCCATTTAACCTGGGAATATTTTGGCCCAAATATGGAGCTGAGGCAGCTTTGCTCACCTTTGTAGGTGACCCATGACAGCACACAATCCTCTTACCCATTTGCAGAAATAGCCAGCAGTTTTGCTGGAAATTAAAATAGTTTTCTCTTGTATTATGACAATACTTTCCCTGAGAGGACATGCAAAGGACATGGAAACTCAAAGATTAGGAAAGATTTTGGATTCGATTATCTCCCTATTAATATGGATTAACTAGGAAGATGTGCAAGTAAATATGAACATCATTAAGCAGACAGAAAACTTAGAACAGGTATTATCCAAGAAGATGAGTACCTAATTACACAGAAATGTTTTTATGGGAGGTCAAACATGATCTTTGAGCAAGGGGGAAAGGACCTCAGATTTTCCATCAGAAAAGCATGCTTCAGTAAGCTAGATTTCAAGAGGGAGGTTTTCAGGATCTTCACCATCTCTTTGACATGCAGGAATTGAATACTGTTTTATTGATGGGTTACCTACCCCTAAGGAACTATGGTTTGGGAGGCTGGTACTTAACTAAAGCAATGTTGAGTAAACATGAGTTCTTTTGAAAGTGTGGACATAATCTTGATCACCTTCAAATATAACTCTTATAATGGTATTGTAACAACAGTCATGTCCTGTCAAGTCAACTCTGACTTATAATGACCCTTTTTCAGTGCAGAGTAAACTTTTCACATTGATGCTTGGAATACTTCCTTGAACCCATTACTTTTAAAATATACAGTAAAATCCAACATTCTCAGACAAGCCATACTTTTATTGGAAATGGTTAGACTTTTACAATAGTAAAAAAAAAAAAAAAAAAAAAAAAAAAAAAAAAAAAAAAAACATTAAATAGCACATGTACTGTATTTCAGTAGGAGCTTTTGTGGGTATAATCCACTTGTTCAGACACACCTGTGTCTAAAGAAGTGGGTTATATCCACAAATCCTCACCTGTGTCTAAAGAAGTGGGTTATATCCACAAAATTTGTTACGCTTAAACATGACCCAATATTTTTGATGTATTCGCGAAGGCTTTCACGGCCGGATTCTAATGGTTGTTGTGCGATTTTCAGGCTCTTTGGCCGTGTTCTGAAGGTTGTTCTACCTAACATTTCACCACTCTCTGTGGCTGGCATCTTCAGAGGACAGCACTCTGTGCTCTGGTCTGGCCGGCATCTTCAGAGGAGAGAGTGCTGTCCTCTGAAGATGCCGGCCACAGAGACTGGTGAAACATTAGGAAGAACAACCTTCAGAACATGGCCAAAGAGCCCAAAAAACCCACAACAACCAATATTTTTGCTTTTCTTACTCTTTGGGCTTGTTCTGTTGTTGCTATTACTGAAATGCACTAATGTGACAGCTTCTTCAAAAATTTCAGAGTTTTGTGCATGGTCTCGACAGAAGTGTTTGGCACCAGTGGATTTTAGATTTTGTTTTGTAATTGTTAAACTATCTTAGTTCTTTAAGTTTAACCTTTGCCCAAACTGTTATAAGACAGTTACTGTGCATAGGAGTAATTTTACAGTGCCACACTGAGACCTGGCAGATGAAGGGCTGTGTCTTTCAGAATATGTTCGTTGAAATACCCCAGAAACATTGCAGAACAACCCATGGTCTCCAGGCAGAACAAGCCACTTAATTCAACATTAGCTACGTGTGTGTGTTGGTATTGCAAAGCATTAGGTTTCTCCCCGAAGCTGAATGTGATTGTTTACTTTGCATCAGACTTAGCTGTATTTTCATTTGAGAAGAGGTGATGATATTGGCGTTTTAATGTGCTGTCCTGGCTTTCATCTTCTTCCTCATCTAGTTTAGAGGCAATGTTTCAAACTCCTTTGATGGCAGAATGAGTATCCTCCAGAGGCCACTGCAATCACGTCTTCCCTTTCAGCCCATCTGGTCCTACGTATGTTGTTCTGTTTGCCAGAAATTGAGTTCTCAGTTTTGATGAGGGTGCCTAGGCTAGAGTAAGAAAAGGAGGGTTAAATTCACAGACCTTGATGGTGAAGTCTATCTGGTCTAGTTGCCTTCATCTCTGTATGCGTCTGAATGAGATCCCCATAGGAACCGGCCGTGGACTGGAACAGACACATGCATCTATCCCCAAAATGTTAGGAAGATATGTCCCTCCACCCTTGCTCTACAATCTGCCCGTATCCAAATCTAGGGAGTACAGAATATTAGTGTATAATATACAAAAATATCAACAAAAGTGTATTGACAAGTTATATCAAACCGTCAAACAATATATTTTAACAACATTCTGTCTAATACTAAGCAAGTAAATGATATCAAAGTTTTCCAATATAAATGTGTGCAGTCCAATTTTCCTACTCATAAAAGATCAACGTCTAAGGTCTGGAAGTGTTGAGTAAAAAGTCCATTCAATTGTGGCTAAGGTCTTGGATCCTTGGGGTAATTATGACATAATTATGGAAAATAATTATTTATAGACATAATTATGGAAAAGAATTATTTCATATTTGACCAATCTTTTTACCTTCAGATTTCAGGAGTTGCCATTGGAAGCTCTTTTGCCCCCTCAGTGACTAACCTATATATGGACAGCTGGGAACACAAATATCTGTTAAACACCACAGATAACCCCTTTCGTAATAATATTGACATGTATTATCGTTACATTGATGACATCTTCATTATACAGTATATACAGAGAGATCCTCAATTGACACTTCTATCAGTGGATTAACGTCCTCCATGACACCATCAAATTCCCCAGTCATTACGATATGCAGAATATCCCTTTCCTGGATACTGTAGTATACAGCAACCCTCATAATAGACAAGGGGTTTGACTATACAAGAAACTGACAGATCGGAATTCTTATCTGCATTATCAGTCTTTTCATCCAACACATCTCAGAAACAGTTTATCTTTTAGTCAGATGTTAAGGGTTAAGTGGAATTCCACAACTACAAAAGATTGGCGAGGGACAGCAATGTACTATCTTCTCAACTTTTAGACTGGGGCTACCCAGCCAGAATTGTACAGAAAGTGCAAGATAAGGCCAATAAACTGCACCGCAATCACTTATTCATACAACTAGATAAACATGGCATGCAGTTAATCGGGCTTTACAATATTCTCCATTGGCATTTAAAATTAAACATATTATATTTAAGCATTGGTCCATTGTTCAAGATCTACCAGGTTGTCACTGTACACTACATTGCAAGGCTTGCAGCCTCTTACTAAATATAAATGAGTTTATACATCTGGAAGGATTATATACCATTCCACTTAACCATTTCAGTACCTGCAACACCAATAATGTGATTTATGTGATCATATGCCCATGCCCCAAAATTTATGTAACAATGAGCACCAGACCCATCAAAGTACCATATTTTTCCATCTGTAAGACACTACTTTTTCCTAAAATCTTTACCCTAAAAATTGAGGGGCGTCTTTTACATGGAATTAAGCTGAGATAGCTGAGAAGAGAACAAAATGGCACATACCTTGCCTCTGTAAACAGGCTTCCTTCAGCCATGAAGCTTAGTTTCCTACAGTCAGGAAACTTAACTTATTCCAATCAGGAGCCTTATGGAACTGACGTCAGCTGATCTTGAACAAACCAATTGAAACACACCTCCTTGGAGACAAAATATCCGATGTTCTGAGCCCAGAGGCTGAATCCTCAAAGCTAAGTTTTCTTCATTTCAGGGTTAGAAAATTGGGGTGAAGTCTTATAAATGGGGGTGTGTTATAAATGAAAAATAGAGTACATATTCTTGAGCACTGCCCCTGCATCAGAAACAAAATTCAGGAGGTTCCTCTAGTGCAACATTTCCTTACTAAAAATCATTTTGACAAGGATGTTAGATTTTGTGTGATTTACACACATATTAAACATCAATGTTTAGTGGCACTGTGACCTCCACAGAATTTTATGTCAAAAAGAGGTTTTTTGAATACTGTACATAGATTGCACCACTTAGCCCAGCAGGACTAAACACCAACTTAGACCTGTCTGCATTTTTATAAATTTAGGGGCTTACACAATACAATAGACAGGAATTCTTGTAGCTACCAGGGAGTATAAATTACCTTGATTTCTGGGAATGATTTACAGCAGAGAACCAACATACTGATAAGAGGAGGTAGCATGTGGAATTGAACTACAGTATATTGAATTATATTGTAAGTAAGATACTGTTTACATTACCTAATAGTGGGGAGAGCATGACCACCAAAATGGGATCTATTATTATTGTGTTTGGAAACTATTTTAGGTTCATGAATATTCCTGTTTCCAGTATTTTGGAGGTCCAAGGGATATCTTCTGAAGAAGTAAAAATACCACGAAATGAGCTTAGTGGACAATTATTTATTCTCGGAGCTTGTCGATTACTCTAAGGATCCAAGACCTTGATGATATTTGAATGGACTTTTTACTCAACACTTCCAGACCTTAGATTTTGATCTTTTATGAGTAGGAACACTAGACTGCACAATTTATATTACAAAACTTTATTATATTATTTACTTGCTTAGTATCAGACAGAACGTTGTTAACATATATAGTTTGACTGTTTTATATAAGTTGTCGATACACTTTTGTTGATATTTTTGTATATTATACACTAATGTTCTTTAGTTGCAATATGGAGTTTCCTGTGTTGGTTTATCTACAATTCACCCTTGCAGCCCTGCTTTACCTTACAGAGACATTGCAAGGCAGATGGAAACTTCCATGTGTCATCTTGAAGGCACCTCTCAGATGAGCTTGGCCCATCTACCTGATTTAACTGTTGCTGTTGTTTCGACTTATATACTGTCCCATTGTGCTGAAGCACTCTCTGGGTGGTTTACAGCATAATTCTGCAAGGAACACTTTGCCTCCCAGCAAGGTGGGTACTCATTTTACTGAGCCTGGAAGGATGGAAGACATGTCAGCCTTGAGCCGGCTATCTGAACCTATTGGGATTGAACTCAAGTCATGAGCAGAGCCTTGACTGCAGTTTAACCACTGTGCCACAGGGATCCCTCAATTAGGTTTACCCAAAGCTTTGAAAACTTTCCCTTTCAGACAACAATTTCCAGAATTCCTCAGTCACCATGACCTGTGCCCATTCTGGCCAGGGAGATTCTGAGAGCTCTAGTAAAAGCATCACCTCCACCACCTGTACTAAGAATACCTTTTCTGAACTGTAGGCCTCAACATGACATTTCTCCCAAAGATGCCCCTTGAATCCTTTGAAGAAAGCTTTCTCTCAGTATTTCCCCAATTATTGCATCCCTTCCTTTATTTTTGTAAGATCTGAGAGGCACCCACTCTGTAGAACCCTCTCTGCAGAATGCATTTCTCTTTTAGAATGCATTTTGTTGGAAAAACTGAGCACAATCAACTTTGGAATTTTATGTCACTGCTGCTATACAATGTATATAAGACATTATATCGATGGCTTTAGAGTTTTATTTTATATTACCCTGAATCCTCAATTTCTGAGTTCAAAAATAATCTAGTAAATAGTGTAAGTGATATAACTAATTTTTATTTCTGCAGGGTTTGGTACTGGGGGTCACACTCATGAATCTCAGGTAATTCTATGACTCAGTGCTGATTACAAGGAGTAGTCGATGAAGACGGTGGATCAAACACTAGATTTGCCACTAAACTGAGATAAGAGGCTCTTAATTTCTACAGTTCCTTGGACTGCACGATATTGTTTAAGGCATTGATATCCCCATAGCAGCTGAAGAATTAAAAGTCTAATAAGAATGACGTTCTTCTACCACCTGAGGAGATGACATTATTCCTGGGACCCAAGAAGGAACATAGCTGAGACACAACTCTCTTTGTTTTTACAAAAGCGGTCCCATTGGCTGATTTAACACATCTTAATGTATTAAAAATGGAAAGAATGGAAATTTTGTTTCATGCTGCCATTGACCTTTAAGCTCAGAGCTTCTTTTCACTCTTTGGAATTAGAGGTAATGTGTGCACTGCTGTCTTCCTCCTACCCCAACTTTTTCCTCCCCGGGCCACATGCTGAATCATACAAATCTATTACCCTGTTTCCCCTAAAATAAGACCCTGAAAATAAGCCCTTGTATGATTTTTCAGGATGCTTATAATATAAGCCCTAGCCCAAAAATAAGCCCCAGTTAAGCGAAACCCCGCCCTCCACCACTGTGCAGCAGCCAGAAGAAGGTGACATGATTGTATTTGAATAAATGTAGATTGTTGTACATGAAAAAAACACATCCCCTGAAAATAAGCCCTAATGCGGTTCTTGGAGCAAAAATTAATATAAGATCCTGTCTTATTTTCAGGGAAACAGAGTAGTAGCAACTATTCAGCTTTACAAGGCATGCACAGTAGCTGATAATCCACTTGCAGGTTTCGTGGTGGCTAGTGACATATTCAATGGCCATCAGATCCTATCTAGCCATTTCAAAAATGTCACATGGATCTTAATTGTGCTGAAAGGCAATCAATGCAACCCAACAGGGTGAGCAGGTAAACTCCAGTTTATTGCAACAGCAATGGCAGAGAAGATTTGCCATTTGCATTTCAAATGTTGTAATGTGTTTTCTTTCGAAAGTGCTGTTCTGTTCATCTCAGGCTATTTTCTGTCTCTCATGCAGATAGCAGTAAACAGTTGTGTAGTGGAAAATTTGGAAGTGCAGGTACTCAGAATGACAGTTCCTGTGTAAACCACACCTCCCATATAGCCATTCCCAAAATGCAGGCACTTGGATCATTTAATTCCAACAAATAAGGAGCAGGTCTTCTGTAAAGTTAATGACTTACAATTGCCTATTCAAACCCAAACCACCCTGAAACACTTTACAGTACAGTAAGGCTCACTTGTGGTATTCTATTCCCCGGAAAACCACCTGTTGTGAAGGCTGCAAATAAACACCAGAGGCAGGAGAGAAGTCTCAGGCAGGTGGCATGAGATCTCCTAGTCCCTGAAATACAGAAAGCCTTGGGGCATTGCCCCTCTCAGTGTTGGCTCCAATACACCATTTGTATTAGGTATAAGCATGTGTCAAGTTGCCTAGTATTCATTTCTGGTTTTCTTAATAAGAATGGGGGGAAGGAGAAGAAGGAGAAAGAATTAAGACAGGCCCGTGTAAAAGAGTATACATGGGGCATTATAATCTGGGTTTAGAAAGACTCGCATGGGTTGTGTACTAGCAATATTTTTGTTTCGACAGTTGCTGTGTCATACTGTACTAATAGTGAACACATTACCCAGAATGTTGATTCCTTTATGAAGCCAAAATGGCTCCACTCCCACACAGGAGGGAAAGATGAATAAGTGCTGAGGAAAGTCGAGTCTGCAAAAGGAGAAGAACTTTTTTGGGGGTCATGGATCTTAGTGAGGTATTGCAGAAACAGATTGAAAGACTGATTAAAAACTGCCAGTCATTGTTTAATAAATCACAGAGGAAATGCAGTTCTTTAACCATTGAGAACAAGTGAAAGGAAAGGGAAAGCAAGCGTAAGAAACTACTGTTTTATCCCTGCTAAGCATTGTCATGTGAAAGTGCAACCCCTCTTCTCTCATCATCCCCACACATTCCCTTAGTCAGAATGTTTACCCCTTATATCCATGCTTTAATAGAAGAAGGGGGATTTTATGCATGATTTGAAGGATTAGAAGATGTTAAGTGACCAATAAATACTCTGATTATTTTTAATTGCTTAAGTAGTTTATTGAAATGTTCGTAACACATCTCCATAAGTGACACTGGCACAAAATCAATTACAAAGTACAACTAAGTAATTTACAGAAAACAGACTTTCTCTCTTTCCTCCCTTTTTAAGTATTCAGAAGCTCAAAGATTGTCTGGAGGGTGGGGGGGAATGGTTTTAGTCAGCGTTTGTGTAAGAGATTCCTAGCCTTTGGGATTTGACCTGAGTCTAATCAATATCAAAAACAAAACTGCAGGTTGCAGTTTTTTCTTCTCTGCCTGAGGTCAGCATATTGAGGGATAGAAATGGTAGAAAATTCTAGAGAATACATTTTTCCAAGATTAATGATAGGCTTCCCATTCCACACTAGAAATACATTGGGAAACATGGATTAATTTTCTACTCTAAATGTGTTTTGGGGAAAAAACAGTCTTAATAGAAAAGTGGCAGTGATTGTATCTCTTTCTTTCACTAACCCATTTCCCACTGCCTACTAGTGGTGGCAGGTGCTGTGATATGTTTTTGATGATGTGTGGTGGCATGAGATGAGGAGTTCCATGGGGATTCTAGTTTGTATATTTCTCATTATCTTGGACATTGTCAAACTTTCTTGTGGCAGCACTGACATAATCTGGCGTGGTAGATCTCCTGGGGCACAATTGTGTTAGTTTGTGGTAGCAGAAACTACAGAGTCTGGTGGCTTGGTAAGAACCATGAGATTTATTATAGCATAAAAGTCAGTAAATTACAGCTTGCTTCAGGTGAGAGCCTCTATTTGCATGGGAGTACACTAGAAAGGAACTAAGTGAGAAATTTGTCAGGTTACATTATTAAGAGAATTCTGTCACTTGTTGTGGTAGCTGCCTCTCCTGACTTTGGGTTCCTTGCAAAGTTGATAACCATCCAGCCCGCACCTTCATCAATGTTATTTAGTAAAATGTTGAATGGCCATAGATTTAGGATTGAGAGACCTGGGGCAGTCAGTACAAGGGGATCTCCCCATGTTGATGCAGAGCCACCAAGAAGCACTCTTTGGTAATGCTGCTGAAATAGCCATGGGCCACATAATGGCATTACTTTCATTTGGAACTAGCCAACCTACCGTTTGTCATCTTGCAATCAAAGTCCTCATGAGAAATCATGTTGTATTCAGAAATTAAGATATACTAGATCTGTGGTATTTCTCGGGATCTATGAGCTCCCAGATGAACAACTTGAGCCCCCCCAAAGAATGGTATTACATAACTTAAATACTGTAAACCCATGCTAGCTCATAATAATGGAAGCATGTCTTTCAGGATGCTTGCAGATGGACAGCTTATCTGTTCTAGAATTTTGCTTGGTATTACCCTCAAGGCATCTGATTTGAATTTTCCTGGATCTACTTTTCCACCTCTTTTTGAAGCCAGGGAGATAGATATGCTAGTTTCTAGCCTTCCAGTACATCACCTGTCCTCTGAGAATGCTCGGATATGACAGGCAGTGGCTCTGAAGCCACAACCTCCTTCGGCACCCTGAGTTGAAATTTATCCTGCCCTGGAAATTAGAATTGACTTAGAATAGCTCTAACCATTTACTTACCTCTCTTGGGTTGCTAATCCCTCCTCATATGATTTGTTCTATTTATCCAAGATTGAATACAGCTCCTAATATGGAAAAAGACTCAGGCAAAGTAAGAATTAAATACTTCTGCCCTAAGTTCAATCTGTAGCTGTACCAGTCATGCTTAATCAGTTTGGATCTGATTAACAACCTGTATCCTAATGTCATTCTGCCAGTTCAGATTGCCCTCTCTGCTTCTGTTTCTTTTCTTATCCATTTTTGTCATTAATAGCTTGTATTTGTCTCTTGATCTTTCCTTATCCCATTTGAAATGGCAATAATAAAACCAACCAACCATTATTCCACATATTCTTTAAATATTCAGTGAGAGGGCTTCAGCTGTGCAGAGTCATTTTTCTGTCATTATTGTTGGACAACAAAGTGCCCTTTATTGGATGCCATAGACTAATTAAAGCTGTACATCAGCAAATTAGTTTGCATATGAAGCTCTTTTTTTCAAGCTCGAGATTGCATTGGGCCAAAGTCTACTTGAGGATTTCAGCAGCCTGTCTGTGGGTTCTATATGCTGTAGTATCATTTCCCTGTTGAACAATTCTGCTGTCCCTCCATGCATTCATATCTCCAAATATGTAGCATGAATAGGGCTCATATGGTCCCTTCTCAAAATTCTGTATCAGGGCAAAAATGACATCTTTCCCCTGGAATGATTCCAGCCAAACAAGATGATGCTATGTATCAAATCAGATGAAGACAATTCAGGGGAAGGGCAATTTGATGCAAGATGCATTGCCCTCACTTTGAATTAGTTCTGTTCACCTGTAGCAGTATTCTCAACTACTCACTCTGATGATCTTGAATCTCAGTAAGAAAGATTTGTTCCCTCCCATCTCAGTCCCTGAGCAACTGAAAAAAGGGGACATTTTTCTATCAATAGAAAATAGTCATGGAAAGTGAACTGTACCACTTAGCTGAAATCTATGGAACATAAAAATTGAATGCAAATACTTATCTCCAGCTGACCTTAGTGTAAGCTGCTGCTCCTACCTTTCTTTGCATTGTCTGGACTCGATTTTTGGAGTGTCAGCTAAAATACTGAATAATATGACTTACTGAATCTGGATGAAAGAGAAAAATTAGTGTTCAACAAGCAGACTAGAAAGGAAGTTGTTTCGCATGCCCAGACAGGTAGCCATTTTTTCACCCCATGGCTTGTAAAGTGTCAACCTACTCTTCATTTGGTTGTTATAGACCTGAAGATGGATATCTTTCTCCACAAAATACTAAGTAACTGATGATAACAGCTTGCAGCTTGGTTGCATCTGACAAAATAGCTAAAGTTTAGAAATATTATAAATGGAAGATACCTCATTTTACCACTTATGAGGTGACAGAAAGGCTATACTTAGGGCTGCACATAGCTTTCTGGCTGCGTGGCATAGCTTTTGGAGGAGTCTTAGCTTGATACCTAAATTTTTCTTACTTTCCTGTTTAGTTTGCTTGCTCCTTGGCCCTGAATAATCTGCTTCTGGAGTGAAGTAAAAGAGGGAACATACTTGAAATTCTGAGTGGCCTGTGACGTACTTTGAGGGCTGGGGTTTAAAGCTCACTCTGCGCTAGTATGTTATAGAAAGGGTGTGAAATTGTTCTATTACCATTCCTCTAAGCACCACCCAGTATAGTCAGCAATGAATAATTATGGAAGATGCAGCTCAAGAGCATCTGAAAGGAGATAAACTGAGCACAACTATGTTAAACCTACTAGGCCAATAACTCTTGACCGTCGATTCTGAACTGAGCTACAAAGCTAGAAGAAATAAACCTTGAGGGGAGGGGAAGAAAAGAAGCTTGACATGACTTGAGAAAATGCAGAACCACCCAAGGGAATGCAGTCAAAACTTTATTGTGTGGTTTAACTTATGTTTCTAAATGGCAGATATAAAAATGGGGAAATTGCAGATGCATTTTATCTGCATTTGCATTTGTATTAGGGCTGGCTAGAATTTTATTAGTGTTTGCATGAGGTTAGTGTAACTTGCCATGTCTAATTATACAATTTGATGAAGTGCCAGGGTGCATTGTGGTTGTGCAATTAGTTTTTGTTTAGGCATATGACTAAAACCCTGGCACCTTATCGATAAGCTGCAGTTTGGTGCATCAAAATACAAAAGTTTTACAAGAACACCAACACGATTGCAGCCATTATTTTGACAATTTGCATATGTATGTGAAATTTATTTGGTTCAGGGGAATGCCTTGAGAAGCAAGCCAATGGAAATTTGGAGACCTTTTTCTGTTCAGGAGTGGATGCTGTTGTACTGATTTCCTTACCATTAAAGGCCATTTCCTAACTGAGGCCATGCTTATCAGTAGGCTAGCCACAGGGATGTACAAGGCCTACCAAGCTTTTCTGCCTTTAATCCTTTGTGCTTACTGTGATAGTTCCACACTGAAAATGGGAAGTTGGTCATGTGATAGAGTCCAAGGGGGCATCAAATCTTTAAACACTTTCCATGTTTACTGTGGTAAATAGTAGCAATTTATAATGTTGGCAGAGCAAGGTTAAACCAGAGCTGATGAGTTTTGATTAGGGTTCCTTTTTATCACTTATGCACTGATTGGGTATAAATGCAATCTGAGGCAGATTCTAGAACAGAAACAGAAGTTTATTTTCAATATTATCATTGAGGGATGGCTTTTGGTGGTTACTGTATTTGAACACACAGTACTTAGTTCTTAATATGTTACTAATTCAATGTACCAGCATTCTTCAGGCTGAGGAAAATGCAGAGGTTAACCCTGCTTGACAAAACAGATGCTTCCCTAGCTGGCTTCTTTCAGATCCATCCTCCAACTGGCTTAACCAACCCCTAACTGCCGCCATTGCTAATCAAGCCCAGTCTAAACCTTATTTAGCAGTTAAACTATTGACCCCATATTCTAATCCACCTTTTCACAACTGATTTGCTATGGTTTTGCCAGATCTAACTGCTCAGATATCTTCAGGTGGTGGATCAGTTAATGTGGCTGTCACAGTTAACTCTTGGATAAAACTCCCAAGCTTTTCCTCAGAGGACCCTAGGAAATACAGAAAATTTGGAAACCGGATCAGAAGATGGAGTTGGACAGCTTGCAGTTTAGAGTATCCAATACTGTTTACAGCTTAGAGTATTCAGGAAAATATTTTTCATCTACAAAGAAGCAGATGGCCAAGCTATTACACATATGTATTTATACTTTTACCATAAACAGCTTTGGAAGACTGGGTTTGAGCAGAAAACCCCCCTCTCTCACACACATGCACTCTCTCTGTGTGTAAATATTACTACCCCCCCAATTTTTCTGCTCAAAATTTTCCTGCTTTCAATTGTGTTTCATACATGAGGGAAATATATGATTTTAAAAGGTCAGAGCGACCTTTCCTTTCCTTTCCTTTCCTTTCCTTTCCTTCCTTCCTATTAGTATCATTATTTAAAAATCTCCTGTTTGAAAATTTCGATGTGGGATACAGAAATAGTCAAATATGCATTCAAGAATGCATTCAACAAAGATACTATATTATATCATCTATAAAAAAGATAGCGAAGTGGAACTAAACTGACAAGTTCTGCAAAAACAGGTCAGTCTTTAATGTGTACCTAAAATAATAGTTGTTGGCAGCTGCCTGATGTAAGAGGGAAAACTAGCACACATAGTGCAGGCCGCCACACTGAAAGGTATGCCTTGAGTGACTACACATTTGGTCTGAGTAGCATCATCACTCACTGCCCACTTACAACTCATGTATCAGAATTCCAGTATAAGCTTGCTTTAAAAAACTCAGCTTCTTTTTATTCAGTATTGTAATAATCACACTGATTCTCTTAGAAACCCCCCAGCTACTCATGCAGATTTATTGAAAGATGTGTTATGTTAACTAGTAATACCTTTTGATTTGCTTACTATGTGAGGTTTGATGGTTTATAACTATTTTATGGTTTTGTATATTGTATCTTATTAAATTTTAAATAATTTTTTTTAAAAAAAGGATGATGACTAAGGGTGGCCTTGGGGATGAATAGGTCTATAAAGGAGAAAATATTCTCTCAGATGACCAGAACCATAATTGTTTAGGGCCTAATTTACTAAAAGGTTCCCTTAGCCCCTTTGAAAGGGCATTTTAATAACATCCCATAATGTGAAAAGATTTGTCCCTGTGGGAAAGAAATTAGTGAGACCTTGGCGGACATAATTTTAGAATGTAGCCTATATAGGATCAAACATAACTTGGTGCAGTCATGAATAAATGTACTGGTCTACCTCCTACAGGCTATCTGAAGTTTCTGTTGTCAGGAGAGAATCTAATAATAATAATAATAATAATAATAATAATAATAATAATAATAATAATAATAATAATAATAATAATAACTTTTATTTATATCCTGCCTGTCTGGTCGGATTAGGACCACTCTAGGCAGCTAACAACATAAAAATAATACAATACATATATATAAAACAATTTTTACATAACATAAACATAAACCGAAGCATTAAACAAGATGGGGAAAACAATAGGAAAGGGAAAGAAAAGGACATCAGGATTTATGTGATGGGAAGGCCTGCCGAAACATCCATGTTTTTAATTGATTTTTAAAGATACCCAGTGAGGGAGCCATGCGAATCTCAGGAGGTAGGTTGTTCCAGAGGCGAGGAGCCACCGCCGAGAAGGCCCGATTTCTTGTCTTTTCCTTCTGGGCCTCCCTCAGCGTTAGGCTCGTCAGCCTCACCTCCTGGCTTGCACGAGTGACACGGGTAGATCTTGGTGGGAGTAGACACAGTTAGTGGCTAAGTTTTTATTTTCAGCTATGAGATCTCGCAAAACAGTATAGCAAGATTTTATACTATACTATGTATTTATTTTATGTATTTTATCTTTGTATAATCGGGTCTATGACTGCATAATAAAACTTTACTTACTTTACTAAAAGGAAAAACTGAAACATGGCTTGGTGGAAAACAGGTAGCTGGTCAAAATCTTTCAGCAGAAGTATTATCTGTTGCCTGTGCATTGCTCCACTCAGAAGCCTAGTTGAAGCATTCTGCGCCAGCTGCATCCTCCAAACCAGCCTTAAGGGCAGCCCTGCATAAAAGTACATTGAAAAAGTCTAACCATAAACCTACTGGAGTCTAAACATCACTGTGGTCAAATTATTCCTGGCCAAGAATGAGTACAGTTAGCATGTCAGTAGAAAAAACAAACAATATTCAGAGCCATTGAGGTTAACTTGAGTGCCCAGCAACACAGATGGGTACCGCTAGGATGTGCACTTTGATCCTTTAGAAGGAGTGTAACCTCATCCAGAATAGCCAGCTTCCCTGTCTTCTGGATCTGAAAAAACTCACTGGCAATTTCTCCACCACAAACATTCATGAGCCTCTCTTCTGCTACCTTCCTGCTCAGCATGGGAGCCTTTTGAAGCTGATTTTGACTTTTTAAAAATGAAAAGAATTATAAACGTGACTATATGCCACATCTAGTTTGGTTCTAAGGTGGAAAATGTTGTTTTGTACTCCGCTTGCTATATTCTGCAGATTGCAATTTGAGGTAATATTTCTTTCTGTTTCTTGCACGTCTGTGATTTTCTTTCTTTCCTGTTTGCTTTTTTTTTTTTTTTTTTGGTATGGTTAAAGCTGCAATTCAGTGATTTGTTTCTGATGAAGACAAAGAAGACAAGCCTGTTTCCAATTTTTCTGCTACCATCCACTACTGTTAATGTAATGTAGGCCTGAAATAGAAATTTGTGTGCATAAGGTTTCCTGGAACATGAAGCGTAGGAAGAATGCTGGCCATGGTCCTGAAATAGCTTCTGCTCGGCTGGTGCCACCGCCTTGAGGCACAGATGCAAGCTGGAGGTCTGTCAGCCCAGCTGGAAGAGGGCAGAGATCCATGGATGTCCAGAACTCTCATGTGGGTGTAGAATGAGAAGCTGGAGCAAAACATGTTAGACAAATAGGCACTCTTGATGTTTTTAATTGAGGCCTAGAGATATAGTTTCTATCTTTAGCCTGAGAACAATGTATAGAATAAATAATTCAGTTAATGGAGATTTTCCTGCTGTTTGCATTCACAGGGATACACTCACAGAGAGGATATGTTTCTGGAAGGTTTTATTCAGCAAGATCACATAGGAAAAAAGGCAATTGTGTAAAGTATCTGGAAGTAAGAGTCTAGTCCTTAAGAGGACTTGGTCTTCTATTCCTACATGTAATACTAACTTGCCTTGCTGAGTACTCTCCCCCCTCCCCCTTTCAGGCCACAGGGGGCAGTCTTAGGGGTATCATAAGCCAGTTCTTAGACTCTTTCTCCATGGCCCTTCCTCTCCAGATCATAGATATACTGCTTCCCTTTTCCATCCTTCTCTTTTTGTCTCTTCAGGTTTCCCTTGGGAGAACTGGAGAGTAAGCAAGCCTCCACAGCTCCAATTCTCTGTGAGACGTCTGTACATTTAGTGATTTTTAGGCCTTACCAAAGGGGTTTCTGATTAGTTTATACCTCTCAGCAGCAGGTAAGAAAGATTTCAGAGCAGAGGTGGACAACATGTAGGCCTTCATTTTTTTTTGTCAAGATACGGTTCCCTTCAGCCCTAGCCAGCATCGTCAATGCTGATAGTTAATGCATACAGCAACATCTGGTGGTTTACCTTTGATCACCACTTCTTTAGAGCCTCTGTAGGCAGCCTAACATTTATAGATGGAGGCTACATCTCTTGTAGACTGTATATATTATGGGGAATCCCAAATTGCAATGTGTTTTATTGGCATCCCTGAAAATGCCATAGAGAAGCCTTGCTTCCCTCAGATATCTTGAGTGTTTTGTAAAAAGCTTAACAGTTGAGTGTTTTTACAATTTAGTAGGAAATGAATGCAAACACTGAAAGCTCATGATGTTGTACTGGTGGCATCAAGGTCCTCACAATACTGATGCTGTTTAGAGAGATAATCCAAGCAGACAACGTGGCCTGATTTAAGTGGTGTGGGTCAGACGAAATCACTTAATTCGATCCCACATTTTATCACTTAGTGGATAAATAACCTTCATTAAGATGGGAAGGTGGCAATTGTCCTGGGAAAACTTTGATTTATCTCTAACTCTGTTCTCACTTGTTAATTTCCTGGTTGTTTGCTGGGATTATTAAAACAAATTACAGCTGCATTTCTCCCAAGAGCCACTCTGGGTTTTTTCACTCTCCAATAGCTTCCTTGAAACTTCTGTCTGCTTTTGTTTTCTTCTCTTCCTCCCAGCCAATTTCTGACAAACAAAATCAGCTGTGTGCTTTTGAAACCACCCCCCTCTTGCCTGCAAGGAGTCTTCTGTGTCTTCTATTCCACTGGAGATCCTATGGAGAATAATCAGACAAAGAATAATAAGGGCTTGATTAGCTGGGAAACAAAGCAGATGGGTAGACTGTTTTGGATGCAGCTCATGAGCTCAGCACCTGCATGGGCCTCCCAGGTGTCCTGTTACTGGAAAACACACCCTTGAATGGAGCCTTCCAGAGGTGTGGGGAAGGGGTAGATCTTGATAATATTCTATACTCCTGAAGCCTTACTGCTAAATCATATTGTATAAATATTGCACTCACATTTAAAAACCAAGTACTGTATCAAAATTTATTTTCTGTGTTCCTGTTATCTTGATTTTTTACTCTCTTGGTCAACTTGGTACCTTAGCACATGTGTATAAGTACATATGGTATATATTCTTTCCTGAGGTGGTTTGTGCATTTGATTCCATAGGTTGTGGCCTGTGGAAGCTTGTTGCACAATACAGAGTCTCTGATGTTATTGCAGTACATAGGTAGGAGGCAGCGTTTAGAGTTCACCAGCAGGAAAACTGCATGTGATTACTATTGAAACTAACATGGGAAAACACAATATTGGATTGTTGAGACTTACTGCTTTGAATATGTTTTTGGAGTAGTTTTTTTTTTTTTTTTAAAAACTGTGCTGTAGTGTGGTATTTGAGCATTTCTAGTATTTGTATACTTGCTGTTTTTAGTTCTATATATTCTCTTTTAATGATGTAAGCAGCCTTGGGAGAATGGCAGGGAATGAATAAATGAGTGAGTGAGTGAGTGAGTGAGTGAGTGAGTGAGTGAGTGAGTAAGTAAGTAAAATAAATATCTGGCAGTGGAGAATTATAGCCAGCCTGTTAAATTATCTCTGCTTCCTATGTTTAATACATTAGAGCAGTGGTTCCCAGTCTTGGATCCCCAGATGTTCTTGAACTACAACTCCCAGATATCCTAGAAGGCTTCTGGGAGTTTTAGTCCATGAAGATCTGGGGACCCAAGTTTGGGAATCACTGAGCTCCCCCGAACAAACTTGGAATTGGGCTTTGAAAAATGAAAACTGAACCTAAGATTTTGAAAAATAGCACAGTTTATAGCAAACCAAATTTTAAGCCAAATCTGATTCAGTACCATCTCAGGTGATATCAATGGGAGTGAACTAAGGGGGGGGGCGGGGTCTGAACTATTCCCTAAACAACTGTGGGATTGTTATATTTGTTGAGAATTCTGGGAACTTGTGTAAGTTCCAGTAACATGCACAGTGGAAGGCCGGCTACTTCAGCTTAGAGGTAGGTAAGGAAGTTCCCTTTGTTTATCCACCCTCACCAAAGCCTAGCACTTTTGAAAAACAACACTCAGGAGGCGATCGTTAAGTGTTAAAAGGTTTTGTATATTTAACTCACATGAATAGGCACTCAGTAGGTTTCAGGTTGATACAGAAGGAAAAATAGTAAAGGCAAAGGTTTCTTTTCTCAGCCCACATGGCTGGGAGGATCTCTGGGGTTCAGAGATCCTGCCTGGAGGTCTAGCATCTTGCAAGTTGAAAAAGGATCTGTGTTACAAAATGGAGTTTCTCAAACTGCATGGTGAGAAGGGGAGTGATAACGGGCGGAGCTTATTTAGCCCGGGAAACAACAAATCCAGGCAAAACAAGTTAGTCTGTGATGCAGCCCCCTTCCTCCCACATCTCAAAGTTTGCATCTGGATTGCTGATTAGCCAACAATATTCACTCTCATCTCCTATTCATCAACCTGCCTTTCTCCTTTCAATTTTTTTTTCTTACAATACCACCACTGTGCCAGGGCAGTGCCACAAAGGAAGCAAGGAAGTCTGTCTTTCACCCTTCGCTGCCTGGCATACTTGCCAAGAGACCTTAGCAATGGGTAGAATTCAGAAGGTTATATGTCTTCGTGCTCCCTAGTGCCTGGCTTGCAGTCATAGCAATGTGGGCAACTGCAGCTAATGGTGATGGTGATGTATACTTTCTTTCATTTCACTACAATTGGAGCAGTACAGGAAATAGTTTCATGAATTGGAGGAGATATCTAAATGGACCAGATGAAAATTTGGAATTGTTAAATTTAGCCAATAGCTTAGATTAAAGATGGAATCAGAGGAAATATTTAGAGCCTGGTCATGAAAGGTTGGGGAACGTATAACCCTCCAATTAGTGTTGAATGCTGTCTTCCGTTGATCCCAGCTAGCCCTCCCATTGGTGAGTAATACAAAGTTGTATCTGGAAGTTGAGTCATGGCAATTGGACTTCTTTCTTCTTAGGCTGAAACATTTTGCTACTCGTCCAAGTAGCTTCTTCAGTCTGACTTCCAGATAACCTCACCTGGATGACTGAGAATCTTCACAGATATAGAGTGTAGTAGTTCACCTGAAGAGCTAGACAATTCAACATCTCTGCTTTAGTTTTCTCTCAGGTTTGAATTTCTGAGTCAGGAACACAAGATTTGGTCACATCGTAGCTGAGAGTTAACCAGCAGAGCTAAAGATTCTCTCTCTCTCTCTCTCTCTCTCTCTCGTATACTATAATATAATTTCTGAAGAAAGACTTCAATTGCCTAACAGAAGTAAGTAAGATACATCAAAACACTTTCTTCTGCTGCAGTTTTCCTCCATCACAGACTAATTTAATGTACCTAACTTGTCTTTATCTGTGATTGGAAGAATATGCTAACTCAGGCCTGGGGAATGTTTTGTCTTCCAGATGTTGTAGATTACAACTCAACATTCTTTAACATTGGTCACAGTGATTGAGACATCTGGATATAGAAGTCCAAAATATCTGAGGGAGGGTATAAAGGTTGTCCATCTCTAAAATGGGTAACAAGACCTGGATGTCTTTGAGCCACTCCAGCTGGGTCCCAATGGATGCTCTACAAGTATGCTGAACTTTTTTATCATGCATAGTTTCATATGCAGTTCTAGCTGGGACAGTAAAAGGATTCTAAAAGATACTGCTGGGGAGGTTAATGGACCCTCTGTCCTTCTAGTGGGAATTCTTATTTGGCATGCTCCTCAGATACAGGCCAGTTTGATGCACAATAAACATATCTCTTAGCTCAGAGTAGTTCTTTTAACTGGCTGGCTTCTATGATACTTCTTTTGCTTTTGTGCATTACAAGGGAAATGACATTACTTTCTACTATTATTTTTATAAGTCATTTGTTTCTGTGAGGCAGTATTTCCTGTGGCTTTATTAAGCTTTCACATTGTGCACTTGATCTTCAACCATGAGTGCTAGAATGTTTCATTAAACTAAGGAAATCAAACTCTTTGGGCTCTGCCGTAGCTACTGGGATCTATACTGGAGGCGATATCCTATATTTTGTGGTATGGTGGTAGTCCTGCCCTTTTACAGACCTACTAGGCATAGTATCTAGCTAGATATTTCAAAGATTAAAAATACATAAAAGAGGTTTCAAAAAACAAGAGGAGTAAATGTGAGATGCAAACAGATGAGAATGCAAAGCTTTCTCCAAGAAAGGAAGAACCTCTGAGTGTTTTCAGAATTATTGGCAAAGGAATAATAGGCTGACTACAGTTTCCAATTACCTTAGCTCTTAATTATAGATCAAACAACATCAAAATCAGGCATCCTCAGACTAACAGTGAAGCATTTGGTGCATGGTAAACCGAAGGGAAAAATTGACAGGGCATCCTGGAAGGCAAACTGATCAGGAGGTTTGATGGATGCCCACAAAGGACTGGAAACGTGGAGAACAGAGAAGGGCAGACATAGGAGTCCTTGTTTGATTTCTCTGAACCATTCCTGATCAATGCTTCATGTGGAGCTATAAGTCGATTGTCTCACTTCATTTGGATTCCAACAAAAAGTTTGACAATCAATTCTCTTGGCTCTGAGGCTTATTCTTTGTTTTCTCCTGTAGCTCTGCCTGCTTTCTCAGCATTTCAGGGAGAATATACAAGAGAAGAGAAACTGGGACTTCAGGACTTACATCCTGCCTTTTTAATAATTTTGGTAACTACCTCCTCATTTCCCTTTCATTTGAGTAGTAAACACGGAAAACATGGAAACGTAAGATCTTCCTCCCTGATAGGTCACATCTACAAGGTCGTGTGCCATTATTGTCCATTCCTGATCATAATCTGGCATTTTGGAAGAGCAAGAAAACAATGGAGAACCGAACGTTTTAGACTAAATACAACACTACATCAGCAGCCAACGGCTACAATGATGCTACAATGATGACATTTTAATTTTTTTATGAGTCTTCAGCTGCAGGATCCACAGAGTTTTGGCTTCCCCTTTCACCCCACCCAAAAACCTTCAGTAGAAGATCTCTCAGCTCTTCAGAGCATATTTTGAGAGAACACAGAGTGTGGAGGTGGGTGCAGGATGGAGAGAGAATATCTTCTTTTTTGTTCCACTGATGGAAACAAGTCAAAAGTCAGAACAATCCCATTGGGTAATGGCTTTTTGTTCTGCATTAGCATTTTCCAGAAACAAACCCCAAAATTTCTTCTTCTGCATCCTCACCCAGCTCCTATCAGATGGAAGTCTACTGAGAAGTGACTCAGCACTTTGAGAGTCAGGCAATCTATTTTGGTTCTGCTTTGTGTGTGTGTGTTTTCTGGACTATGTTAAATGCTGACCTCCTTGAAATCTAATCCTCTAAACCTTCTGTCTGTGCTGGGATTATTTAAATGGGAAAACAAATGTGATGCAAGCACCTATCTCCTCCTCATCCACATAGAAATTTGCAGTTGTTCTCCACCATATCTATATACGTGTGTGCACATGTGTCAGACAAATGCTGAAGTGCACTTTTGTAGTAGAGGCCATCAGCATAAGCTACAACCAGCAGATGGCTGTTTGCCCTGCTGCAGGTATGCTGGCAGCTGGAGAGATCATCTTGTGATGGCTATAATTGTTCGGCATTTTATTTTGTTAATAGCTCCCATATAATTCAATGACTTTCAGGCCCTCAGGTGGCTAAATGAAGTAGCTCTGCTGAAGTCAATGGATTCTTACCAGCTGAGGTTCAGACTCTCAAATCCTTACTGAGAGACAAGAAAACAACAATACTAATCAGTGGCCTCTGGTGCACGTTTAAGGGAATTGTACCAATATCTGAAGTATAAATGGTGGAGGGAAAGATAAAGTTTTCCTTGTGTATCCTTTCATACAACCTCCAGACATTCAAGCCGAAACTTGGACCAGCCCATGGCACAGACCACTGTAATTACTGGTGGTGATGGTTCTTGTAGGAGTTAGGTGTTTCAGTACTCTGTGAGATGGAGAGGTTTGTTAATGCCCTTGTCCTGCTCTGAACAACCACTATTCTCCATGCAAATATGATTGTATTGTGCGATGGGGAGACAATGTAATATTGTAAGCAGACTAAATAATATGGAACCATTTTTGTATGTATTTGCATATAAATAAATGTAATAAGGAAATAATAGGTTCCTGTTGCTTCAGTTGCATTCTCAACTCTCTTTTACAAAAGCCACAATTGGAAAAGCAAATACCTTAGTTACATGTCTGATTCCAAACAACCTCCTGATTTAATCAAGTCAAATTGGCTCATGCTCATAATTATACAGTACCATTATCAGATCCTGCCTAGAACCAAAGTGTAGAAGAAGGAGGAGGAGGAGGAGGAAAAGAGAGAGAGAGAAAAAATCTCTCCCTGCTGGTTGAATGCATCGGCGGAGAAATGTTATCATCACATTGAGGAATGCACAAGCTCCTGCTATTGTTGGTGGCATTATTTTATTGTAGAGAAATCAGAATCACACCCAGGGATACAATGACCCATAGCAATTCTTTCTGTGGTAATAGCACAGGCATTTTGTGTCCCCATCAGAATTCGATCTATTTTTATTTTTTATTTTTTTGCACCAGAGCTCCGACTCCACAGCCACTGAATCTTTTTTTTGCTGTTCTTGCCAAAGGTGATCTTAGTCCTATTTATTTAATCTATTTTCACATTTTCCTTGTTCTCCCTCCTGGCAGGATCATTTTTGTTGAGATGCATAATGCCACTGTCGCCCCACCATTTGCCTTTATTTCTGTATTCTCTGCCACACACAAACTCACATCAGTGCCCTAGGATTACACTTGTAACAATTTTGTTAACCTGTTTAATTGCACATTGTATTACATCTAGTGCCATTTTGTACAACAGAATCTGATTTCTGGTTCAAAAGCAATAACCCTTCATGGAGGCTGCCAAAAATAGGTTTCCAGTGCCAGCATTCCACAAGGAGTGCTGAAACATTTTTAAGCCTCTTCATGTACATGCCAGCCCAATTGTACGGAGAATCTTCATGCTCAGAGTGCTTTCAAGCAGTCTCTGTATGGGAGCTGAAACAGGAAATGGTGCCATGTGGTTCTATTAGTTGGCTCCCATTCAATTTGATCAGGCACCTCTCTTCAGTTGCCAAAGGGTCATTTAAGCCATCAGCCTTGCAATCAGCACCTATTTTCTGATCTCTGTTTTCTCAAAAAGTGTAGCAACTTGAGCTCTGAAATGTTAAAGTCGCTTCTTTAGACCATACACCTTTCCCAGAAAATCTCATTTCTTAATTCTCATTATTAACAGCCGGAATATATACCTATGCCTATGTCTCACTTGGGCCAGTACATTATTATAAGATTCCTGGATCATGTATTTAATATTTTCCTTCTTTGTGGGGTTAAACCATCACCCTCAAATTCTGTAACCTTTCTTCCAGACAAGGGGTGGGTGAAGCGCACACCTTTAGACAACCAATATAGCCAGTACTGAGGGGTTATGAGAGTTCCAGTCCTACAACATCTGGAGGGTTGCACTTTTGCCACCTGTGTTCTAGACTCATATGGTTACTTTTGGTCTCTGTTTTATTGGCAACATAATTAAATAGCCAGCAGGTAAGTCTTGGAAAACTTTTCATGTTTTCCTTCGATGCTTCAAAATTCTGCTAATAAAATAGCAAGACACTTCTAGTTATTTCCGACTGTTTCTATAATTCCGCTGTAGTCCAACTGATCTCAAAGGGGTTTTGACAGGGCAGAGTTGCATCTAGTCTCATGGAGAAGGAGAACACATAGGCAAGAACATAATGCAAACAATGCAAGATACTGTGTTGATAGATGCCATCTTGGAAGCATCCACTATTTAAGTCTGGCCTGACCCTCTGTGGATGCAGTCTTGGCATATTGTCCCTGAATTGCAGTACAGAATTAAAAGCCAGCTGTATAAGGAGAGAAGCAGATATTTTTGTCCATTAGCCAGATTGGAATTGGGATCTCTCTCTTATTTACATTGGGCAAAGGTTGTCAATTAGTGCAAAATAGGCACCTAGGAAAGAGATTTTATGAGATCATTACAGATGGGATGAGCTGTAAAATAGCAGCAGTGAATGACCGCTGTATGGAGAGCACATGGAGGCACTAAGATGATGAGCAATGATTCCTTGAGGGGAAATTACATGCCTTGGAAACATTGTTGTTCTTGGACTAAAGTTTCGCAGAAGATCCCAGTCAGCATTACCAGTCTTCATAATGGGCTGAGGATAAGGGTTTTCTAGGAGCGGTAGTGCAAAAATTAATATTTCCAAACCCTGACAAATCCACATTTTACTTAGCAAAGATCTCCACATAAATGTTGGGATTTCAAGCAGAAAGCAAGAACACAGTAGAAACACAGGCTTGTCAGCAGCATTCAGAGTTGACTTTACAGCTTGTTAATTCTCTCTGGTCCACACCCACTTTGTACATGTCTTTATGTATGCTCAAGCACTTCATGTTTTATGTCAGGTTTCTAGAACCTGTGATGGTGATGGGGATATGCAGTCTTTGGCTTCTCCCTCTGCAGTCATCAAGGCTTACAGGACTTCAGAAACTTTCCTCTGCAGCCTAGTGCATCAAGACTGAAGGTGTAGTGTCAAGGTTCGAAACTTTATATGTAAGAGTGCTAAGAAATAATTAAGGGGGTATAGAAATAGCAGCTTTCAAAATGAGAGTGTATTCAAAATGTGGCTAGGAAATTGTTTACTGTAGTCAATGCAAAACATTTTCAAGTGTACCAGAACAATTAGCCACCTCCTGATTTGAATTTAAAAAATGAAGTATAAAAAATATTTTGGTTGTGATTTGTAAACACTGAGGTGGCATATGCATGCTTGATAGTGGGCATGCTTTGTAGTTTCAGTGCTTCAGTACAGTATTACAATATCCAAATCTTACAGTATATCAATATATGTGTTCAGATCTGTGACGCTACGCAAAATAAATTGTTTACATTTTGCAAAAATTATAAGTGAGAGAAAAAAATTCTTGTCCGTATGATGATAACATGCTGGATTACAGATTATAGACCATTAGAGGTATAATATATGCAACAACAATACAATTTCCCATTGAAAAAAGTATTTTTTTAATCTTTAAGCATTTGGACCTACAAGACTGGCAGATAAGGGTTCTTTATAGTTAGAAGGAAAGGAAAATAATGGGTAAGAGTCATAATAAATATATAAAGATAGGATACACACAAAAAAGGTATTCATCGCATCATCACAACTCCACACTGTGTTGGGCACCAGACATCAAAGGACAATAAACACGAAGCAGTGCAGTAACAAGTTTCATTTCTAGAGGCTGACAATAACAATCAACATGGATTTTTCTCCATTGACTTTAATTGATATGGTTAACGAGCAATTTAGAAAATATTTGTGTGTGTGTGTGTGTTCTTGACATGCTAGAGACTAAATAATGCATTTTACTTTATATAATTGTACCTTTAACAACTCTGATATTTTCTCATACTTTTTAAGTGGGGCTAAAGATACTTCCCCTTCATGGATTGCTGCCTTATCGTGGTGAAGGGGCTTGAATAATTCAGAGAAGCTATGGGCTCTGCTGTGCAGGGACACCCAAGAGGGACAGGTCATAGTGGATAGTTCTGACTAAACACGATCCCCATGGAGCAGGAACTGGCAGGCCACTCCAGTATCTTTGCCAAGAAAACTCCATGGACAGAAACAAAAGGCTAAAAGATATAATGCTGGAAGATGAGCCCCTCAGGTCAGAAGGCGTCCAACATACTACTGAGGAAGAGCAGAGGACAAGTACAAGTAGCTCCAGAGCGAATGAAGTGGTTGGGCCAAAGTTGAAAGGATGCTCAGCTGCACACACGCCTAGAAGTGAAAGGAAAGTCTGATGCTCCAAAGTAAAATACTGCATAGGAACCTGGAATGTAAGATGTATGAACCTTGGTAAGCTGGATGTGGTCAAACAGGAGATGGCAAGAATAAACATTGGCATCCTGGGCATCAGTGAACTAAAATGAACAGGAATGGGCAAATTCAATTCAGACGATTATCATATCTACTATTGTGGGCGAGAATCCTGTAGAAGAAATGGAGTAGCCTTCATAGTCAACAAAAGAATGGGAAAAGCTGTACTGGGATACCATCTCAAAAATGAGAGAATAATTTCAATCCAAGCAGACCTTTCAGCATCACAGTAATCCAAGTTTATGCAACCACCGATGCAGAAGAGGCAGAAATTGACCAATTCTATGAAGACTTACAGCACCTTCTAGAACTGACACCAAAGAAAGATGTTCTTCTCATTATAGGGGATTGGAATGCTAAAGTAGGGAGTCAAGAGATAAAAGGAACAACAGGTAAGTTTGGCTTTGGAGTTCAAAACGAAGCAGGGCAAAGGCTAATAGAGTTTTGTCAAGAGAACAAGCTGGTCATCACAAACACTCTTTTCCAATAGCACAAGAGGTTGGGCAATACCAAAATCAGATTGATTATGTTCTCTGCAGCCAAAGATGGAGAAGCTCTATACAGTCAGCAAAAACAAGACCTGAGCTGGTTGTGGCCCTGATCATCAGCTTCTTATAGCAAAACTCAAGCTTCAGTTGAAAAAGTAGGAAAACCCAATGGGCTAGTCAGGTATAATCTAAACCAAATTCCTTATGAATACACAGTGGAAGTGAAGAACAGATTTAAGGATCTAGATTTGGTGGACAGAGTGCCTGAAGAACTATGGATGGAGGCTTGTAACATTGTACATGGGCAACAACAAAAACTATCCCAAAGGAAACGAAATGCAAAAAAGGAAAGTGGCTGTCCAACGAGGCCTTACAAACAGCAGAGAAGAGAAAGGAAACAAAATGCAAGGGAGATAGGGAAAGTGGTGGTCTTCCCCAGGGGGCAAGGTCCCTTGAAGAAGGTGGTGCACCTGGATCCCACCTACAACAAGCCACCTCTGGAGGGGGATTGGGCTCGGCACCCATGTTGTGGCACCATAATGCACGGTGAGGAGCGCCCCATTGAGGAAACCTACGGATAAGGAGCGCTTTGGCCCGCCACCCCAGTATTAAGAAAGGACATTGGTTACAATAGTGTTACGCAATTTGGAAGACAGTTGAATGATTCAGATCAGTTTTATCCCACTGAAGGTGTTATCAATACTCCTCTGTTACGTATGAATAAATCTGTTAATGGTTTGAACAAGTTGTGACAAACCCAGACCTACTGGGATATGCCACACGTTAACTAAGCTGCCACCAACCATTCCCTATAAGAAGTCACACAGACCAGGGATGGATTTTTAAACAAATAAAAGAATAAGGTTTATTTAAATCACACACAGGGAAAATAAAATGAACCAGTGAATAAGAAATAGTAACGTGGCTTAGTCTCATTCATACATACACACAGTTTGGTTCACACAGAACCCTTAACTTGAAGCACAGACCCTGAACCTATCAGTTCTGGCTAACCCCACAGACACCTGAACCTATCAGGTTGGTACTCTGACACACAGTAGTACCCTGTCTGACACACAGACTCCCACACCAGCTTCTTCTTCCCAGCTGCTGCTTCTTCACATCCCAGCGTCTAAACTTCACCACACAGGCTTCACATATATATACAGTACAGCCCCTCCTCCTGATGTCCCGCCTTCCACTCCCCATAGGATGGAACTTTCCCTCCAAACCCATGACAGACAGGTAACATCAGTGCTGTATGTAACACCTCCCCTCTTTATAAGTTGTTTTGTAGGGGGAAAGCTAAGGTGCTTTTTCCCAAAAACAACCTGGATAAAACACACAACAACAGTTATACATACCATATCATACTTACTTATACTTACATTCTAAGTTAACCATATCAATTAGGCATTTAAACATTTACCATATACATTACATCAATTTACCTTTATTCATACAAACCAAGTTCAAAAAACAGGTACATTTAACTTTTTGTCATCAATATATATACATAGTCCATGTTTCTTTCGCCGTCTTCATTCTTCAGGTCTTCTTGACAAGGCGTCAGCAACACAGTTCACTGACCCTCTGACCACCTTCACTTCAAAGTCATAGTCTTGCAGGTTTAAAGCCCACCTCATAAGTTTACTATTGTGGGTTTTCATTGTCTTTAACCATTGCAGTGGTGAATGGTCAGTGCACAGAACAAAATGTCTTCCCCAGATGTAAGGCTTGGCCTTCTGGATCGCGTAGACTATGGCCAAACACTCCTTCTCCACGGTTGCCAAATGTCTCTCACCTTTTTGAAGTTTCCTACTCAGGTAGGACACTGGATGCTGGTCACCATTCTCATCCTCCTGGCAAAGAACTGCTCCTACCCCGCTGTTAGACGCATCGGTGTAGATGATGAACTCTCGGTCGAAGTCTGGAGCACGCAGCACTGGATACTGGACGAGCGCCTCCTTCAACCTCTGGAACGCCGCCTCACAGTCGCTGGTCCACGGGATGCGGTCATCAGCCTTCTTCCTCGTCAGATTGGTCAGCGGAGCCGCAATCTCGCTAAACCTCGGGATGAACTTTCTGTAGTAGCCCACCAACCCAAGAAATGATTTGACCTTTTTCTTGGTGTTGGGTCTAGGCCAATCACGAACAGCTTCTATTTTGGCCTCTAGGGGTTTTATCACTCCTCCCCCTACCATGTGACCCAAGTATTTTATTTCTGGGCTACCCAGCTGCAGTTTGTTCTCTCTGCAGAGCCTAGGCCCAAGCACTTCCTCCCCTGGGTCAAAGTGCCTCTCCCTGCCTTCCTGGTCATCCCAAGTTTTCTTTCTGACCTTTTGAGCTTGCAGGGTCTCTGCTGCTAGCTCTAGGTTTCTCTTTAGGTCCTTCCTTAAAGAGTCTATATATGTCACAACGTCTTGTGGGTCATCCTGGGTGATCTGCTCCCAATTTTGTTTGATCAAATCAAGGGGCCCTTTCACCCTTCTCCCAAATAAAAGTTCAAATGGACTGAACCCGGTACTGGCTTGTGGCACTGATCGATAAGCAAACAAAAGGGATTGCAGCTTCTGGTCCCAATTGTTTGGATTCTCTGCCAAGTAAGCCCTAATCATGCGCATTAGAGTCCCATTGAACTTCTCAGTTAACCCATTACTTTCAGGATGATAGGCAGTAGTTTCCTTGTGCTTAATTCCACAGATTTGCCATAAGCGTTTCATGAGCTTTGATGTGAACGATGCGCCCAAATCTGTGATTATTTCTGAGGCAAATCCCATCCTGGACATGTACCCCACCAAGGCATCTGCCACTGTGTTAGTTTCAATGTTAGTCAAGGGTATGGCTTCAGGGTACCTCGTGGCATGGTCCACAATGGTGAGAATGAACCTGTTCCCCCTCTTTGTGGCCTTGGGCAAAGGTCCCACAATATCCACCCCTATGCATTTGAACGGAGTGTCAATCACAGGCAAAGGGCACAACTTTGCTTTGGTCCTATCGCGGCTATTCCCCTGCCTTTGACACACATCACATTGTTTACAGAACTCCCTGATCTGCTTCCCTATGTCAGGCCAGTAGAAATTCTGTGCGATTCTCTGCTGTGTTTTGTTCACCCCTAAGTGTGCAGCAAACATGTCAGAGTGCCCCCTTTGTAAGATCATGGGGCGATACTTTTCAGGTACCACCAGCTGACTTCTGATCCCATCTCCCCCTTTTGAGATATTCCTCAGGGTCTCTCTATATAAAATCCCCTTTTTCTCCAGAAATCTCACTGGGGTTTCAGGTGTTAGCTGGGCGTCAGTCACCTGTTCAAAACACTTTTGGAGAGTGGCGTCTGCCTTTTGCTCTTGTCCAAATCTGCTGTCTGTGGTTAAGGTGTCCACCACAGCTTCTGAACTCCCCTCTGCTTCCGTCTCTGGCTCATCATTACCCCCCTGAACTGTCCCCGTGGTGGCTTGTGAACGTGTAATCACTAGCACCCGTTTCACATGTTCAGCCAGGTCATTTCCCACGAGCACGGCTGCTGGCAGAGTCGATGAAATCGCTAGCCGCCAAACTCCCCTCCAGCCTTGAAAGTTCACAGGTACCTCCGCTACTGGCAGTGAGACCGCCTGCCCCTCAATCCCTGCCACCTTCATGCTCTCATTTGGGATTACATACTCCCTGGGAATAATATCTGGATGGCACAGGGTTACCTGGGAACAAGTGTCCCGCAGCCCCCGATACTGATGGTCAAATATTCCTACGTCCACCCCTGCTGTCTCAAACAACTGAGAATCTGTTCTCACCAGCAGGCAGCGCCTGACCTCTACAAGAGGACCATTTTCCTCAGCCTGATCAGCAGATGTAGCTGTTCCAGATTGAGTAGCCATGGCAACAGGCTCCCTCAGTGACAATGAGCCTTGCTCTTTCTGGACACAGAACACAGCTTTTGGCTTGGTTCCACTTGAATCCTGAGGCACCATTCCTTTTAGCTGCTTTAATTTCTCACACTCTGAGATTAGATGGCCCTTTCCCTGACAGAAATAACATTTTCTGGGGTATTTTGATTCTCTCTCATCTTGTTTTGGTTTTCCCTCCAAAATCTGAGGTCTTAGTTTCATGTCTGAGGGCTTCCCTTCACCATGGGCCCCTCCCCCTTGCTGGCTTTTCCCTGGTCCCTGAGAGTACTTGCTGTAGGTTTCTTTGGGTTTACCTACAGATTTCCCCTCACCCAAGGGCTTTCTTATCTGGGAAATAAAATCTGCGATCTCGGCGGCTTCTGCCACAGATTTCGGTTTCCTTTCCCTCACCTGGAATTTCAGTTCCCCATGCAGGACTGAATAGAACTGTTCCAGTGCTATCAAGTCTTTAAGCTGCTGGTAGGTCTCTGTCCCCTCCTGAGATAGCCATTTCTCAAGCAGCCTCACCAATTGAGCCCCCACTTGGGTAAAAGTCTGCTCTGGTTTCTTTGTGAGGGACCTGAATCTTTGCCTCAGCTGTTCCGCATTTATCCCATGTCTTGTAAACACCAGTTTTTTAAACTCTGCAAAATCTTTCATCAGTTCCTCAGGCATCTCGGCATAGACCTCAGCCAGGCTACCACTGATTAAAGATCGCATGATGGTCATCTTCTCAGTTTCCCTCACTGAGAAGTCCACAAACGCTCTTTCCACTAAGGAAAAGAACACCTCAGGACAATCTCCCTTGTGGTACACAGGGAATTTCTTCAGGTCAGCCTTAGACAATTGGCCTCCCTCAGAATCCCTATTATTATTATTGTTCTGATTCATCAGTTCCAATTTTCTTAATTCAAACGCCATTTTCTCTCTCTCCAATCTTGCTTCTCTTTCCATTCTCTCAATCTCAAATTGCCTTCTTTCTCTCTCTAATCTTTCCTCCATTTCCCTCACCCTCAGTTCATGCTGTTGGGCTAGGAGTATTTTTCTGAGTTCTGGGTTCTGTTCTCCCGTGCTGTCACCTTGCACTGAGCCAAATTCATCCTCAGAACCTTGGTCAGCCTGGGGGTCTTTCACTTCACCCATTTCTGCCATCTGGCTTCGAGTCAAGGGCATAATCCCCCCCCCCCAGAACAAGCTGCTTTAAAAAGTCAAGCCTCAAAATAAAACGACCACTTTTTTTTTCTCTTTTGCCTCAGAACCAGCTTTCCCTATAGATTGCTGCTGTCCTTCAGCACTACTTGCAACTGTAGCGAGTTAGAGCCTACCCCCCTCTGCTGGGCCTCTCAGCAGGCAGGCTAGATCACTGCTACTACACAGTTTTGCCTCAGCTTTTTTCCCGCCAAAAACAGGCTGCCTTAGAGCACCCTAATCTAGTCTCCCCAGTTGGCACGTTCTTCCACTAGCGCGCCTCCCCGTGAGGTACACCTAGAAGATTACCTACGCGCCTCAGATTGTCCCTGACTAGACCCCCCTTGCTCTGGGCACACTTGCCAAGGCTTTGCTGGACCGCTGGACAACTGGACCAGTCGTATCCTACACGCTGGACACCAATCAATGTGACAAACCCAGACCTACTGGGATATGCCACACGTTAACTAAGCTGCCACCAACCATTCCCTATAAGAAGTCACACAGACCAGGGATGGATTTTTAAACAAATAAAAGAATAAGGTTTATTTAAATCACACACAGGGAAAATAAATGAACCAGTGAATAAGAAATAGTAACGTGGCTTAGTCTCATTCATACATACACACAGTTTGGTTCACACAGAACCCTTAACTTGAAGCACAGACCCTGAACCTATCAGTTCTGGCTAACCCCACAGACACCTGAACCTATCAGGTTGGTACTCTGACACACAGTAGTACCCTGTCTGACACACAGACTCCCACACCAGCTTCTTCTTCCCAGCTGCTGCTTCTTCACATCCCAGCGTCTAAACTTCACCACACAGGCTTCACATATATATACAGTACAGCCCCTCCTCCTGATGTCCCGCCTTCCACTCCCCATAGGATGGAACTTTCCCTCCAAACCCATGACAGACAGGTAACATCAGTGCTGTATGTAACACAAGTCATCTGTTTCAATTTCTGCACCACTTTCGGGACTTCCTAAGTCTTCAGAAGAACTTGACATTGACCTTGAGCCAGACATCCTGGAGAGTGAAGTCAAGTGGGCCTTAGAAAGCATGGCTAAAAACAAGGCCAGTGGAAGTGATGGCATTCCAGTTGAACTATTTAAAATCTTAAGAGATGACACTGTTAAGGTGCTACACTCAATATGCCAGCAAGTTTGGAAAATTCAACAGTGGCCAGAGGATTGGAAAAGATCAGGCTATATCCCAATCCATATGAAGGGCAGTGCCAAAGAATGCTCCAACTAAAGTACAGTTGCACTCATTTCACACGTTAGCAAGGTTATGCTCAAAATCCTACAAGGTAGGCTTCAGCAGTATGTGGATCGAGAACTTCCAGAATTACAAGCTGGATTTCAAAGGGGCAGAGGAACTAGAGATCAAATTGCTAACATGCACTGGATTATGGAGAAAGCCAGAGAGTTTCAGAAAAAAACATCTAATTCTGCTTCATTGACTATGCAAAAGCCTTTGACTGTATGGACCACAACAAACTATGGCAAGTTCTTAAAGAAATGGGAATGCCTGACCACCTTATCTATTTCCTGAGAAATCTATATGTAGGACAGGAAGCAACAGTTAGAATTGGATATGGAATAACTGATTGGTTCAAAATTAGGAAAGGAGTCCAACAAGGCTGTATATTGTCTCCCTGCTTATTTATCTTATATGCAGAATACATCATGCGAAAGGCAGGACTGGATGAATCCCAAACCGGAAATAAGATTGCCGGAAGAGATATCAACAACCTCCGATATGCAGTTGATACTACTCTGATGGCAGAAAGTGAGGAGGAATTAAAGAACCTCTTAATGAGGGTGAAAGAGGAGAGCACAAAAAATGGTCTGAAGCTCAACATAAAAAACCCCCTAAGATCATGGCCACTGGTCCCATCACCTTCTGGCAAATAGAAGGGGAAGATATGGAGGCAGTGACAGATTTTACAGAGGATGAGATGGTTGGACAGTGTCATCGAAACTACCAACATGAATTTGACCAAACTCTGGTTGGCAGTGGAAGACAGGAGGGCCTGGCATGCATTGGTCCATGGGGTCATGAAGAGTCGGACATGACTTAACGACTAAACAACAACAAAAATAGAAATATTTAAATTTAAAAAACAATTAAACATATATTAAGATTTTTAAAATCATGTTTAAAAACAATACAAAAACATTTAAAAACTTTAAGTTAAAAACCAGCTTTCTGGAGATAACTTACTACTTAAAACCCTGCCTGAAGACGAAGGTCTTTTAACCTGACAACAGAAGGACAAGAGGGAGGGAGCCAACCTGGACTCTTGGGGCAGTGTATTCTAAAGCCTGGGAGCAGTTATAATAAAATGTTATCCTGTGTAGGCATCCATCAGTCTTGAGAGACTATGGTAACGTGCTCTGAATAGAGGTCTTGGAACAGCATCTAGTGTGGCTGAGAAGGCCAATTTGAGAGTGACAATCCTTCCACACTATATTCCCTTCCACATTATAAAAAGTTATAATGCTTTTTCTTTTAAGAACTTTATTGTTTTTAGAGACGTATTTTCAGACTTTTGTTTTTAAATGTGCTTTAAGCTCTTGCATTTTTAGAATGTAACATCAAACATTCTAATAGTTTATTTTACTTTTGCTCCTGCATTTTGGATGGAATTCTGACTTCAGTATTTGCTTATAACTTAAGTTCAGTTTTCATATACTTTTAAGCATTTATACCTAAAGTTTTTCTCATAACTGTCAGACTTTTATATTTTACAATAACTCTGAAGTATTTTGTGCCTATGGAATGTGGAAGCATTGTAGATATATATAGCTTGTAGAATTAGAAAAGCTGATGTTGCCTGGAATTGTTGCAACAGTGAAGAGACTTATACCTTGATACTGAAATGGATTTTGTTATGATTTCTAATAATTGGTTTCATTCTGGAGTTAACCTTTTATTGGTATAAATGCTAGCTGTGATAAACACAGGGTTCTGATTTTTCCCAGGAGGTCTGCGAACTTCTTTAGGACTCCTAGGGAGGGTCCTGTATCGGTTCTCTGAGCTGACAGAGGAAATGCTGTTCGTAGGCTTCTAGTCTTGTGGTTTATTTCCTAGTAGCAGTGGGTAAACAGTAATATCATTGAAAATTGTTGTGAGATATAAGCAGGCTCCTTCCCTACAAATTCACTTATATATATGTATGAATGTAAAAGACTGCAGCTCCTATCTTCTATCTATCAGAGCTGATCCAGGATGTATTCCTCAGGGCCAAAAAATGTGCTCTTTTGTTTTATGGTGACATTAGTGTTTTCGCAGTCAATATCCTCACCATACAAAGTAAGAATTCATTTTGAATATCTATCCCTTCTCGTTGATAAATGAAAATTCTGTTTTAGCTTCTCAAGGTGCTTTTTGACTGAAAACATCTGACCCCCAATATTGAAGATACAGTATGTAGCAATGGTGGTTATATAGGATACAACCCCAGTCTCTTATTAGGGTTCCTGTGTAATACACGGATTGAATCCAAGGCAGTGTGAAAATGATATCTGGTATGGAGCATATCTCAGATGTCATAGATGCCAATGGACTATGGAGTTCATCTTTACTAATTTAGAAGTCCTTTTACTAGTCACAAAGTTTCATGACTCATCATTTGAATCATAAGAAGCCTGGGAGCTAAATTTTGAATTTTTCACCACTGTGAGCAATTGATAAAGTAGTGATGGTGGTGGTGGTGGTAGCGCTGCTGCTGCTACTAGCAGTTGCAGAAAGCATAAAATGAGGTGGGCAAGGTGCACCCAGTGAGCCCTTGCAAATGAGCCTCCCAGTACCTCTGCACTCTTGCTCCCCTACACTGTAGGCCAGTGGCAGCAAACGTTTTTGGACCCGAGTGCCCAAAGTGAAAGGGGGGTGGAGAAACACCTGGCAGCAGTGGCGTAACTGGAAGTGGCATCAGAAGGGGCAATCCTGGGCACGGAGGTGCCTCAACACCCCACTCCACATCAGCCACCAGCACCAGCTGCTCCGGATCCTGGCCCGCCACCTGTAGAAGTGCCAGCACCATGGCTGCAGCCTCCTCCTGAGGTTTGGCTGTCGGGGAGGGGGGGTAGCATTCCGGCGACCTATGGCTTGCGTTCCCAGCAGAAAGGGCTCTGTGTGCCAACTGTGGCATGCATGTCATAGGTTCACCATCGCTGCTGTAGGTGATGCCACCGGAGTACATTGATGCCCAGTCTCCTAGAACCAAATGAAACTGACACATGCATTTTTCTCTGATGGTGATCCTTTCCCACATTCCCTGATGCATGTTGCAGTGGAAGACAGGCTTTGTGCCCTAGGAAAGAGTGAACATTTCTCCCACTTCCAGGAGGATGTAAAAGACAAGGGGGAAAAAAAATCCCCTAAGGTGTAGTCATTTCTCAAGGGAATACAAACACTTAAAGATAAGAGATAATGCTGGCAACTTCTATCCTAAGGGAAAGCATGCTGCCTTCATAATTGGCATCGCCTTTCTCCTTTCCTTTCCCATGCGTTTCTTCTCAAGCCCTGCTCATTTTCCTGGCTTGGCATCCTGCTTCCTTGGCTGATGTATCACACTTGACAAGGTTATGGAGTCAGCATGTTAAATCTCGAAAAGTGAGTGTAATTTATTGATCTACATTTTGCTTATGAAATAGGACAAGTGCTGATTTGAGGATCTTGTTTCTTTTCTCTCTCCTCCTCCTCTCTTTCTCTCTCCCTCCTCTCCCTCCCTTGCTTTACGCTTCTCTTATCTTTGGTAATTCCTCAGAGCATGCATCAAAACTCTCAGCAATCCTTTGTTAGCTTTCCCAAGCAATCGCACAGGCTCAGCTGCCTATTCTTTTTCTCCGCACTTATCACACGTTTTCCTTTGCTCTTAGAAATCCACAGGGCCAGATACATTCCACCGCTCATTCTAATACCTCCAGGAAGGCTTACACTTGGCACAGAGACTGCTGAACAGAATGGCTTCTGGCCTCGTGATTCAGTTCCATACACGGGTGAACATTCTTCCTTCACAAGTACAGTGAGAAAAGCATCAAATGGGTTATGTTTTGCCATGCATGCCATTCACACATGTACATGGGGACACGAATTCACGTGCATATGCAGATAATAATTCTTGTGGGATTTAAGTTAAGTGACCTTTGCCATAGGTGTGGCAAAGGGAAATAGTAACTTTTGAAGTGGGGAAATCAGCTCCAGCAAACACTAGCTGTCAAAAGAATATATCTCATTTTTTAACAGTCCTTGTTTTGAACACACTCATGTACACATTACAAAAAATGGTAACTGCTTGATTTGTATTCTAACTCTCATTACTAAGACCAGTACACTGGTTCTAATAGACCTGAGATAAAGGTAGAGGAGGAAGAAGATTTGACATGTGTACTTGCAAAATAAGAAGCAGAAGGTGACACAATGTCTGAAACGCACTTTCATTTAGGTGGGAGGTTAATAACAGTAATTATGTGCCTTACAGTCAATTCTGACTTACTCAAGCCTTTTCAGGATTTTCTACATATATGAGTAGAGAACTCAGAAGTGGTATACTATTGCCTTATCTTGAGGCTGTGTAGCTTGCCCAAAGCTACATAAGTTGCCTCTTCTCCTTGGAAGCAAAGTGGATAATCGAACTCCCAACCTTTTGTTCCACAGCCAGGCACCTAACTCACTTTCAATCATTATTTAATTGTTTTAATTATCTTGTGCTGGCACAGCACATCAACATTTTATAAGAATTCTAAAAAATGCAAGCAGCCCAAATTAAAAAAAATATATAAATTTTAAACAGGGCTTGGGATTAGATTTGGCATAGTTTTGCCAGACAGACTATTCTTGATCTGTGCCATATTTGAGGAAGATTGGCCACAGGCTTTTTGAAGACTTTTTGAAAGAAATAAAACTGCTCTCCTGGTTCAGAAATACATGACCCTAAATGACTCCAAATTTTAAACAGACCATATAAACTGAAAGGACCAACTTTGCTTATCTTGAAAGAGATTGGTTGGCCCCATCTGCTTTTTTAAAAAAATTTGGAAAGAAACTAAGATATAGCGGCTGATACATTGGTCCTCAAAGAAAGGCTTTCAAAAGGGAAAAGCAATGATTTCACTGAGCATGCATGTGACAGGCTGGCCAAGAGGAACTTTGGAAGTAGATGCACTGTTGCAGCTTCATGGACAATATTTGTAAAGCTTAGGGCAGTTATCAAAAGTCACAGAAACAGAGTCAAAAGACAGGTTTTCTTTGAAGAAGAGGAGAAAACCAGGAAATATATATTTTTTAAATTAAAATGGTAGAGTAGATGATGGGTATGTGTTCTCCGTTGTCCCTTTCAAAGTCACAACTCACTAAATACATAAAGGGGTTAATCACCTCAGATATCACTGCCCAAAGCTCTGTTTTGGTGTGGACTAAACATCTGCACAGACTACAGAATTGACTAATTAGGATAGCTCTGAATTGTGCCCAAAAGTCTGTAGCCCTACTAGTGTGCAAAAAAGGAGTAGGACAGCTCAAAAGGGGGCAGGATGGATCTCTGTAAGTCAAAACACACATAGACACCATAAACCAAACAGCACCAAAAGCAATGCAAATAGCAAACTATTCTGCCAGTGTAGACGTGCCCCAGGTTCAACCCTGCCTTGCTTGCACATTCAGATGAGATCATGCATATTCCAAATGGTGGCTGTAAGGTAAGTTTCTGGAATCTAATTATTTTCTAGATCAGTCTTAGAACTGAGTTAAGACCTGAAATCACTGGAGTGCCAGCCCCAGAAGAAGAAGAAAAGAATAGAGGGTACCCAAGCTCACTGTGAGGGTACCCAGCCCACACTGTTTTGACTTAAAGATTAAGCAAGAAGGAATTCAAAGGACTTAATGATCTTGACACTGAACTCAGGATGGGGAAGATCAAAAAATAAAATAAAATACAAAATAGAAATTGACTGTGGTTTGGCAAGAAGGTCAGGGAGGTTCCTTTCTTATTAGATCAATTTAAAAGTTATACAAGTATACACAACAAGAGCAATGAGGACAATTAATTCAAAGTTATTATAAGGAATACTCAAGTAATGTCTAAACCTCCTGACTTGTCTAGTGGGTGAAAATGGTTCAGAAATGGAAATGGTTCAGAACTTAACCATATTTCCTGTTAAGAAACTAGCTCAGTCAATATAAAATCATCTTTGCGGCTTTGTTGGTTGTTGATGGTTTGGCAGTCAGGAAATCATCTGGTCGTTTGTGTAGCTGTAGGGAGTAAATCCCTTTAATCTAATGGACTTGGTCACTCCGACCTGCAGTGACTGCCCCGGGTATGATCATTGTTCCTGGCAGCCTTCCATGCCAGTCCTTCCAAAACAAAATGAATTCATGAGCCAAAGACTGAGGTTAATGCCAGAGAAAAATGGCAAACAGCAGAACTAAATGTTTATAGAGGACTAACACATCTGAGCAATGCTGTTAACATACCCAGTGTGGAAACCCTATGCAGCTAAGCAGGCACACATTAACTGGAATAGGCCCATTCCAGAAAATAAATAGCTCCCTGGCAGAAAACAGTTTCTCTTTTAATTTAGGCATTACGAGTGCTGTCTTAGTAGGCCCTCCCAAGCTCTGTAAGCAGTAGGACTAGGCTTGTTCTGTCACTATTGTCTTTTTACTGGCAAGCAAATAACTTTCGTTATTCAAGCAGGCCTTTGGCAGCTATCCTTCCTTGCTGAGGAAGAGGTATTTTTTTCTTGGATGAATGCTACAGAGCCACCCAGAGTAGACTTCGGTCTAGATGGGCGGGGTATAAATAAATAAATAAATAAATAAATAAATAAATAAATAAATAAATAAATAAATAAAATACAATTTTCTTTTACTCGTTTTTTAAAAATTGTGTTTTACATTTTTAGAGCCTTTGTTCATTTTAATGTGTTTGTACTCTTTCATTTTAAGGTGCCTTAAATCTCATTTGTGGAAGAACAGGATATCTATCAATTGCATATGTACATAAATATTTATATATGCATGTATGTACGTACAGACATATTTGGAGGCAGGTCCTATTGATTTCAGGGGAATTTTCTTCCAGGTTATTAGGATTGCTGCCAAACGCTGACATCTGTTGTGACAATACTGATGGGGTAGTGGCAGAGAAGGTTGCTGAGAATTGACCTGATGGATATTTATTATACTGGCTGAAATCCTGTTGTACACATCTGCTTTGGGAGTATCTTTTGGAAGAAAATGGAATTCTGGCTTTATGGCTGAAGGACTGCTGGCCCGCGAAATCCTTTCTGTGCTCCATCCAAAGCAAACCCCATCTTTAAATCTCAATCTCTTTCCCTCCAGGTGCAAAGCCCAAGGGCCTTACTGCCCACCCTTTTTATTTGGCACAAATAAACCCTCCCTCTAGATATGGTTAACTAGTAAGCTTTTCCAAAGAAGAGCATGAATTAATGTCACAAATAAGTACATACCACAGGTCAATACATATTTTTCAAAGAGGGATCAGTCTAGCGATGTCTTTCTAACCATAGTTCATGTTATACGCGTTGTGACGCGAAAATTGCCCTTTGAAACATCGTTTTGCGATCGCAAAAGCGATCACAAAAACCCCATCGTAAAGCAGATTCATTGTGAAGCGGGGTAATAGTCAAGCTGGGCACCACTGTATTTAATGAAAAGCGACTACAAGAGGCTGCCACCTTGAACAGAGAAGAGGAGGGAGAGAGGATGGGGAGAGAGGACCCTCTTTGTCTCTCAAACTGTTTCCCACTTATCAGAAACAGAGCATGAATATCTCCAAATGTAAAAACCTGTGTTTGTAGAATGCATCAACTGATTCCTACTCTTTATGGCAAGGCCTGTTCAAGTCTCATAGGAGAACCCGTTTCCTGTCATCATCCCAAAGTCTTTTCCAAGGCAATTGTTAAGAGTTTGGATGCTGCCATTTGTGTGATATGGATGCAGTCATGTTAAAGCTTTGGGGGATTTGATGAACTTTTATTTTGTTCCATATCTCAGTTTTTTTCCTAATGCTTTGTTGCCATCAGGATAATCCATTAATTTTTTTCTTTAATACAAATGATCTTCTTTGAGTAAACAACAAAAAGAGGCACTCTTGGGATTGAACTTTCACTAAAATGATGTCTCCCAAACCTAGAGCCCTTTATATATACGTAAGTCTATATCATATCACCCATCATGCCCAGCAAGCATAGCAAAGCAGTGCTGGAAGTTATAATAAAATAATAATCTTAGAACTGCAGCGCTGGAGTGCTTCAGCTTGTGCAAAACTGCACTACAGTGTGCTCTGAAAGGCAGAGAAATAAGGTTGTCGTTCACATTTTTCTGAGCTGGAGCTGTCTCTATGGAGCTATCCATTGAAGTCCAACATTGCAGTCTATTTAGGTGCAGGTAGGCAGTATAAACGGTTTATTTTCAGTCTTCCAACCTGAGGCATTGGATAACGTGGTCAGTCACAATGAAAGCTAGTGCCATAATAAAATTTGTTTGCAGTGCTGAATTTTGAAGTGCAGTCCCATAACCTGCTCCACCCAAGAATCCAAAAAATGCAAGCAATTCCTCCACCCTAACAGAGACACATACATTCAGAGACACACACACACACTCTCTCTCACATACAATGGCTCAAGATTTTCTAGGACTTTCTTTTCTCAACACCAAGGAGGAACACTTTATCTCCAAGATGACAGGTTAACATCAACAATCATCTCTCCCCAATGCCAACTACAGTGAAGGTTGCCATTAAACTCAGAAGAGGGGAAATTGAGGATGGTGGAGGAAAAGACATAATCATCCTTGCTAATAAAAAATGATTGCACTATGATCCCATGAACTTGCCTTCATGTACCACTATTAATTACTCCGTAAGGTGCCACAAGAACCTTCTATTTTTCTTTTTAGGATGATGCGCACTTGCGTTTCGATTCAGGTTTTCATATGCTGTTTAGATGTTTGTGATTTAGGTTACAATGCACACGCTCTAACAACAGGGGTATTTCATTTGTGGTGTTTCTTGTTGACTGGTAGATGTTGTGGTTATTTTGCTTTTAGTAAACTATATCATTGAGTAGGGCGAGGAAATATTTGGGTAAATAAAAAGAAATAATATATTTTCAGCAAACTAGCTGGTATACTTGCTCTTTCTGGAATCTTGTCTTGCCTTAAGATTGTGAAAGCAAGCTTCCCTGAATCCCTATGTATTAAGGCAGTAAATGGAAGATTTGTGGAGGCAATTATAGTACAGATATCTGTAAGCTAGCTTTATGCTTATCCATTCTTTCTTCCCTGTAAATAATCTTTATGATGGGGGAGGGGAATGGGTTGTGTGGTTTGTTATGCCAAAGAGAGGATACCTTGTCTCCCAACGATGATTAAAAAGGCCAGCAGGCATCAATTTAAGCCTCCACAAGCTTGTTCTGGCAACCTTTACGGTTTTTCATGCTACCCTGATTAGAAACTCCAATCCAAATGGCTTGATGATGGAAATTCCAATTAAGTCAACACCGTCTTCTGTATGAACCCAAGGTTTGCATAAAATAAAGCATGAAATTAATAATTGTTTGGGGATCAGCTGTTTCCAGAATGGTATCTGCAACATATTCTCACATCCCAAATTCTCTGGTTTAAAATAAAAGCAAAAAATGCAGAGGTTGTAGTAGCTTGTGATGACTTAATACGAGGGGGAGAAGTAGCAGTTCTTGGGAGGAGAGTCCAAATGCTGAGGATAATATCTGTGAGATAGGGCAACACCTTCACAAAGAGCAAGTCTACTGTACGTATACGTGATTTTAAAAACTGTAGCAGTAGAAGGGATTCTTGTGCCCCACATATGTCTGGATGGAGTCAAGTAGAAGTAGCTGCTATATTTTATATGATTTAAAAAAAGGTGGGGGCAGAAGTGTGTCAGTGATGATTGCTTCCTTGTCTCTGCAGCTCTTTGTGCAACCTAAAGTCTGTTAGGACCAAGGAGATGCTAATCTGAGGGCTTGTTTACAGTAAAGCAATTGTTCAAAATATGTGTCAGTGTAAAAAGAAATCGAGTTAAATCAACTGTGAGTCACGTGGTGTTTGAATCACACTTTGCATTTCCTTGGAACAAAAGTTTAATCTGGTGTTTTTGAAGGGACACCCTTGCCAGATGCATGCACTCTCTTTCCAAACCCAGGCTGGAATTCAGAGAGGTGGGCAGGTATGTATGTGTGCACGCCTGGAGGAGGGAAGTGCAATAGGAAACAGCTGAGCAAGCCAGCACTAGGAAAACCTTTGTACGCACAGCGGTGCCTTGTGAGAGCTGACTTGTGCAGGAGAGCCTAGTGGCAACTGGTGGCTGATACATGCCACAAACACACACACAAAACAAAACAAAACAAAACAAAACAAAACAAAACAAAACAAAACAAACAAACAAACAAACAACACACACACACACACACACACACACACACACACACACACACACACACACACACACACACACACACACACACACACACAAAGGTGGGCCAAAGGAGGAGACTGGCTGACTGGAGGGAGGGAAAGAGATGCAGCAGCATTGGTGGTGGTTCTGAGGTTTGTGTGCCAGCTTGTTGAAGAGACACCTCCTTGGGATGATCTTGCCTTATCCATCCAGTGCTGTTCCTGGGACTGGAAGAAGATTTGGGTGAGCAAGTGACAGTGGGCTCCTGCAGGCTGCTGGGCTTCTCCCCCATTCCCTGCTTTGAACACAATGCAACAAGAGCAGGAGCAAGTGGTCATGAGATTCAGTCAGTGGGAGGGCTACTTAAAAATCAACATAGTTCATGTGTGTGTGTGGGGGGAATCAGTGTAAATGAATCAATTTGACATCTGGGTTAAAATAAATGGACCTCTAGCAGAAGAGTAAAAAAAAACTTGCTGCTGCTAAAAACCAAAACAATTCCCCATGAAATTAATCTACCCTTACACGTACATTGCATATTCAGCTATTTTTACAGCAACTCAAAAAAGTGAAACCACATTTAAATAGATTTTTAAAGGAATGTAACTGTGTTCTGAATAAAAGTGTGCAATTCCTCCAGCACTCCTTGAGTACAAGTACAAACTGAAGACTTTGTTGTTGCTTGTAAGTGCCCGCCAGATTTCTTCCTGCAATCCTGTGTGAATCAAGAGTTCCAGACAGCTTGGAAGCTTACACATTGTTTTAGAAAGCTCTGATTGGCGCAATGGCATTTCCTTGTTTTGAATATATCAACCTTTTTTCAATCCCTTTTTAGTAAGCTATATATGTAAAGCTATGTTTCTCTCAGTATCATTCTTCCCTCTGTTTGGAATTCTGCTGTCAATAATCTGATCTCCTCATCTCTTTGTTCTGAATTCTCGGATGTTCCAGACATGCTTTGTTGATGACATTCTTGGACTGGTCTTGTTTCTTTCTGTAGATTAAAGGAGGAAACTGTGGCTGTCCAGATGTTGTTGGGCTGCAACACCCATCAGCCCTAGCCAGCATAGATAATGGTAGGGAATTATGTGAGGTAGAGTTAAAAAAGACACCTGGAAGGCCACAGGTTGACCATGTGTGCTTGGGAGTTTTGAAGTCCATCTTCTGGATGATTTTATGATCCCAGGACTATTTCATCTACTGGAGTCTCAGACCTAGCCTCTGCCTCCATTAGACAGAGATATTTGCTCTTTCTGTGGGCAACCTGACCCTTGTGTGGGTCACCAGACCATAAATCACTGTGCTAAAGGGCAACAATGGCCAAAATCCTGCTTGTTTTTGCTGTATGTCCAATGGGTTCTTGTGCATATGATTGCCTTTAAAAAAAACTATGCAAGGGAACCTATACTCCCCTTTTATGCACACGTAAGCCTATCGTTTTTAGTGGGGTGACTTCTGGCTTCTGTAACTGCAAGCTGTACACAGCTAGAGCAATTGTGGAGCACTTCACCTATGGAGCAATTACACTTCATGATTTTTAATAGTATTCTGTCCTCAGAAGTGCAGTTTCAGCTTCTGTAACACTCTGCTCACCACTTGATTTCAAGCAATTAAGGATTAATTCACTGCCAATCCAGATAAATAGGGATTTGGGGTTTCTATTCTTAATTTAACTTCAGGGAGGGAGTTCTTTTACTTCCTTGGTATTGTTGCAGCTCTGGATTTTCAAGGGTTGGTTTCAACTGGCCCAAGTCTTTTTGGTATGTCACACTCAGCAGGCTGATTCACTGCTGTTTTCGGGGGGGGGGGAGAGGCATTGTGGGCATTGACCTGAACTGTGACACATTCAACGTGGTAAAAGAAGATTGATCCTAAGAAGAAAGCATTAAGATTTTCAGGGCTGAGAGGCTTAGAGTTAAAACACCTTGGATATGGCCCTAAGGCTTCTGAACTTTGATGAGGATAGTGCTGGGCAGGCCTCCTCTGCACAACTGTTAGCTGTGAGTGAAGAGCAAAAGCAAGTTATGAAACTGATCCTGGCATCAAAGCCATGCTGAGGTTATCCATTCAAGATGGCTGGTGGGATAGCAGTTCCTACTTTCTCAACTTACTAGCATGTATCTCCATGCTATCTTTGGTGAGATTGGCTTGCAAATGACACTTTGGCATATGGTCCAAATCTGAAATAGAGCTAATCTAAAGGTCTTGGAGGGACCCAATTTTTTTTGGAAAGAGATTCTGAGGAAGGTAAAACTTGCTTAATGGTGAGTTTGTGGGAAGGTTCTCACAAGTATACCTATTACAATATTGGTGTTTCTTTTTATAGTTTAAAATCAAAACAATGTTTTTCCCATGGTTGGCAGAAAATTAGCTACTACTTAACTTGAAAATGAGAATGGCAAAAATGTCAGAGGGTAACAGCAATACGTGTTGGAAGTGTAAAAAAATGCGGAACTTTGTATCATATGTGGTGGACATGCGAAAAAGTCAAAGAAATGTGTCACCATAGAGAAATCAGACATTTCCAAGAATGGGAGATGGTAGGAAAAACTGATGTATTTTAACCTTTAAGAGAGCTCCATGTGAATGGCAAAGTCAGTGCCTTGCCTGTTTCTGCCCTCAGTAATAGCTTTAATTACCATTAAAAGCCCTATAAAATGCCTTGATTGTGGCTATTCCATTTCACTGAAAACTGGGGCTCAGTTTTTGGGATCCACCAAAGCAGCTGTCCTTTTATTTATTTATTTATTTATTTATTTATTTGCAAGATGGGCTTCTCTGAATGTTGATTCATTTACAAGCAGGTGTATCCTAGATGTGCTATTCCACTTCTGCTGGATTGTTGCTTAGCTCTGTTTCCCATCCCTAGCTTTTTCTTTTTCTTCATGTCGGGCTGTTGTTCCAAACACATGACTATTATGTTCCCCCATTCTCTGTAAGTTAATTACCAAGACAACGTTTTGTGTGACCTTTTTTAGTTTGCTGATTCTGAACAGAGCAAACCAGAGGAATAAACTGTAACAGACCCCAAGGAGTGAGCAACCAGAGTGAGCAAACAGGTAGAGCAAACAGGAATTCAGCAGGAGAAAGGCCCCTAAGGTAATTTTTGGTTTCTTGATATAGTTATGCACTAGTTGGCTGTCCCAGCATCCTTCTAGGCAGACAAGACAAAGGAAAGGGGATCCATAGACAAACAGAGGAAAGGAAAATGGTAACAGAGATTGTGAAGAGAAGAGACACTTCAGTGGTGGTAACATGCAAAGTGTGTCTAATGTTTATTTTTGTGCCTCAGAACAACACGGTAATACATATACAGCAACTGCAAACTGGTTGCACTGTTGGAAGAAAAAGTGAGAGACCTGAAGTAGCAAGAGGCTATTCTTAGGACCATAAGAGAAGATGAAGAGTATAGAGACAAAACTCTTGAGCAGGAAATTTACACACACACACACACACACACTGCTTACTACACTAGATATGACAAAGCCATTTTCTCCACCCTTTGCAATTTCTCAAGTGAAGAGAAATCCGTGTGTGTGTGTGTGTGTGTGTGTGTGTGTGTGTGTGTGTGTGTGTGTGTGTGTGTGTGTGTGTGTGTGTGTGTGTGTGTGTGTGTGTGTGTTTGTAAATTTCCAGCTTCCACAAGCACAGAGGATAACTCTGGCTCCTGGACCTAGAAACACACTTTGCACATTCCCCAGAGTCAGGGATGGGTGGGGCCGGGGCAGAAGGGGGGAGATAAAAGTACCTCCTCTTCTCCAGCTTTAGGAGGAATGAGGGACCAGACCGCCCTCTATTTCCCTGGCTCTGAACTGCCCCCCCAGAACCACAGACCAGCCTTCCCTCCTGCTTACATCCATTCCTTTTTTCATAGTTTTGAATCAGTCTCTCTCTCTCTTCCTCATACACACACACACCCTCCCTCCCTCTCAATTTTCTACATATATTTAAACAAGCTTGATGAAGCCAACCGTCCCTCTCTTGCAACTTTCTTCCTGCCTTAATTGGGGCTTTCCCTCCTAATTGGAGCTCCAGTGCAAAAGATCAATAGAGGTGGGACCACAGGAAAGAAGGATCAACAGAAGCAGGACCAGAGGAAGGAAGGGGGCAGTGGGCTACAATGTGATTTACATTGTAAACAAGAATGTGCTCCCAATTCAATCCGCAACCCTTCTGTGAAAACTGAGTGCAATTTCAGATGTAATGCAGGCTGCAAATCAAATGACAGCAAAGTCAAATCGTTCCAGTTCATCTCCCCATTGTAGTTGAACCCATAGTTTGATTTGGATTCCTGCACTGAGCAGGGGGTTGGACTCAATGGCCTTATAGGCCCCTTACAACTCAATTAGTCTATGATTACTACTTTTCCCAGTTTAATCCACAAAACCATAGCAACAGCTTGAAAACTGTGGCTCTATTTGGAACACAAAGTACCTCAGGCAAATTTTGTTTTGGTTCTTAGAAGCCACAATTATTCATTGCATCTGTAATAGTTATCTGGATTCCTTTGGTCTGTATCCACGGGATGCAAAAGGAAGATTTTTATATGGAAGAAGAAGAGAGAGCTCTAGTGTTGTTTTTCTTCTGTTAAACATGTTTTTCTATGTGTGTCACTTATCACTGGTTTCTTGAATCTGCTGTTGAAGTCTGTGGCTGAACAAGCGTCTTGTTTTTATTGACAGGGACATCTAGGCACTCAAAAGCAGTTTTCTTTATGTTCAGTTTAGTGAGCAGATATTTTGGGAGCTGCTATACAGAAAGCGAGGAAGATGCCCTTGGGGTTCTTCAGCTAAGATTTTTGAGGATGTGCCAGACACTATATTGATCTGAAAGGCTTGTGACTTCAAAAAATAAACACTCATCCAGAAAAGGAGGTGGCAACTGGGGATTGCTTGACCATTGCTTGTCACTTGGATGAAGTAGTGCAGAGCGTATGTGGCTTTACGTCTCCTTGATTTCACATCCTTTGCTGTTGTGAATTTTTGCTTCTTCTTCTTCTTCTTCTTCTTCTTCTTCTTCTTCTTCTTCTTCTTCTTCTTCTTCTTCTTCTTCTTCTTCTTCTTCTTCTTCTTGTAGTTGTTGTTTTTCTCCTCCTCCTCCTCCTCCTCCTCCAAAGGAGAATTTTCAGGTGTTGCTGCTTTGGCTAATCATGCTAAGACTCAAATTGATGGTGTAAGTCCAGTAATTCCATCCTGTGCTCCTTAAGAGAGAGGAAAATGCTGCACTCTTGTAACTGTCTATTACTTCACTCCTTTTTGAAACTGAATTGGTTAACTTGGTGCCTTCTTCTGTCACTAAAGAAGTGTTGAACGTGAGCCTGCTCCTACCCTTTTGGAATGAGAAAGAGTTACAGTGTTTACATGGAAAATGTGGCTCCTGTAAAGTGGCTTAAGAAGGGTTTATGCTTCACATCCCACATACTGTATATGTACAGTAATGCTTAAAGGTATCACACAGGGATTTAGCAGAGTGGAGATTGTGTAACTGTAAGTAGCTGCTGTGGCTGCACATTTCTCCAAATAGGTCACCCAGAAGCTCCTTGGGATGTTTGGGGAAATTTTTGCATGGGACAAAGGGTTGAAAACTTCGGTCAGGATTACAGTTCCAAAATGTTCCCACCTCTCCCATCAGTCTCATTTACTTTGTTTCTAGGTATTTCCTATTTCAAATGTGGCATTTTTCTTACAGATGAAAAGTTTGTGCTAAACACTGAGAATGCAATTGTTTTGTGATTTTCAGATGTGATCATGTACATATTGCACAGATGCACCCATGTCCTGTGTAAAGCAGCCTTTCTCTCTCTTTCTCAGCTCTGGTTTACTCACGTCTTGTTCTCCTTTTCTGCTCTTAAACTAACCAGATTTTTTGTTATGTTTGAACTGTGAACATACTGCAGTTACTTTAAAGGTTAATCAATCAGGATCAAACTACAAGTCAAAAAATTCATGCAACGGACTGAGGATCATCCAAACAGTTCATGCTGTGGACTATAGTGTGAGCAGTTGGTCATTTTCATTACTTGTGCAGGGGAGCATCTCATAACTTCTTGCTCAAGTGGAAATCTGTCTGTTCATATAGTGTCTCCATTTGTGCAATAATAAACAGAAAGATCCAGCATTGCTCTACTGGCAAAGCTTTGAACTTTGTGGGTGTTCAAGAGGATCCAGAGGCAATGTTCAAATTAACCGGAGTTCTCCCACAGCTTCAGGTTTCATGGGACTTGTGGTCTAATTAAAAGCAAAAGCAAATTATTCCCATCTCTTGTGACCATTCTAGGAAGGGGTGTGTGTGTGTGTGTGTGTGTGTGTGTGTGTGTGTGTGTGTGTGTGTGTGTGTGTGTGTGTGTGTGTACCAATGTGCATGCCTGAGACTCTTATAAAAACATCTTGTTCTACACTGAGGCTTCCTTTATCTAATGGGGAAATTATTATACGGTGTCTAACAGGATAGTTGTTAAGGATTGTTGAGTTACTTACTATATCTAACCTTTCAAGTACTTAGAAAAAAAGGGCTAGATGAATTAAATACTAAGTGTATGGATTGGTGGAGCACTGTGGCAGAAATGAACATTTGCCATGTGATGGCATATTGTGCACTGGAGCTTAGGGGAAAAGGAGCTATCCCAAAGCTGGTGTTACTGAGAGTTGTATTCCAACAAAGTAACTTTTCCAAGCTCTGTGGTAGACATAGTACAGAACAGCTGCTACTCCATAGGGTGGGATGCTAATTTTAGCCCTCCAGATGTTGCAGGGATGCAACTCCCATATCATTTATTAGCTAGAGTGCATTTCAGTGCAACAACATCTGGGGGATCATAGTTTGCCCACGCTTGACATCAGGAATCAAAGAGTTCGTAGCTGGTCTTGTGAACCATCTCTAGTCCACTCACTTGTTTAACGCCAGAAATCCAGCAGATGGCTGTGTGGCCTCTGGTTGAAGGCTTCCATTGAAGAAGGGCTCAGAACCACTCTGGATATCTGGAACCATTATCAGTGGCACTGTGATTGCAACACAGGGCAGTCCAGGATGTGGTAGTACAGTACTGTACTACAAATCTCTGTTTTTGATAATAGAGCTGAATGAAGGCCACACAATAGCCTGGCCTAGTGTATTGTGCCTTGAACTGAACATTAAGCTCCTAGTTTTAGTTCAAAATACTACTCATTTATATGGTTCTGGAGAACATCTACTTAACTATTTGAATTTGAACCCATGAATGCACTATTACGAGACATCAGGCTTACGAGTCTGCTGTTATCCAATGTCTGCAGCAGAGCATGGAAAAGTGGCCAGTGGCCAAGCTGGCTGGGGGATTCTGGGAGAAGTAGTCCAAAAAAGTAAATTTAAGGTTGAGGTGTGTTTTATTATGTTCATACCTGGGATAGCAGGATGCAGTAAAACATAGTCTCAGAATGTGGCTTTATGCTGTGAATTCCTGGCTCCCCATTTACTTGGTGAGCCTAGTGAGTCCACAAGTAGCCACCATGTTTCAGAAAGACCACCTGCAGTTATCACCCTATGGGAAGAAGTTTATATGAATGAGGCCATGTTTTAGGGTGTTAGGAATGAAAAATTCCTGCTTTTAGCAAGAAGAAATTCAGATTTAATTTTGAGAGCCTAACCACATTGCAGCAGGGTTAGATATTTCTTTCCCCCCCTTCTTATAAAAATGTCGTACTTGCTTTTATGTATTTAAAAGTACTTTTTGTCTTTTATCTGATAAAATAGCTGATGCAGGGAGTTAGGCTATTGCTGTGAGTGAGATCAAAAAGGCACACAAGGAAGAGAAGGAAAAAGACTCACAGTGAAACCTGATGATATTTTGGGAGCTGTGCTCCATCCAAAGGAAGATGGAAGGCCAACTCCTCCTGAGCTCAACAGGTGTTCCTAAATGGAGCTTAGGCAAGAGCCTAAAATAATAGGTGAATAACATGGCCTTATTGTTTGCTGCATGAAAAAGGCATAGACATAATTCTGGTGTAGCTGGAACTGTTCAAGATGTTGCACTTTATCTGATCTTAGCTGGTGGCCCACTTTCTCTTTTCTATACCTATGCTGCACTTCATAACCATTGGATATCATCAATTATGGGTCTGATAAGGCACTGAAAAAAATCAGTTTATGTGGCCTTATAAAGCTAAGCAACCTTAGGCTCTCCAGATGTTTTTGCTTGTAAGGTAAAGGTAAACATTTAGTCCAGTCGTGTCCAACTCTAGGGCATGGTGCTCCTCCGCATCTCCAAGCCATAGAGCCAGCATTTTATCTGTAGACAGTTTCCATGGTCATGTGGCCTGCGTGAGTAGACATGGAATCCCGTTACCTTCCCATGGTGGTACCTATGTATCTACTCGCATGTTGACATGCTTTCAAACTGCTAAGTTGGCAAGAACTGGAACAAGCAACAGGAGCTCACCCCGTAGTGTGGATTCGATCTTATGACTGCTGGTCTTCTGACCTTGCAGCACAGAGGCTTCTGCAGTTTAACCCACAGCACCACCACATCCCGCCAGTTTTGGCTTGTACCTCCTTCATAATTCCTGTCCATAGTCTGGAACTTATGGGGGTTGTAGTTATAAACATCTAGCAGTTGTTTATGCCTTCGGGATGTCACTGATTAGCTGTTCCAACACCCCTATAGTGTCAGATCACATGTTAAGAGACTACATATGCCCTCCTCTTGTATTTTTCCTCCAGCTATACAAACCTTTCAAAGCTACTAGTATCTGAGTTGCAGACAGAGACACACCTATGTTATAATAAACAGATAGGGAGTTGTGTTGTGCTAACGGTATTATGTAGTTCAGTTTCTGTTTGATGTAAACAAGCCCTGTAACCAGACCAATGCATCGTTTTGCAGAGCAGGACCTGAAGTTGCCAGCTGTATTCCCACTTTACCTGGAAAGAGTTGCCAGGTCAGCAACATATCATTCCCTGAGATTTTACACCCAAAGCCTTAACAAGTGGGTCTCTGCAGTGTCACAGAGGCAGGACATGCAGGTGTTGGGATGCACAAGGGGAACTATTTCTTGGCCAGGTGATTGTAGCCATGGGCATAAGGGCACTGGGAGCAGAATTTATTTATTACTTAAAAACTTGGCTAACCAGTGAATGTGATAACACAGAGGCAGGGGGGAAAAAGCCCCATAATTTTTCAGCAGCTGAGCAGATGGCATGATGTAGTTAACAGCTGCAGCGGTTGTGGCTACTCACATCCTGCACTGCTTTACCTCCAATGCATATGATGTGCACTTTTAAAAAAATGATCTGCCATGGTTTGTGATGCTGGCGTTGCACTCCTCTTGCTCCAAATGGCCCAGTGTATTCACCCATCAGCTCCCTTCCCAATCCCCTCCCCTTGATCTTGTCTGTTCTCTGTGTGTCTCTCTTTTTGCTTCTGGCAGGAACTGCACATTCTTCTGCAAAATTGCCTTTTTTTGGCACAAATGTCCCCATTTTTATACAACATTGTGTATTTAGAGCAGTTGCTCAAATTCTGCAAATTGCCTAAAAATAGGATAATTGCAGCTTTATTTAAGAATATGAATCAATAGATCGGTTGCTTGGATTTTTCTTAACAGCCACTCCTCCTATGCTCTCTCTCTCTCTCTCTCTCTCTCTCCCTATCAATCAATCAATCAATCAATCAATCAATCAATCAATCAATCAATCAATCAATCAATCAATCAATCAATCAATCAATCAATCAATCAATCAGTCCTTTGCTTCTAATGGGGAAAGGACACAAATTGCACAGTCACAGAAATGGCATAAATGTTGGAGGTGAAGTGCTGTAAATCATTGGTTCCAAACCTCAGGTAACCCAGGTGTTCCTGGACTGCAGTTCCCAGAAGCCTTCACCACCAGCTGTGTTGACTGGGGTTTCTGAGATTTGCAGTTCAAGAACACCTGGGTTACCCAGGATTAGGAACCAGTGCTATAAGTTATAAGTTACCATGTGATACCACATGACTCAGAGTTGATGTAAATTTGTACCGACACATATTCCAAACTATTGCTTTAAAGTAAACATGCCCTCAGACAACCAGTCACTAAGGAAAAGATCATCTGTAGAGAAAGATCTCTGTGGAAGAACAGCAAAGTTAGGGCCGGTCTGGCCTCCTGTGGGAGGGAGTTCCACAGTCTGGAAGTGGTGGCAGGGAAGGCCTAGTCCCATGTCCCCACCAAATGTACCTGTGAAGGTGGTGGAATCATGAGAAGGATTCTTTTACATTGTATATGAATACTGGTGGAGAGATATTCACAACCACTGGACCAAAAGTGTGAATGTTCATTCAGGGCAATGTGTGAACAGCGCTACCAAAACATTTGGCAATAGAAATGCTTTTTATTGATGTCACCTATATTTCCAGGTCCCAATATCCATGTTTCAATACTTAAATTCACATTATCTGCACTCACATTCCAATCCAACCTTATATTCTCATGCCACTGTACTGAAATCGACTTCTTTATCTCTGTACAAAAACGCTTGAAATGCAACCCATTTTATTCCACCGCTTCTTTGGTATTTTTACTTGTTTCACTGAGGCCCTGTAGGGAAAGAATGGAGGAAGGTGGCGGGGGGGGGGGGGAAGGCAGAAAAACAAGGTTGCCCCCTCCCCTGAAGGAATTGTTAGGATGACAGAGCTTTACTTGCTGAGCAGAATTTTAATCAAGCATCACATAAATAGTCTTGGTCACAGACACCTAATAAGCACATCACAGTCCCTCAGAATAGAGCACAAACAGATTGTCACATATAATAATCCTATTTGTGGCTTGATAAAGGTTCTCTCCATCTCGTCTCTCTCCTGCTTGTTCTCTTTCTCTCCCCACCCCTCTCCCTCCCTCTCTTCCTCTGAAGATAGTTAAAAGTGAAGATACTCACTTTACAAGATTCTCTTAGCATTCAGCAGCACTTGTGCGCTTATAATGCTGGCATCACATTTAATGGAGAGAGAGGGAGAGAGTGGGAGACTGAGCGAAAAGAGGGAAATAAATAAGAAAGGCGAGTTAGGCTGCAGTAGAAAAATTTAGAAAATATCCAGTCAGAGAATGGAGAGGTGAAGAATAAACTTGAATGAGGTAGCAGAAAGCCAGGGCTCTCTTCCACAGGAAAAGGCAAGTTAAGGGAGTGAAATGCTGCTATGGGGCTTGACCACAGAGGTCCTTGAATGAAGATTCTTCTAAAAAGGACCAAAATCAATATTGAGGTGACATCTTTATTAGGCCAACCAAAGAAGGCACAAGAAGGGGAGTAAACTTTGATTACTATCTCTTCATCAGACATGATGTTACAAAAGCAATCAGAGGATGGCATGGAAAGCGCAGGAGGCTCAATCGTAAATCTTTGTATTTGCATGCTACCAATATGGCTTCCATTGCTTTTGTTTACAAGTGGGACATCTCTGTTTATCTTCCCCACAGCTGTAAGAGGAGTACAGAGCATGGATGTAAGTGGAGTTTTAAGTGATTATTATTTCTTAAAACCATTTGAGAGCAATACTTTTATTAGGTTGGCACACATGGTACACGATAGCAAGCAAACCCTCAACCTTTCCTTTCATGAGGTTATTTACCTCAGTAGCTTCCAAACATGGGTTTCAAATGTTTTCTGATTACAACACCCAAAAACTATCATTTAGTTACAGTCTTAAGAAGGAGTATTGGGTGAGACAGCAGGTGCACAAATTAGGTTGCACAAGGAGCTATACAGGCATCCAGACTGTCCCTGGAACTGCTGAAAAAATTAAATGCAAACTTGATGACTTCAAAACCAATGAACTTTTCTCTTTCCCCTTCTCCCTAACTTGCTTTTGGTACTTCAAACATTTCCCAACTTGGGTCACCTGATATTCTTCAACTCCCAGACAACCTCACCATTGCCTGTGCAAGCTACAGTTCCATAGCTTCAGTAACATCCATCTTGTCTCTCTTCCCTTCTCTTAGTCTGCTTCTTTGCTTTGTTTACCATGGACCCTGTTTAAAAGAGTTCAGGGATACTGAAAGGCATATCCACTATTAGGAAAGGTTCTGTTGGCCTAATAAAGTTACTGCCCAAATTTGGATTTTTGGATTTGGATTTCAGATTTTTTTTGAGAGAGTTCATCTTATTGCCAAGTACTGCTATATTTATTTAATGTATGAACTATTCTTAGAGAGCCTTTTTTGCAAGAAATTGTATGATATTAGGCTGGGAGACACTGAAAGACTCCATACCACCCAGTATGATGTGGGTTCCTCATGTTCTGGCACAAGCCTGTATCCTCTGTATGATGTTACTGAAAGCGTTTTCCCTGTCAGCAGTTGTTCATTCCTTAGCCATTGTACTATAGTCTACTCTTGCAGTTAGGGCGGTTACATGCCATATTTTAGTAAGGACACTCCTCCATTTGAAGGGCTATCCGGGGATAATTCTGAGGGCCTCTTCTCTTCAAAGTCCTATCCGGTTGAAGTCTTGTGTAAAGATAAAGAACCATAAGGAGACAGACCGTGAAATTGTCCATCCAAAGTGAATGCTTGCACAGCAGATTCCAGTAAATTCACGGATGCTAAGTCATCTGATCACAGCCATCTCTACACAAGGGAGATGCACTATAATCCCCATTATATGTTCCTATCAAATTAATATATGCACATTTTCATGCAAACCATCTGTCCTCCTTTTGGGTATAACATGCCCTATCTCCAGTGGATGTTCAGTTTCTGTCTTTTCTTCTCCCATCCCCCATGCTAGGGCACATGGCAGGGAACATTCAGGTGTAAGGATTTTGCACAGAGTAAAAACAAAAAACAAAAAACCCAGCAGGCATTGGCTCAGCGATCCCAGTACAAGCTGAAACCTGGTATTCCTCCCTAAAGGCTCTGTGACTGCATTGAGCCTTTGTTTTCATTGCTGATGACTCAGCTGACAAGCCACTCTTAGTCACCTTTCAAGGACAACAACGGAGGTACAAGAAAATGTGAGGCTTCTGCATGTTCATTATGCTCTTATGAAAGAGAGTGGGCTTCGGGATTCAGTCTGGCTGACCATACAGTCACAGTACTAAGGTGTCTTACTCATAGCCAGAGATCCACCACTACAACAATTGTAGAAACTTCTAATTTAGCTCAGTAAATGTACCTAGCAACAATTGTCTAACCTGGAAGGTGGCTTTGTGGTCCCTATTTTCAAGACACAGAGGCAGGTTATGTTGGATGTAGTCATACTGAACCAGGTTACCATAGTGTTCTAAGCAGCGGCCAAATAGGAAAAGCACGCCTGACACACAGGGGGAAAATAGCAAAAATGTGCTCTTCTCTCTCTCTCTCTCCCTCTCCCTCTCCCTCTCCCTCTCCCTCTCCCTCTCCCTCTCTCTCTCTCTCTCTCTCTCTCTCTCTCTCTCTCTCTCTCTCTCTCTCTCTCTCTCAAAACAAGCAAGCAAATAAAGGCAAAAAAATACAGTCAAAGCCACCCCGTAAAAAAAAACCTCTATTAGAATATGGGGAGAATTTTCTTCCTGCTACCACTTGATGTCTTGCATCCTCTTCTTTGAGTCCAGCAGGCAGCATCAGGCTGCAAAATTAAGCCAAGAAAGGAAAGATTAATGATCTTATGTGCCGTCAATTTGCCTCCAACCCATGGTGACCCTATGAATGAGTGATCTCCAAAATGTCCTGTGCTCAGTAGACTTGCTCTGTCCTTGTAAAATCAAGCTTGTGGATCGTTTTAGTGAGTCAATACATCTCAACTTTGGTCTTCCTCTTTTCCTGCTGCCCTCAACTTTTCCTAGCATTATTGTCTTTTCCACAGAATCCTGCCTTCTCATGATATACCCAAAGTATGATAGCCTCACTTTAGTCATTCTTGCTTCCAGAGATATTTCACACTTGATTTGGTCTAGGACCCACTTGTTTGTCTTTCTGCCAGTCTAAGGTATCTGCAAAGCTCTCCTCCAGCACAATATTTCAAAGGAATCATTTTTTTTTCCTGGCAGCCTTCTTCACTGTCTGGCTTTCACACCTGTGAAATGGATGATCTTGTCCTTAATCTCCGGTGGCACATATTTCAACTTGATGATCTTTTCTAATTCTTTTACTGATGCCCATCCACGTCTCAGTCATCTTCCGATTTCTTGGGTGCACTCTCCACTTGCATTGATGATTGAACCAAGGTATACAAAATCTTTTACAATTTCATTTTCTTCATTGTCAGTGTTAAACTTATAGATTGAAGAGACAGGGAGATAAAATGCACCCTCATCTGACTCCTTTGCCTACAGAAAACCATTCTGTTTTTCCATATTTTGTCCTAATGCAAACTTTTTAACTACAATACTAGTTAATAACTATCAGGACAACTAAATGCTGAGACACATTTATTTCTTTTAGAACAACCCATAGGTTCTCATGATTCACACAGTCAAAGACTTTGATGTATTCTAGAAAGCATAGATTTACCTTCTGCTGAAATTCTTTGGAGTGCTCCAGAAGCCAGTGGATATTCTCATCATGATCTCAAGTACCTCTTTCCTTTCTGAATCCAGCTTGAACAATACACATTTCTCTCTCCATATAAGGTAAATGTCTTTTTTGCAACACCTTAAGGATTTCTTCACTTGCATTGGAAATTAGAGCAATGGTTCTATAGTTACTGCATTCCTTGGCATCTCCCTTGTTGGGGATTGGAATGTATATTGAATGTTTCAACTCTATGGGCTGTTCGTTTGTTTTCCATATTTGTTGACATATTCTTGTTAAGATTTTGACAGATCCAATCTCCGTGGTTTGAAATAATTATATCTGTATACTATCTATCCCTGGTGTTTTATTTCTTCCCAGTGCTTTCAGTCCAGCTTTCACTTTACTTTGTAGAACTGCAGGTTCTTCATTATATGATTCTTCTTCAAAGGGATTTGTCATTCTTTCATCTGTTCTATATACAGTAGATGCTCAGTATTGTGTTTCTATCCTCTTTTTATTCTGTTCTAGTCAGATAGTGTGCTTCTCTGTTGGTCATTCAGCATTCTTAATCTAGGCTTAAATCTTTTGTTTTTGTTTTATCCTCTGGAAGAGAATGTTTCCCCCCTTTATTGTTCTCTTCCTTTTTTTCTTTCTTCTTTTTTTGCATGAGCTATTAAAATAGTTCTCTTCGTCTCTGTGTGACTATCTGGAGTTTGCTTGTGTAGCCTTGGGCAAGTTCCACAATTTCCAGACCACCCCCAGAAATAGGGAATGGTAAACCATTGCTGACTTCTCTATCCCTAGAAAATCCTAGGAAGGTTGACCATAAGAAGGAATCAACCTGATGACATACAGTTATTATTATTTAATGTATTCCTTCATTGTTTAGAGAGTTTTGAAACCAACAGCCAGCAAATTGTGGAAGTGCGTCTCCTCCCCTCTCCACCTTTCAGCCAGCAACCCATAATGCACCAATCTTGTACTGCAGTAAAGCCTGAGCCAGAGCTGGGAGGAAACAAATTACTTATTTCTAATTCTATGCAATTAATTTAATTTTTCAGTAACTGAGGAATAACTAAGTTATGTCACAGTCATAACAGAGTGCAGTGTAACAGATACTTTTTAGTTACTTTTATTGTTACAAAGGAGTGGTCTCAGTGATGATGAAGGAAAAATAACAGATGGTTCAAGCACTGGCTTGTGCTGTGTTTTGTGCATTTGTCTGCTTCAGACTCTCTTTGTGTTGCAATGGTAACAAAGCAGATAGGAAAAGGGTGTCTTGTAGCACAGCCCAATGACTTGTGTCAAAGTTTAGATGTTCAACTATTGACTTAAGCTTCCAATCACATCAAGAAAATATCAGCCACTCTGAAAGGAATGACTGGCTGTGGTCCAGCATAATAGGGTAACATAATTTTTACCAACTCAGCTAATCTAAAGCATGTTTTTATTTCAATAGTGCGCTCAACAGATTGCATTATAGTCTTGCATTTGGCTTCAAATATCTTCTCAGCTTTCATGGTCTTCCATCAGTGAAATGGAAACAGTAGTGATCTATCTCAGTGGGTTAATGAGAAAAGATATTACCTGCACTGAATCTTAACGGTCTAGGTTGAGTTGTAAATCTAAATATTGGCAATAATGATGTAGTGTGGATTCATTAGACTCTTGCTGAAATGAAATGTCACTTATATATTTTATTATGCATCATAATTAATGGGCTGTGTGGTCTCTAGGAATTAGAAGTGAAATGAATTTGCTTCTGAAGATTCACCTCTAAGTTATCTCCTGTGACTTTTGACAGTGGCTGTTTTCTGGCTGTTGCTGCACAAATATTCTCTGGATTTCAAAACTATATTATATTATAATTTACTAAATATATTTACTTATTTACTTAATATTATTCAAAAAGATGTAGATTATTTTTATAAACTGATTGTAATAGTCAAAAATATTTAAAAACAGATCAAGAATGACTCTTAAAACACTCAGAATATAAAAGTTGATACAAAACAGTATAGTCTTAGCTATAAGCTGTAAAAACTCCTGAGGGATGGATCCAGACTGACTTTCCTTGAGAGGGAGTTCCATCACAACAACTGAAATGCAGCTTCAAAGAAAGCCCTGCATCAATTCTTCAGCTTTCTTTATGGTCCAGCTCTCACTTCCATACATCACTACTGGAAAAACCATAGCTTTGACTATGCGGACCTTTGTCGGCAAGGTGAGGTGTCTGCTTTTTAAGATGCTGTCTAGTTTTCTCATTGCTTTCCTCCCAAGAAGCAGGAGTATTTTAATTTCGTGGTTGCTGTCACCATCTGCAGTGATCATGGAGCGCAAGAAAGTAAAATCTGTTACTCCCTCCATATCTTCCTCTTCTATTTGCCAGGAAGTGATGGGACCAGTGGCCATGATCTTAGTTTTTTTGATGTTGAGCTTTAGACATTTTTGGCGCTCTCCTCTTTCACCCATTAAGAGGTTCTTTTTAATTCCTCCTCCCTTAATTCCGGCTTGGGATTCATCCAATCCTGCCTTTCGCATGATGTATTCTGCATATAAATTAAATACACAGGGGGACAATATACAGCCTTGTCGGACTCCTTTCCCAGTTTTGAACCAATCAGTCGTTCCATATCCAGTTCTAATGGTTGCATCCTGTCCCACATATATTCTACTAGAATTCTTAATTTCAAAAGAAACCAAAGCAGTGTGTAGCAACACATATATGGTGGATTTTAAAAAAGTCTTTTTTTATAACTCAGGACAAGAAAGGTGGGTGTTTCTAAAAAAGGAAATTCTAAAGACACAATTACAAACAACTCCAACAAGAAAAAAAAAGTAGGATACAGCAAAAAGGCCACTGTGTCTTCACAAAGAGCTCGGAGAAGACCTGAAACAAAAAATGACATGTATAATAAGTGGAAAGAAGGCAAGGCCACAATGGAAGAGTACAGACAAGTAGCAAAGAATTGCAGGGATGGGGTTAGGAAGGCAACAGTTGAGAATGAGCTGAGGTTAGCTAGAAACACTAAAAGCAACAAAAAAGCATTATTTAGGTACCCAGTGGTGCCTCAACTTACGGACGTCTTGATTTGTGACCAATTCAAGTTACGACCAGCTCCGTTCACAAAATTATGCTTTGACTTGCGACCGGTGCTTTGAGATACAACCGGAAAAAAGGTGGAGATTTTGAACTGCTTTCCCTCCTTTTGTCCTTCAGTTAACTGTTGGTCAGTGAAGAGGCTGCTTCTCTGTAGCTCCTTTGCCGCAGCGGTTAGAGAGTGTGGGTTCAGAGAGAGACTTCGGACTGCCTGGTACTGCCTGGTACTGTAATGTACTGTAATATTTTTTCCATTTTTGCTTTTTAATTTTTTTGCTTTTTGGATTTTTGCTTTTTGACTCTCTTTTTTGAAAACAGAGACTGCCTGTTCTGGGTGAGTATTGTACAGTGTTTTGCAGTGTGGGTTTGGGCTGGGTGGGTGGGGGTTATGTTTCTGTCCTCTGATGGGTCTTGCAGTGTGTGGTTGTAGCATTCTTAGTCCCTGCTGGAATGGTTTTTTAAAATTCTGTGGCTCCTAAGGTTTGGGTATTGTACTGTACACAAGTGTCCCCTCAGTGGACAGATTAACCGCATTTGCTTTAGTTCCTATGGGAACTAATGCTTTGAGATAAACCCAGCACCTTGAGATACGACCACAACTGGCTGGAATTGATTAATCACATTTCAATGTATTCCTATGGGAAATGGTGCTTTGAGTTATGACCAACTTGAGTTATGACCATCATCCCGGAGTGAATTAAGTTCGCAACTCAAAGCACCACTGGTATGTGCATAGCAAAAGACAAAGAAAAGAAAAGACAAAGAAAAGCTGAGCTACTCAATGGAGATGGATAAATGATAACAGATGACAAAGAAAAGGCAGAAGTGTTCAATTTTTATTTAATCTTGTATTTTCCCAAAGGGCAGTCTATGGCCCTCTAGAGAAACGTGAAGTGCAAGTGAAAGGGACAAAATTGTAGCTGGAGATTGATAAACAAATAGTCAAGGAATAATGTATTTGCGAAGGCTTTCACAGACAGGATCTAATGGTTGTTGTGGTTTTTTCGGGCTCTTTGGCAGTGTTCTGAAGGTTTACCTTCAACAAATTCAGATCTCCAAGGCCAGATGAACTGCATCCAAGAGTATTGAAGGAACTGACTAAAGAGCTCCCAGAACCACTGTCCATTATTTTCTTGAAATCATGGAAAACGGGTGAGGTACCAGATGAATGGAGAAGGGCTAATGTTTTCCCCAACTCCCAAATGGGCAAAAAGGAGGAACCTGGGAACTACTGAGCAGTCAGCTTGACATCAATCCCAGGGAAAATACCTGAACAGATTATAAAGTGGGCACTGTGGAAACACCTAGAAAACAATGCAATAATAACTAGAAGCCAATATGGATTTGTCAAGAACAAATCCTGCCAGACCAATCTGATCTCTCTTTTTTGATTGGATAACCTCCCTGATAGACAGAGGGAATGCTGTAGACATAGTCTATTTTGACTTCTGCAAAGCTTTTAATAAAGTACCCCATGATATTCTGATATTCTAACTAGGTGTGGGCTGGGTACAAGAAATGTCAGATGGATACACAGTTGGCTACAGAATCATACTCAGAGGGTGATGATTAATGGCTCCTTCTCAAATTGGTAGGAGATAACAAGTGAGGTACTCCAGTCCTGGGCTCTGGGCTCTTCAACAGTTTTATAATGACCTGGACCAGGAGGTGCAGGGAGTGCTGATCATATTTGTAGATGACACAAAATCGGGTAGAATATCTAACACCTTGGAAGACAGAAGCAACGTTCAAAATGCTCTAGATAGGCTTGACCACTGGGCTGAAAACAACAGAATGACATTCAACAGGGATAAATGCAAAGTAATGCACATAGGAAAACGAAACCAAACACACAGTTTTAAGAGGTGTGATACCTGGTCAGCAATACTATGAGTGAGAAGGACCTTGGAATTGTCATAGATCACAAGTTGAATACGATCCTACATATCTTAAAAAAAAAAGGCAAATGTTATTTTAGGCTGCATTAGTAGAAGTATAGCTTCCAAATCTTGTGTGCAACTTGTTCCCCTGTATTTGGCACTGGTTAGGCCTCATTTTGAATACTATGTCCAGTTCTGGACACCACACTTCAAGAAGGATGCTAAGAAATTGGAACAGATTCAGAGGAGGGCAACAAGGATGATCAGGGGCTGGAAACCAAGCCCTACAAAGAAAGACTCAAAGGCATGTTTAGCCTTGAGAAAAGAAGACTGAGGGGATATACAATAGCACTTTTCAAATACTTGAAAGGCTGTCATACAGAGGAGGGGCAGGATCTATTCTCAATCAACCAAGAGTGCAACAATGGGCTGAAGTTACAGAAAGCTAGATTTCAGTTGAGTATCAGGAAAAACGTCTTAACTGTTAGAGCAGTATGGCAATGTAATCAATTACAGTACCTTGAGAAGTGGTGAATGCTCCAACAATGTAGGCATTGAAGAGAAATTTAGACACTTGGTAGATATCCTTTGATTTGTACTGCCGTACTGAGCAGATTCTGAGGCTCCAGTACTTTGGCCATCTCATGAGAAGAAAAGACTCCTTGGAAAAAACCTTGATGTTAGGAAAGTGTGAAGGCAAGAGGAGAAGGGGACGACCGAGGATGAGATGGCTGGACAGTGTCTGCGAAGCAACCAACATGAAATTGACAGAACTCCGGGAGGCAGTGGAAGATAGGAGGGCCTAGCATGCTCTGGTCTATGGGGTCATGAAGAGTCGGACACAACTAAACGACTAGACGACTACGACTGAGCAAGGGGTTGGACTTGATGGCCTTATAAGTTCATGATTCTGTAATTCTAACGAGCAAGAAACACATAGGCATTTAACAGTGTGTAAAAAAATCATGAAGATCAGAGAATGGTCCAATGCCAAATTAATGTGAGTGATAACTTCTCCCCCAAATGAGACTGAAACAGGATAGGATCAGAACACAAGTTCTGAGAGGTGCAAGAGATGAAATTAGGATGTCAACATTTAGACAAATTATGCAAACCCACCATAGAAAGGTGCTGTGGTATCCAGTATACTCTAAAGAAGAGACAGGTATGAACCAACAGTTCCATGGTTCATGCCGGTTCGGACAACAACCCAACAGGTGCTCCAGAGTTCAGCAACCTGCCCTCTCTGGTGGGCACCCAATCAGAGGCAGCACTTGGAGGAAATGGGTCAGGGAAGCTGGGGCACTGTATCAGAGTGGTTGCCCACTGGAGGGGGCAGGGAACTGAAGTGAGGAACACCTGTTGGGCTGTCATCTGAACTGGCAGGAGCTGGTGGTTCATGCCCATCCCTACTCCAAAGCTAATTTTTTTTCTAGCTTAAGACACTTTAGGTATACTATTTAGCATTCTCTTCCATTCCTTAGGCAGCACAGAGCCAACAATTTCCTAATTCCACTAGTGTGTCATATTTATTGACTGACAACAGATATTTATAAATAAATAATTAGGCTTTTTTTCTGCACTGATTTTTATAACTACAGGAGCTGCAGGTGCTGCAGTTTTAAGGACTGTCTCTCAGTTGAAAATGGCAGCTCACACCAAGCCTTCAAAAGGGAAAGTGGCAAAAATTCACCATCATGTCCAGTTAATTGATCTAAGGTTTTTAAAAAAGTGTGTGTGTGTGTGTGTGTGTGTGTGTGTGTGTGTGTGTGTGTGTGTGTGTGTGTGTGTGTGTGTGTGTGTGTGCGCGCGCGCGCGCGCGCGCGCGCTTCTGTCCATATCTCCCATTTAAAAAATGTCTACTTCCAATTTTTAAAGCCTGGATTGCCCCATAATGTTAATTTAGCAGGTGAAAATGAGTTGAATTGAAGCTGTAACAACAGTATGCACTATATTTCTCATGGTACTGAGATAATTGCAGGAATAGAGTTTGTTTTAATATCCATGGAGCTAACCATTTCGAAAGATTTACCAGATGAGAGGTTTCCAAACAGGCCTGAGATGGATAATTCATTTGAGAGAGAGACACAATTTCAAGAGTTAATCCTAGTTAATAAATAGAGTCAATGTTATAAACTAAATGCACTTTTGCTATGTTTGAATTGCATTCTTTTCAAAGAAATATGAGGTGGTGTGGAACCTCACACAAATTTGTGAAACAGTGTTAAGTTTTGGGGGTGAGTGGGGAAATATCTGCTAGGTAAATGAAGAGGGATTTCATTGAAGACATGTACTACATTTCTCCCTTCAATAATGCTGGGTTGGAGAGCCATACTCCTACAGGTATGTAGTTCAAAATCTGTGTATAACACTTATCCCCCCCCCCCCCCAAATATATTAGAACTACAAAGCATAAACAGTCCACACCTACCCACATCAGTTCTCTCTGTTGGGGTTCTCTCACATAGTACTGGCAATCCTTTCAATTCAGCGCCGTGTGTAATGAGCCGTAAAGGTCCTTATGACACCTTGATCTAAAGGCTGAATTGGAGATGTTGTACTTGGGGGCAAGTAGATCATTTTGATGCTTTTAGTGTTGAACTCATGGGGTTCTGGGTGGCTGGGAGGCACCGTATTTATTTATTTATTGAGAAAAAAAATCCATGTATAACCCAAACCGTGCATCTCAGATCCATGCAATTCAAGGGGAAAGTGTATATACTCTTAAGATATATTTGTTTGAGTGTATATATTTTGTCCCAAAGGGACAGACTTAAAAATGTCCATCTATCTAAATCTAGGAATGATCCCTGAAATCAATTTATTGAAACTTAACACAATCATTTGTCAGTTAATATGAGGATTAATATACCAAGGTTAAGTAGTAACATCTGGGCAGGTGAAACAAGAAACAAGGCCTTGGCTGATGTTTTCAGGTTCCAGGCAGGCTTACATGGGAGGAGGTTGGCTTTCATGTATCCTTAAACAGTTTAGCACTTAACATTTTGTATTTGACAGCCTGCCCAAGGCTACATAGTCTGACATTTCTCCCAGGAGGCTCAGTAGGGAATCAAGCAGCCAATCTCCAGCTCTGTAGCCAGGTACCTAACTCCAGGGGGCAAAATGGAAGATAATTCTATTTGACACCCACTAATATTTGTTGTCAACCTTGCAGAGCTTGCAACAGTTGAGATGTTGTCATATTTGATTGTTGACATGCAACTACTTTATTTGTATTTAACAGTACAAATAGTTTTTATACAATAGTGTATCCTATTTTCTATTCCTTGGTCACATTTTCTTCATTCATTTATCTCTACAGAGGCTTATGGTATAGATCTTGGAAAAGTCACCCCGGATGGAAGTTGTCATTCTCAAAAGTACTTTTCCAAACTCCCTTTACTGGCATACTCATGGGACAGCCATACGTACCCTCCAGTTGCATGGAACTCTGAACACTTATCACCTTCAGCTAGAGTTGTAGTCCAGTGTATCTGGAAGGAATCAGGCTAGGGATACAGCACCTTTGCACTGCTGATGTGAGTGTAAATTGAATGTATGTCATAGGGCTGGTTTTTTTTCCTCTTTTTTTTTCTCATGGGGGACTCTGGCCATCTTCCAAAGAGAATTCATGGAAGTTATTGTTATTATTATTATTTATAATGTTTGTATTATATTTGAAATAGTTGGCATGCGGTATTAATAACATGAGATAGTATTTGATAGTTGACATGCAACAATAGTTTTTTTTAAAAAAAAATCTGACAGGGATTGATAGATAGTGTGTAAATGGCAAATAATATTTGAGACCTGACTGGTTATGAGCTTTCACATTTGAAAGCTATCAAAATAGTCACAACAGCAAAAACTCTGAACTATTCAAATTATAATGTTTAGAAAAGTTCACACAGAGTATGAATATGCATTTTACTTTCTTGTCTAGAAGTCTAGAATAGAGAATAAAGAAAACTTGATGAATTTCAAATACTATTTCAGCTCTTTTAAGAACGCTTAAACCAACATGGATCTGATAATAAGATTAACTTGATTTCCTATTTAATGATGAAATAGAAAATGCACTAAGAATTTTTGTCTCTCTAGAATTAATCTGTTGAAAAGCAAAGCATTCTAGATAGTAAGGTGGATTGATCACAATGCTAGCCAAATAGGCTTTTCCTGATGGTGGGACCCTAGGGATGGAAAACATATGTGAACCTCCAGATGTTATCAAATCTGTTGTAGTCAAAACAGCTAGAGGTGTGTGGTGAGTTTCTCTCCTACAACATTTAATAAGGCATGTGTTTTCTACTCCTGCTTTAAGGGATTATGTCCCCCCCCTTTTTTTTTGACAGCATTTCTCAAAATCTTATGAACTACCATAGTGAAACGTAGTTCATTTCACCCAAAAATGGCCTTTGTGGCAGAGTCAGTTTGAAGTCTGTCTGGCTACATAATGATCTGGTCAAACCCATCATATGGCCAACCAGATTTTCAGTGTATGATGCATTGTGAGAACTGCAATGATTAGACGAGGCTGCTGCCATTGACTGAGTGATGACAGCTACTCTGTGTCCTTACCAGCATACGGTTTATTACTATGGATATGAAACACCAAGCTGCACAGGACTGCTAAAATGTCTCTGTAGAATGGCATATTTCCTGCATTGGGTTCTTTGGATTCACTGGAAGGGCCGTGAAAATGTGCAGAATTTGTCAGTTCTCTGCACAGGACAACGCGGGTAGGGTTGCAAAAAGAAGAGGAAGAAGAGGGGGAGTTACTCTAACCTTCTTGGTAAGGATTTTAGGTTCCTTTCAAGATCTATCTATCTATCTATCTATCTATCGATCGATCTATCGATCGATCGATCGATCGATCGATCGATCTATCGATCGATCAATCGATCTATCGGTCTATAGCTAGCTAGCTAGCTATCATTCATCCAGTGGTGGCTTGTGTCCATTCTGCCTGATGGGCACAGCGGATAATGGTGGGTAGAACAGGGGAGAGCCTGAGAAAAAGAAGATGGCTACACAGATACACAAGTCTCTCTCTCTCTCTCTCTCTCTCTCTCTCTCTGTGTGTGTGTGAGAGAGAGAAAGAGAGAGAGAGAAATTCATTTCAATCCCCGCTCTACACTCATTAAAAGAATGTACCCCTGGATGGATCATTAAAATAGCTCTTTTAAGGGACAGGCAGGGAAAAAACATGGGCGGAGAAGCAAGCATTATGGACTTCCAAACTCCTGTGCAATTTTGTCCATTTACTGCAGAAAGAAACTGCTGAAAGAAGACTGTGAGCCTAAGTTTAAAAAAGAGTTTTTTTCTCTTTCCAAAAAGAAAAGAGTGGGAGAAGGTGTGGGAAGTCTGGAAAATTACAGTCCTGCGCATGGTTTCCTAGGAATGAACATCAGGCTGTGGGACGTACTTTTGGTAGGCATCAAACTGCACAAGAAAGAGGGGAGGCTACACATACAGTTGGAAGAATATTCAGTTAAGACCTGGCAGCTGCAGCTGCTGAATGAAAGTCACCTTCCCCTGCCACACACTGCAGGACAGAACAAGAGAAATTAATCAACAACAAAAGTTATTTTGTGGCACCCCTTGCCAGATGTTGTTGCTACATGCCGTCAAGTTGCCTCTGACTTATGGAAACACTATGAATGTGTGATGTTCAAAATGTCCTGCACTCAACAGTCCTGCTCAGCAATTGTAAACAAAAAGCTGTGGGTTTCTTTATAGAATCAATCCATCTCATGTTTCATCTTCCTCTTTTCCTGCTGCCCTCAAATTTTCCTAGCATTATTGGGAGTTTTTTTTCCTTGTGAAACTTGCCTTCTGATGATGTGCCCAAAGTATGACACCCTCAGTTTTGTTATTTTTGGCTTCCAGTGATAGTTCAAGCTTGATTTTATGTAGGAGCCACTAGTTTGTCTTCCTGGCAAAGCAGGATATCTACAAAAGCTCTCTTCCAGCACCAGATTTTAACAAATAATTTTTCTTTCTGTCAGCTTTCTTTACCATTCAGTTTCCGCACTCATACATGGTGATCAGAAATACGTACAATAGCATTGGTCCTCTTGGTCTTGGTCTCCAGTAACACATCTTTACATTTGATAATCTTTTTTAATCCCTTCATTGCTTCTCTTCCGAGTCTCATTCTTCTTCTGATTTCTTGGCTGCAGTCTCCATTTGGATTGATGATTGAACCAAGGCATACAAAATCTTCTACAATTTTAATTTCTTCATTGTTAATGCTAAAGTTGTGTACATCTTCAGCAGTCATAATACTTAGCGTTCAACTACAATCCTGATTTGACACTTCCTTCTTTCCCTTTCCCTAAAGGTCATTTACAGTCATTGCTGTTTTCTGCCAGTAAGATGGTGTCATCTGCATATCTCAAATTACTGATGTTTCATCCACCAATTTTTACTCCTGAATCTAGTCCATAGGATATGCTCTGGATAGAGATTCAAGAGACAGGGAGATAAAATGCGGCCTTATCTGATACCTTTAGGAAACCATTATATCTCTCCATATTCTGTCCTAACTGTAGCTTCTTGTTTACAATACAGGTGGGCCAGTTTGTGGGTCATCATTTTGTTTTGTTTTCCATATTTGTTGGCATATTCTTTTTAGGATTTTGACAGATTTTGACAGATTAAAAGCATGCCTGCATTATCATGAATAAATATATTTGAATCGGATTTAGCATGTTTTAATATAATATAATAACCATGTTCCATCACATCATTTCTGGCTGTTTTTCCAGGAGGGCACAGTGAGGAATCAAACCCCCAATCTCTGGCTATGCAACCAGATATCTAAATCACTGGACCAGCAACAGGTTTTAAATATATTTTTTAGAAACGGTGATGAGACAATGCACAAGTGATGATTTTTTCCCTCTGGGAAGTGTGTTTTTTTGGTTGTAAAATGAAGTGTTTTATTGGATGGCAAGAGGGTCATTTATTTTAATTTGCCAGTAAAATCAATTTATTTTTAATTATTTTGGCATATGTGAGTGCCTCTGTGGCAACTTTCTGCCTCCCAGGGATCAGCTGGAGCATTCTTAAAGGGACAGAAACAGCCAAGCTTTCCAAAGGGACTAGCAGCTTTGCCAGCAGACCCTTTCTGTTCCTCTTTACACAATTCTATAGACCTTTCCACCTGCTTATATAGTGATGATTCTTAGTGTGGTGTAGTGATAGAGTGATAGACTAAGACTCTGGAGAACAGAGTTCAAATCCCCACTTGGCCATGGGAACTCACTGAGAAACTGGTAAAACCCCTCGTTATCTCTCTCTCTGTTATACTGAAAGCCCTATTAAGGTTGGTATAAGTTGGTATAAGCCTTTGCCAGTTTGAAATAAATAAATACATAAATATAAAAAAGGTAGTCAGTAGGTGGGGAAAAACTGCTGGGCTCTGGTTAAGTTCTCTTGCTTTCCCTCTTGCCAGCACTGTATACCTTTCCCTCACTCCCCTGTATATGTATGTGCATGTGTTTTCTGTGAGGAGCCATAGTAATTTGACAGTTTGAAATACATATTTTAATATATATATTACAAATAACACCACAGCAGCAGCAGTGAATGGCAGCATGAGGGCAGGTGAGTCAAGTACAAAGCCTCAATTGCAATGATTTTAAAAGCCCATGTAGCCCCCTCAACCAATATACAACACAGCTAAAAAATGAATTAAAAGTTTTCCTAAGAAGATGCATGCATCGACCCAAATACCATGAGACTACCACATGACTTTAACCTGATTTCAAAATCCCCAATCCAGCTATTGATTTATTTTCATAGTGTAACCATGGTTTCAGTCTCTGTACAGTAGTGCCTCGCTTAGCGATGTTAATCCGTTCAGCAAAAATCGCTGCTAAGTGATTTCATCGCTAAGCGATATTAAAAAGCCCATAGAAACACATTAAAATGCCATTAATGCGTTCCTATGGGCTTAAAAACTGACCTTAAGAAAAAATCCTCTATAGGGGCGGCCATTTTCGGTGCCTCTAAAGCGAGGCAACACAGCGGGTGGCCATTTTGTTTACCCGGCGGCCATTTCAGAACCGCTGTGCGAAAATGGGGGCTTTGTGATGATCGCTTCCCTGCGATCATCGCAAAGTGAATTTTCCCCATAGGGAACATCACAAAGCAATCGCTTTTGCGATCGCAAAACATCGTCGCAAAGCGATTTCTTCATTAAACGGAGTGATCGCTATGTGAGGCACCACTGTATTTTGAAATAGTTCTGCCAATATTCCATCTTCCCCTGGTGATTTATTTCTTCCCAGTGCTTTCAATTAAGCTTTAACTTCACTATCTAGAATAGCAGGCTCTTTATTATAGGATTCATCTTCCAAGGAATCTGTCATCTTTTTATTTCTTCTGTAAAGGTCTTCAGTGTTCTGCTTCCACATTCTCTTTATTTTCTCCTGGTCAAATAGTATGCTTCCCTGTTGGTCTTTCAATATTTCTAATCTAGGCTTAAATTTCCCTTTGATTTATTGGATCTTCTGGAAGACTTTTTTTCCCCCTTTCACTTCCTGTTGTTCTCTTCTATTTTTTAAACACTGGTCATTATAATAGTTCTCTTTGTCTCTGTGTAAAAGTCACTGAAAAGCTGTATTCAAGATTCTGATTCTATTTATCTCACCTTTTACTTTTGCCTCTCACCTGTCCTTGACAATAGTAAATGTTTCTTCTATCATTCATCTAGGTTTTTCTTTTCTTCTTACTAAAGGAAAAGTCTTTTTTTCATTCTTCCCTAAAATTATCTCCAGTTTCAATCCACAGTTCTTCTTGCTTATTGTCAATTGAGTTTAGTAATGCAAATCATTTCTTTCTGTGGACAATTCATCAGAAATGTCATTTAAATTATAATCATAGGTGACTAGAATGCAAGGTGGAGTGGGACTTTGAAGTGGAAAACACCTGTTCACTTCTAAACAAACTAGCATGAATCATCAAACTGATGATTCTAGTCCTGACCCTGCAGATATCTCAGATGGGGGGGTGGGGATAAATACCCTTAGAGACACAAGATTAACATCTAATTGCCTTGCATTATTGCTAATCCGCAGGCAGAAGATGACCACAGTTGCCAATACTGGGGGACTGGGAGGCCTCTGGGGAAAAATATTTTGTTCATTGTCTGGAGGAACTGGCAAATTAAATCTTCCATGTTTGTCAGAGGACCAGCATGGGATTGGCACAGAAAAATAAATACATTTAAATTAATAAAGAACAATTATATTTTGCCTCTAAGATGGCTCCTTTAAGGTAGCTGCAAAATATGATCTGTGATTCTGAAATGAGCTGGCTGGTTAGCCAGAATTGGAACATCTGGGTGTAATCTGGGGAGGAGCAATACCCCACATGCCCTAAATTAGCCATTCTCAACTTTTTTTAGGCCATGGCCATAAACACAATATGAAAGAAATATAGGCTGAATTAGGATTGTATAAACTGCATAACAACCCTTGTAAAGTGGTGTGTGAAGAATTGTTTCCAGTCTGTGGCCCACTTTAAATGTGCCTGGGGACCCCAGGGGGCCATATGGTCCCTGTTAAGAATGGCTGCCCTAAATAACCAGTCTACACGACCTTCATCGGTATGAATACCAGAGTGGTATACAAAAGTAAGTGAAGCAATGCAATAAATCCAAATATGTTATCAGAGCAAAGAAAAATAGAAAAAACAATATAACTGAGAAGAGCAGCTGTCAATCAATGTTACCTGACAATATGTTTCATTTTAAAAGCAACTGACCATTTCTGAATTCCTCTTCAATTCTTAAATAAATCTTTTCTGTGGTTGCCTTGTTTGAAGGTTGGTCTCATTCATGTGCTAGATTTCTCAGCAAATGTGCTAACCCTGGGTGCTAAGGAATTCAAAAGAAGTTCTGGAAAAGAAGCCTGTTCTTTTCTGTGTATAAAAGCAGGAAGGTTGGGTTCCCACATAACCATGCGGTGAGTTATTTAGTATTCATGAAGGGTTCTTAAATATACAAATAGTGGCAGTTCCTCTGAGGAATATGGATGGATCATGCCTTGCTGCCTGTCTCGATGCCTTGCAGACACAGGCATTTCTCAAAGGCAAATTTGTTATTGCCATCTTTCTGGATCCACCCAGTAACATCACCATTACCTTGGCTTTTACCCATGTACATAATTCAGACCAATCAACAGCTATGTTGCTTCTTCATCTTGTTGACCTGGATACCCAGCAGGTCATGGCTGGAACAAACTCCTTCACACTCCCCATACCCCATAATTCAGACCAATCAACAGCTATGTTGCTTCTTCATCTTGTTGACCTGGATACCCTTATTTTTCTGCTTTGGTCTGTTGGCAAAAGGAAGTTTGCAGACTGAACACATGAGTTTTGGGGAGTGTGAAGGAGTTTGTTCCAGCCATGACCTGCTGGGTATCCAGGTCACAACTCCCCTCCCTTTGCAAACTGCCACTTCTGTGATTATGATTGATTTTATAATTCAGACCAATAATTATGATTGATTTTATAATTCAGATCAATCAACAGCTATGTTGCTTCTTCATCTTGTTGACCTGGATACCCTTATTTTTCTGCTTTGGTCTGTTGGCAAAAGGAAGTTTGCAGACTGAACACATGAGTTTTGGGGAGTGTGAAGGAGTTTGTTCCAGCCATGACCTGCTGATGCCTTGGGCCCTTTCTTTCTTGGCCACAACTCCCCTCCCTTTGCAAACTGCCACTTCTGTGATTATGATTGATTTTCTACTGTGTGAATAAGACTTCAGAAAAGTCTCTTTATTAACTGAATAGTGGGGACCTAGTAAAATGGTACTAATGGACCACAGGGACCAGTGCGTGGGTATGAAGGCTGCAGCCGTGGGGGCAAAATGCAATGTGAGGCTCTTTCTTACAGCCAGTGAAGCGTTGCTGCCAAAGTGACTTGTTGATCATTTCAGCTGCCATGTTTTATAAAAACATCTTTCTTCTCTCTCTCCCATCCCTGGAGTCCTTGACTGCCCTTTTGAAGCTTGTCATAATTAGGCTCAAAGCGTGGGAGGAGGCAAAGTTGGAGGGTGGTGACAGCTGCACCAATTAAGCAAATATAAACTATAAAAGAAGGGAAATTAAAGCAGGAGAGAATTGTTTTACTGCACTTTGAGCAACATGACACCTCGGTCTTAGGAGGCCTTTAACTTTCTTTCTGTGGCTGCTCCAGGGCCAAGAATCCATCTGGAACCTCTTTCTCGTCTCCGTTTATCCTTGAGAGGAGAGAGGCTGAAGCTTTTGTCTCCTTTTCTTCTATTTGTGGGAGAAGCCAGACTTTCTTTTATCTGCTCTTGTCTCTTGTGGTGCCAAGCTTTGTGGGAGAAAACATGGAACATCACCAGCATAACTATTTTGTGTGCTTCCCAAGCTCCTCATCTGTGATTATACTGAATGTCTTAGGGGAAGGAGAAAGAATAGAATACTCCTATACTGTACTTTTGGCTTTCCTGTTCTTCCGTGCTGCATGAATCTTGTCCATCTAGGACTAGAATGGATTATATAAGGCATTTGGAGTCAAATGGACAGCATGTAGAATCTTGCTTTTCACTCTGCTTCTACTCTTCCTCGCATTTTAAAAAATATTTTATAAAGCCTTCACAAATACATTGTATTGATCACCTTCATGAATGCCAGGACAGAACATGGGGGTTAAAAAACTTTTCTGCCTGCGTGTGTTCTGACCACAGATATGATTGTCTATGTATGTTATAGCCTGTATCTGTTTTTAGGAAATTCTCAAAGAAAATCCAGATTTTTTTCTAAGCTGTCATGCTCATTAACTGAAAAAATATATGTATCTCAGTAGTACAATGCACACTTTGCATGGAGAAAGTCTCAAATTCAAATTACAACTGCTTTATATAGGGTTGAGAAAGACCCGTGCCCAAACCCTTGAGAGATGCTGCCAGTCACCAAGAATGGGCAAACTATGAATGTAGTCTAATGAGTTCATGGCAATTTTATCAAATCCAGCAATTTTTCACATTTTGCGCAAGTAGGGAATCCGTTTAGACCACCCATGGAGATTGAGAGATTCCCAGGAGTGGCAATGAGGTAAATACTAAACATTGCCCTTCCCTGTCTTCTCAATGATTTCCTGAGAATCTTAAGTTTGACAGTCCTATGCTGCTTGAGCCTGATATATTATTGAGCATGTGTGGAACACTCTTACCAGAAAAGAGTTCCAAACTGCCTCTCACACTTGTTGAACTGCCGTGACAATTGCTTTGTGTTTGAATGAGAAGTGATAAAAAAGGTGTCAGCTTCTGGGATTTCCCCTTGATTGATGTCACTTTGTGAATGGTTTTGAGCACAAGAGGGTATCCTGTGTTGGCCATCTTGTTTGTTGCTGTTGATAATTCAGGCTGCCCTTTGCTATGCAAAGTTTGGTACCTTTTTTCCTACCTGTAATGCAGGGATGATATTATGCAGCAATACTGGGCCATTTCCTAGAATCTTGAATGCATTTTGAATTGTGGATGTTGTTGTTTGTTGTTTAGTCATTAAGTTGTGCCCTCCTGTCTTCCACTGCCTCCCAGAGTTTGGTCAGATTCATGTTGGTAGCTTCAATGACACTGTCCATCCGTCCTCTGTCATCCCCTTCTCCTCTTGTCTTCACACTTTCCCAATATCAGGGTCTTTTCCAGGGAATCTTCTCTTCTCATGAGATGGCCAAAGTATTGGAGCTTCAGCTTCAGGATCTGTCCTTCCAGTGTGCGTTCAGGGTTGATTTCCTTCAAAATGGATAGGTTTGTTCTCCTTGCAGTCCAGGGGACTCTCAAGAGTCTCCCCCAGTACCACAGTTCAAAAGCACCAATTCTTTGGCGGGTCAGCCTTCTTTGTGGTCCAGCTCTCACTTCCATACATCACTATTGGAAAACCATAGCTTGGACTATGTGAACCTTTGTCGGCAAGGTGATGTCTCTGCTTTTTAGATGCTGTCTAGGTTTGTAATCACTTTCCTCCCAAGAAGCAGGCATCTTTTAATTTCGTGGCTGTTGTCACAAATCTGCAGCGATCATGGAGCACAGGAAGGTAAAGTCACTGCCTCCATATCTTCCCCTTCTATTTGCCATGAGGTGTTGGGGCCAGTGGCCATGATCTTAGTTTTTTTATGTTGAGCTTCAGACCATTTTTTGCACTCTCCTCTTTCACCCTCATTAAGAAGTTCTTTACTTCCTCCTCACTTTCTGCCATCAGAGTGGTATCATCTGCATATCGGAGGTTGTTGATTTTTTCCCCAGCAATCTTAATTGCAGCTTGAGGTTCCTCCAGTCCAGCCTTTTGCATGATGTAGTCTGCATATAAGTTAAATAAGCAGAGAGACAATATACAGCCTTGTCATACTCCTTTCCCAATTTTGAACCAATGAGTTGTTCCATGTCCAGTTCTAACTGTTCCTTCCTGTCCCACATATAAATTTCTCAGGAGGATGGTCAGGCACTCCCAATCCTTTAAGGACTTGCCATAGTTTGCTGTGGTCCACACAGTCAAAGGCTTTCGCATAGTCAATGAAGCAGAAGTAGATGTTTTTCTGGAACTCTCTGGCTTTCTCCATAATCCAGCGCATGTTAGCAATTTGGTCTCTAGTTCCTCTGCCCCTTCGAAATCCAGCGTCTACTTCTGGGAGTTCTCAGTCCACATACTGCTGAAGCCTATTTTGTAGGATTTTGAACATAACCTTTCTAGCGTGTGAAATGAGTGTAATTGTACGGTAGTTGGAGCATTCTTTGGCACTGCCCTTCTTTGGGATTGGGATGTAGACTGATCCTTTCCAGTTCTCTGGCTACTGCTGAGTTTCCAAAACTTGCTGGCATATTGAGTGTAGCATCTTAACAGCATCATCTTTTAAGATTTTAAATAGTTCAACTGGAACACCATCACATCCAATGGCCTTGCTGTTAGCCATGCTTTCTAAAGCCCACTTGACTTCACTCTCCAGGATGTTTGGCTCAAGGTCAGCAAACACACTATCTGGGTTGTCCAACACATCCAGATCTTTCTGGTCTAATTCCTCTGTGTATTCTTGCCACCTCTTCTTGATGTCTTCTGCTTCTGTGAGGACTCTACTATTTTTGTCCTTTATCATATCCATCTTTGCACAAAATGTTCCTTTAATATCTCCAATATTTTTAAACTGATCTCTGTTTTTCCCCTTTCTATTATTTTCCTCTATATTTTAGCACTGTTCATTTAAGAAGGCCCTCTTGTCTCTCCTTGCTATTCTTTGGAAGTCAGCATTCAATTTTCCATATGTTTCCCTATCTCTCTTGTATTTTGTCTCCTTTCTCTTCTCTTCTATTTGTAAGGCCTCATTGGACAGCCACTTTGCTTTCTTACATTTCCTTTTCTTTGGGATGGTTTTGTTGCACCAAATCTAGTTCCTTAAATCTGTTCTTCACTTCCACTGTGTATTCATAAGTGATTTGGTTTAGATTACCTGACTAACCCAGTGGGTTTTTCTGCTTTCTTCAGTTTAAGCTTGAGTTTTGCTATAAGACTCTGATGATCAGAGCCACAATCAGCTCCAGGTCTTATTTTTGCTGACTATATAGAGCTTTTATACATTTATATTGCACCATACATTTGTATAAGAGCAATATGAAACTGGCAGATTTATTTTTGATCCCTTTTCTAATTAGGCATAAAATGGTGTTTGTCTTTTGTGCATCAGCCAAACACTGGATTAACATTTTTATCAGCTTATTCGAAAACCATCCAGGAGGACATGATCCCATTGCTTGTTCTTATTCCAATTATCAAAATGTCTCTGCTGGTCCTCCTCGATATCTCAGCGGCCTTCGATACCATTGACCACGGTATCCTCCTGGGGAGGCTCACTGAGTTGGGAATAGGTGGCCGGGCATTTGCCTGGCTCCGTTCCTTCTTGGAGGACCGTCCCCAGAGAGTACAGCTTGGGGAGAATGTCTCGGCCCCGTGGAGCCTCAATTGTGGGGTTCCACAGGGGTCGATCATCTCCCCAATGCTGTTTAACATCTATATGAGGCCGCTGGGTGGGGTCATCAGGGGGTGTGGAGCCCTGTGCCATCAATATGCGGATGACACGCAGCTCTACATCTCCTTTTCTCCAACTACAGGAGATGCCGTTCTGTCCCTTCAGCGCTGCCTGGAGACCGTTCGGGAATGGATGCAGGAGAATGGGCTGAGGCTGAACCCGGACAAGATGGAGGTACTGAGGGTGGGCGCTCCCACAGTTGGGGATTTGGGAAACTCCCTCATTTTTGGGGGAGTGACCCTGCCTGCCAGGGATGGAGTTCGCAGCTTGGGGATTCATCTGGACCCGGCGCTCACTATGGAAACCCAGGTGGCGTCCGTGGTCCGCACCGCATTTTTCCATCTTCGGCGGATAGCCCAGCTGCGACCCTACCTTGATGTGGGGGCTCTCAACACTTTGGTACATGCGCTTGTAATCTCAAGATTAGACCACTGCAATGCGCTCTACGTGGGGCTACCTTTGAGGCTGCTGCGGAAACTACAGGTGGTGCAGAATGCTGCGGCCAGATTACTCAGTGGAGTGAGAAGATACCAACATATCTCGCCCACTCTGGCCGCATTGCATTGGCTGCCCATCCGATTCCGCATCGACTTCAAAGTGTTGATGCTTACTTACAAAGCCCTAAACGGTTTAGGACCTCAATATTTGGTGGAACGCCTTCTCCCACCTAGATCTACCCGTGTCACCCGTGCGAGCCAGGAGGTGAGGCTGAGGAGCCTGACGCCGAGAGAGGCCCGGAAGGAAAAGACCAGAAATCGGGCCTTCTCGGCGGTGGCTCCTCGCCTCTGGAACAACTTACCTCCTGAGAGTCGCGCGGCTCCCTCGCTGGGCATTTTTAAGAAACAATTGAAAACACTGATGTATAGGCAGGCTTTCCCAACAGATAATCCCTGATGATTTTTCTTTTATATTCTTTGATTTCCATTTTTGTCTATTTGTAATGTTTTTAATAATTTTATTGTTGCTTCAATTGTAAGCCGTCTAGAGTGGTCGAGTATGACCAGATAGGCGGGATAGAAATAAAATAAATAAATAAATAAATCATTGAGCTTCTGCTTCTACCGTTTTTATAAGGGAAGACAAACCTCATTTAGTTATTGCCTTATAGGGCAGTCCATTACAGATGAGATGCTTAAAAGTTAGTACATGGTTGGTAGATGTCTATGACTTGTTCTCCAGTTTAATATTGGGATTCTTTTCTTTTCATCCACAGATTCCTCAGATAAGTTATGCTTCCACTGCTCCTGACTTAAGTGACAACAGCAGATATGACTTCTTTTCCCGCGTTGTCCCCTCGGATACCTACCAGGCCCAGGCGATGGTGGATATAGTCAAAGCATTTAAGTGGAATTATGTTTCAACCTTAGCTTCTGAAGGCAGCTATGGTGAGAGTGGAGTGGAGGCCTTCATCCAGAAATCCAGAGAGAATGGTAAGTACATGTCCATTCCTATAGACACATGAGGTATGAGGCAAGCGACAATGTATGATAGTACTTGGAATTGTAGGTAAATGATAGCTACTCCTTACGACAGAATGAGATATAGCCACAGTGCTAAGAATCATCAGTGAAGGATAATGGGCTATCTTGATATACTGTACATTGATGGATTTATCTTTCAGCTTATGTATTTGGTCAGGAAGCCATAGAATGTGATTACAGAACTCTGTTGTGACACATCAGTATCCATTGTATTGGAAGAAATAACTGGGGCTACATTGTCTATAAATTGAAAAAGTATGAAGAAGACAAAGAAGCTATTGCCATTGGTTAATGTTGTCTTGGGAAGAGTACTGTATTCTGGAGGTTCATACTTCTTGAATTACATGCTAAGTGCTGCCATGAGGCACATGTGATAGGGATGATCAGTGCATAGTAAATCATGTGACAAGTGGATGCCTGCTGCATTTTCATATTCACACTGACTGAATGAAATACCAGTGACCACTGGCCTTCACAACAGATTGGGAAGACTCATTGGCTCAGAGAAGAGATGCGGCATATGTCTGGGCATAATTTCCTGATCCAGTGGTAAAACTGTGACCAGTATCCTGTTGGAGACACTGAGTGCAAATAGTGGGCAGTGGTTTGTCAGCTGTCGCTTGGCCATCCTTTGGTTTCATAATTGGTTGGATGATGGACAGTGTACCAAAAGAGTAGACTACTTATACAATTGTCCTTAACGCACATGGCAAAACTCAATAGGATCCTGACTTGTATATTCAGTGCCGATGGTAAGTGTTTGGAATGCCAATATGAGGGAGGGCAGAAATATGTTTGGAATTTGAGAAGCATGGCTTGCACTTCCCAAGCATAAAGACTGTTTCTTCGTTTTTGTTAGTGTCCATCTCACCGTAATTCTGGACAGAACTGTATTTGCATAAATTATGGCCAAGGGTTCTAATGGGAAGAGTACCAACACTCAGCTAATTTCCACCTCTTCCAGACAATCCATCCCTGAAATGTTGCCCATGAAGGTTCATTCCAAACCATGGCTCACCTTCAATCTTGTTTAGTCTCACTTCTCCATCTGCAATCATAACCAATCCAGAGGCAATCCTAATGGGCACAGCACAAACTATACAAGTGAAGCATTTGCTCTAAATCTGTGTAAATCAGTGTTAAACTGGAACCATGTGAAATCACTTTTCCTTGCCACATTCTCCTATCTGCGTTCTTGTGGCTTTAATAGCAGTCTCTGAAGCGTGAATGTAACAGGTCAGACTTCTCACACCATTTACCTCCATTCCAGGAAAACAGTCATCTGATAAATCTGTGCATGTCAGATTGCTGGGAAAGTTACAGGAGCAAGGCCAGTGCGGAAAGCGTCATCTCCAGCCTTCAGTATCAAAAGGGGCTGACAAGAGTGGTGCTGAAGTCCTTCTCAGCTTCCAAAGATTCATCTATAAAGCTCAAGATTGGGTCCTTGGAAGCCTTCCACAGCTGATGGTGTTCAGATCAGTGTTTCTGTGGCTTGTTCTTCATTCCCCATCTGCCAGAATAGCCAACAAGGTTACGTCTGCCAGACTTGAACAAAAGCCACTGTGTTTATACAGCACATCAATCTCATTGTAATTGCTTATTTCAAAGGACCACGTAGTGTCCAAATGTTAGACACTGATAATACCCTGCAGATATAATCCTGCTATAAATCTTGCCTAAGCTCTTTTAATTGCATAGCCTAGGCTGAATACATTATTGCAACTGTTTGCAGAGGAGTAGCAGTTTGCAGGGCACTGCAGATAGACAGGGAAGGGTGCTATGGTTTGGGTGCTAAGATTTGGCCTAGACATCCTGTATAAGAAGACATGGATTACACCCAGAAGAAGTTCTTATTGAAAGCAAAATGATAAGAGGAAGCATTTCTCCCAAGTCCCAAATGAGGTTCTCTCAGTGTGAATAAGCCCTCCTTGAAGAGTCATGGGCAGCTGCCAGGGGAAGGGTGTGAGCTCAACCTCTCTGAATATGTGACCTTACCGGCCAGCCGGAAGAATAAACAGCCAGCATAAACATGACAACTAAGTACTTTGTCAACGGCAGAGAGAATAAATGCTGGGAGACAATATTAGCCATTCCCTTGATCTGGAAGGGTCACTGTGAACAGATTTGGGAACTATTAATGCTATTGTACTATGCCATCTTTTTGAAAATTAGGGATTGCTCCCATTATTCGTAGCATAAGAGCTTGGAAAAGCTCCTTTTCTTTCTTTTCTTTTCCTTCCCCCCCACTTTTCTATAACTTCTGGCACTCCATGTTGAACCCCAATTGCCATATAATTCAAACATTTATGTCTCTTTTGTATCATAGCCTAACTTGAGCCAAAAGTGGCAGATATGTCATGGTAAAAGAATACAAGCATAGGCACCTGATGGATGTCCAGTCCAATTGCTTCTTATGCATTGTCCTGTTCCCAGAAAAACTGAGGGATGTTTGGGCTGGAACTGAACATCTGGAAAGCCCTAATATACTGTTTGCAACTTCTTTCCCTTTGTACCTTAAAACAGCATGCAGACAACATCATTCTAATATTAGGCTCCCCCAAACCAATTTTTGGTGATACCACGCCCAACAAAGACATTTTTATTCTGAAAGGCATGAGTGGAGAATGTTGTGCCTTTTTAGTTGGCCCTGTTAAAGTAGCATCACAGTGTGCATTTTGGAATTTGTCTCATGGCTAACACACCTTCCCCTTCACCCTGATGAATGTGAATCCTTACTGCACCAGCAGATGGCACTTCAGCACTTGCTGTGTAATCCCTCTGATTTGCATAGGGGGTGAATTTAACATGTTTCTGAACATCTCAAACAACTTCTGTAGCCCGGACAAGTGGCGTGCACGGTACTTCAGTAGGTATACCATTGGTTGGACACAGGTTTCCCACCTCTCAATGGACATAGATTTTGTGGTTTTAAGAATCCTGGCAGGCAAAAAACCAGGATGTGAAACTATTTTCATCACTGTTTCTTCTTACTAAGAAAACCATGAGATGTTGTCTGCCTGTTCTGTAGAAGCTAAAAGTGCACTGTGGAGCTTCTGTCCATTCAAAAGATGACTGTATTCCAGTCATCTATGCCATATTAACCAGCAGTCTTTTAACACCAGCTCTTCATGTGCCACATATAAAGCTAAATGAACATCCTGCCTGGTTGGGCAAAGAACATTAATAAAGGAACAATTGTAGGCATAGGATGAGATGGAGTGGTTATATTCACTTTCAGTGCCTCGGAATATTTAACATTATAGGCAGGACCTATGGCTCACCATCTAACATGCACCAGGAGGCAATATTTGCAGTCTGAATAAAAATGTTGCTTTTTGGTAGCTCCCAGTCTTCTGCTCCTTTGGATTCTTCTATAGAAGCTCCCTTGTAGAACCTCCAGACTCTTCTCATTCTCTGTGGTGCCTATTCCTCTCTAAGTTTGAGCCATATCCACAAATCCATTATGAAGAGAATTATTGCAATATAGACTCATCTTTGACTTTTTTCCATGTTGATCCCTCTTGGTAACTGTTCATCACATCTGGCATTGCAAACACATCTGTTGCAATGCCAACACAATCTGTAGGGGTAGCAGCACACTTTGGGCCCATAAAAAACAGCTGTTTCTCCTTTGCTACTCTTCTTTCTTTTAGTATTTACTTTGGCTTCCTCCCAGAGACAAGTTTAATGTATATTCTGAGCCTGAATCAAGAACTTGGAAAGTTGCCATTGGAATGCATCAATAAAGTGGGTCTTTTCTTTCATAAGCTGGCTCTTCTTCTTCCAGAACCAGCCAAACAGCCACTTTGTAGATTCTGTGTATCAGAGCCAGTTTCCAGTTTTTATCTTAGTTTCCAGGGTGATGCGCTGTTCTGTTCTCTAGAGATTGCCTACAGACTGGAAACATTGTCTAACAACTGGGGAGGACAATGCATCTCTGTGTGCACTATGCCTTGTGAAATATTGCCTCCAGACCAACCAGGGTGAAAGGAAAATATTGTAGGAAACTTACCTTATAGTGAGTCAGACTGTTGGTCCTCTAGTCCTTTGGCTAACAGCAATGACAGTTCAAGGTGTCATGCTGGATTCTTTCCTAGCCCTACCTATAAATCTTTGGTGCTTTCCATCCAAGAACTGTCCAAGCCTGGCTCTGCTTAGCTTCTGAAATCAGTGGAGATTGGAGGTATTCATGTTAGTATGATGGTCAGCTTGCTCTCCCTTTATGTGAAGTTCCTTCGTGAAGAGAAGCTCAGGCACTCTCTTGTTCTTTATCCTTGTCTCCTCTCCAAAATCTAGGGGGCTGCAAAGACTACATTGAGGGAAGAGGGTGCTTTCTCTCTTGCTCCCTCGTAACATTCCCTGTGCAGTATATTGGAGATCATACTGCACTTGGGTGTGAAACAGATTAAGTACTCCCTTACATGGCTCAAACTTTGCCATCGCAGGGAAGAAAAGCATATACTGTACATTCAGGAGACCAACATAAGGCTTATGAATCTTGGGTTGCTTTTGCTCTTACAAAATAAACTGCTGATAAATTTCCAAAGAACTCACTAACAGTATGAAAATGGATTTCTCACCCATCTTTAATTTTAGGAAATGAAAGGAAGAGAAAAGGGGAGAGATGAGGAGGGAAGGGAGAGGAGAAGCGGAGAAGCCATTTCTCTAGTTCTCCAAATTGAAAACTGAATTGAAAGGCTGCACGATGCTGCTGACGTCCCCTTGCAGCCTAATCCTTCTGAAAGATTAAAGATGTCTTTGGCCATATATTGTATTGATTCATTCTCTGAAGTATAAATCATTTGTTCGCCAGCAAGCTGACAACCGACCAGTGCTTACAGGTGAATGTTTAAGGAAAAGAAATCTCTCTCTCTCTCTCTGTATGAGTATGTGTTTCATCACTTATAAATGCCATCATGGCAGATAATAACAAAGGCACAGAGGAACCTTGTGGTCTTCAGAATGGATGTCCATCTAAGAACAGCATTCTTAGTAGAAAGGGATCCGTATTCTCACCTCCTCTATGGTGACTTGCTCTAGGCCAGGGTTTAGAATAGATGTTTGGCTGAAAAACTGAATAAAAGCAAACAGATACAGGAAACATTCAGTAAACCTAGTGCTGAAGAGAGAACTCATCTCGGGATGTAGAAAATGCCCAGTGTATTGGGGTCAATGAATTATTTTATGGCTTTCTACAGGGGCTAGTAAAAAAGAAGACACTATTCAAAAGTTACAGTACTAGGCAGGACCAAGATAAAAACATTTATGTCACATCGATATCATAATTGTCTTATAAATATGAATAATATTAACAACACCTATCTCCGATCTCAGACAAACTGTTTCCAACACGTGTTAGATTTCATTAGCCCCTAAAGAAGGTCATAAAAGAATTCATTGGCTGAAATGTATCAGGTCTGTCCAACAAAGAACACTCTTCCCCACCAGCTTTATAACTTTCTGAGACTTGGTCTCTCTTTTGCAGTGAATAGTATATGCAGAATTATTCAGAGTCACAAAAGGTGTTATGCTGCTGAATCCATCTACTGACATACCTAACAAACCCTGGTTCTTTATACAGAAACCCTTTCTCTCTTGTGTGGATAGGAATATCACATGCTGGTGTAGCCTACAGATTTATTGTAACTACAACACAAGGCCTCCATCCTATCACTGGATATTGTAATATGGCCTCCAATAGGTATCTTTTGTGTTTGAGGCTATGGACTGATTTGGATAAACATAACATGGTAGGGTATAAGTGGAGAACATTCTGCTCACAGGTTTGCATGTTGGCCCCTCGTGATATCTCTGTGGCTCCTAATATCCTAACAAACCTTCAAATGTTTTAGATTTCTGGAGGAAAAAATCTGCTCAGGAAGTCTCCTTGTGCCTTTTAATGGGCTTAGGGAGTGATTCTGACATGTTTTTAGCACCCCTGGTGCCCCCAATTTTTAATTTAAAAAAATATATATGCATATTGCTACTAGAGGGCATGAAGGGACTTTTTGAATTCAATGACCCATTATTGAAAAATAAATCCATTTTTCAGTTAGCAAAAAAACATTGTGATGAATTTTACAAAAAAACATATTTTAAAAATGCCTTTTTGGCCACACTCTTTCACTTTTAGCCTCTTCGCCTTGGGGGCGGGTCTTTCAGGTTGCTGGCCAATGTGCAAAAATGGACCTCGCTCCTGCAGAAGTTGACCACGCCTGTCACAGAGTATGGCTGAAGGAAGCCTAAAATCTGGAACAGCATATTAATTTAATCCCCTCTTCTCCCCTGGATTGTACAAATATACACTGACTCTTGACCCTAAGAAAGTAATGATGAGTTGAGGAATGAATGATGACCATGTGCAAACTCTGAGTGTTATGTGATACCAGCAAATTGTTATCAATATGTGTCATTAACTCCCTTATATTACATTTTATGAGTTCTGAGAAAATATATAATTAACTTTCATGATTGCCAGGATAGAATTCATGGTGACAATTTTGTAAGGAAGAATTTTGTTCAGATTGTTTGCGAGGGTGCAAAATCTAAGTGTTCTGGGCCTTGTTACTGGCACTGTTGTGACTGAAGAGAGGAAGAAGGTGCTTTGTCCTCTTTGCATAAAGGTTGCAGAATCAGGATGTCACTTTTTTTTTGTTCCTGCTTTTCAAGATTTGCTCTTCAGATCATACTACGGTGTCAGTAGAGTTCTCTTTACTTCACAGTGGCTACTAGAGTAGGAGGAAGAGTTTGACAATGGTGTAGCTGCCTTTCCTAATGTCTCTCCTTCCTTCCCATTCAGTCCTTCTCTGCACATTTCTGCTCCTTTCTAATCCTCTCATCTTCTCTCACATACATTTCTCCAGCTTGGTATCCTATCCATCTCTGTTTTAACTTTTATTTCCATTACTCATGGTGCATCAATTAAACTGTAGTATTGTAGTCAAAACTCTACTCACGATCAGTGTTCGCTCCCAGCAGATTCTGGCAGGCAATGCAAGGCTGACTCAACCTTCCATCCTTCTGAGGTCAGTAAAATGAGTACCCAGTTGACTAGGGTGGCAATGTGTAGCCTGTATAATTAAATTGTAAACCACCCAGAGGGAGTGCTTTAAGCATGTATATAAGCAGCACATTTTGCTTTTTGCTTTTACTGTCCCCCCCCCCCGTTCTTTCTGTAACTCAGACCCAAATATATTTCTGCAGTTGTTCTTTATTTATTATAACAATTTGCTTCTCACCACTAAAAACAACATATCTTTGCAAAGGTGGCTTACACAAAACCACAGAACAGTATCAAAACTTTTAAAAGGATTAAGTTAAAATGTGTGTGTGTGTGTTTTTTTTAAAAAAAATCAATAACTCTTTGCAAACAACCTTGCAGAATGAGACAGTCTTTAGGGCATGATTTTTTTTCTTTTGAAGTGGGGAGACTGGAAGCACAACAGAGTCCCTGAGGGTTAATATTCTACAGCTATGGCACCTCTGTCTAGACCTCCTTTTTTTACTTGGCCCTATTCAGGTCCTCAGATTTCCACCCCCCCCATTAGAACCATAGAATTATCTTGTGATGTCGTTCTCCATTCATAATTCTCCCTTGTTTTTTCTTCCATTTTTTTTCTGCCTTTGCATTGCCTCTGAACATCTGTTAAGATGTGGGGGAGAAATGTAATAGTTGCACAATGCCTTCTAATTGCTAGCATGAGGAGCCCTCTATCTGGAAAAGGTGTGATTCCCCATAAGGCTATGTGAACGACCGAGGCACAGGGGATTACTTGGGTGAACAGTTCATCCTTATTAAAAGAAACCCTGAATGCTAGAGAGATATAATTAGTTATTTTAGGCCAGATACTGTGCTTGTATAGTTAAGAAAAGGAACAGTTTTCATAACCAGGAGCAGACTGTTGAAAGATCCATCATGTAAGCATTAGAAACTCACTTCTTCCTGGGTTACAGTTAGAGATGTGCACAAACCTGGAAAATGGTGATTTGTAGTGGTTTGTGGTTAGCCATGAACCACCATGAACTGATGGGAAAACTGAACTGGTCTGCCGTTTTTGGCTTGTGTCTGGTGGGGGGCCCTACCTGCTCCTGTTGTGCTACAGTGGCAGTGCCACCGCTGCCATGCTGCTGCCACTCTGTTCCTGGAAGGGAAGCTGGTTGCTGCCTTCTGCACATGTGCCCACCTCTGCGCATGTGCCCTGATTAGCTGGGCTGTTGGTGCATGTGCAGAGGAAGCAGGCCTGGCTCCTAGAAGGGAAGACGGCATGCTATCTCTGACCATGGCGGCGGACGAGAGAGTGGAGGTGGAAGGACCCAGTAGGAGACAATGGGAGCAGTGGGAAGGGGGTGGGCGGGCATCCGTTTTGCCAAAACAAAATCAAGTGCCAAGGGGGAAAAAAGTTCAGCGCTTTGTTTCATTTCAGCAAAATAGGATCCCCAAACTGGGTCATGAACCAAACCACTAACGAGCCCAATTCATCATTTTTTCCCCTGGTTAGTAGTTCTGTTCATGTTCATCTCTGGCTATGGTTATGTTGATACAATAGAAGGTGAGAAAATGCAGTTCTGAGGAGCAAGGAAAAAAGGTTTTTTGTGAGTGCTTGGCACCCTGCATCTTCGTTCAGATAGAAGGGCAAACACCAGATTGGAAATTTAGAATATATACTGTGTCTGTCTGAAAGAAAACAAGTACTGTTAGTTCCCTGCATGGGAAAAAGGTCAGGATACCGACACTTTGCAAGGACACCTGAAATAACGTTTACCTCCTTGTCTCTGTGATGCATTTTAAGGCAGCCTTTCCTAACCTTTAAATGTGTTGTATTGCAACTCCTACTGTGCTGACTCGGGGATGATGGGAATTTGGAGCTATGCCTTTTGGGAGGAGAGTCGGCTAGAGCTCACAGTAGGGAGAGACAATCCAGGTTGCCCACTCATCATTAAGCTGGTTACGTTCCAGGAAAAGAGGAGACATTTATAAATACTACCAGGATTTAACAGAATATGAATTTGGCACTGCTACTCCGCTCACCCAATTTAGTGGCATTATCCCTAAAGGCAGGTGCTTTAACTTGTCTGAAGACATTGGATGACCTAAAATTCCATGCTCAGCAAAACTTGGCAAGGATTTATCAAGAAAGCGAAAGCGTTTTGCTGACAGTTGCTACATAATGCTTAGAAAGGATTACCACTCTGTGAAGCGCTGTTGGCAGGGACTCAGGGAGCTACAAGCGCTCCCAGCCTCTTCCCGTAGAGGCCACTGTGGAGAATGGTGCTGTGCCACCAACTGTGTGAGAGCAAGAGTCTGCTCCTACCTTCCATCTCTCAAGACAGGAAGGGGGAAAAAAAAAAGAGGAACCTCTGGCCATTGCGAGACAGATTAGACAATCACAACCATGCTAACGAAGGTGAGCTAGCTACGCAAATGCCTGCAGCTTTGTTAATGAAAAGTTGAAGGGAAGCTAGATGGAGGCACTTGCAACTATGCAGTCCCTGAGCAACTCTGGGCAGGATCACTTTTCACTGGCTGTGTGCTCAAAACAAAGTCAGTTCCTTCCTTCCTCTCAACCTTTCCCCTTAGGATGAACTGCCAGAAACAAGGTGCTAGCAAGGCCAGTAGTTTGCTACCATCGCTTCCTTGTCTCTCTGATTTATAAGCCAGGAACAGAAACTATAGTGTTTTGGGATGCAGCAAGAGTCCTGTGGTGCACAGACAGCTGTCTGTTACTAATTTAAGTGCATCTGAATGGCACATTAAATTCTGGTGAGATCAGTGGGACACTGGGTTATTTAGCCCTCGTCAAACTGCGTTATGGCCTTATAAATGGATAAAGCGAATGAAAACAGTGAGGTGAAGAGCTTCTTGTCAAGCTGCTATAAATAGGAACTGTGTTAATTCTAAGCTTCGCTGCTACCATGGTTTTGAGAACCAGCTGTCCCTTCCTTCCTTCCTTCCTTCCTTCCTTCCTTCCTTCCTTCCTTCCTTCCTTTATTTATTTATTTATTTATTTATTTATTTATTTATTTATTTATTTATTTATTTATTTATTTATTTATTTATTTATTTATTTATTTATCCTGTCTTTTTTGCCAATAGAGTGATCTAATGCAGCTTATAAATGACTAAAAAACCTATACAACTGTACTGAGAATAAACTGTGATATTAAAATACGATTAAATACATACCAAGACAAAAAGACACTCATTTAAAAATAGTTTAAAAATGGGCATAGGCACTACGTTTGGATAGAAATGGACTAAATATGGGATATTTGTGTGATACTAGGGTGCCTATGAGGCAAAACAAGCAATTTAACAGAGATCTGGAAATGAAGAGATAATATTAGATGTGCAGGAACAGAGTGAGTCAAAGGGTCTCCAGAAAATAACTTCTACATACCCCTATTTAAAACCACTTTAATAACATATGATGGAATGGTAAAGTGTACAGCACTTTCCACTAAGATTCTTTTCTCATTAAGATTTTCAATTACTAAAAAGCCTGCCGGAATGTTTTTTACTTGCTTGTGGAAGGATAGGAAGGAGGGAGCCAATGTAGTCTCATGTGGAAGTGAGTTCCACAGCTTAGAAGCAGCCACTGGAAATACTTTCTCTCATATATTTAACAGACATGTCTGCAATGATGGCAGACCCAAGGGAAAGCCCTCCCTGATTATCTCAAAAGCCGAGGAGGGCTATTTGGGAAGACATAGGCTTCAAACAGTCTGGACCCAAGCTATACTGTGTTTTATTAGCATCAACTCTTTGAACTGGACCCAGAAATGAAAACTGTTGCCACCAGGGACCTCTGGGTAGAGTGGGTGGCATATAAATAAAATAAAATAAAATAAAATAAAATAAAATAAATACATATGATCTCTTTAGTTGACCCCAGTCAACAGTCTGGCTGCAGTGATTTGAACCAGTTTCTGAGCAGTCTTCAAAGACAATGTTACATCGAATTCATTGCAATAATTCAAATATGAGGAAAGTAAAGCATGTGTCACTATAGCCACATCAAACACTTCCAGGAATGGACACAGCTGACATACCACATTTAATTGTCCCAATGTGCTCCAAGCCATTATCAATCCAAGTTTTCAAGGGAAGGGTCACACCATCTGACATGAGTTGGTACCATATTCCCAGGTCTGCATTTCAGCTGATCAGAAGCACCTCTATCTTGCCTGGAATAAACTTCAATTTGTTCACCCTTGTCTACTTGGTAGATGGGGATTCTTTTAATATACACCACGGAGGACATTTGGGAAATTTACGGCCCTGAAGATTTTCATTTGACAAGCACCATCTCTGTCAAGCAGAGCCTATTTATGTGTGTTAATTTTGCTACAGGTGGAAATCAATATGGGTGCTCTTGTGTGATCAGGAGGTCATACCTCCATGGTTGATTTCGGTTTTCTATAAATTGTGTAGATCAAGCAATCTATTAAATGTCCCTGGTGTGTGTCTATGTCTGTGTGTCTGTGTCTGTGTCTGGGTGTGCTTGTGCTCATGCTTCTTTGCACTGAGCCTCTGTATGCATATAAAGGAGTGGGCATTATGACTATACATTTGTACATGTTGCGTAGATGGTAGATCAATGCCACATAGTGATTTTAAGCTAATTATCCACTTAACTATTGCATTATGACTGCATACATACTTAGGTGAGAGTATATGCTTTCTATGAATACAGATAGATGTACATGTATGCTTGCATATAACTGCCACAAGAAGTCAAATTTAGAATGGTTCTTGGAGTAAGCATTTCATAATAAATGTTTAAATAAGAGAAAATGCAATATGCTGCAGTACAAGGATTGAACTGAAGCTTAATGAAGGATCTAAGGGTGGTAATGCAAGATGCAGTTTCATTAATGGCTTTGCTGTGTCCTTTCCAAGGCTTGTAAAAGCTGAGTAACCACCCCATCTGTGTCACAGTGATAATGCGATTTGTCTGACCAAGAGACAAGAATAAAGAGAAAAGCAACCTTTTTTGTTGTTGCATTGAATTATCTGTCAATGCAGATTTGCAGCTGAAAATAGCAGCCTTCCAGTGTCTGGCTTGCTGAGAATCTGGTTCTTCTGGGGCAGAACAAGAACCTGCACTTATGGCCTCGAGCTATATCTCCTACCAACCAGGAAAAGAGAAAATTAAATTGAGAAGCATACTGAGTTTATTGCACCTCTAATCCAATTTCTAGCAATAGCCATTTCTGATGCTGTCTCTGGCTAGGGATGTATTAGCCGGGGCTGCCAAGAGGTTTGACTTTAAAGACAAAAGCTTTTTAGGAGCCCAACTTTCTGATGGAGGTGGTGATGGGGGGGTGTGAGAGGGAGGTCATGATGGTAGGGAAATTCCAGAAGGCGTCATCCCAACAAGAACTTTTATTCTGAACTTTCTCATAGCACCCTCTTCCCCTGATAAATACTTGACTCATGGCTCATCATCTGGCCAAAGTAGGAAGACCAAGGCCACCCACCCGCCCTGCTTGGCCACATCGCATGGAGATTTTACATGTCTGATTCAACTCAAAACACCTTAACATTAAACTAAACAGAGAAAACATTCAAATGCATAGCTTAAAGCTTTTAAAACCCTAGTTATAATACTGCTTGCTATTGCGTGCCAGCTGTCACATGTGCTAGTTGCCATTTGTTGGTGCATGTTGGTCGTCAAATATGTGGCAGGACAAATATTATCTCTTTTAATCATGGCACAACAACTCCATACTATAGACTGTAGCAGTTATGGCAGTGATATGTCCAGAGCGCATATTTAAAGCTGGATGTGGAAACTGGTGCCCCTCCAGATGTTGTTGGACTGCAACTCCCAGCAACCCTAGTTTGCATTGTCAGTGGTGAGAAGTACTGTGAGCTGAAGTTTAGCTGGAGGCCACAAGTTGCTCATTGCTGATGTAAAGTATGAACATCTCAAGGAGGCTGCAGCTCAGTCAGGGCTTCCAGAGCAAAGACATTGATTAAGGATATGTGCCTTCTGGTCACACAATGTCTTTTGCGATGTTAAAAACTTACATACTCACAAGAAACACGAGTGCCATCTGAAGGCTGGTCCTACAATTAGGAAGAATGAGGCAATCTTCTCAGGCAGCAGATGCTGTGGACAGCAATAGCATTTCCCTTGAGCTGTACAGGTGCTCCCTTCTGTTACAGGGCAAAGCTGTGCACCAAATGGTCTGTTCTTAGTTCTTTAAACTAGACAGACATGGATGATGTCAGCTTCTGTGGTTGGTAGGGAGGCCATGTTGTCCTTTGTCTCAGGAAGCAAAATAGCCTGGCCTTATGTTTTGATATGTTGGTTGCAGAGAAAGTTTTTGTTTTTGACACTTTTCTGCCGGTACTGAAAGTGATGTTTTATTTGCATAGACAAATTGGGATCTTTGTGAAATGTGGAGCTTTTTAGATCAGGATTGGGAAATGTCTGGCTTTCCTGATGTCTTAAAGAGCAATTTCTGCTATCTTTATCATGGGTCCTACTAAATATTCCCAGCTGCTCCTTTAGATATTCTCCCATCTATGTAGGAATTACCTACATAGATGGGAGTGTTTTAAGTGTATTTTAAGTGACCTGGACACATGACCAATGTGCTAATCACATAGCCATTGGAATCACAAGCATGCCAGAAGGAAAGCTGTCAATTTCGTAAAGAAAATTTGGCATAAATATTCCCTTAATCATACAAGATCCAGACATGGAAAGGTAGCTCCTACAAAGCTGAGTGAGTATAGAAATGACACCAGTGTCTCAGACTGCTCTGCTTGCTGGCCCCCTCTCTTGCCTTGGTATGATTTTATTCTAATTTCTATGTGTGCTTCATAACACAGCTGTGCCTCTAGTTTTTTATGCGACTCCCAAATTTCTGGAGCAAATGTTTATTTTCATAATGTAATGTTTATTACTGTAGTTACGAGTTTGCATTCAAGCTGTTTTCTATCTGATGTACTATCAACTTGACTTTCAGCTACAGTGTTTTCTGATGTCTTATATAAAGCCTGGCATTTTTGAATAGTCTAAGATTCCTGCTTCAGGATATAAGGAGTCTTTCCTAACCAGATGCCAAAAGGTAACATGACTTGAGTTACATGCCTTCCTTGGAAGATGTGGACGTTTCCATGAAAACACAGATTAAAATATAGTTAGTCTTTAAGGTGCCACAACATTTTTGTCTTCTTTATTTTTTAATTTTGTTTTGTTTTTGCCCGATATGCTAGTACACAGAAAACATACCTACCTCTTCTAAAACTAATGACTTGAGTGATGTGACACCACAGACTTATTTCTGGAGCTACATGGATGGATGCTGCTGGAGACTTGGACATGACTATTCTCATCTAGTGTGGCAGGTATCCAACAGGTCAGGTTTTTCTATCATGACATCTGAATGGTTGGAGTGACTTCATGTGCTGAAATTCTGTTTGTTCAAGACATAAGACCATGCCCAGAAGAAACACTGGCAACCTTAATTTTAATTGATCTTGAATTACTAGGGACAGAAATCATACTTGCCAACTGCCCAGAAAAAAAAATCCAGCTTGGTCTGCTCTTGGGTCTTTTAATATCACCTTACCCTGCAGAAATCAGCTGGGAGTGTTTGTCATAGCATAACTTGATAGGCAGCTGAGAAAAACACAGCCACAGAGACCAGTGGAAATGCTGGCAACCTGAAAAAGAAAGCCGAATGAAGAATAAATGAATCATTGTTGAAGGACAAATGCCTACTCCTTGCAGAGTTCTGTGTGACTCAGACATGCTTTCTACCCAATCTATACTTGTTCTCCCACCAAGTACTCTTGAGATGAAATATTAGCTTTATATATATGCAATTTAACTGGTGTGCTGCACCTGTTACACAATGCTTCATAATGAGGCATTCCTCATTTTGTGGGACACCTAATATTTCGCCTAGGACACATGGCCCCTTAGTCATCAGTCTAGATCAATCACACACTGTTATTTTTCTCCCTCCATTGTGTTCTATCCTTTCCTGGTTCCTTCCCCTCCACTCTTTGCAATGTTAGTTACATACAAGACTGACACATATTTTAAAAGTGTTTGTTACTATGCAATATTTGTGCCAATCTATTTCCCTTTTAGTTCAGTTCATTACACTTTATTTGGTGTGCCCCAAAATGACTACGGGGTAGATCTCTAACAAAACTGCAGTAAGAGAGCCTATATTTGTGCTAGTGGTAGCACTGTAGAACAGTGGTTCCCAACACTGGGTCCTCAAATATTCTTGGACTGCAATTCCCAGAAGCCCTTGTCAATAACAGTTAGTGGTGAAGGCTTCTGGGAGTTGCAGTCCAAGAATGTCTGGGGACCCAAGGTTGGGAACCACTGGTTTAGAGAATGTGGCCTTCCATATGTTGTTGGGGTGCAACTCCCTCTTAGCCAACATAATCAATAATGAGGGGACTTAAAGCCTAACAATATCTGGAAGGCTACAAATTACCCTAAAGATGATACTGGCTCATGCTCTGAGCCGGCAGACTGCCCCATTATGATATACTCCTCTGTTCACACGTATCCTATTCTTAAAGGGTTGATGCGTGCATGGCTTGTTTCTTAAAACTGTAGAGGTGATGAATTCCTGGTATAGCTATAAAGAATAATTGCTAAATTCTTCGTTCTCATTGATATATGTTGCCTTGATTTGATGAGACACCGCAACAAGAAATTTTCAAGCCTCATGACATTTTTGGACTTAAGACAAGGTTGAGATAAGGAACACTGGGTTTTCTCATCAAGGTCTCTATAACTGGCACAGGCTCCCTCAACAAAAAAATAGTGTCCTTTTCCTTTGAAAACATTATAGATGTAGCTATCACAGAATGTCTGGCTGATTGTCTAACAGAGATACAACCAACCACCTCAATGTTTCTCACCCTTTAAAGTCCATGAGACAAAGTGGCAGCCATTTCGCATTCTTTGCCTTACTTGCATTAAAAGTGTTATTTGCGCAGTTTTTCACTATTTGTGACCCAAATGGTTCTTGTTCTTCTTCATCCCACCTGGAAGGACCTTGAAATCAGGGATTACCCTGGGCTGGCAGCAGGGGAGGTCACCTTTTTATGACCAAAAAGGGAGAACAAAAGAGGACAACTGATTTACTGAAAATTTTAGGTTGTAATGTACTTGTACAGATGCAAAATCTGAAATTGTGATTTGTCTTACTCAAGTTAGAAAGACAGTGACTTATTGGCTGTTGAGTCTGCTGTCTAGGTGCTGCTCACTATAGGTGGGCAGCATCAAGATCCCTGATCTGTCTCCTGGGGTTCTTTAGCTTTAAATCAGACTTGGACTGGATAGCCCTTCAAACGGAGGGCACCATTAAACAAAACATTGCCCACTGGTGACCTTTCAAATGGAAGACTGTCCTCCTTAGAAGAGAACATACATCTACACTAGATGATGCTCCCGCATTCCCAGTTTCAAAGGCTTATCTCTCCCTGATCAGCTTCCTCGATGTCCCTTTATGTGTGCATGTACTAATATAGATGCACAGGTGCAGCATAATTCAATTTAGGGCCAAGAGTAGCCAGCTCTCACCATACATGAGAAAGTTCTGTTTGTGACAGAGGAAGAATCTCCTCACATGGGGATGTAGAAATAGGAAAAGTTTCAGTTGCTACATGACTACTTGTTGGGTGGTTATTAAAGGGAGGTAGGAAAAACAGCTGGAAACCCAACAGTAATGGAAAAGGGCAGATGTGAAGAGTCACTCTTCTCTTCATTAACTCTAGTGCTATGGTGGTAATCCTTTACTAACATACTTGGGAATAAGTCCTAATGAATTCTATGGGACTCAGTTCCAAGTAAACATGTATAGTATTGAGTTAAAGATATGGTTCAGAAGTCAATAGGGTGGCCATATGAAAAAAGACAAGAGGATTTCTGTGTTCTTAATACCACATACCATGGTTTGTAACACCAGCTTACAACAGACAGATGTAAAGCACGTTAATTAAAAATAAACCATGGAACTGTAAAATCAAAAGCAATGTGAGAGGACTGTTGAATTTTAATTTGTTTAAGCCAATGTCATGAACCACTTTATCTCTCAATTTCTTGAATATCAAACAGCTAGTAAAGGCATAGTAACAGACTTGGCCATTGTTTTGATTAGTTGACCAACTTATGGTGTTCTTTATTAATGTCTGATCTCTGGATACTTAAAATGAGTAAAAGAGAGCAACATGTTGCTAAATATGAAAAATAATGTCCTATGTTTAAATAAATGCAGAAGATAATACTGTGTTTATCTTTATCCATTTTATCCTATTCCACTATCCATTGATACTCAGAAATAAAACAGGTGAATTTTTTTTCCTGTAGTGAAAGGAATGGATAATTTTTCATTGGCTTAAACCTCCTGCACCAGGATACTCTTGTTGGCAAAGGAGCAGGGCATGTTAAAAAGTTGGCTGTCTTCCTAATTATGATAGAAAGCATCATAGGAGCAGGGCACGTAAACTTGGCAGCCCTACTAGTTATCACAGAATAAAGCCAAAACCAAGTCTGTACTGCCATCTCCTCTACTGTGCATACCGTACAAAACCACAAGATTCAACTTTTAGATTTTAAAAAATGAAGTGCATTTCAATTTTCAAGATATCAACTCTTCCTAGTACCTCCCAGACACTTACTGAGCAAAAATGGTAAAGATGCCAAGTGGAAGTGTATTAATAATTGCAGCTGCTGCTAAAAGAAGTGGCTAAATATGCAGCACACTCGCTCAGCAGGGGTTCCCATGTGATTCAGGTTAAGCTAATTTCCAATTAGCCCATTATACGGCAGTTCCCACTCAGTGCAAGTCAAGGTGAAACTGTGTTTTAACTTTGATCTGCCAAAGAAATGAGCAGATCCCCAGATTCCAACAAGAGCTGATGCTAATGTACAGGCAAAAGGGAAGAATGACAGAGGCCAAGGGAAAAGCATGGAAAGGTTAAGATGCTACAACATGCTCGTATATCTTGCAAAGAATTTCTCACATTAACATGCACTATAGTGTGGCAGAATTTGGAAAGCAGGGGAAAGAATGGGCCGCGATCCAACAGTGCAGGCATACAGAGGAAGTTGAGTACAAGAAGCTTGCTCACCAGATTCTCAGGGCCTGTTTTAAACTTTGTGTCTAGCAGGTTAGTGAAAACCCAGAATCATGTAGGAGTCAGTGTGCTTGACATCTCAAATAAATGAAGTCATATGTATTTGCAGCCACATCAACTAATACTTTAGCACATCCATGTCCCCTTTTCTTCTCATTTGAAGGAGTGGGCTTCAGTAAAAAAACACTATAATAATAATAAAAAATCTTTACACTAAATAAAACTTTAAGATGCCACAAGGAGCTTTGTTGCTTTTACTGTATCTCAGGACGTCCAAATGGAAGAAGGCAACCATGTCCATTTGTTTCTTCCACCCCACAACTATAATGCTGATATGAAGGATTCCTCAATGAGAACGGGATACATTTGATCAGGCCTGGGAAGAATGCATTTGTCAGGAATCTTGCATGCAACCAAGAGGACTTTAAAGCACCTTATATGGGTCAGAATGGGCAAAACCCCAGAGTGACGTACTGCTCCAAGTGGGGCAGGCAAGAGCATGAGTGACAAAGCAAGAAGGTGGATATGGTGCCCAATAATTTCTAAGCAGATGTCGCAGGGAGACAAAGAAAGTGTAATCCTCACAACCCTTCGTGTTTGTGTATTAATTTGTGGAATATGGGAAACAAATAGGTGAAAATACTATGGGATGGTAAATATGAATAGCAGTGAGATTGGGTGAAACAAGAACCATGACAGGAATACATCAACTGAAGGTTATACCTTCTGAAAACAAAAACAAAACTCCAAAAAATCAGCAGAAAGAGACACAAGAAAGCTCTGTCAAAAGCATACATGTAAGGACAGGAGTGAAAAACAAAGGTGATATTGCTGTTGCAGTATACTACACAACACCCAGGCACCTGGAAGATATGAACGACATTTTCCAGAAACAGATGACAAACTTTTCACAGGAAAGAGTCATAGTAATCAGGTAGTATTTCAAGTATCTTGACACCTTGCAAAATTGGAGTGTCCAGTATATTCTTGCCTTACTGGCAACCATTTCTCAGAAAGTAGAGGAAAGAATTAGAAGACCTGTTAACCTGAATTTAATCCTGAGCATCAGCAAAGGATGATTGATGAATTACAAGTGGCAGGAATCTTTGGGGTGGGGTGGTGGGGAGTTGGTGGAAGCAGCTGTGTGGTCTTGGAATTCATGACAGTTTAATATTTCTTCTGATATTGACATAATGTTGATTACAGTTGTAAGGGTTTGGACTTTTAAAATCCTCAGTGATCTCCGGAGTGCTTGCTTCATTATGTTCTTTCCTCTGAGGTCAGCTGAAGATGTCCTTTTTATGGTCAGCTTACTTATTGGGTTTATGAAAAAGAAAAGCCAGTTTCTAACCTCTTATAACATATTGTTGTGTCAAGTGGTGATTCTTTTGCAGTGATTCTTTGGGGTGTGTGTGCAAAAGTGCTACTGCAGCTCAGGCTGTTGATCCAATTTCTTTTCACTACCTTCAGAACCCAGAGACTCAGAGACTGTGATGGTGATGATGTTTTGGAAGGAGCTAGGGGCAGCTTAGGTGTGATGACAGAATTCTGGACACAGAGCATCTGTACTAGGGAATGGGAGAATGTCTGTGTTGCACAGCCTGGTTGCTACATGCACATAAAATTAAATACAGTTTTTTTCTGTTTAGAGTGCATCCCCTAAGATACAAGAGCTGCATAGATGAGACCTGTACTGTATCAGATTCCATCAACCCTTTCCCATAAAGTTAATTTGAACAACAGGTAGTAGAAAGCTGTGGTGCTGTCCAGGGTGCTGAATCAAAACTATTCTTGTGGCAGGGGGAGGAGGAAGGGTGATTGAACACTGGCTGTGTAAAAAACAAACAATCCTAGTAATGTTTGGAGATGAAAGAGAACAGGGACAGCTTGGTTCTGTGCTGACAGTCCACCAACCGATTCCAAAATGCATCACCACCACCGATCACCATCTTCCTTTCATCATAAAGCAGTGGGTTACAACATCTAATTAACTGCTTCTCATCTCAAGGGCTTGCGAAATATTACCACTGCAAAGGAAAGGCTTAGTGCAAATCATCAGGGAGTTAGCAGGGCAGGTGATCTCTCCTGGTTCCCATCTTTTCATTCATTTCCCAGCTGCCTTATTTGCCTGATCTACAACTGCTGTTATTATTTTTATTAGCATTGTGCCAGATTAGAGGAGGTGGCTCACCAAGGTCAAGTTTTGTTTTATCTTGACAAGAGGTATCTGCACAAAAGCAAATCTCCATCTGTATGCGATTAGATGGATGGAGATTTCACAGCTGTGGGCAATGCAGTGAAACACTTTTAAAAGTCAATTTGATGATGAATTCCTGAGTTGCTGTTGATCCACAGAGTCATTTCGCACTATAGTGATATCAAACAAAGGGTGCTCATAAATCACAAGGATAGACCTTTCTTCCCAGCATGAGATTAGCCATTTCATACTGTTGCTCCACGCCACGATATTTGACAGCCCATTATCACATACTGTACTTCTTTAACAGTGTTACAGAAATTGCTACTTTTTATCAAAAATTGGGTGAATAGTTAATTGCTTGAGAAAAAACATCAGGAGGTAAGTCATCTCAACTCTGTTTTTACTTGTTCTTGCATTTACCAGCTTTATCTTTCTTCACAGATAGCTAATGGAACCCCCCCATTAATTATGGATGCTTAGATAATATAGGATATTTTGCAATAATCATTGAAGCCAAGGATTGTAGCTTTATTGTGGTCCAGTTCACTAAGCACTTTGGTTGCACATAATAAGGGGATCAAAGAAGCCCCATTGGGCATTCATTTATATACTTTTATACCACATTCTTCCTAAATTGGATCTCTCTTCTTTTATTCTATGTGGGGGGAAAAGTTCCATTTATGTGTCCCTTGACAAGAAATGTAGTTAATTAGTATTGAGATTTTGGGAATGGAGTGAGAAGACTGAATACTATCTTTCTGATTGTAAATATGTATATACAACAAACAGCAATGTGATATACATACATGTGTGATCGCATCCATTCATCCAGAACAAGGCAACACTTATACCAGCATAAAGGAAATAAATGAGTTGAGATTGATATAAGTCCTGCAGAAATCCAGCCCATCACCATCTTCTTCTTGTGCTGTTTGCTTGCTTGTCTGTTGTCTTCATGGCAGAGGAAGATTAGTAGTAATTAAAGAGTTCATTCTCCCATCCTGGGGCTTACCCAACTTGCATACAATGAGACTGATTGTAGGCAAGTTGGGTGCGCTGTGGTATCAAAGCAGGAACTCTTTAGTTACATGCACTTTTCTCCCACCATTACTCTTAATCATGTGTAATTTTTGGAACAGGATTTTGGCCATTTTTGTTCTTCTATGTTTCCTTGAGTGACCCAAAATACTTTACCTCCTCAAATGGTGAGAAGAAAAATTGCAGTTCCTTGTCATTGTCTGTGAGTGTGAGACAAGTGACAATTTACAGCTCTGGTCCATAGTTCATTTTAATGCAGTCATCCTAATAGATCTTCCTCCAGTGAGATTCCTGACAGGTGTTTCTCAGAATATTATGTCTACTGCCTGGTTAAAAATGGCTTGGCTTCATAGTATCTGGGCTCAAAGCCACATTTTGGGATTTTGTTTCCACGCTGTGCCTCCTGGGAGAAGAGCCAGCCCAAGTAGACCCAAGCAGGCTGCACAGTCTCAGAGAGCCTCCAGAAGAAAGAAATAGTAAACTGCTTCTGAGTACTCTATACATGGAAAAATCTAAAAGGATTGCTGTGAGTCAGAATTAACTTGATGGCATGTAGCTAATTAATTAAAAAATACTGAGATGAAGATCCACCAATTGCTTATGTAAGGTGACTTGTATTAGTGTAAAAAACTACTCTAGCTCTTCTCTCACTGACAGTTACACGCCAGCAAATCACAGTGACCTGCCAGATTGTCTAATTTTTAAAGATCACTGGCGTGGTACTACAGAGAACCTTCATCAACACCACATACATAAGGAATGACTGATATCCTGAACATGACATTCCCAATTACTTCAGTTCAGGACTGCAGCTTACAAGCCATCTTAGACTTAACTAAATATTTTCTTATCCATCACTGGCTCAGATGATTCATTTTGTAAAGTGAATGTCACCTATGGCAAAAGTGCCTTTGGTGGTGCCTGTGCCCTTATTCCTAGTTAGAGCCAAGATATTGGCAAGCAGGCCAATGCTTCTTGCCTAAGCTTGGCAGCAATAAGGTCTCTCTCTGCTTAAGAGGCTGGCGGGTCATGCCAAGTTATCAGCATGATTTTCTAGGAGTCCAGAAAACTAAGCCCTACAACTTTCATTCAGTACCAACGCTGAGCAGATAAGGACTGGAATAACAAGGATGACAGCCAATAAACTCATGCAGAAAAACGGGTGCCCAACAAAAGCCACTTGGCATAAAGAGAGATGGATCATGCCAGGGGAAGCTGGTGGCACAGAATTTCTAACTGAGCTTCTGATGTCGTGTCCTTTGTGAAAAGGAGTCTTTATTTTCCAGGTGCCAGCTGAATGATTTATGGCTTGGCAGAAAATATGATTAGCAGCAGCTTTGACACTGCTTGTTTGGCCTTAGGTCTGCAGCACTTAGGAATGTCAGACATGCAGGGAGACCAGGTGCAAGAGCCATTAGGAGAACAGTAGAAGGGAAGGCAGGATTGTACCAGTCCTGTTGCCTGCATCCCCTTTTCCTCATCGCCAAGGTGTAGTTGACTAAACACTATTTAATAGCTTATGTGCTAGTAGGAGTGATGCTTGAGAATATCAACAGGCCTATGGCTACAGCAAAGGCATGTTAGCAAGAGGAGTAGTGTTGCCTGACCTGGGAGTATATTTTGTTTGCGTTCCAGCTCTGCCTTTCTGACTGTGTATTGACAGAAGTTATATAAATTAGAATTAGTTAAAGTTAAGGAGAGAAATTCACCCAACCTCATCTTCCTCTCTCGCCTCAGGCTTAGCAGTGGGAGTGAGTGTAAATTCATACATGGATCTCTTACTGGGAGCTACTTTGATACTATGATGGTCTGTCAGGGTCAAAATGAAAGCACAGGCAGAATTTTGGCAGTATCTGCCATGGCAATTCATGCACATTCAGCTGAGTGAGCAGAGACCACATAATAAGCATGGGTGTGTGGATTCAGTCTTAAGGATATGTTTTTACAGTGCATGAGTGAGTTGTATGAAATTTATTTTAAAAAGAGAGACTAGATATTGAAACAGGAGGGGCAGGAAAATGCCACAGTGCAAGGGATTTGTACTGGCTGAGCATGAGCAAGTTGTTACTCTTAAGCTTCTCGCAAAGCAACTAGGATGTGGAACAGCACTCATGAGACACTCTGGATGAATTGCAGATGGCACTAGATCCATAATGACATCGTGGGTGAATCACATGGTGCCAATCTATTCTTGGATAAAAGACAACAGTTAAAAAGAAGAATAGAAAATCCAGGGTTTGGGTGAGATTAGAAATTGCCCAAAGGGACAAAAGTAAAGTTGCAGCCTTTGTCAGCCTTATGCTTTCCTTTGATGACATTATTTAATAACAAAGTAGCATAACCACCTAAACAAATTGAAAACAAAAATATTACCTTCTCAATCTAGGAAAACTGAAAGGATGGGGAAAGCAACCTTCAGAGGTCTGGGGCCTATACACACCCATGCCTGGATCTGGGATGTGTTTGTATAATTGTATCTGCACCCACCTCTCTCTCTCTCTCTCTTTTTGATGAGAAACCCCCCTTGCTTTCTCTAATGATGATAATTTCAAAAAGTTTTTTTAGGGTGGTGGGGTGGCAGGCACTTGAGGAGGTCAAAACATGGTAAAATTGCCTCCTTAGAGGGGATAAAGTGAATATTTAAAGCTTAAAGCAGTTTTTGGAGGATTTTGTTAAAGCAAAAAAAAAAAAAAAAAAAAAAAAAAAAGGTCAGGCGATGTTACTGAGGAACTAAGGGAAGATGGAGAGCATGCTTAGGTCCCTGGGGTTCTGTACACAACTCACAGCCTGCACTTTGCCCGTCCTTTCCTTATACTGTTCTAGGGGAAGACATCAGTATTGGAGGTCGATGATGGAGAAAATAGAAAATAAAATGAAAGGCCCTCTTTACTTCACGCTTATTATGGTAGTAGATAACCAGCCCAGCATCATTTCTGCTTCAATACGGTTATTGTGCAACAGGAGCTTTAGCACCCAACACACTCTCCTTCTCCATGGTGACCAGTGGGAACAGCAAGCTGTGGAGATTGCAAGAGGTAGGAATAATGCAAAGCAAAGCAAAGTGTGCTGCTTATATACCACCCCATAGCACTTAAAGCATCCCAAGTAGTTGTCCATGCTGAGCCTAATGAGAGCCATGATCAGCAACATCAGAAGACAAACATCTTTTTTTCTCTGGAGTAAACTCAAGAGAATGGGGCATGCTCTCTCCCTCATCCATAGGAAGAGGAACATCAGCATGAACCAAGTGATTTTTTTTAAATCTTAAAATTCTCAAATGTTCTAGTCTTGATTCTGATCTGAATAAAAGTTGAACAAAGTTTTAAAATACCTGGTTTACCCAAAGGAAGAAGTGGGTTATTGTGGTTTTCTAAGGTGGTGGGTCAGCAGGAATAGGGTATGTAGTGCCCTATGGACCTATGGTACATCTTGAGGGAGAGGAGAACAGTTGGAGGTTTATGGGGTTTGTTGAGGTTTTTGATTGAGCAAGAATGGCTCATGATTTAAGATTCAGGCAAATAAAAAACCAGGCTTGTGTTTAAGTTGTGATGGGTTCTGGAGCAGAGCTTGTGACTGAATCAGACTTCTTTTGCTTTGTAGCTCTCTTCTGCCTAGCAGCTGGTGTTATTGCTGAATAACTTTCCCCCTATGCCAAGAAGCACCAAGGCCACCTTCTCTGCACTCAAACTGGCATGCTATTTTGTGCAGCAGAGAAAGGCCAGGAATGGGAACTAGCCTCCTGTGTGATATAGCCATTGATCTGTCTGCTGCAGACAGTTGGCGGCTGGATTCGTGTCTCCAGGTTAGCATTTTCCTTGATGAATCATGTCGAGAGCAGGGCTAGCATACTGTTGCCCTTGTAGCTGTGTGGGCTTTTGTCCAGCAAGGCTGTATTTTCTATTTTTCCTTCTTTAGCCCCCTCTCATATTTTTGAAGAGTGAGTTACAAATCGATCCTGTAGTTACTGCAAATTGCTCTTCACACATGAGAGACATTAACAAGTTGGCACTGGCTGGCAGTGCCTGGCCTTGAATCCCATTTCCAACAGCAAGACGGGTAATAAAACAAGCTTACAGCTCAGTCTACCTTTTTGTGGCCAGATGGCCTGACTCTGTCTATCCCTACCCTTGCTTCAGTTTGCACAATTGTTCCCAGCAGATATAACTGGTTGCATCATCAGTTTCTTGGCTTATTGACTAAAACCAGATTATTCATGGAAAATGCAGAATGTGAGAAATATAGTATCTCTGTGTCTTGCAGAGGTGCGTGAACACCAGAGGTCTGAAGGCCATGTATTTTGGAGGGCATGTGCACACATGCACACAAACACACACTTATACAAACTGGGATTTTAAATTGAAAATGTTCACTTGTGACCATTAGGGGCCAAAATTAAAAAAATAATAAAGGAACTTAGTAGTGGTGCTGTGGAGCCTTCAAAGTGCAGTGAAATTATTTCCCCTGAATTTAGAAGGCATAAGGGGACTCTTTGAGACTTTTTTTTAAAAAAATGAGTGTGTGGTATGTTTGGAGGTGAGTGGTCACATTTTGATCACTTGTGTGCCTCTTTGCAGTCTGCAGGGTACATGCTGTCTGCCTTGATGTCCTGTGTGAATTTCAAATGTGATTCTTGTTAAATTTGTGCTGGTGCTGACAGTTAAACAGCCAAAGGGACGGCTTATTTTTCAGTAAATGTATCAAATTGTGAGAGCTGATTGGCAGTTACTGAATTTGTGAGCTTTACTAATCCAGACCACTTGTGTTTGGTGAAATGTGTAGGATAGCAGTGGCAATAATGAATCTGAAGCCACATTTGCTGAAGTTCTCAAAGCAAGTCAATAGATGTCGATTTTCAAAGGATGCAGATTCTTCACAGGAAATTAATACTCAGTTTAGGTAAACGCTGCTTGTTTCTATTCCAACAATATGTTGTTCTCTTGTGCTTTTCCAAAGCATAACACTCAAACTTTGTTTACAAACTCCTGGAGGCAGTGGAAGACAGGAGGGCCTGGCATGCTTTGGTCCATGGGTCACGAAGAGTTGGACACAACTTAATGACTAAACAACAAACAACAGCATCCACAATTCAAAATTCATTCAAGATTTCGGGAAATGGTCCAGTATTGCTGCACAATATGATCCCTGTGTTACTGGTAGGAAAAAAGGTACCAAGCTTTATATACAACATAGAAAAAGTTGGTATCATAACTCTGGTTTTATAGGTGGAGTGGGAAAGGCAAGATAAAGCCCATAATGTATAGAAAAGGAGTTAAACCCTTTCACCACATGCCTCAGTCCAATGCTATCCTCACTTCATACCAGCAGCTTTGATGGAAGCGAACAGCAGCTTAAGTGAGGTGTTGATGGCAGCATGACAAGGGAGGGTGAAAGATTAACCTCTCATTTCCACAAACCTGATCTGTCCCACACTCAGAATTGCTGTTTAAAGAATAAACCTCATGCTCATTAAATATTTACACATACTTGACATCCTTAGTTTGGCTGCATGAATTCATCCTAACTCAATCATGAGAAATTCAGGAATGGAATTTCCTGTCACACACTTCGATGCTGGAATGGCTTTTCTGCATTCTATAGCAAGAAAACCTTGCTATAGAAAGGATAGTATCCCAGAGGAGTGGATGATGTGGGGAGAGCTCAGATATATAATTACTTACTTTTTTGGATTACATCTCTAGTGGCCATGTTGCTGAATGCTTCTGAAAGCTATAGTTCTAAACAGTAACTTTCCTATGATCTGGGAACAGGATAACATCACCAAAAACAACTACAACAACATAGAAATGAGTATCACAGATGGCAGCTTTGAATTCCTATGACAAAACATCTGCTGATACCGGATCAAAGTCCAAGTGTTCTTTTTTTTAGCAAAGGGTATTTGTATAACTGAAAACCTGTTCTAAGATACACTCCCCACCATTGCCACTGAGGCACCTTTGGAAGCGGTAGCTCTTTGATGTGTGCTGGCTTTCTGGCATTCAGTCGGTATCAGAAATTTGGAGACAAATTAAGTTTTTAGTCATTCTTGGCAGAGGAAATGGTGTTACTTTTGCTGGAAATTTTTGTTGACATTCTCAAACTGCATTTTTAGTGGTTTGTAGTTTGAAATTTATAGTTTCAGATTACATTGTGTCTCATAAGGGGTATTTGTTTTTCAGTTGTTATTACCGGCAGGCACTTTATGGTTTTTATTGTAATTATATTCCACTTTGGGTGTCATCTGTTTGGCAGTGATTGTTTTCCCCCCTCAGTTTTAAAGAAATCAGCCTGACAATTCCTTCTTCTCCTTCTCACCTCTGTGCTTTCCTAAAGTACTCCATTAAGACAGATTTCGGTGACATTACCCTTGACATAAAGTCAGTTTGGCTCTTTGTTCCTCGGTGGACCTAATCTTTCCCATCCAACCCCTCTTATCTCCTCATTTTTCTACTAGGTTGTGTACTGTTTGCAGCACCTTGCCGGTTCTTGACATGGTCTCAGGATTGTTCCAATGAGACAGAGCACCTCATACATGTCTAGGGATAGAGCTTCATAGCTGTGCTAGAACTGGCCCAGAATAACATCACTGCTAGTAGGTACAACCCTGACAAGGACTCCCAAGGCTATAAATCTAGGTTTTGGTCCAAAACAGTTACCATGAAACCTCCACCTGTGTTTATGGATCCTAAAGCCCAGCGCATGTTCACTTGGAAGTAAATCTACTCAGCAGACCTTGAGAGGTGGCTGGTGCAATGGTAAGGTAGAGCACAGGGTAGCCAATGGTTAGAGAAGACAACAATAGGAAAAGACAGCAAATTCTGCTCTCTTAACCTGATTTAGTAGTTTTACCTACTTTTTTTCTAGGAAAAGGTGGTATGGCCAGCACCATCTCTTGCACCCACGTTCTAGAATGAGAAATGGTGGGCTCAGGGGTATGATGGCATTATGCAAGTGCAAGCACCCTTTCCATCCCATCTCAAGCACTTCAGATATCACAAGGATAAACCTTTGGGGATATCATATAAGAGGAATAAATATGAAGGCCAGTTAAAGCATCCTGATTGAGCAATGGTTGGGTGATGTTCTGGATCAGAGAATACCATCTACTCAAGTATGGACAGATTCAGCATTTCATGATCTTAAAAACAATGTTCTAAGCTCATCTGCTCTGAAGTCATGTTTGTAACTGGGCCTGTGCTGATATGTGCTCTTCTTGGATGTCTGGAATGTGGACACCAAATTGCTACCTGGACTGGATTCTAAAATGGGTCGCTGGGAGACTGTGGCCCAGAGCCAGGGTAGACTGGGTGGGAACAGCCTTTAGCAGGGTACAAGTCAATAAGGTTAGAAAGAGGAGATTGAGTAAATCTAATCAAGGACTGGCTGTTTAGGATAGCTGTGATCTGAGCCACTAAAAGAGCGCGACTATGAGGAATGGAAGACAAACAAAATTATACTAGATTCCCTGTATCTGTGTGGCATCCAGATTGTGGGAGAGCCCCAGGAGCTGAAGAGGATCAGTTATGTTAGACCAGATTTAACAGGCAGAATTCTGAGCACAGCTGCTCTGTGCCCGGGCGCCACTCTTCCACAACAGATATTCTAGTTCTCAGAGTAGGCATGTTATTCTGGAAATCTGCTTCTGGCTATGCTGGTCTCAGATAAATCTTTTGAGATTCCCTGTCAGAATGTCTTAGCTTTCCTATTTCAAATACAATATTTCAGTCAACTCATTGTTTCAGTTGTTGTTTCCCCTAACCACTGATAAGACACCCACTTGGATTTATAGGGCAATTGGGATAACTTTTCCCAGCATGCTCTGGAAATTCTATATCACAGCAGCCATTGTTTAAAAAGAGAAATCCTGTATCTTTTTGCCTTCCCTTAAAGTCTGTTTTTTCCCTTTCCTTGCATGAAAACAGCTTTTTCACTACTTTAGAAGTGTTTTCTGCCCTCAAGTGTTAATTAATCACTCCTGTTGCCTCTCCTGTGTTTTCACTCCATCTTTGAACAGAACAGAGCAAAACCAACACTGCTTTTTGCCTTCGTAATTGTACCACCAACAAGCCCAAACATAGTTTCTGGAGCCCAGTAAAAACTTGTACCCTCCCATACCTATATCAAATGAATCATGAAAGACTATTGTAATTTTTGAAAATTATTTATTCTCCATTTCTTACCAAACGGTTTTCTATAGTGCTGCTAAATGTCTTGTAGTATGGTCTTCTCTCCTTTGCATTGTCTAAAATAAAATCCAACCTAAATAACACCTTGCAGACTATTTTGTGACATTTTAGCTGGTTTTAATAAGGGCAGACATATCTTCTCCTACATATTTTCTCTCTCTCTCTCGCTCTCTCTTAAATGGACTTAGCTGCAAATACACATTTGATAGCTGATAGTAAATCGGTTTGGAGACTGGTCTGTCCCACCCCACTCCCCCCCCCCCCAGTGAACCTTTGGAAGGTGTTAGATGGGGAAAAGTATGCTTGTTAAGACTGGTCAGTGGTGTATAGATTTTGGTTTTACATTTTAGTTACTTTTTTGGAAAGTAAAAAGATATTTTAAAATTATAACAAAAAATGATAACTAACTCCTTTAGATCCTTGAAACAAAAAGTCTAGCTAATGTCTCTGAAAATTTAACTTTCCAAGCTCTGGTTTGGAAGACCAGCAGTTTATACTGCTTCAGAAAACAAGCACTTTCTGCAGTTCACACTGTTATGACAATTTTACTGCTATGCTTAAGTTTTGTTTTGCCGCATTTGTATTTCTTGACATCACTTAGAGTACTCAACAGCATCCATCACTGCCAATCATTTGATCAGTCAACAGCTTCTGCAGACACAAATCATCATGATTTCATGTGAATTCTCCCCACAGAGAATTCTAATTTATATGAGGGCTAGTCAGCTATGTGGAATGCTGCAGTGCATAGAATTATGCTTTGGGTGAACTGTTGGAATGGCTGCATGTTGTGCACAGCACATTAAGAATATCTCCCAGGCAAGCTGTATTTGCAGGCTGCTGCTGGTCATGTTGATTTTAGTGGAGCTTGCACAGTACATAAAGCTGGAAGGTACTACAAAGTTCAGTTAGTCCAACCCACTGCAGATTTACGCGATGTATGGTTATAGTATCTTTGACATACAGTGGTGCCTTGACTTATGAATGTCTTGACTTGTGACCATTTTGAGTTACGACCAGCTCCGGCTGCAAAATTTTGCTTTCACTTGAACTGCTAACCATTGGTCAGTGAAGAGGCTGTTTCTTTGTAGGTTTTTCACCCCAGTGGTTAGAGAGTGTACATTTTAAAATCCCTGTTCTGAGTGAGTACAGGGTTTTGCAGTGTGGGTTTGGGCTGGGGGGGTTATGTTTCTGTGTTGTGATGGGTCTTGCAGTCTTTGTTTGCTTTTTGAGGTTTTTTTGCATTTCCGATGGATCTTGCAGTGTTTGCTTTTTGGTGTTTTGGGGTTTTTATTTATTTATTTATTTATTTATTTATTCAATTTATATGCCGCCCAAACTACCCAGAGGTCTCTGGGCGGCGGGAACAGATCAAATGCATTTCTGATGGGTCTTGCAGTCTTTGTTTGCTTTTCTCTGTGTGTTTCCCCCCCCCGTCGGAATGGATCAATTGCGTTTCCAATGGGTCTTGCAGTGTTTTTTGTTTTTCGGTGGATTTTCCCCCGTCCAGAAGGGATTAATGGGGTTTCAATGTATTTCTATGTGAAATGATGCTTTGAGTTACCACCGATTTGAGTTACGACCATCTTCCGAAACCAATTAAGTGCGTAACTCAAGGCACCACTGTATTCTCATTCAGCCTTTTCCTGTCTCCTTCCAAGGCACTGCTGCACTGTCAAATAACTCATTAAAGAAGCTGATGCTGGTGGTGATGCTGATGGTGATTACTGTGATGATGACTATACTTATTTACGTTCCTTGAATGCCTGTCTCCGAAACACCTTAAGGTGTAACAGGGAACTATATAAAAGAAAAATAAGTAAATGAAGTATAATATCAAGCAATATCTTCCTCAAATAAAAAAAATAAGGACAGTAGATTGGTCTAAAGTTAATACTTAAAACATTTATTTACAGAAAAAAAATCTTCCTAATTCTTTGAATCCCCCTTCTTGCCTTTTGACTTCCTCATTATTGGCATTTTACCATACATTCTTTGTAAATCTTTAATTGTGTCACCTCTTCATTTTGATCAGAGAAGTTCACTTGTGAACAGTGAGACCCAATTTAAGTATCCTTCCCTGCTGTGAAGGATTAGATGCACACGAATGCAGGTGGCAGGCAATTTCCTGACAATCAGTCCTTTTTAAGGATATTGGACAAGAAACAAAACAAAACAAAAGCAAAGAAAATAAAGAAGAAGACAAAAATGGTTGTTCTGGGTTTTTCGGGCTCTTTGGCCGTGTTCTGAAGGTTGTTCTTCCTGACGTTTTGCCAGTCTCTGTGGCCGGCATCTTCAGAGGACAGCAACAAAAACATTGTGGCAGCTTATAGACTAACTGCCATGTTTTAGTTTGAGTGTTAATGGATCAAATCTACTTTCTCAGATGTAAGAATGAGGCTACATGACAAGTATTTATTATCACTACAGAAGAGTGCAGTGGTGTTATTGTGCAGCAGAACAAATCATCATTCTAGAAGGCAGTTCTAAAAATGGGGGCAGTCCATTCACACTTGACAAAAACAGTCCTGACAATTGCTTTATGTCTGGGTGAGAAGTGATTAAGTGATTAAAAAAGAGAAAGAGTCAGCTTCTGGGATTTTCCTTTATGTGGTGTCACTGGTGAGTGGTAATGAGCAGTAGAGGGTGTCATGTAGACCAGTGGTCCCTAACCTTGGGCCTCCAGATGTTCTTGGACGTCAGCTCCCAGAAATCCTGGCCAGCAGAGGTGGTGGTGAAGGCTTCTGGGAGTTGCAGTCCAAGAACATCTGGAGGCCCAAGGTTGGGGACCACTGCTGTAGATCATCTTGACTGCTGCCATTGGTGCTGTCAACATTCAGGTTGCCCTTTGATGTATAAAGCCTGGCATCCTTTTTCCTACTGGCAATGCAAACAAAACTCACACCCTCTCAAAATTAAACACACAAATCTCCTGCATCTTTCCAAACCCTGTGCATAAACCTCATCTTAAAATTCTTATCAAGTTTTCTGGACAGGTTGCTCTTAAAGGGAGAGGCGAAGGCCGAGCTCTTAGGAAGCAGAAGAGAGCTCCACTGTAGAGTGTTATTGGGCATTTATCAGTGACCAAACATATTTCAAAGTTTGACCTTAGACAAGTGTGATCAAAGTTCTTCTAGATTAGTTCACTAACCCAGCTACAATTGCAGGTTCTCCCAAGCTTCTCACTGTAGTGGGACATTTGCTTTGAACCACTATGTAATCAGCTTTTAAAATATTATTTTAAAGTCTTTTTGGGCAGAGATAAGCTTTAAGTTGTTGAGTATTTCAAATGTAGGGCAGGCAAATCAGGGAAATTAAACCCATCAGAATGAATATTAAACCAGGGCAGTTTTTGAAATGTGCTGACCTTTCAGCCTTTTGGCAAAAATCCAAAAATGGATTTCCAAGTCATAAGTTGGGGGAAGTGTCAAATAGGATGGGATTGTTCTTGCATTCTGGTAGAAAAACAGGATCCAGCTGGGACCGCCATCTGATTCTGTTAGGCACCATAAATCCACACCAGTGACTGTATATTCCTGCCTCAAAGAACAATATAACTGTGATCTGGTCTAACACACTATCATATTTCCAGCGACATGATCAATATGAGATGCTATGGAGGAAATTTACAAGAGCATGAGGCAGTCTGGATGAAATTGCTTCTCCTTTGTCATTTGTCCCTTGGCTTCCGCTACCCAAAAATTGTTTGAGAATGAGGTTACACTCTTAACTATTATGGCTAACAGTATGAGATCCAACTTTAAAAACAACAACCATATAATGGACAAAGTAAGGATGTTTCGCTTTCTTTTTTTTAATTGGGGAAAACAATGATATATCTGGCTGGCTTCTTAGTGAAATCCTTTTTAAATGCCTATGCTGAAGTTTCCATATTGAAACATATTGAAATCCAGTTTGTATTGTAATGTTCTAATCTGTTTTTCCAAAACAAACAAACAAACAAACAAACAAACAAACAAACAAACAAACAAACAAACAAACAAACAAACAAACAAACAAACAAACAAACAAACAAACAAACACAGATCCATATTCATACCCCATCAAAGTTTCAACTGCCTGTTGGTCTGTATTCACTTAAAAATACTGCAGAGAAGAACTTCTTTTTTAAAAAAATTAAATTCTTTTTATTACTGCAAATTCATTAATTACTGATTTAGCAGCACATCATGGCAGGCTGAAAAATAGGCTAAATTGCTCAAATTCATAATGGCTAATGAGATTTCAAAACACTAAAGAGGACTGACTGAACCAGTTCCAAAATGAAATATAGGCTGCCAAAAACAACAGTTTTTGAGAAAGGCTCATGGAGAAAATGTTTAAGAGACAAAGAGGGTGACCTGCATAGTAAGGCAAAGCTGCTATGTGGAAAGCAGGTACAGTCATGTGAAAAAGAAAGTACACTCTCTTTGAATTCTATGGTTTTACATATCAGGACATAATAAAAAGAATCTGGTCCTTAGCAGGTCTGAAAATTAGGTAAATATAGCCTCAGATGAACAGCAACACATGTCATATCACACCGTGTCATTATTTATTTTACATAAATAAAGCCAAAACCATAGAATTCAAAGTGGGTATATTTTCTTTTTCACATGACTGTAGTTTTATCCCAGCTAAGTCTCTCTTTGTTCTGAAACATGATAGACATCACCTAATTAATGTTTATTCTGATCCTCTGTGCCAGCTAACCAGAAAAAATAGCCTAGGTATGTAAAATCATTGCGGAGATGTGGGCTGAGCCAAGCTGTTTAGATACAGCAAGACTTCTGATGAAGATTCTCCAACCTCTTTGAGAGATCTTGCCTGGAGATTCCAAACAACTCTTTTTTCTCTCTTTGTGTCCTCTATAGTTGGTACAAAGTGTCACAAACCACTTGTGAAACTACGCACATGCAAACAAACAAACAAAAAGTCAAGAAAAGGTTAGCATAGCTAATTACACAGAAACAAATAACCCATCCAGTGCTACTGCTGATACTAGTCTGCAGAATGATTATTAGATTTTTCAGTTTTGCATATATTACAGCAATGGATACAATCACTCAAAAAATATGCAGAATTTCTTTGAAAGTAACAGAGACATCTCTCCATCTGGTCATGGAGGTTTTTTGTTTTGTTTTGTTTTCTTGTTCTTGTTTATTAGGTGAAGATAAAACAACTCAGAATTCGCATCCCTGCCTGGAATATTTCTGTACTGGAGGTCAATAGCTGCTAAAGAGCAGCTGTAAAGCCCAGGTGAAAAGCTGGCAACTTTAGCTTCTGGTTCCAACTTTTAACCTATTTCTGTTATTGCCAAGACAGATGTGATCAGTGAAAAGGCCTTAGAGGCTTCAAGGTACAGTATTTTAAAATATCAAACGATATGATTTAGAGCCAAACAAAGCACAGATGATGTTAAGAATTTCTTTTTTAGACGTGTGCTTAGCAGCAATCAGTTGAACAATAGCATTTGAAGTCCTTCTTGGCTCTGCATCCTTTTGTTCTAGGATATGGAAACTTCTTATTCTTATTCTCTAGCAAAGACATTACCAGAAGCGGTGCAATGTCAAATTTGCAACAGAACATGACATACAATACTTTTCTTTCAGATTATCCACTCAACACCTTTATATGCTTTTTAAAATGTATGTACTCCTGAATTCATTCTCTTTACACTTTGATTATTATTTTTTTAGCCTGCATGAAAATTCACATCTAAATACATACTTTTTTTAAAAAGTACACATATTCTCCAGAAATGCACATTTCTAAATGTAAGTTGAAACTCTGTTATGCCAAGGATCGTATTAAAACATTCTGGAAGCACAGGCTCCCAAGAAAGTCTGTAGAGCATCATGTCTGTCTCCCTCTTTCTTTGTCATATGAAGTTACAGCCAAGGTTGCAAAATTCTGTGCAATGGCATATACAAAATGGGAAACAAGGAGCAAATCATTCTATCCGTCATACTGACAGCATTTCAATGAAATATTGAAACTGCCCTTGCATCTAATCAACTTTGCTAGAGACTACTGTTATCTGCCCATCTGTTCAATTTGTCTGTTTTGTTTTTAAATGGCTGAAGTATGGTGATAATAAGTGAATTCAGGAAGTGCAAGTGGTAGTGGATAAATTATATTCCTATCTAGAAAGTATGTGTCAGGTCACTGTAGGTGAAAATTACCAAATAACTTGTTTCTATAGTTCATTGTTTGTGAATTCTGCATCCTATCTGTTACATACAGCTATGACCTCACCTGTCCATCACTGCTAAAGCTGTGAGTCATCTACCAATGGTGTGACGGAGGGTGGGACATAAGGGGTGGAGCTGTTGTATAAATGGGAGTGAATGTGTGTGAGAGATTTTAGATAGGGACTGATAGGGCTTTGATAGGGCTTGGATCGGGTTTAGAGAGGAGTTAGGAGATCTGTGATATATTGTGAGAGACTGTGTATGCTAGTGCCTTTATTATAGTGATTGAATTATTATTTAATTATAAGTGATTTACCTGAGTTTTTATTTTGAATCATATTTTGGCCTGAAGCTACTTATTTGAGGGAATGGTTGGTGGCAGTGGAAAGGAAGAGTGATTTAGAATGACGGAATGACCCCCCTTTGTGAGGTAGAGGGAGGCCGTTACACTATCTTTCCTCCTTTAGTGAGATCATAGTCCTTTCTCACTTTTCCATAGAAGAACTGTTCGATGTAGGTCAAATTGAAAGAATATCCCTCGTCCACAGTCCAAGGTCCTCCAGGGAATTTCTTCACTTAGTACAGACTTGAACCCAGATCTCTGAAGTACATGACCCAAACTTGAACTAGAATGCTGTCCCTAACAGAAGCAAATAATAAAAAGGTGGCTCTGTCTGTGTGAATTTATAGCCCTATGTGTTTGTGCTTAGCTGAAACTAGAGAAAGGGGTTTATTCTGCAAATAAATTTGCCTGAGTGAAAATCAGTCCCTGCTTGAGCAAGTTCTGGTCAGGAGACATGAAAGTAGGAGAATGCATCTGTGGCTTATGCAAAGAATTGCTTTAAAAATTGAAGTGGAAATCACACCTACCTCCTTAATGGAAATGATCAAACTTGTTAAACAGATCCTTTATGCCACATCTGTATTTTAATGCTAAACTAGTTTAGATAGTAATGGGGTAATAATCCGTTATATGTGAGTGACTTCTATAATTTCAAAGGGATGGGAAAAGATACTTTTTTCAACTAAAATTGTCAGAAGACCAAAGTCAGTTTGGCTAGTCTGGCAGCTAAAATCCAAACAAGTCACTTTCTGAATCTCTGCAGATTCATGATGGTCCTTGGGTAGTTTTTCTTTGTTAGGAGTGTTAACTTTTTGCTGCCTTTGTTCTTTTAAAAAAATAACCAGCTTAAAATTGGTAGCAGTTAAGCTTTTTCCATATCCCTTTCTCTTTAACACCAGGAAAAGCTTTGTTTTGATTCACTCCTATATTCAGATGTAGACCAGCTGTACTGTTTAGACCAGTGGTTCCCAACCTTGGGTGACTCAGGTGTTCTTGGACTGCAACTCCCAGAAACCCTGGCCAGCATAGCTGGTGACAAAGGCGTCTGTGAATTGCAGTCCAAGAACATCTGGGTTACCCAGAGAACCACTGGTCTAGAGAACTGTTGGAGAGCTAAGTGGTTTAGGCCACAGAGCCAGAGGTTGGCAGTTCAATTCCTCATTATGCCTCCTTGACAGGTCTGGACTCGATGAGCCATAAGATAACTTCCAACTCTGCAATTCTAAGATTATTATTATTTTTATCATCTAAGATTTGGGACCCTTGCAAGAGAAGTGATCGTTTGCATTGTATTTCCAATAAAACATCAGTACCTGCAAGGTGGCAGGCGCCCCACTGTGTCTGCGTCCATTTGTTTCCTCTCTTTCTTGGGCGGCTTAACTAGGCAATGGCAAGCTGTTGGAGAGGAGAGAGAGTGTGTTTCAGGCAGCCTCTTCTGAACCGCTCTGATCTGAGTATGGTTTTCGTTAGGGATTTGATCGGACAAAAGGAAGATTAGAGCAGCGGCTAATGAAAGACTTGGGCAGCTCATTGATATTTCTCCTCTGCTCTCTCCTTGGAAAGAGATGAAATGAGCACCTTCTCCAAAAAAACAGCAGGGGCAGCAGTCGGCTTGCTTTGCATTCTTGTTCCCCAAGCACCTACGCCAGTGCTAGCCTTTCTGCAGAACCATTCTCACCTGCCACTGCAGTTCTATTCAGCGAAGCAAAGTAGATATTCTCCTTTCCAGGGCACTGGAGGAATGGTGTTGTGTGGGTTTGCAGAAGCAAATGAGTTCCTATCAAAATACAATAGTCAAACAAAAACACAGTAGACTTCAAATGGATTTGGCTACTGAGAAGAAAAGTACACACTCGGCCCAGGCTATTTATTAAATGCCGACTATTATGAGGCGTGAGTGGAACAGGCTAGCACACCGTGGCCTCGTTTTTCTACCTACCTTCTCTAATCATTTGTGCTTGGGCAGCTTTTTAATTGACTCCCCAGAAGTGTGTCCGTGCATGGGTAGCAGGCTCTGGCCCACCTTTTTCTAATGAGCTAGCCTCCTGGGGACTAGGAGGTGACACGAATAATTAATCCTTCCAGGTAGGGGAGTGTTGAGTTCCAACTTGTGAATTAAAATACCCCAGGCTCAGCCATTTCGTTTAAATTGACTCATTTGGGAAGGGGAGGGATAGCTTGAGCTGGAAAAGGAAGCACTTGTATTGGGAAAGAGAAATTTAAATTAAGGTTATTAATTTCCACCTGATTTATATGCAGCAGTAGATATGACCTTATACTGTAGAGAGAGCAGCCAGCTAGTCCTAATTGATGTCCGTTGCTAGGGCCTAGCACTCGCTAGAGCCCAATGGTCACAGGGCCAGCTGGGTGTGGGAATTAGCATAAATTAGATATCATCTGACACAAGTAAATAAGACATCAGTGGCAGGTATCAGCTCATTCTTGCTGCCTAATAAATCACAAGGCATTGCAGTTATACTGTGGAGAAAATGGAAGTCAAATGTTAGGCAGCAGGATGACTGGAACACTAACACAGTGGTTCCCAACCTTGGGTGCCTGCAGGTCTTCACCACTAGTTCCCAGAAGCCCTCACCACTAGCTGTGCTGGTCAGGATTTCTGTGAGTTGTATTCCAAGAGTGTCTGGGGACCTAAGGTTGGGAACCATTGCACTAACTGAATCCTTTTTGTGTCACAGGATGCAGACGTTTAAAAGCAATTGACTTCTGCATTGATTCTTTGGGATCCTGTCCAGAACCTGGCTAAGGAATGAAAATCCCCATAAAGTAGTCCCTCCTTGCTTCTCTGGTAAAGCCTGGTACCCCATCAAGAACTCTGGTCAACACATCTGGGCCAGGTCAATTCCTTCAACTTTGTCCAACCAGGTCTTGGCGTGACAAGTCCAGTTACACATTAGAATGACCCCACACACTTAATCTTCCAAACTTATTACAGGCTTCTCTCAATTCAAATACCCCAACACAAGCCCGTCATCTCCTCACAGTAACTATGCTTTGTCCAGCTTGCCCCTTAACCACAATCAAAACCCAGGATAAATTCTTCATTTATTTCTCACTTCACTCATAGTGACCTGTCTCATGACATCCTAGCCCTTGGTCTGTCTAGAAGGGACAACCCAAGTGTCTTCTCATTCTGGTTCCAGTTAAGAAAGCCCAAAACCTCTTCCAGTCTCTGTTACTCTAGGAAGCTGGAAGACTGCTTTGTGACTCTTCTGTGTTCTTGCCACTAAAGCTGAACTGGAAGATACTGAGGCAGCTTTGGGTAGTACAGGGCTGTGTGTTGATAACACAGCATTTTCCAGATACATCATCTTCACTCAACTGGATGTCTCTCATACAGTGGTGGCATATGATCCAAACAGAGATAGGTGCTTACCCCAAAATAGTCACTGATAATGAGTGCTACACTGGAAGGATGCATCCTCAAGACATGCGTACACATACACACATTTAGGTTCCACAGCTGCTTGGGTTCTGATCCATCCATCCATCCATCCACCCATCCATCCTTGAGTGTTCATTAGAGGTTCACTCTGAAAACACAGGTGCACAGCTTGGGGGTGCTCCTTGATTAATCTCTGAGTATGGATGCCAGGAGGGAGTGCCTTTCAACAATTAAAACTAGTGTGCCAGCTGTGCTCACTCCTGGAGAGGTCTAATCTGGCCTCTGTGACACGTGCCTTAGTTATATCCCAGTTGGATTGTTATAACATGCTCTGTGTGGGGCTGCCAATGGAAAGTCTCAGGAGACTTCAGTGGGTCCAAAATGCAGCAGCCAGATTGCTAACTGGGGCTGGTCACAGGGATCACATAAACCCCCCTGACACAACTCCTCCACTAGTTGCCATTTCTGGGCTGAATTCAAGGTGTTTGTTCTAACCCATGAAGCCCTTAATGGCCTGGGGCCACCTTTATGAGCTTGCTTGCTTGATTGTTAAGATCACCAGGAGAGGCCTTTCCTTTGGTCCTGCCACCTTCGCACGTGTGTTGGGTGGGGATGCAAGAAGGGCCTTCTCTGTTGCTGCTCTCAAATTTTGGAACTCCCTTCTACAGGCTGTCCCCATCTTTGTTGTCCTTCCACAAGCAGGCAAAGACCTTTCCCTTCAGGCAAGCTTTCCCTTAGTGACTGGCATTAATGTACTTTAATGCTTTGAATGTGTTTTTAGTGTTGCTCTCGTTTACCACTTTTTTGTGTGGTATTTTTTCTAGTATTTGTATATTCACTATTTTTAGCTTTAAATACTGTGTTTAGTATTGTAAGGCTTTTGGGTCTTGTAAGTATGTAAGGCTCCTTGGGTCCTTTTGAAGGAGGAAGGAAGGATAAAAATGTTTTAAATAAACATAAAAATAAATAAGTGTGAGATGACTGCACATTTCCTGATGCCAAGTGATATGCCACCCACATTTGAGAAACTGGAGATATCCCATACGTCATATACTGCAATTGTACCATAACAGGAAAATAAAGGCCTGCACAGCAATGAGCTCAAGAAAGTAATCCAGGTCATAGACTGTAGATTAAATTAGATATATGCACTGCTTGGAGTATTTTATAAATGAGATCTCCCAGAATTCCCCAGCCAGTGAGGGCACTAGCCATGCTGTCTTTGGGATTCTGTGGGCTATAGTCCTAAACACTAATATTCCCACCCTCTGTGCAGCCAATGTGTGATTAGGGGATTAGGTATGGAGCATAGGAGAGTCCCCAGTGCGTTTGGAAGAGAAGAGTGTGTTCCCTTGGAAGAAATGCAGATGTTGTTTCTTGCCCTCCCCCTTATGGATTGCCTGGCAGGAGACCTTTGCAGGTTCTTTGAGGCTGAAGCCTTTGCAGCAGTCACCTCAGTAGGGAGCAGCAGGCAAACTGGTCCCTGATTGATGCTGGCAACAGCAAGAGCTTATTATCTGCCTCCAATCAAGAGGGTGTTTTACTGGTGTGCTTCTGTGTGCCTCAGCAGCTCCCGCAGAGCCCTTAATGCTGGAGATTAAACCCTGACCCATGTTTGACGACATATATTAACCTTGCCATAACAGAGGAGAGTCCCCAGAGCCCTGCCGTGCCAAATCGTTTGCAGTCCAGTAGAGGCTGTTGTAAAGGTCGCAGGGGGGGCTGCTGTCATACTGATGGCCTTTGCTTCTTGGTCTCAGGGCAGCTTCTGATTGTACAAAAGCCCTCTGTGCGAAGTACCGGCTGAATGCCAGGTCCATGGGTTGCCAGAATGGCGCATATGTGCATGGTACTTCATATATGTGGAGTCCATGTGTGCTGGGAATGTTTTTAAAAAATCCCAATTTCCAAGCAATATATACAGAGGAAAATGGAATATGTAGCTGTGAAGCCATTCGACATTAAGAAGCCAGCCTGACTCTTTTGGTGTTTGCTTTTTATACCACAATAGAAAACAAAAGAATGGAGGGGGAAGTTTCTCTCAACTAGAACTGATTGTGAGTTTTTTTAAAATTGATTTTTTAAAATTATTTTTTGGCACAATTCGGGTATTAGGCATCCTCCACCCTTTGACATAATACGTATTGCTTTCAGACTCACTAATAGGTGCTGGGCTTTAGGCCTGCCTCTCTCCTGGAGCTGGTCTGGAACCCACACAAACACTAGAGTCTTTTGTTCCAGGCCTTGCTGCCTAGCCTCCAAACTGTTGTACAGTACAGTACTTTGAAATGGCAACTCTTCAGTGCAATTATCATTCCCAATGATGGCTAAGTGAACCTTGTGTTTGCCCATCAGTGGAATGTCTCAGGCACAAATAACTACCTCCAGACATAGTCAGTGTTGTTTTGCCTTTGTTTGTTTAAGCAAGCCCTGCAAGGCGCATCAGGCTGAAAGACGGACTGGGCGAAAGTCTCATGAGTTTTGTAGCTAAGTGGGATTTTGAATCCACATTTCTTGAATCCCATTCCAGTGCTCTTCTTCTTGCCTTCCTCGACTGCCTTATTTGTGGGGCTTTTGGGTGTCTGTCCCTCCGTAGATTGGGTGCCAAAACATTTTTCTTTCAGAAACTTTTAGAATGGGGAGGGTATCTGTGATCCTCCAGATGTTGTTGGGTTCCAACTCGCAGCATCCTTCGACATTGGCAATGTTGGTTATGATCCTGGGTCTGTACTGTTCCTGGTTCCAGGCCATTAGCAGCAGCTTGGAACACAGATATGTGGCCGGTCCCAATCATGCCAGGCTGCTAAAGACACAGAAAGAGGTGCATTCAAAGGCTGACAACTCTGTTTGATAGATAAGAATTTTTAAAAAAACTTTTTTTGATGGCCTTGCCATCCCGTACCTTGACTGAGGCAATGTGCCTTTAATAGCACTGACTAAAATGAAGATGTGCAGATTTCTGATGCTGCTCTTAAGAAGCTTGGGTCTCATGCTGTCATTTTTTCCTCTTTTCCTTGCATCAAGCAATAGGCCACTTTTATAGAAGGAATTGCTGGCTGAATAGCTTAGATACTTGAGAACTTTCCCCTCCGTGCTGGGAGAAGAGCCAGCCCATGTGGCCCTGGTGAGTGACACACTCCCAGAATGTCCCCAGAAGAAGGATAAGCTGCTTCTGAATACTCTGTATCCAGAAAATCCCAGAAAGGGCTTCTGTAAGTTAGAATTGACTTGATGGCATGTTGTTGTTGTTACAGAAAGAAGAACCAGATTGTGGAATTAAATCTTAGAATGTAAAAGTTAACCAGCTGGTGAGGCTCCCCAACAAGCAGTGTTCTGAATCTACACATTTGCTTACATTTACTGTAGTGAATTATCTCACTAGGACAACTGGTATCTTATGGGGGCAAAGAGCCTGTTGAATGAAATGGAAACTGCTGATAATTACAGCTCAGATATCGGGGACAGAAGATGCTTGAGAGGAGTGGTTACTTAAGGAAGAGAGCTCTCTAGAGGCAAAGGAAAGGAGAGGAAGCAGCAGAAACGGGATGGAAAGAGAAAACTGAGGAGGAAGGAAAATCTGTTGAGAAAATAATGAGTTATTCAGCTCATTTCTTATGACTAGGAAATCTGTCAATAAATTAAGGTCCTGAGGGCTAGCTTTGAAATGGTGGAATCTGCAGTGGTTGTACAGGTCAATTTAAAGTAGTTTCTGATCACATGACACAAAGGTTGATTTGAATCAGTCTGGCCCTTTTTTGCTTCCAACAGAGGCTTTTTTCCCCTCCACTGGGGGCTTCTTCTTCTTTTTTTAAAAGCCAGAATGATTCAAACAGACCTTTTCCAATGTGATCAGTTGATTTGTTCTTGTAAAGACTCAAGGTGTGCCTGTGGGTAGTGTTTTGGTGATGTGGGCAGTTAGGGCATGATTTTAAGGCCTGCGGGAACACCTGCTCCCACTAAATGTGTGTGTGTGTGTGTGTGTGTGTGTGTGTGTGTGTGTGTGTGTGTGTGTGTGTGTGTGTGTGTGTGTGTGTGTGTGTGTGTGTGTGTGTGTGTGTGTGAAGGTGTTCCCACTAATAACTGCCCCCACTATTTTTTTAATTAGCACTAGATCGACTTATCATCTTATAATAGTTTAGTGCTATATCGCCTATGATCATGGGATAAGAAAAAAAATTACAAACAAAACAGAAACAACAGCAGGCTGCAAATCAAATCAGAGTGATTCAGCTTGCCAGCATAGCCACAGCTTTAGTCACGCTGTGGTGGAATTGTTCTTGGATAAGCTGACTGATATAAGATTCAAGGCTACCGTTATTTCATATCAGGTAGCAGGATACGTCTGCTAAATCTACTGGGTTGGCTCTTGTGCTCACATAATTGCTTTAGATTTTCAAATGAGGAAAGGGCTGAAACAAATTAGAAACCAATATTTCTGCCTGTCCTCAACTGTCAGCAGGGGATGGGGTGGGGATGCCTCTGCCTTCACCACACTCTATTTGTCTTCTCAGCATAACATTGCACCAAATATGTTTTGTGTTTGGATATTAGGAAAATTCTCCTTCTTGCTACAACAGCTGAGAAGCCATGAATAATGTAGGTGCTAAAAGCCTCAACAGCATGAAGTAAATGGGCTGAAGAAAGAGACAGTGAAGAAAGAGCCAACAACTTCAGTCTGTCCTGTTGACTTCGGCATTTACACAAGTGTTTTAGCCATCATCTCTCTTGGATGTTAAAAGCATGTTATGTGTAATCTGGCATGGGGGAGAGAGAAGAGTCAGATAGCCAGGTGAGGTCAGGTGACTTGTCTGCTTTGCTCTTCCTAAGTAACCAATTTTTAAATGCAGATTTCTACTCTCAGACTTGACTTCCTCCCTCTCCTCCTCCTCTCTGCTTTGTTAGAGAGAAGTTGCACATGGGGTCTCCTCCCTCCTCCTACCTCATGCACAGAAATGAGCATTAATAATGGCTTGTATGATCTTATTTAAATCCTTTTCTCCTGTATTAATCCTGAATGATTTTCCTGAAGGAAGAAGTTTGTTATTTTTAATGGAAAGTTTCTTGAATTCCCTTTTCATAGGCACAAATGCAGCACTGTGCTGTTTCTAGCTGTAAGTCCAAATATACTTGTAATAATTCTTTATGCTTTTGTGGCATATGCTCTAGAGGTTACAGAATCAAGGAAATGTGGCTGGAAGGTCACATTGAAAGACTGAGTTGGGTACAGTCACATACCTGCAAAGGTATGTAATAAGAAATAAATGTGTGGCAGCACAAGAAGCATGTATTGTGCACTGACCTGCATGGAGGATGGGCAGAATAAAATATATAATAAAAAATAAATGGAAAATTTGTCTCACTGAATGATTCCCTAACTATTTAGTTACTGTCCTGTGTGATAAAAGAATCATTGTGCTATCATATTACACACAGAGACACACAGATTAGCTATGTAGAAGTATAGAAGTGTACTTTTGATTTTGGTAACATGACAACTTACTGTCTTTCTGGTTGTATTTGTTTTTATTATATTTTTAATCATTTGTGAGCCATTGTGAGTCCCATAGAATAAAATCTCTGGAAATGGAATTTCCTGTTGGCTGCTTGTTCATGTAGGCATCTTGAGATTATGGAGGCACTTGACCTTCCCCAGTCCTAGATACCTCCAGATGCTTTGCTTACTGCAAATAGGAAGAAGGGGTGAGAACCACTCCATCAACATTCCTGGGGTTTTCCTTTCCCATCCAGCAGGTTTCAAGGGTGTAGTCCCTTAACCTCTTTTCCTCTTCCTCCATTTCTGTTTGTAGTAGGCATATAGGCAATTTGGGTGGAAGGTGAGGATACTTCTGGATCTATGAATGAGGTTGGTTTTAGAGAATTTAATTTGATTTCAGTAAGAAACAGTTGAGCTGCTCCTATTTTTTCATGAACTATCTTGCCTATTTCTGAACCAAACATATATGTGTATGTGTATGTGTATGTGTATGTGTATGTGTATATATATATATATATATATATATATATATATATATATATATATATATATATATATATATATATATATATATATATATATATATGTATATGTATGTATATGTATATGTATATGTGTATGTATGTATATGTATATGTATATATATGTATATATATGTATATATGTATATGTATATATGTATATGTATATATACAAGTATGTATGTATATATATATGTATATATATATATGTATGTGTGTGTGTATACACACACACACACACACACACACACATACATACATACATACATACATACATACATACATACATACATACATACATACACATCTCATATACTGTATACTATATAGGGCTTATATATATCGTATATAATTATCTGGTTGCTGTGCACACAGACGTATATAGAAAGTTTTTCTGTTGCTGAACTAGTGGTTGCTGTTTGCATTCCTCCTCTTATGAACAAGATTGCAGACTGATCTATTCCTTTATGTCGATTATTTTCCCCAGTGTGCACGCAAGCTTAGCACATTGATTATTGCAAACAGCTAGGAAGTATGTAATTTCCATTGAGAAAATGTGACCATTCCTCACCTAGCATAATGCCAAAGGGTTGCTGCATCTAGTGTTATTGTATGTTTTTGTAAGCCAAACATTTATTAAGGAACTATAATTCCAGCCTCAACACTAGGGCTCCTCATCAATTTCAAGGTTTGCCCTCTTTTCAAGAGAGATTTCTCTTGTTAAAAATCTTGCTTTGCTTACAAGACACAATTGAAACAGATTTTAATAATAGTGGCAGAAGGTGGTAAAAGTCATTGTCCAGGATCGAGCCACAGAAGAATTCTCATTGATTGAAAATAATGATTACATGTGTTGCCCAGTATGGTTTCTTTACTTACAATGTGTACTGTTAAATTTCTGTGGACTACATGAACTTGGTTCATCATAAAAATTTGTGAGTTATTCAGCATTCTTCTGAAATCTGAGAATCAAATTGTAAAGAGTCCCAGGCAGCTTTGCCATGTTCACGACAACTCTAATGAAGAATTTGCATGTCAAATAATTCAGTTAAATTCCTGATTTGGAAAAAAGAAGGGAGAGAAAATTAATTAGGATGCAATCCGCATATTTGCATTTAAGATGAAAAAAAATCCCCCAACCCTTATATTAATTGGCCACCTCTTTTGAGTGCCCATGATTTATGATAGCAGCTACCATTTCCACCTGCTTCTATACAGTATTTATGTAGTCTTATAGTGAATGTGCAGTAGGTCTTTCACAATACATACTGAATTTGTTGCATGGAGAAAAGCCTTATATCATACATGTGGCTGAGCTCTGTTTATGCCAAGATAGGCAGATTGGTATTCTCCAGACGTTTATACTACACATTTCTAAGTCCCACAATTCTGAGGCCATATCCCATATGAAGTAATGGTATGTCTTCAGCCTGAGAAATGAAGTAGGAGTTGGCGTGGGGTTGTGAGTGAGAGATGGGTTGATGTTTTCTTATTCTGATTCATCCAAATCCATTTCCAGCCAACAGGATTGACTAGGTTATGACATGTCTATTTCAGTGGTCTTTACAAAGGACTGATATGGCCAAATATGACTTCTACATTGTAGCGGATATGGATCTTGGCTGACATAGTTGAAGGCAAACAGAAGGTGTGAGATGAAACAAGGCTTGCGCTTGTGTGTGCATATAATTACTCAAACTGAAATTATCCAAAGATTTTCCTGTACTAAAACATTATAAAAAGCAGCAAGTATAATCCTGGTGGTACTGTTGGGAACAGGCTTGATTCTTATGGACTGGGATTACCATAACCTGAGCTCCTTTACTCTGTTCAAGAGCTTGAGCACACCTGCCAAAAGAACCCCAGTTACACTAATTTGCTTTCCTCTTTCTTGCTCCTTATTTCCCCTACACTGATTTGGCTGTTATTTAGATTTTTTTCATAGTTTTCCATTTGCACACTGCATGGCAAACATAGATTCAATCGTCTCAGCAAGTGGAAGAAGAATGGTACCCAGCCTCTTTGGCCTGGTTGTTTCTCTGCATATCTGAGGATGGGCATAAATTAGCACATGTCGTATTTGAAAGAGAGACCTTGGTACAGTGGGGTCTCTACTTAAGAACGTCCCTACTTAAGAACAATTCCACTTAAGCTCCATTTGCTAAATTTTGCTTCTACTTGAGAACAAAAATCCAGATAAGAACAGGAAAAAAAAACTTTCCTGCTCTTTTAACCTTAGGTCATCTTAGGTTAAAAAAAAGTTCTCCCCCTAGTGGTAGAGTACGTATTAACCAGCTTTGCGTTAGTTCCTATGGGAACTAATGCTTCAATGTACGAACGCACCTCTACATAAAAAAAAAAAAACAACAGCCAGAACGGATTAATTGGTTTTCAGTCCATTGCTTCAAAATTAGCTTCGTCAGAAGTGCTTTTAACACTGTTCCCTTACCTAAGGGAAAAAAAGAAAAAAAATCCCCCTCTAGTGGTAGAAGGCGGAATAGCAGCTTCCCATTAGTTTCTATGGACGGAAAAGAGCAGATACGGATTAAATGGTTTTCAATGCATTCCTATGGGAAATGCAGATTCTACATAAGAACTTTTCCACTTGAGAACCACCTTCCAATACGGATTAAGTTCTTAAGTAGAGACCCCACTGTATCAGGAAACTGTGCCAATTTGATTACTCATGGCAACCCCTCCTAAAGATGAGGATAATTTGCAAAGACTGGATTATTATTATCTGTCAAGATCTTAAAACTTTACTAAGCTGAATTAAATTGACGAACTTGGGCAGAATGGCATCTACAAGTGACACAAAAGGGAGAAAAGAAGGGAAAATAAGGAGCAAGAAAGAGGAAAGCAAACCAGTTCAAAGTTCAGGTGTCCTCAACCTGGCATGGCCAATGCTGCCCGTGTTTCTGTTGTCAACATCACACTCTGATTAATATACTCATCCTTTTTGCCAGTGAAGGTGCCAAGAGACAATGGTTTTCAGAGAAAATGGTTTACACAATCAGTGGGAAGTCATAGCTGGAGTCATAGTAAGCAGAGGAAGCTGTCTTAAGCCAAGTCAGATCATTGGTCCATGAAGCCCAGTATTGTCAACACAAACAGGCAGTGGTGCATCACCTGAAAATGGTGGGGACTGAAGCATGGACCTTCTGTATGGAAAGCATGTACTCTGCTGCTGAAATGTAGCTGCTTCTGGTCTCACCTAGAGCCCTTGTCTAACATTTCTTATATTAATCAAATAACTTATGACAGGCAAACATTTGGTAATAGATCAGTACCTAACTAAATGTGCCATTTAATCCAGTTAGTTCAACATGTTAGTAGGAGCTGTCTGGTAAACAAGTTATTGTAAGTTGGAAACTAGCTAGAGGAATGCATTCACTTTAATGGATTCCATGGATGGAATCCAGCTGAATGGACAGGTATACCTGATTTCCCTCAATTTTTTAATTAAATGACCTGGAATGAAAAGTAAACATCAGTCAAATTAAATTTGCAAATTATATTCAACTTGGTGCTATTGCAGAGGCCAAAAATAATGTGAAATTAGTCTGGGAGTAAGACATGAGAGATGGAAATAACTGAGAACAAACATAAGATTTCAGAGTTAATTGAGAGAGGATTTTGAAAAAGAAGAAAAAAGCTAATTAGGCTATATTTACATAAATGCAAAAAGCACATTCTCATGTTAGTTGGCCACTTCTTTTGGATGCCCATGACTCATAATAAAAAAAATACCCTTTCAGTTTTACTCTCCATATTCATGTAGACCTCCAGCAAATATATACTACGCTTCCCTCAATCCACAGGACATTGGCTTATACTGACTCCTTGGTCGACTTAGCTTTGTTTACACCAGGTCTAGCCAGACTGGTGCCCTCTAGATGCTTTGTAATACAACTCCCACAATCCCTGGACCCTGACCATTGGACAAAGCGCTGATTGGAGCTTATACGATTTGTTGATGTGTGTGTTTGATAATCAAGGTGCCAACCTCTACTCTACAGTGGTTGGCAGCAGTTCTCCAGGATTTCAGCCAGGAAACTTCACCTAGCCTGTCTAAGAGGCCAAAATTAGAACTTGAGGCCTTTTGTATTTCAACATTTTACCGGGCAACTTTTAACTGCCACACATTCTACAGGTTTGAAACAAGGGGTAGCTGGTTAAACAGGCTTCTTTGTGGTGGCACCTTAATTTGGAAAGCTTTATCTAGAGCTACAAGACATGTGCCTAGTCTGAATCTAAAGAGCTTTAGGTACTTATCCAAGAGCATTGAATTCACTCACACCGTTGAGGCTTTATTTGCTTGTAGTGTTTTAACAGCAATATGTTTTGCTTTAGGGTTTACGTTCTTATTATTATAGGCATTGCACTGGACTTTAAAATGCTTTTTCTGGAAAGGCTACTTGAAATCTCAAGAGTTTTCATAGGTAACTCATAAGTGTTTCAGCATTGCTTAGAGTGGATTAAGATCTGAGAGGAATAATAGAGTAATAGAGTTGGAGGGGCCTATAAGGTCATCAAGTCCAATCCTCTGCTCAATGCAGGAATACAAACCAAAGTATATACAGTATGGCAGATAGCTTTCTCTTGAATGCCTCCTATATTGGACTACTCACCACTTCCTGAAGCAATTGCTCTAACAGTTAGGATTTTTTTTCCTGATATTCAACTGAACTCTGGCCTCTTGTTATATGTCTTGCACTGTGGGATGATTGAGAACAAATCCTGCCCCTTCCTTGTATGACAATCTTCCAAGTATTTGAAGATTGCTATCATATCTCCCTTAAGTCTTCTTTTCTTAAGGCTAAACATGTCCAGTTTTTTCAGTTTTTCCTCACAGGTTTTGGTTTCTTGTTGCCCTCTTCTAAATCTGTTCTAGTTTGTCTGCATCCTTTTTATAATATGGCAGCCAGGATGGGACACAGTGCTCGAGCTGTAGATTAACCAGTGCTGAATGAAGGAAAATGGGTACTTCATTGGAGACTACACTTCATTTAATCCAGCCTAAAACAGATTTTTTGTCGCCCATGGCACTGTTGGCTCATGTTGGTCTACAACAATTCAAAGATCAATGTATTTTTGAAGGCTTTCACAGCCAGGATTTGATGGGTTTTTTTGGGCTGTCTGGCTGTGTTCTTGAGGTTTTTCTTCCTAACATTTCACCAGTCTCTGTGGCTGGCATCTTCAGAGGACAGGAGTCAGAACTCTGTCTGTGATCTGTCACAGCACAGAGTTCTGACTCCTGCCCTCTGAGTTCTGACTCCTGTTCTCTGAAGATCCCGGCCACAGAGACTGGCAAAACGTTAGGAAGACAAACCTCAAGGACATGGCCAGACAGCCCAAAAAACCTACAACAACTCCAAGATCCTTCTTGCTCATAGTATTATTGAACCAAGCATCCTCCATCTTGTAACTATGTGTTTGGGGTTCCCCCATCCCAAGTGTAGAACTTTGCACTTATCCCTGTTGAATTTCACTCTATGGTTTTCAGCCCAGTGATTGAGTCTATCAAGAGCTTTCTGATTTTTGTTCCTGTATTCCAGAGTATTAGCTATGCCATTCATTTTTGTGTCATCTGCAGATTTGATAAACATTCCCTGCACCTCCTGATCCAAGTAATTAATAAAAATGTTGTAAAGCACAGAACCCAGGATTGAACCCTGTAGTACCCCACTTTTTAGCTTCTCCCAGTCTGAGAAGGAATTCTATAACCAACTATGGATCCACCTGAGAGGTGTTCTACCCAGTTCACACCTAGTTAGCTTGCTAATCAGAATATCATTGGGTTATTCATAAATTCAGAAGTCTCATGCTCACATTCAGGCATCAGGAACACTCCCTTATCTGTTTCTGTAGCGGGTTTCTGCAAGAACAACCTTACTTGGTCTAGTTTGCTAGATCTCCACCAGTTCATCATTCCAGGCAAAGTCGATTCCCTCCTTGAGACAAGGTGTTATCCAGGAGCACACAATACAAAACATGAAAGAGGAGGGTGCTCTCGGACAGCACCTGAACAAACCTTCCTGGATTTTCAGATAATGAAATTTGACAGAAATGTGCCTGAAAAGGTACAAGCCAGAAGGAAAAGTTTCACTCCCAGCTCTTGTTCTCCAGTGATCAGAAGTTAGAAAGAATGTTGTACCCTTTCTACTGCAGGGCTACAGCTGTCTATTAAGCAAGAGCTCAGAAGAAGCACATTCGTCCAGGAAATGCGACTGGATGTGTTGTTGAGCTATAAATTTCAAAGGAGTGGAGGGAAATGAATAGGAGGGTGAAAGGCAAGGTGGATTTAGATTTCAGGGACTGTTAACAAAGTGTTCCTGTCAGCACGCTTCTGGGTTATTAAAGACTGCACCAGGCTTGATGCCTTTAGCACAGGCTGATGAGATAAGCTGTGCAGAAGGCGACAGCAGAGATAGTGCTGTCCAAGCTCTGGGCAAACCTCTGGCAGAAAATTCCCATGCTGCTGCTGCTGATGTTCGGGAAAAGGAGAATTTTACTCATGATGGCTAGCCTGGGTAGCATCAGACAACAGGCCAGAATTTTCTGAGCATGTCTAAGAATGTAGTTGTGTTAATTTGCTTTGTAGCAAAACCAGCAAAGAATCTCGAGATACCTGCAGGGGTGCTGATGGCAAAGTGCAGCCCTTCTTTGCTGGGCAATGATGTCCCCATCATTCCAGACCATTGAATGTGCTGGCTAGAGATAAAGCAAATTGCTACCCTACAACATCTGGAGGGCTGCACTTTGTTTACTCCTGTGTTAAAGAATACACCATCTATTCTGGTATAAGCTGTGGTGGAGAGCATATGGTTTTCCAGATGTTGTGGGACGTGAATTCTTATCAGCCCCAGCCAGCATGACTAGTAATCAGGGATAATGGATATTTCAGTCCTGCAGTCTCTGGAGGGTCACAGTTCCCCTACTCGTGACAAAAACATCCATTTAAACTAAAATCTGTTTATTGGGGCATAAACCTGCACCCCAGATGATAAAGCTGAACTGCAGACAAGGGCCACAATGGAATAAATAAAACTGCTTACTGAACCACAATGCTCACTGCAGGAAAAGCAGAGGAATAATATTGTAATAAGATTAAGGAGAACAGCAATATACCTATTTGGACTGTGGAATGTAATGAAAGGAATAGTAGGGGAAATGAGGAAATCATACCATGATCGTATACATAAAGAAATCATTATAACAATAGCATTGACAAACAAAAGTACTCAGGAAAGCTAATGGAATAAGAATCCTAATCCTGCATCTCCCCACTAAAATTCTTCCCGAGCCCTTATAGTTTAAAAACATGGCAAATCATCCCAGCCATTTGAGACTCCTCTAGAATGTTAGAATTAAGTCCATAGCTTTTGTATTGATCAGGGATTCACCAGCTCTCTCCATCATTTGCATCAGTTTGAAGTTGGAGGAGAGGTTTTCTACTCCCCCTCCCCGCTTCTTTCTTTCCTATTTTCCTAGCTTTCTCATTCTCTCTCTCTCTCCCTCCCTCTTTCCCCCTTTCTCCCCAAAACATTGCAAGGACAAGTGCCTCTGCAATTGTGTTTGTGTTGCTTCATCAGCATATTTTATATGAGGGTGCTTACCAGACACTTGTTATCATCATCACTGGAAGTGTTATGTACGTCCCGTCCCTCCCTGCCTCTCACCACAGCATGTTTTCTTATCAACGGGTACCAAGGTTAATCGTTAGCAAAATATGGTTCCTTTGACACACAAGCAGATTTCCCTGGCTTCCTGAGAAATTGCACCTGACTGGGTCGTTAAAATTCATTGTGCCCATTCCATTCCATCATGCCTGCTCAATAACTTCCAATATCCACAGCTGACTTGTGTCTGGCAGGGTCAGATCAGCACAGCCCATCCTGTGATGCATGAAGGATCTGAGTATTCATCATTCTCTTGTAAGAGTATAATTTGCATACTGTCAAAAATTAGAAAGGTGTCACTCCAAAAAGAGATGACACATATTTGCATATCGTAATTTAAAAGTATACGTACATATTTAGAGGGACAAATAGCATACTTTGAGTAGAAATGCAGTATACCTCACATTAGAGGGAAAAGACTGAAGCCAGGTGACTTTTGTGTTTTTTCAGCCCATTAAAAAAATGACAGGAAAACCTAGTCCAAATGATGTGGAACTGGATGAACTGTGGGGAAGCTGGCCTAATTTTCTCTGCCCCTGCTCCCCAATACTGATTATAGAAGTTAGGGCAGCCATATTCCTGAGACGGAGAGCTCTCATCAATCACAACAACATGTGTGTATGTTCCATTGTGCAGGAAATTGCTGCTAACTAAGTAGGCAGCAGTTTCATTACAAGGCGTAGCTTTGATTGTACCACAAGCACACCCCTAGTAACATGACCATTCCTTTGCTAATTAGTGGTTATTCATTGTGTGTTATGCCATTTAATTTATACATGCATGCATCGCAAAGAGGATTCTGGCCAACTAAATGTAAATAATGAAAAGTTATCCAACATAGATTGATAAACAATGAAATGAAAGATAAAGAAACCCCGTCATGTCACAATCTGTCTGTGACAGAAATGAACATCCGGTGCGTCAAACCGTTCCTGAGATGAGGCACAGACTTTGTGATCGGGTACTGTACCTACGCTTGAAGCTTTCTACCTCTCCCTTTTATTTGTCCTCTCTCCCTTTACATTACTATAGCTATGTATATGAAAAAAATCTTGTCAGTGTCTCTGTTTTGGTTGTGATAGGCCATCTTTATATGTCAAAATAACCTGCCAAGGATTTTTCAGTCTCTGTGAGAGTTCTTGTCTCCACTGCAAGATGAAGACAACAAAAATATGTTACCTGGCATTTTTTCCCATTTGCAGGAATGGAGTCTTCACAGAGAGCCACAAGCACACAAATAGCTCAGTGGTTTAGGTATCTGGCTGCAGAACCAGAGGTTGGGAGTTTAGTTCCTCACTGTGTCTTCTTGACAAGGGCTGCATTGGATGTTCCATAGGGTTCCTTCCAGCTCTGCAGTTCTAAGGTGATGGTGGTGATGAAGATAACAGTTCCCCTTGACATTCAGTCCACTTGTATCTGACTCTAGGGGGTGGTGCTTATCCCCATTTCCAAGCCATAGAGCCAGCATTTGTCTGTAGACAGTTTCCATGGTCACGTGGCCAGCACGATTAGACACAGAACGCCGTTACCATCCCACTGTGGTGGTACCTATTTATCTACTTGCATTTTTACATGCTTTCAAACTGCTTGGTTGGCAGGAGGTAGGACAAGCGACAGGGGCTCACTCTGTCACATGGATTCACTGTTACAACTGCTGGTCTTCTGACCTTGCAGCACAGAGGCTTCTGCGGTTTAACCCGCAGCACCACCACGTCCCTATGATAGGGACTGTATAATTAGTTATGTGCTGTCGAGTAGTCCATCATTCTGTCCACTACACCACACTTGATATCCAAATTAATAGGAATTGATTAATTTACACATATCACCTTAATTTTGGCTATTTCACAGTTACAATAAAGTTTGGCTATTTTAGTTCACTTTGACTGGCATCTCATTCTCTAAATATTTCCAGCTCATCAATGGATTCTATATACATTTGTACTACTGATGAGACAGGGATGGGGCTAGGAGCTTGAAGTGATCCATTCCCCACTTTCAGCCTTTGCTTGAATAGATATACACTAGAGATGGATATGAACTGCACTTTGGCAGTTTGGCTCAGTTCGGCAGGGCACCTACACAGGTGTTTCATGCTTCTCTTCTCTGCCTTCTTCATGTGTTTGCCCACCCATGGCTGGCAGCACGCTTCCCTCCCCCAGCTCTTCCGGTGGCCAGCCACTCACTGATAGCAGTGTGTGCTTCCCTTCTCTGCCTCCACTGGGGCCTTTCCACTCAGTGGCAGAGCCACAGGTTTCTCTCCCTTGTTGCCTCATCTGAGTGGGCAGTTGCTGGAGGAGATGGAGGAGGGAAGTGCACATTGCTGCCAGTGAGTGGCTAGCCACCGGAGAAGGCAGGGGAAGGAAGCAGCTACAGTGGTGCCCTGCTTTACGATTACCCCACATTACGACGAATCCGCTTCACGATGACATTTTTGCAAAACAATGGTCTAAATAGGGCTTTTTCGCTTTGCGATGATCTTTGAAAAATGATGTTTTTTAACAGCTGATCAGCTGTTTCAAAATGGCCACCGGGTAATGAAAATGGCCCCCTCTGTGTTTAGGGACGGATTTCTCACTGTATGGAGGATCTTAGCTGGATGGTGAGTTTTTAGCCCATTGGAACGCATTGAACGGTTTTCAATGCATTTCAATAGGCTTTTTATTTTTTTATTTTATTCGCTTAACAGTGATTTTCCTGGAACACCTATATGGGCTCTGAGCTGAACTGCTGAAGCACAGTTCATGACCATCTCTAGTAAGCATCTCTACGGGGCTACACATTTTCCTCTTTCACAAGCAGTGCAGGTCACCAGAGATTCTAACTTGGATCTGTTACCTGTTCTGCATGCTACATTGAAGGCATATTGAGGTTCAGACTCCAGTTTCTATAGTGGAATTTTCTAAGCAGCATTCAGTTTTCTGATCCCCATTGTTGTCAAACCTGAGATTTTAAGCTACTGAGATAAACTTTTCTCATTCTAGATTCAATATCTTTGTGTTCCAATGTCAGATTCAAATTAGGCCTGTGCACATATGTCCTGATACGATCTGGAGGCCAATTTGGAGGTTTGGAATGTATCCTGATGTGGTTGAGAGTACTTTGCACTCCATCTCATTTGATTTGTGCCCCATGTGTGAGTTGATTTGTCACTCTCACAGTGCCCTGAATTAGAAAGCCAGGGTTTTTTGTTCTATGACCTTTAAAGTCTGGTTTTTAAAAAGAGAGAGATGAAGGAAAGAGAAAAGGCTGGAGTGATTTGTATTCCATCTGATTCAATTTGGACTCCAGACACAAATCAGTTTGCAATTCACTTAGCTTTGCCCCAGAACTGAATTTAGACATTCTGCTTTGACCTAGATCTCATACAAATTGTTAAGAATTTAGATCTGAATCTAGTAGTAGTAGTAGTAGTAGTAGTAGTAGTAGTAGTAGTAGTAGTAGTAGTAGTAGTGATGATGATGATGATGATGATGATGATGATGATGATGATGATGATGATGTGCTGTCCAGTTGCTTCCAACTTATAGCATCCCATTCTAGGGTTCTCAAGGTACAGCATAATCAGAAGTGGTGCCATTTTTGGGTGGTGCCCAGGGACTGTGCAGCTTGCCTAAGGCTGTGGAAGCTGGCTGTGCTTCCTTGGAAGGCATAGTAGAGAATCGAACTCCCAGCCTCTGGCTCCTCAGTCATATATACCAACTCACTTAATCTAGTTTCAGTCCTTATTCACGTGCCAAGTGTATGCCATTTTAAAAATAGCTGGGTGGAACTGACAAAGAATCTGCGGTCTATTATTTTGTATGACTTTACAACAGCCGATTCACAACTTAACTGAAATATTATTAACTTAGTGTAATTCAATGTATGCTATTTGCAGTCTATTACAAGCAATTCATAATTTTGTAATACATTATCGAGCACAAAATGGCAACTCACAACTAAATACAGGGGTATCAGGGAGTCTGCACACTCCCTTCTCCGTTACAGAGTGGGCACTTGAAGTTCATTCAGAGCTTCAGGGCTTTTTTCCATTGATTGCCAGCCATCTCAGGCATCTAACACAGCATCTTCATACATTATGAATTGTAAATTGCAAATTATGCAGATTATATCACTTTCACCACAGTTCTCTGAAGACGTGAAAGCAATTCCACCAATGCCTGGATCATATTTAAGAAAAGAATTTTCAAAGCTTTATTCATCTATTTCAGCATGTATGACAAGAACAAAAGAAAAAACCAAGTCTTGTGCACTTTAAAGCCAGATTTATTTCCTAAGGCTTTCACGGCCGGGATCTAATGGTTGTTGTAGGTTTTTTTGGGATCTTTGGCTGTGTTCTGAAGGTTGTTCTTCCTAATGTTTTGCCAGTCTCTGTGACTGGCATCTTCAGAGGACAGGTGTAGCCCACTCAGGCCCATTGTAAGTGCCATTGGCTGCCCAACATATGAATTAGCCAAATACCTAGCGACCCTCCTACAGACCCACATTGGACAAACCTCTTCCTACATCAAAGACTCAGGACATTTCATAAGTAAGATCAGCACCCTAAAACTCAACCCTGGGGACAGACTGATCAGCATTTACATAGTATCCCTGCTCACTAAGATACCAATAAAGGACACTCTGACACTCATCCAGCAGATCTTTCCAGAAGACATCAAGGCCCTTTTCCAACACTGCCTAATGACCATCTGTTTTCAGTGGGATAATGAATTCTATGAATTGACAGATGGAGTGGCCATGGGGAGCCCCCTCAGCCCGGTTATAGCAAACTTCTACATGGAGCATTTCGAAAAACAGGCTCTGGCTTCGGCACCCTTTGCACCCACAGTCTAGTTGTGATATGTGGATGACACCTTCACAATTTAGAACCACACTGAAGAAAAATTGGAAGAATTTCTAAACCATCTCAACAGCATCCACCCAAATATACAATTCACCATGGAAAAAGAAATAGAGGGCCAACTCCTGTTCTTAGATGTCATGGTCGTATGCAAAACTGACCTTCTATTGGGACACAAGGTCTACAGAAAACCCACCCACACAGACCATTACCTACACAAAAACACCAACCACCACCCACAGCAAAAAAGAGGCATAATCAAAACACGGCTAGACTGTGCAAATCGGAACTGTGAAGCTCAATTTCTCAGCACTGAACTCAACCATCTGAATTGGGCCCTACAGGCAAATGGCTATTCCAAGAATGAAATCACAAGAGCTATCAAACCAAGAAAACAACACCAAACTGAGGAAGAAAACAGCCACCCACAAATAAAGTATTTCTGCCACACATCAAAGGGGTCACGGACTGCATGGGGAAACTTTTGAAAAAACACAACCTACAAGCAGTATTCAAGCCCACCACAAAAATACAACAAATGTTATGGTCAGCAAAGGACAGAAGGGACCCCCTCATGCTGCCTGGAGTATTCTGAGTGTTGTAGTCAAAAATGGTAACCTCTCCAAGCCCTCCATTTTATCTCTGTGCCAAAACTTTATATGAGCAGAAGAATGAAAAATATTCGGAGATTTCTGAGCAGACAACACTCTCTTCATTCAAATGACGAGAGCATACGTATATACAGGGCAACAAAGGAATTTGCTCTCCTCCACTCAGTCTGTAGTGGTGCAAAGCTGTGAGACATTAAAAAATTTCCATTTTGAATATCTGCCCATTTGGGTCCCAGCAACCAGCATATCCTCATCATTGGTTTGAAGCACCTTGCAACTCTTTCTAAATTTAGCTGCTGCTGGAACAGTTCCCAGGTTTGAAGCATAATTAGCACAAGGACTTAAATAAGGCCAGTGGGGGACTTTTATACCATGAGGGTTCTTATATGCTCACTGCTGCTTACCTTGCGAGAGAAGACAGGATTGCAGGTTGTTCTGCTGCTGCCGCCGCCCCATCTTCCTATCTACTTTCCCCTCTTCTCATAGCTTTAGCTCTGATACAAGGGAGGGTGTGGGGGGGAGGTAGGGGCTGAGAAACCTAGATAGAAAGCAAATAGTAGCTGGTCTCTACTGAAACACACCTGATGTTCACATTTATGCACTGAAGGCGCAATTTACTAGACTCCATTGATAGGCCTTATGCAATTTTACTATGAGAAAATATTCATAGGAAAAAAGAGTGCATAAGTATTTGTTTAAGGTTGTGTACCATACACTTGGGGCCATATGCAGTCTTCACTGGGGTAGGTGGGGCAGGTGATCTCTCTGCTGACTGCTCTGAATGAATTCAGATCTCCAGAGCTGGATGAACTACATACAAGATTATTGAAATGGCTGAAGAGCTCTCAGAACCACTTTTTATTGCTTACTTGAAATTATGGATGATGGGTGAAGTGTCAGATGATTGAAGGAGGGCCAAGGTCCCTATCTTCAAAAGGAGCAAAAAGAAGGAACCTGGGAGCTACAGACCAGTCAGTCTGACATCAATCCCAGACAAAATTCTAGAACAGATTATAAAGCTGTTACTCTGCAAGCACCTTGAAAACAACACAATATTAACTAGAAGCCAACAAAGATTTGTCAAGAACAATTGTCAGGACACATTATAATGGGCTGAAGTTACAGGAAGCCAGATTTCAGTTGAATATCAGGAAAAACTTCCTCTTAGCACAGTAAGACAATGGAACCTGTTACTTCAGGAGCTGGTGAGAATGCCAGTGTTGTGGGTGTTAGAGAAAATTAGACAATAATCTATCAGATATACTTCGCTTCGCATGGAGAGGGCATCGGACTCAATGGCCTTATACACTCCTTCCAACTCCATTATTCTATATGATTCTGACAGCCATTGTAAAAATCTATCTCAGATAGACAGTAGATCTCTCTCTCTCACTCACTCACTCTCACTCTCTCACTCACTCACTCTCTCACTAACTAACTAATTCATTTCGCATTCCACTTTTCTCCCCTGTAGGACCCAAACAAACAAAAGATCTAGCTAAAAACCACAATAAATACAGTATTAAATATTATTATTATTGGTTTTATTTATATGCTGCATTTCTCCCAACAAGGACCCAAAGCGGCCCATAGTTAAAAGAAATAGTTTTAAAACTATTTGAAAAACAAAATGATGAACACCACATTTGAGGAAGGTCTGCATTTCTACTGATGCCTGGATGTACAGACCCTTTTTTTTCAGTGCTGTCCTCTGAAGATGCCGGCCACAGAGACTGGCGAAACATTAGGAAGAACAACCTTCAGAACACGGCCAAAGAGCCTGAAAAACCCACAACAACCATTAGATCCCGGCCGTGAAAACCTTCGCGAATACATTAATGTCATTTTTGTCTTTCCAGAATTTAGCTATTAATATTCTAGCACTTGTCATAAAATTGGAAATCAATTCCTTCAAAGAATAATCAAATTCATTCTTATCAAAAAGTGACAACAAAGCAATTTTAGAGTTAAATTCAATATCTTTTCCAAATATATCACATATTTCCTTAAAAATCAGTTTCCAAAATTTCTGAATCAATTTACAGTGTCTCCACATATGATAATACATGCCAATTTCTTCATCACATTTCCAACAAGCTTTAGAATAATCTGAATTTATTATATTCAATTTCACCAGAGTCATATACCATCTTAAAATGATTTTAATTCTTTCCCTTTATTCTTACCAACATTAACCTTAAAACTCTCATCCTCCAAATTTTTAACAATCCTTTATTTTAATTTCTGTCTTTAAATCATTTTCCCAAATTAATTTCAAACCTTCTGTTTCTGTCTCTTTTTCCTCTTGTTCCAAAATTAGATTATATATTCTACTTACTACTCCCATCATCAAAGCATCTTTCTGCATATCTTCATGTGATGATAGAAATTGTTCGTACTTAGTGCATTCTCTACATTTGCCATTAGTTTTCAGACATTCATTTGTCCAACTATCTAATTGGATATAATTATACTGTGATAATTTATTAGTTTGAAGTTTAACCATAATCTGATCCTTCAATCTCATTTTAATCCTCCAATCCTTCAATCTGGCAACTTTTTTGTCCTTAAACAAATCAACTAAACCCTTTACGTTTGCTGGAAAATGTTGTATTTCAGACACTAATTTTAATGGTGAAGTAAAGGGACATAACTTCTCTATATATTTATTCCATATATTTAACATATTTCTTAAAAAGGGGTTATTCACCTGATTTTTTGTATTTCTTTTTATTACATTAAACAAATACTTTTCAACATTCCCATTTATTTCTGATGATTCTGTATCCCACCAAATTAATTTTCCTTTGTTATATATTATATCTCCAATAAATCTTAAACTGATTCGCTGGATAATAATTTTCTATATTAGGAATATCTAAACCACCTTTTTAAAAAACCTTATACCAATATCTTTTATTTATTCTAGATTTTTTTTACCTTGATTACAAAATCCATTAATTAATGCCTGCCAATATTTAAAATCTTCTTCTAATTGTATTGGGAGCATCCTAAATAAAATATTTCTTTCACTGGGATGGCACACATGTGGGCACACTTGTTAGAAATAAAGGCTTAAGGTTTATTTAATATAACATCTATTAAAACCAATAGGTAAGCAGTGAGTATGATGTTTACACAACAGTTCTTTAAATGGGACATGAGTGAAAAATAAAGATTGGGAACAGGACATTTTGAGGGGCACAACTCTCAGGATTCCCCCCCTCCCCATTGGGCCCTGCTGACTGGGTATTCCATGTTTCATAGTCCCGAAAAATATCTTTCCCCATCTCTGAGATAAAATACACAACATCTGGCAATCTTATCTTTTGAAGGTTTTGTGTTTAGGGCAACATCAGGACCTGAATGGCAACTTTGGTAAGGTAATTTTTACATCAACCAGATGGGTGGTTCTTTTAATCGGGCAGCACATGGACAGCAGCTGTGCTGTCATAGCAATAAATGGCCAGGAGATGGATTTGGGCAGAAAAAGACAGTGGCTTGAAAGGCAGGAGAATTATTTGCAAATATCCTACAAAAGGACTGTCAGCAAACTTGGCTAGAAAACCACAATTTTTTGATAATTTAGCAGCTCGGGGTGCCGCGGGGAGGGGAGTTGGATCCATTCCTTTCTGGCAGCTATGTTGATGCCGATCCCCACAAGTCCTTGCAGGGAAATGTTAAAAAGCTATTTTTTGGTTTTCTGAGCAGCAGAAGATCCTGAAATAATTTTAGGTTAAGCTAGGATAGTGCACATAACAGAGAGAAAAAGAGGAAGTGGTGAGAGATTAAGGGAGACACACACTTCTAGGAAGTCTTTCAAGAGGTCACAATCTTTGGAGAATGTCACACCACTAGTAGTGGTAGTGCAAAACTCTGAGGATTTATCTCAGCATGGTGACTTCCTAGCTAGATTATAGCGATGCATTCAACATATGGGTTGCTGTTGAGGATGATATGGAAGCTGCAGTTTGTATAGAGTGTAGTAGCTAGATTGCTTTCAGAAGTATATAGAAACTATATAAAACCACTTTGAGGACTTCGTGCTGGCTGCTAATATACTTCTGGCCTGAGTTCAAGGTGTTAATGATGGTCTTTAAATCTCTAAGCAGCTTGTATTTATTTATTTAAATTATTTTACCCTACCTTATGCCTTAAAAAAAGGACCCATGGCAGATTACATTGTTAAAAAGAAACAATATTAAAAGCTAAAAATAAGTGAGCAAAATATTTAAAAAAGAATTAAACAGATGTCACATTAAAACGATAGATAAAAACATTGGTAAAACAAAAGTGAAAGCGACAAATATAAACAAACCCATCCTAGACAGACAGTCATTAATAGAAATTCTGCCTGTGGAGAAAGGTCTTCACCAGCTTGCAGAAGGACAATTGGAGGGAATTCCAGAAATTGGGAGCAGCAATAGGGAAGAATCTTTCCCATGTACCCACCAAGCACACCTTTGAGGGTGTACTTTCTTTTCTACATGACTGTACATATAAGGATGAAAAAGGTGGTGAAGATGTACATGCAAGTTCTTGTATTGCCAGACCCATTCTCTAAGTCTCAACCACATTGTGGAAGTAACATATTACAAATAATGATGTTCCATTGTTCTGTTTATTTTAAAAAGTAATACAGTGTCCCTAAAGCCATCCATCCATCCATCCATCCATCCATCCATCCATCCATCCATCCATCCATCCATCCATCCATCCATCCATCCATCCATCCATCCATCCATCCATCCATCCATCCATCCATCCATCCATCCATCCATCCATCCATCCCTGTAATGTGCAATGTTCACTTATTATCTTTGACCATTTTCTTTCCAGTAATTAAAAAAAAAACAGGTTTAAACAGTAAGTAAAAAAATAAGAATGTTGTTACCAAAACTGGATCAATAAATGACGCTAAACTGCTGCTTTTGGAAAGCAGCAAGTACCACTTTATGTTTGAAAAGTAACATGCCCTATCTCTGTTTTTTGTGAGGGAAGAGATGCTTTTTTTCTGGTACTACGATTTCCAGATGCCACGAGCTGCCCACCAAATCTGAAACGTTTCCCCTCTCTGGGCTGCCTTGTGTCAAGCAGGCTTTTCCTTGTGTCACTTGAATGCAAATAAAATACATCACATGGCTAGGAAGCCTGACAGTGCAGGTTGGAAACAGGAAGGATGGAGATGGGCATGTGAGTTGACTTCCCCCACATTTTCAGCTTTCAGGTGTGCAGATTAAACATCAGGATAGGAATGGCCTGGTAGCATTCCTGAGATTTTGAACAGCAGGCCAAGTTTCAGGCATCTGTTTTTCCCCCTTCCACTATAAAGACAAACTGAAACTATTGCATATATCTGGTGGAAGGTAGGTTTGTATTTGGATAGAGATGTTTATAGCTACACAAAGCTGGTGTGTACTTTTATGAAGCCAGTGTACATACATCTACACACACACACATACACGCACACAAATAGGAAATGCCCATAATTCTCTTTGCAGTGTTTGCAAAATCCAAACTGCTGCTGATGTTGGGGTTTCCTTGTTATTTCCATGGAAACAACCTGGAATTCTTTAAAGAGCGGCTGTCTGTAATGGTAGAGAAAATGTTGGCCCCCAGCGTGTCCCCAGGGGCTCATTGCTTGTGTTTAAAAGAGGGTTTACTCTCCTTTCTGGCTTCCCAAGATGCACTGCTTGTTTTGCCTGCTTTCCTGGTCTATATTAGTCCTGGATCTGTTGATCCAATTCCCTTCTCCCCATCCATCTGCTTCTCCATAAGGAGGAAAACAAGAAATCTGGCCCAGCTCCCAGACTTTAAATGGAATGGATGAGGAAGTAGTTGCAATTTGAGCTATATGGCATGGACCAGCATGTAGAGCTGGTAGATAAGCAAGCCTGCACAGTGCTGTTCTCAGTTCCCGAGCAGCCCATTTTTCCTTGGATACATGTGTTTCAGTTTTCTGCCCATGGTGAGACAAATATTCTGTTGCATAGTTTTGAATTTCTGGTGTGTGTGGGGGTTGTTGTTGTTGTTGGCTACACTGCATAAGTAAGAGATCTACGGAGGAAAATAGATACAAGTTCCCCAAATACCTTTCCTTTCTCACTAACGGACACTTAGCTGCATTAACTCGATCTGAAAGAAATCAACCCTGAGTGCTCACTGGAAGGACAGATCCTGAAGCTGAAGCTCCAATACTTTGGCCATCTAATGAGAAGAGAAGACTCCCTGGAAAAGACTCTGATATTGGGAAAGTGTGAAGGCAAGAGGAGAAGGGGACGACAGAGGACGAAGTGGTTGGACAGTGTCACCGAAGCTGCCAACATGAATTTGACCAAACTCTGGGAGGCAGTGGAAAACAGGAGGGCCTGACATGCTCTGGTCCATGGGGTCATGAAGAGTTGGACACGACTAAATGACTAAACAACAACAAAAGACATATGTAGGAAAAAGAATTTTAAAAATGTTTCTTTACTTTCAGTTGCTTGAAATTACAGACTTGTGTATGCCATTTTCTTTATTGAACACATAGTAGCAACAAACAACTGCCTTGATACTGATGAAAGAGAGGGTATAGCACTGAACAGAAAGATGGGGCTCTCTTTGAATTTCAAAAGCTGGAAGGAATGATTGATTAGCACTCGATAGATACATAATTAATCCAGCCTATAAAAGTCCCTCCCAGTCACTCAAACTACAGACAGCATGTGAGGTTGTAAATAAAACTTCAACATGTCCTTCATTTCTCAGCTTTTGTCTCTCTGTTTCTTTGAATCAAGCGTAATAGAACCTAGGTAGACTCATAAATATTCTGAGTCTGGCTGTAGTTTCTTGGTTTGGTCTACCTGTAGCTTTTGTTGCTACAGCAGTGTTACTTGAGAATACAGATGGATTTTTGTGCATGCATGGTCTCAACTTTCTCACTGATTGTGTGGTTCCTGAGATTCATTGTGAGACAAAGTGTATCTTGCTTCCAAAATTTGCATATTTGGAAGATTTGTTGTACATTTGCGCACACAACAACAACAACGTGTGTGTGTGTGTGTGTGTGTGTGTGTGTGTGCGTGCGTGCCTGCATGCGTGCGTGCGTGCGTGCGTGCGCACGCATATGCACACATGAGCACACATTATACAGCTTTTTTCCTTTGAGAGCCAGGAATATTAATAGGCAAACTTTTGCCAAATTGTTCATCCTATATTTTTCTTTCTTTCTTTTTACAGTCATGGATGTTGATTTTTTTATTCAGAGACGTGAAATACTAAAGCAGCTTGCAGGAGTTAAGCATGCAAATCTTGTTATTTGTGAATGGATTTAATCTGACTGCCTCCTTTTGCTCACCTATTCCCAACAGCAAATAGTGTTTTCCTATTCCTGGTCTGCAGACTGGAACAGCCGTTTAAATTGGGAGCAGGTATTTTGCCTTCAACTGTAACCACAATAGCCTCATTTAGAATTGCAAGAGAGGGATTGTCTGAAAGCCCTCTAAACTAGGAAGGGGGGGAAAGGAGGGGGAGCAAATTGGCACTATCTATGCCATTCTAGACCAGCTATGGGGCAAGGCGAGGAGCTGCTGTTCACTGCTAGGGCCCAGCAACACTAGAACAGAACTTTCATATCGCATTTGAGATTCACAGGGTAACAAAGATGATCAGCAATTGGAGGTACATACTGAAATTGGGTTTCTGATGCTAAAGGAGAGTGAACTGTGCTTTGATTGTATTTCTGCATTGAGCAGGGGGTAGGACTTGATGGCCTTGTAGGCCCCTTCCAACTTCACTTTTCTATGATTCTATGATTCTAACTACTGGCACCAAAGGAAAAAGAGAGTGACAGCTGAACCCCTCCAATAAAGCCAAGTTCTCCCCTGGGTACTGCATTTACTAAGGCAGTGGGGAGGACTCAGGCCCTGATCGCTGCACAATTTGTATCTCCCCTTGCAGCTATTCAGTCGATCATTTTGCAGAGCTGTAGGGAAAAAGAGGAATACAGCTGCCACCATTCAGAAAGCCTTTTTGCATTCTGGAACATTTTTGTGTGTGTGTTTAGTTTACTAAACTTTATGAAATATTATTACATTCTTAAGGTTGTGTGATTACGGAAGGATGATCTTCATACAAACCATCTTTCTCTGTCCCCTTCACTTCCTTTTACCCCCCTTCTCTCTCTTTTTATAAACTTTTGGGTGTGATCATGCAAATACCAAACACTAGGGATAAGACTTCCATTCAAAAATGAAAGCAACATATTTTTTTTTGTATTTTAAATGTTGTAAGCCGCCCAGAGACCTTTGGGTAGTGTGGGCGGCACATGAGTTAAATAAATAAATAAATAAATAAATAAACAAATAAATAAATAAATAAATAAGAGTCGCTCACTTTTGGGCTTTCATGGAATCCTGAAGGAGAGCCTCTTAATCCAAGGATTCATTTAAACAAATGAGGGGAACAGGAAAACTTTGAGAGAGAGAGAGAGAGAGAGAGAGAGAGAGAGAGAGAGAGAGTGTTCTTCCATTAAACATTTCCTTCAATGAAATTGCCTGGGAAATATTATTTGCCTCACTACCACTGCTACCTGCCTCCTTGCTCTGCTGTAAGCTGTGGTGCTTCCCCTTCCTCCCTTCACCACTGCCACTGCTGCACTCCTTACCCTGCTGTCTGCCCTGCGGTTTCGGACTCACACTCTTTCCCTTGCTGCCACCACTGCCAGCACTGCACTTTTTAACCTGTTACCAGTCCTGCCAGCCTCCCTTTCACCTCTTCCTCCTTTCTTTGCTTTTGCTGCCACATTTGGGGGGGGGAATGGAATGCAGTGATCTGAAAGCTTTCCCCTTGTTTTTTTTTTGGGTGTGTGTGTAAATGAAAGGAGCAGTGCATGTGCACGCATATACACACACAAAACACAAAACAAAAAACTGAACAGGCAAGTTGTCCCCAAATGAAACAAAGCCAAAACAGAAAAGGAAAGGAAAGTTTCCTCTGTGAACATCCCTACCATATACAGTACTGCTGACTGGCCTTACTACCATAGAGTGTCACATGCCAGGGAAGATGCCAGTGACACAACCAGCGATTCATTAATTAGCAGCAGTTTGACAGTATGTCTTATGTGGTGTCACTTGTTCCAGAGTAAATTGTCAGATTTTGTCCCAAAATGTAAGGTCTCTCACATTGCCCCAGATTAATAGCTCTGTATCCCACAGCCATTTTTGCCTCCAACTCACCCCATTGTTGGATTTTTTTAAAACAATGAGATCTGGAAATGCACAAGTAATATCATGGACCTGGGCAGGGAACCAATTGGAATGTTTCCTAAAAGATACATCCCCAGTCTATATACTCTTTATTTAGGTACAGAGAAGGTCCCACAACCCTCTTGGTAAAACAAACCATAGTTTCATATCTCTCATGGTTTGATCTTGAATCTTATTGGCCAAAATCGTCTTGCCCAGCTCTGCCTGTGCAAAGGGAATGATGTCATTGGTGCCAGCAGATTGACATGGATTAAAAGCTTCTTTTTGCAGTCTTGGCCACTGCAAAAGGAAGCTTTTCATCAGTGGCAATATGGTATCGCTGCTGATGTCATTCCAGATCCCACTCAACAGGATTTTGGCTATTATTTTGCCTTCAAGTCTGTGATCCTAAGTACTTGAGAATCAAACTGATAAAAACAAAACAATACAGTGGAAAAGATGGCACAAGAAATGAACAGTTTGGAGTAATTTGATTTTTTTTAAACAACAGTTTAATTTTTTTTAATTGTTGGTGATGCATTCTGTGAATACAAACCCATTGTATTGTATGTCCTTGTGAAGAAGGTTGAGTTAATGATTCTTCAGATTATGTTTGGCTATATTTTGCTATATTTGGCTATGCTAATTTCATTAGAAGTGAGGCTTTTTTAGAGTTGGACAGAAGAGAGGCAATGTGTTCTAGTGGGTTAGAATGTTAGATTGGGACTTGGAAGTCCACGTTCAAAGCCCCATTAAGCTGTGAAACTCCCTGAGTGGAGTAGTCACTCCTTCTCAGTCTGAGTTTATCTCTAAGTTGTTGTCAGGATGAAGATGACAGGAAGAGAGCTTTGTCATACTGCTTTGAACTTACTGCTATGTCACACAAACAAACATTATAGCCCTCTGTAATAGCAGTACTGTATTCTATGATATTTCACATCATACAATTAGTTCCCACATTACCTTTCGTATTGGCTGCCTTGGGAACTATTTTTAGAAGACTAATGAAGGGAGCTGGATTTTGGCTAAAGTGGTTTGGAAAGGTCACGGTTCTGTCTTTTCCTCCTTAATTTGAGTACGTTATAGAATCCCAAGATTTAATTCAACACACACTTAATATCCAGTATGATGTTATTTTAATTGGGCCATCCCAGTTTGATCTACTGCACATTTCAGAAAACATGGTCTCCAAAATCTCAGTCAGTTTCTTTCTAAATGCTGCTACTTCAGAGATGATTGTACAGGAAGTGCTTGGGATAAAACTACATACGAATCACATGTCCTCCCATGAAACTATTGCAGTTTTATATCTGTGAAGATTCTCAGTCATCCAGGTGAGGTTATCTGGAAGTTGAGTCATGGCAACTGGACTTCTCTCTTATTAGGTTGAAACTTTTTGCAACTCATCCAAGTAGCTTCTTCAGTCTGAGGAGAGTTGGTAGGAGATCCCTGATATATCCTCCACATTGGTTTCACTTCCTCCTGGTCTGAATAGGCTTGTTAGATGGACAAAGGACTGGAGGTTAGTGAAAATCCTACTTCTACAGTTTTTCTTCATCCATTGCCATGAGTTGTTAACAGTCATTAACAGTAGTCTTTCTGTTATGCGGTCCTGATCTTTCTGGGGACAGATGAAAGAGCAGCATGATAAAGAGAAGACTGCAGAAGTGGGATTTTCACTCACCCTCAGTTCTTTGTCCATATCAGGGGGGTCTCCTGGTTGTGAAGCTAGAGGTTGACAGTTCAATTCCCCACTGTGCCTCCTTGAGAGGGGCTGGACTCAATGATCCATAAAGTCCCTTCCAGCTTTGCTGTTCTAAGATGATGAAGATGATTTAAGTAGACGCTTCTTGCAGATCTAGAAAGCCAAGACAAAGCTTCTTGCTCTGTCTTGGCTTTCTAGAATTGAAGAAAGTGGGAAAATTAGTGCCATTTTATATGAATTTCAGCTCTCCCCCCCCCCCATTAAGAAGAAGGAATGAGCAGAGATCAATAATTCAGTATGATTCTTTGTTTGAAATGAGAATTTTCCAGGTACTTCATCCTTCTTTGTTCAGGGGGCCAAGATCTAACAGTTAATCAGAATTTCCATTTTCTGTGCTTCACCTCTCTAGTCCAGAAGAGCTCTTTGGAGAAGGAGGATGGAAGGCAGGGAGTTGCATTTCTCTCTTTCCTTTTTTCATTTTAAGATAGTTTGGGGAAGGGAAACCTCACAACCGAAGCTGATTACCTAAGAATGTTTCTTGGTCATGCTCCAACACAGCAGCCCTGGAGCAAGTCATAATTCTTAGAAGTGGCTTCTATATACATTGATGATAATAATATATAGTGAAAGCCTGTGTGTGCTGCTTGTGTACCCAGCTAAATCCCATTGCTTTTTTTCAAGTTTTTTTGCATTATGTCATCAATTAATAAAATGTAAAGTTCAACAACTAACTCCCTAACTAAAAGATTTAATTAAAAAGATTTACATAATATATCAAAGCCAATAAATGCTAAATCCACAGAGCTGCCTGATGTCCAAACAGATCTCTCCTTTATCTCTGCTTTGCACTACCCTGCTAGCATGCTCCCCTTGTCTTCATATAATGCCCACTTACACCAGTGCACAGGGATTAAGTCAAGGTGTTGAGAGGGATAGCTATGGACGCTTAACTTCGATAGCTTACAGTCTAATGTAAGGAGTACATTGCCATCCTGTAATGCATTTCATTCTGACAAAAATAAGAAACTGGTGTTGCAGACATGAAGGTTCCCTTCTTTGCTTGAGATATTGTATATAAGGAGGTGCAATGTGTAAAATTCTGGGCATTTTGCTCTGCCCTATGATTGCCCTAGAAATGCACAAATAATCCTTGATTTAGTTTCCATTTACAAGTTTCTCGGAAGAGAAATAATCAACTCTGTTAGTTATCATTATAGCTATAATGTTCTTTAAAGAAATGCTAACACTTTACATTTACATTTCTCAAGAACAACTAAGATAGTTTTAGTTACCTTGAAAATAGCAACATCTGAATGCTACAAGTTGGTAGCACAAAACACACTCTTTTCCCAACTACCTCATTGTTACCTTAACACCCACCACTAAGCCCAAGTCATACCACAAACCAGCATTTGAACAATCTTATATTTCTTCAGTATTTTTTGAGGCCACATCCCATAAAAGTAACCAAAATTTACAGTTGCACCACAAAGGGAGTGAAATTATACATTCTCAAGTTATTATTGTAAGGTGATGTAGCCATAATTTCGGTATCAGAAAGACGAGGTAATAATTATTGATAACTAATGGCTTGTACCTGTTTACTTCCAAAATCTAGAAATAAGCATGTCCTTCTCCCACCCCATTGACAAAAGGTAAGAAGATTTCTTGATCCAGTCATTACCCTCAAGGATCTGTATGGCAGCAGTGAGGTTGATGCTCCAGATAAGATTCTTTGCACCAGCAGTCCTTGAAATAATTTCAGCACGTACATAATAGTGATCACAAATGAGAGCTGGATCTTAATTTTGTAATTGCTATTATGATGTGATAGCTTGGTAATCATATCTGCTGTTAAGCATATGGCCTTTTGAATCACAAGTTTCATTGCAACTAGCAGTAGAAAAGGAACATACATTGTCACAGTCATCGTCCATTTATTTATACATATGGCATTTCCTAAAAAAATATATTATGCTCAATTTAAATGCAATAACCATAATTATAATGCATTAACAATTACAGTTCACTAAAAGCATATCAATCAATGTGATGAGCTTGTCATAACTACCTGTTTGAAATAATCACTTGAATTCATGTGGCTGTTATTTGATACATTTGGATGGGCTCCATTTCTAGTTATTGTGACCAGATGATAGTAAACTTAACATGATATGGAGTTTTAATTTCATAGACATTAGCAATTATGTGCCAGGTCTTCTGTGGAGGGGAATGTTCTGTTGATAATGGCCTGCTGATGTCTCTTCTTACTGCCCTGAAATAGCTTTTAGCCATCATAAAATAATTAAAATATCTCAGAGTTTGGACCTTGTGTTTGCCTTATAAATAGTTATTGCTCATAGTTATTCATGATCTGCTCTCCATTAACCTTTCACCTCTAGGGGCTCTTTTTGCTATGGAGAAATCATTCCCCTGAATACTCTCTGTCACTTAGAATAGCAAAAAATATTTATTTATTTATTTATGTGGTTCATGTAAGATGTTTTGACAGTGGATCTAGACCAAACTGGAACTGCAGATCTAGCAAGTCATAAAGAAGGGTGAATAATAAGGATATTTGTTGATTAAGGTTGATACAGGGCAGTAGGATCCAATCCAACTGACTGTTCAGAAATTCATGTCTCGTGTGCTAATTCTTGAGGTCTGATTTAGAAGCTGGAAAGTGGGAGCTCTAATGCCTTTGTGTGTGTGTGTGTGGGGGGGGAAGGTGTTCTTGTTGATAATCATAATTGTAAAGTGAAGTACCGTCACATCATAGCTGTGTAGCTGAGCATTGTGGCTGAAGTTTTCCCCATCCGGTGGTTTTAGGAGTTAACTGCTGGCTAGGCATGCATCTCACACACCAAAGTGTAGAAAGGGATGTCTTCAGTACTACTTCCTGAGAATATGGGTGGTGACAGACCCATTCCATTCCTTTGTATGACATGCAGTAATGGTGGCTCTTTGGGGCAAACTGTGTCAACGAAGGCTGCCATTCACAGACTTTTGCTTTTGGAGAGAAACTAAGGGGGGTGGAATCATGTTTATGTCTCCACTTTCTTTATGTAAGAAATATTATTTATCCTGGGAAATTTTATGGTAAATCTTGTGGAATTTTGTGGAAGCTTCATGGTATTTTTCTTTTCTGGACAAAATGCCAAGCTGCACTGGAATGTTATGATTTCTGTACAGGACAGCTTTTTTCCTGTGCAGGATTCATTGCAATGAGCATTTCGCTATACAGGATTTGACGATACCCTGTGCAGAACAAGGGGCAAAACCCCAAAATGTAAAAGAAACAAAAGGGAAAACAACACTAAAGGTTTGTTTTTGTGGGAAAGTTGAGAATTTTTCCTCAGACAGAGGAATTCATTGTAGGGAGTGGTAAGATTCAAAAAATTGCTAAATTCGATGAATTTTGCAAGTACTTGTAATGGTGTCAAAGATATTCTTCTCATAATGTACCCAACACAAGAGCCAAAACAACATCCCAAGCATGATGTAGTAATCCAGGAGTCTGGATTTATGTGTGATTTTATCCACAACAAACACTAATTTGCTTGTATTAGGACTTAGATCTTCCTCAGGAGAATTTGTATTTAAGAGCCAAGGCATCTGCAAAGTATGTCTACAAATAGGAGTATTCTTGTCTAGAACATGTATCGAATGGTTATCAGCACATCTGTAAATGGGAAAGCCTTGCAGACAAGAGAATATTTTTTATAAGCAGACTTGAGCTATGGCATCAATCAATTACAGAAATAAGGTGTGTATTGTATCTGAGAGTCCAATGAATTGTCCCTCTTATAGGGGGGAAGAAGATTTGCCCTTCCAGAGAGTTTTGGCCTGTAACTTTCATCAACTCTATCCAAAACAGGTAATGGTAAAGGACTATGGGACATGTACTTTGAAACATCTGGGGGAATCAAAGGTTCCCTGCCTCTCAATTAGCATAATTAATGAGTCACCAATATTAGCAAGGACTATCAACCCACTTTACATTCAGAGTCATTATTTTTTCTTCTTCTATATGCTGGTGGTTATCATTATTTTCTTACATACCCTTCCTCTTGCTCTCAACCTTTTTCCTAATAGAAAAAGGGTTTGAGGAATATTTACCTCTGCCTGCCTCTGTAGCAGTAGCCTTGTGCTAATTATTCTGACCTTTGCATGAATAAGGATCCTTTTATGAGAAATGAACAGCAGCCTTGTCATTTCCTATGCAAATTGAGGCCATCAATTATATCTAGAAGTTGTGGCAACCTTTCATCCTCCCCTTTCTTCCCTTTTCTTTGAAAAAGTCTGGTCTGAGCATAAATGCCTGGTATTTTTGCAGAGGCTGAACCAAACAGATGCTGAGGGTTATATCTCAGCAAGCCACAGCAGTTACTCATCCAATTTTCCTTTCTATCTTTCTGTCTTTGTTTTTTTAAAGTAAATTTTAATTAGTGGCTTCTACAGACCTCTAGGAGTTGGCTCAGTGATCAGGTTAAAAGGTTCTCATCACTATGGTCCAGAAGTCAAACTGATTAGAAGAAGGAATGTGTAAGTGGACATCCACAAAAGCTCACATTAAAATATAACAGTTAGTCTTTAAGGTGCCACAGTGTTTTTGTCCTTTTTATTTGTTCTTTTATTTTCCTTTGTTTTTGCATGCAATGCAGTAAAGTTGACAATTAAAGCCTCTTGTTCCATGTCCTGTCTCTCTGATGATGAACATGGCGAGATAGTTAAGAAAAAGGACTAGAAAACTGTTATCATGCACATATTTGTTTTCAGTCAGCAAGAGAAGAGCTGGACAGATACAGTGGTGCCTCGCTTTACGATTGCCTCATTTAATGATGAAACCGCATTACGATGAACTTTTTGCGATCACTTTTGTGATCGCAAAACAATGTTTCCTATGGGGGAATGTGTTTCCTATGGGGGAATTTCACTTTGCGATGATTGGTTCCCTGTTTCGGGAACCAATTCTTCACAAAATGACAATTTTCCAACAGCTGATCGGTGGTTTCAAAATGGCCACCAGGTAAACAAAATGGCCCCCTGCTGTTTTCTGGGACGGATTCCTTGCTGCACAGGCAGCGAAAATGGTCACCCTATGGAGGATCTTCACTGGACGGTGAGCATACAGCCCTTTGGAACGCATTAAACGGGTTTTAATGTGTTTCAATGGGTTTTTTCTTTTCGCATTACGATGTTTTTGTTTTACAGCGATTTCGCTGGAACCAATTAATGTCGTAATGCGAGGCATCACTGTACTAGAAAGTAACATAGGAACTGTCTTACACTGAGTCAGGCCATTGGCTTTTCCAGTTCTCTGTTGCTAACACTGACTGGCAGTAGCTGTTCGGGATTTCCCACACATATCTTGAAATCAACTCGGTACCTCTTGTAAATCAATTATGTAACATGCAGGTACTAATACTATAATCCTAATTATATGTACCGGTAATCAAAAGTTACTCTGATATAGTGCAAGCTCTCATTTGAACCATGGTGTACAGTATATTGAATCATATGCACTGAATCATATGGATTCATCCATCCAACTCTCTGCACAAAAGGCACCAGAAATCAACACCCCTGCAGCTGGAGCCATAGCAAAGCAAATCTACTTGGACAACTTGGCTGGGAGGCCTTACCATCTGAGTCAAATGAAATGTGAATTAATTCATAATTAATACCAATTCATTTGCCTCTATGGATAACAAAACTATTTGTATCAAAACCACCACCACCACTACATAACTACCAGAGAATGGCAGTGCAGGTTTGTATCCTACTGTTTCTGGATATATAGAGCTTTGAAATAATTGATTAAAAATTAAGTAGTTACCCTATGTTCATTAAATTGTTCAATAACGATTGTAAAATTTGTTATTTTAAAAATTCAGTTGCAAAGACATTATCTTTTGATTAATGATTAATGTTTCTTTTTATTTTAGTTTGCTATTGGCCATTTCTTGGTAATTTTTAAATGGTATTCTTAATACAGCACTTTCACAGAGTATGTGGTGAATCAAGCACAAATTAATTCATGCATTCTTAATGTTTTAATGATAACTAGTTGATTTTCTTTAATGATTTAACAGTAACATGTTAGTTCTAATGATTATGATGATGATTTGGGTGCCATCTGAAAAATTCCTTGTATGGCACAGTGCTGCCATGTGAGAACATTAAAGATCCCTTGATGTGGTAGTGCCATTGAGTACCACTGTTGTCCCTATGCTCAGTATGAAGTTGGCTCCTTTTGTCAACCTGTGAAAGTACTTGTCTTAGTATCAGTGTTCTCAAGTTGATACTGAGAGAAGCATGTGTTAGTCTGTTTGGGATGCTTTGTAAGATCTCATTCCACTTTGAACATAAAGTGGTTTATTGTATCAGTTGTCTGGGATTCTGCCCTCCCATCTGGACCCTAGCCAAAGTTCTGAAGTTTTTCACTGGAGACCTTAGGTGAGTTGGTTGGAAGAATATGTGTGCAGTTATTGGCTGAGAATAAGGGCCCTAAAAGGAATAGTAAGTGGAGCAGAAGTCATTTCATGACCTTGGCAGGGTTTGGCCAAGTTGATACTGAGATGGGAGACCACAGGACAAGGCAAGAATCTTCAGGCAGGGTGAAAAAAGCATCCTGGTGGAAATTTTGGAGAGCTAGTGCCAGCCTGGAGAAGATAACACTGTTATAGATGGTCTGGGGTAGCTGTGAAGAGGAAATGTGAGATATGGGATCTCACCTGCAGATTTCTGGTCAGCTGTACAGGAATCAGTAGGAGAGAAACTGGATTATATGTATGACAGAATAAATCAGGTCCAAATGAGTATCCCTTCCCACAAAGATATGTAAGAATATAAGCCCATGATGTGTGGGTAGAGCACTATAGCTAGTGAAAGCCCATTATAGTGTTTACCCAGCATGGAAGGAGAGGTGTGCTAGGCTCTCCCCTTCTATTGATTTCTGTTTGTGAAGGTGACAGCGCTGACACAGAGAGCCTCTGACATCTGTGGAGGCTTTCTATGTGAATTAGAACCCTGGAAGTTCAGTTTATCTCATATGGCCAGCATTCATGGATGGAGATGAGGGTGATGTAGAAGAGGGTTTGATTAGGCATCCTTCAGTCTCGAGAGACTATGGTAATGTGCTCTGAATAGAGGACTTGGAACAGCATCTAGTGTGGCTGAGGAGGACAATTCGAGAGTGACAATCCGTTCCACACTGAAGACAAATCCATTCTGTCCCCTGTCCAGCTCCCTGGTTTTGCTGGTTTCGGGACTGCCACTTTGCAGAGGTTGCAAAGGGTGACACAACTGGAAACAGAGGAGCTGCAACTGTTTTGCTTACCTTTTTTCACATGCTGAGGAAAGACACTTTTAAAATGGTTGAATATAGTTTATGTGAAGTCTTTTTCAGGGTTCCATCAATGCCCTTTTGTGTAGTCTTCACATCTGAACTCCAGGCACTGAAGCTACAATTTAGTGTTAGCCACCTGCCTTACACAATCATCTCAGGACAAGGTGTCACACATCTGCATTGCTCATCTGTGTCTATGACAAATGTTCCAGAGCTCTCCCACTTTTAAAGTCACAGTGACATTTATGTTTCAATATACTGAAGAAAGCACATTAAAAGGAGATCATCATGAGCAATGATGGAAGGAGATGACTTTCATTAGTCCACTCATGCAATCTGTGGACAAAAGAACCCCAGGCTCTGTGTTGTTTGGTACTTTTGTCTAAAGGCTTCTCTAATGATGCCATTTTGTCCAACCACAGGGAGCGTGTGTGTGGCACAATCAGTCAAGATCCCTCGGGAGCCCAAACCAGGAGAGTTTGATAAGATCATTCGACGCCTCCTGGAAACATCCAATGCTCGAGCTGTCATCATATTTGCCAATGAAGATGATATCAAGTAAGAGGGTAATGGTTTTGTTTGTGGGAAGGAGAGAGAAAAAAGAGAGGGAAGGGAAAAGAGATTGAGATAGAAGGATAAGATGGGGAGGAATGTTAAAGGAATAGAGAACCTCAAAATGTGCTCCAGGATGAGCTTGCTTCTTTCCCAGTCTCTCTTTCTCACTCTTGATTATGATCAAAATATGCAGAATTACTGGGTCACTGCATCCCCCTTTTTTGTGATGGGGCGGAGGCTTTTAATGGCCCAAAATCTCCATCAATGGTCATGCCACTGAGATTGGAACAATTGGCAGTGACTTAAGAGCATCAAAGGCCCCTCCTCATCCTGACACTCCCAAAGGCTTCTGCAGTTCAAAAGGGATTCCAAGGGACCATTTGAATTTGTGTGCATGTTGTGGAATAAGAAATATTTAATGAGTAATAAAAAAAACCTGTGGCTGATGACATCACCAGCTCACACAGGAGTAACTTTATGCAAGAGGATATGGGGCAGCATTTTGTAAACAATACAGTAGCAGATTTTCCATGGTTGCAAGTTTTGTGTAAGTCACTGGAGAACTAAATACAGTCCATCTGAGCAGAGTGAGTGGAACCAGTATTCAGTTTGAATAAATAAAACTGCTCTATACCGTTTGGTCTTTCTCCTCCCCTTTCTTTCTTCCCTAACAATTGATACTGAGTTGCACCTGATTTTGCAACTGTCTAATTTTTCTAATCAGCAAACAATATGCAAATGTGAGTGAACTGACATTTTCCAGCAGTTTACATCAAATATGCAAACAATCTAAGTTTCTGGGAAGCTGGCTAATAGAAATGTCTGAAGTCCAGTCATTTACACTCATTTACTTCCAACAATATCAGGGATTTGCTTTGCAGTGTAAATGACAAGCATCATTAAACAGGGTTTGTAAACATTTACCTATCTGAGAATGGTTTGTAAGCTAGAAAATTGCACCCTGTTGGCAATAGCTTAAACACATCTGGAAATCTTGTCCTTTTCATGCAATGATAGGCTGATGTTTACTGTTGTGGCCAGATGCCTCTCTTAGGATTTATCAATGTGATCATTTTATGAGCCATGAAAATCTCTCTCTCTCTCTCTCTCTGTTCGTGTGTGTGTTTCAAGACATAGCACACAGTCCTGGTCATTTGAGCTTTTGTGATTCTCTGAACACCAAATGTTTTGCTTCTTATGCTAATTTTCTTGCTCTATTTTCAATGCTGCCATCTTTCTTAAACCTGTAAATGATATAACTGCAAGAGGTAGCACACGCATGTCATATACATCTCATGAGAAGCTGCAGTTGCCATGATAAGGTGTAAATTCACACTGCCGATATTCCGTCAGTTCGGATCTGTGTCATCTATCTCCATTTTCCTCATCATGGCCCAGCACAAAAGAGAACAGTTGACCTCAGACCTTCTCTGCAGAGACAGATTGGAGTCCTCCCCATTCAGGCCTGTCCAAATTTTAGTACTAACTACGTCATTTCTGGGTGGAGTGTGGTCAATGGAGGGAATCTTTCTTTCTTTTTTTCACCATTGCTTATTCCCAGCTTCTGTGCTCACATGGCTTCAGATTTATGGAACAACTGGTGCAGGTAAAGGTAAAGGTTCCCCTTGACAATTTTTGTCCAGTCATGTTCGACTCTAGGGGGCGGTGCTCATCCCCGTTTCCAAGCCATAGAGCCAGCGTTTGTCTGAAGACAATCTTCCGTGGTCACATGGCCAGTGCGACTTAGACACAGAACGCTGTTACCTTCCCACCGAAGTGGTCCCTATTTATCTACTTGTATTTGCATACTTTCGAACTGCTAGGTTGGCGGGAGCTCACTCCGTCGCGTGGATTCGATCTTACGACTGCTTGGTCTTCTCACCCTGCAGCACAGGCTTCTGCTGTTTAGCCCGCAGCACCACCAGCAGGACAAAGGCAAAAGAGAAAGTGGTGAAAGCTGCTTATGGTCCTGCACTCATCTTTTAAGAGACTTTAGAGCCCTCTTTGAGGGCAATATATCCCCCCAAATTCCTTCAGTGTGAATTTGAAAGCAGTGTTATTATAATTATGCCAATTTGCATGTTTGGGGAAGTGAAGTTGAACCTTTCCTGGTAGAGTATCTGGGCCAGGGCTTGTTCACAGGGGAAGAGCTTCAAATCATTATAGGAAGAATCTGACAAGGTCTTTATTAGTGTAGGTATGCCTTTGTGTCTTTCCAGAGATGCTAGGTATTGGTGAACATTTTATTCTTTCCCTTAGATTCAAACCCTCCTTTAACTCTGAAGTTTAATGGATAATTTGGGGCCCATCTCTTTCTCTCAGCCCAAATGACTTTGCAGGTTTTATGTGATTAAAAAAAAATCATATTTCCTAGAGATATGAAGTGGTGTAGCCCAGAAACCCTTGCCATTTTTTGTTGGCTGGAGTTCTAATTCATTGATTTTAGTGTGCTAGTTTACCCTGTCTGGGAAGCTTCCCCAAGAAAGTGACCAAGGCGTAGTAGGATTACTAAAGAAACACGTCGAGATTGTTTGGTTCAGTGATGCTTTCAGCTGAGAAACTTGGTAGATCCAGTTTTTAACATTGGTAAAATTACTGGACCAAATAGTATGTTGCAGATCCTTCCTTCCTTCCTGTCACATCTATGGAGGAAGTCTGTGAATACTTTGAACACTCTTTGAGGGCAATTTGCCCTTAAAATTCTTTCACTGCAAATTTGAAAGCAGCATTATTATAATTATGCCAATTTGGATGACTGAGAAAGTGAATTAAACCTTTCTTGGGAGGCCATCTAGCCAGGTCTTGTTCACACAAAAAGAGCTCCTAATCACCAAATAAGGAATCTGAGGAATTTTTTTTTTTTTTTTTTTTTTAGTGTGGATATGCCTTTGTGTGTTTCAAAATATCACACGTATGTACAAAATTTTTATTCTTTCCACAAATTCATGAATGGCCCTTAAATTCCTGAAATGAGAAATTAGCTTTTTCTTATCTTTACAGCTTGGAAAAGTTATTTTAAAAATTTACAACTCCCAGTATTCTGCAGTTTATGCAGCCACTGGCTGGAAAAGTCTGGTAGTCATAGTTCAAAAAAGTAATTTTTTCCAAGCTATATTTGTGTGAATGCTAGTCCAATGAAGGCAATGTGAAGGGCTCTTTTCAAAAGGGAAATGATTCCATAGGTTTTTACCTGGCAATGTTTATATTGCCCATGCCATTCATGATCTTTCAGGTATGTTCCCTTCTTATTTGTCCAATAATTCTATGACCTAACAGACAGTAGACTGACCCTACACTTGGCCATTTCCTGCAGTTATATTGATCTGCTGGCTAACCTTGTGTAATTCCCTACTATTTCTTTTCCTCTGTTCTCCCTGCCACCCCACATCCGGTCAGTTTGTCAGACTAAGCAAAAGCATTTATTAACTGTCACAACACAACATAATTTTTAAAAAAAATGCTGCTATAAAGAAAGAGTGAAGGTTAGGTGAAGGTTAGGCTCGTTCATTCGTTTAGTCATTTAGTCGTGTCCGGCTCTTCGTGACCCCATGGACCAGAGCACGCCAGGCCCTCCTATCTTCCACTGCCTCCCAGAGTTGGGTCAAATTCATGTTGGTTGCTTCGATGACACTGTCCTACCATCTCATCCTCTGTCGTCCCCTTCTCCTCTTGCCTTCACACTTTCCCAACACCAGGGTCTTTTCCAGGGGGTCTTCTCTTCTCATGAGATGGCCAAAGTATTGGAGCCTCAGCTTCAGGATCTGTCCTTCCAGTGAGCACTCAGGCTTGATTTCCTTTAGAATTGATAGGTTAGGCTCACTCTGCAACAACTACCCTGATCTCCCTGCCTTTAAACAAACAAACCATCAAGATCCTTTCTGTGGCTGCTCTCCCCTCTTGTCTGATTCAATTCCTTCTCTTTCCTTCTGTTATTCATTGCTTTCCAAAAATACTTGCCTTTTCCTTAGGGCTTTGCGTTTGTCTGTCATTAAGTCTCACTGCCACTGCTCTGTTAATCGCTTTTTAATCAGCCTTGCTATTGACAAAGTCTCCATTGATCCACTGGGCACCTTTCTCTTTGGTTTTCTTGTTAAAGGCTTATTTAAACTCACACAGACACACAGGCACACCACCACAGTTGTCTACACTCCATGTCAATTTGAACCCCACTGTTTTCATTGACAGCCCTTTGCCCCTGACGGGACCACTGTCCCTTCAAAATAGCAATCCCTGGAAGCGTTTTCTAGATAGGATGTAGTAGAGGAGTTGGGATGTGATGAATGTTGTGTACTTTTTTTTAGACACACATTTTCTCCTATGGAAAAATGTATCTTGGAAAGTAGGATATAAATAATTGCATTAAATAAATATTGATAACCTGCTTAATTAAAGAGCAAAATGTAAAGACAGAAATCATTATATTCAGCACTGGTGAAGTAAGTTGATCAAATCATATACTATACGTATACAGCTGAATGTATTCATTATTTATTTTTATTTCATTGATTTATATCCTGCCTTATTCAGATTGGTGCTACAAGGAAGTTTGAATTAACAACAACAGCAACAACACCAAGCACAACCAAAAACCTCAAAACAAACAAAGAGAAATGGAAATGACCAAGTCATTGGTCAAAGTGAAAATTACAGAATGTCAATCAATCCTGGAGACTGGTGTTTTTTGTTTTGTTTTGTTTTGCTTTTTGTCACATCATCTTTGGGGTTTGATTGACCAGGAGCACCTCTATTTTGTTTGGATTAAATTTCAGTTTGTTTGTTTTCATTATTGATACTAGGCACCAGTAAAACAGCTTCTGTGGAATTAGACAGAGAGAAGAAATACATTTCGGTATTGTTGGCATGCTGATGACACCAAACACCAAACTTCTGGACAATCTTTCCCAGTGGTTTTATGTATATATTAAATAGCATGGAAGACAAAACAGAACCCTAAGGGACATGACAGGCCAATGGCCAAGGCACTGAATACAAGTCCCCCACCACTAAATCTTCTTCTCAAGGAAGAACTGGAGCCACTGTAAAGCAGTACCATATTTTTCCGTGTATACGATGTTACTTTTTCCTAAAATCATTACACTAAAAATTGAGGTCCATCTTATACACGGAAGTAAGCTAGCTAAGGAGAGAACAAAATGGCACATACCTTGCCTCTGTAAACAAGCTTCCTTCAGTCACAAGGCTTAGCTTCCTACACTCAGGAGACCTGGCTTCCTCCAATCCTGAACCTTATGGAACTGACGTCAGCTGATGCTGTACAAACCAATTAGAACATGACTTGTTGGAGATGGAGCCTGCAGGCTCAGATTCAACAGGGACTCCTAACGTCCAAGCATTCTGAGCCCAGAGAATGAATACTCAAAGCTATGTTTTCTTAATTTTTGGATTAGAAAAGGGGGGTGCCTTATAAACAGGGGTGTGTTATAAATGGAAAAATATTGTATCTCCAAATTCTATCCCAAAGAGATGACCCAGAAAGATATGGTCAATAGGATCCCAAGTCACTGACATGTTCCCTTTGTCCAGGTTCCAGGATAGGTCATTTACCAAGGAAACCAAAGTCATCTCCATCCCATATCTGCGAAAGAAGCCAGGTTGAAATGACTCTAGATAATCTGCCTTATCCAGGAATCCTTGGATCTGAGAAACCATCACATGCACCAGTATCTTGCCCAGAAATAGAATATTTGAGACTGGCCAATAGTTGCCCAATACTATGGGATTCAAGAAGGACATCTTCAAGAATGGTCGACTTACTGCTTGCAAAGGAGGCATTCACCATGTCCCTCACCCAGTTAGCCAGTCCCCCTCTGGCTACTTTTATAAGCCAGGAAAAGCAAGGATCCAGCACACATATGGTAGCTTTCATCTTTCCAAGAACCATGACCATATCCTTAGGCTGCACTAGTTGTTCCAGATGTGAAACCCCTGCTTGGCACTTCAGTGCTGTACTCCTGTCTACTTTATAGATGCAGAGAACAGAAATGCACACCAGAGTTGCAGGGTTTCAAATGTACTTATGATATATGTGATAAGTTGTACTGTATAGTCATACTGTAGATTTGAGTAGTAGCTCACATGACCTAAAAGGGAGACATGGCAGCCATTACATTAATTTTGCATACCAAAATTATCACTAACTCAACTGAATTGTTTCTAGTGCCTGCCTCCATGACATCAAAGAGTTCTTTTTGGCATTGCCAGATCCCCAGCTTGCCAGCCCCCTTAAGAAGGAAGAAGAAGCTGTGGAGATTAAAAATATTTATTTATTTATTTATTTATTTATTTATTTATTTATTTATTTATTTATTTATTTATTTATTTATTTTATTTCTATCCCGCCTATCTGGTCATACTAGACCACTCTAGGCGGCTTACAATTGGAGCAACAATAAAATTATTAAAAACATTACAAATAGACAAAAATGGAAATCAAAGAATATAAAAGAAAAATCGTCAGGGATTATCTGTTGGGAAAGCCTGCCTATACATCAGTGTTTTCAATTGTTTCTTAAAAATGCCCAGTGAGGGAGCCGTGCGAATCTCAGGAGGTAAGTTGTTCCAGAGGCGAGGAGCCACCGCCGAGAAGGCCTGATTTCTGGTCTTTTCCTTCCGGGCCTCTCTCGGCGTCAGGCTCCTCAGCCTCACCTCCTGGCTCGCACGGGTGACACGGGTAGATCTAGGTGGGAGAAGGCGTTCCACCAAATATTGAGGTCCTAAACCATTTAGGGCTTTGTAAGTAAGCATCAACACTTTGAAGTCAATGCGGAATCGGATGGGCAGCCAATGCAATGTGGCCAGAGTGGGCGAGATATGTTGGTATCTTCTCACTCCACTGAGTAATCTGGCCGCAGCATTCTGCACCACCTGTAGTTTCCGCAGCAGCCTCAAAGGTAGCCCCACGTAGAGCGCATTGCAGTGGTCTAATCTTGAGATTACAAGTGCATGTACCAAAGTGTTGAGAGCCCCCACATCAAGGTAGGGTCGCAGCTGGGCTATCCGCCGAAGATGGAAAAATGCGGTGCAGACCACGGACGCCACCTGGGTTTCCATAGTGAGCGCCGGGTCCAGATGAATCCCCAAGCTGCGAACCCCATCCCTGGCAGGCAGGGTCACTCCCCCAAAAATGAGGGAGTTTCCCAAATCCCCAACTGTGGGAGCGCCCACCCTCAGTACCTCCGTCTTGTCTGGGTTCAGCCTCAGCCCATTCTCCTGCATCCATTCCCGAACGGTCTCCAGGCAGCGCTGAAGGGACAGAACGGCATCTCCTGTAGTTGGAGAAAAGGAGATGTAGAGCTGTGTGTCATCCGCATATTGATGGCACAGGGCTCCACACCCCCTGATGACCCCCCCAGCGGCCTCATATAGATGTTAAACAGCATTGGGGAGATGATCGACCCCTGTGGAACCCCACAATTGAGGCTCCACGGGGCCGAGACATTCTCCCCAAGCTGTACTCTCTGGGGAGGGTCCTCCAAGAAGGAATGGAGCCAGGCAAATGCCCGGCCACCTATTCCCAACTCGGTGAGCCTCCCCAGGAGGATACCGTGGTCAATGGTATTGAAGGCCTCTGAGATATCGAGGAGGACCAGCAGAGACATTTTGCCTCTGTCGGCCTCCCTCAACAGGTCATCACACAGGGCGACCAATGCCGTCTCTGTTCCATGGCGCGGCCTGAAGCCCGATTGGAATGGATCCAGGGCATCTGTGTCATCCAGGAACGCCTGAAGCTGATCGGCCACCACCCTCTCGACTACCTTGCTTAAGAAAGAAACATTGGCGACGGGCCTATAATTGCCAATTTCGTCCGCCGCCAAACTAGGTTTCTTTCTTATGGGCCTAATGAGTGTATCCTTGAGGGCAGAGGGAAATCTGCCCTCAAGGAAAGACCCATTAATTATTACAGTAGCCCATTCCGTTGTTGAAGGCCTGGCTGCCTTGATTAGCCAGGCCGGGCAAGGGTCCAAAGAGGAGGTGGAGGCACGGCAGCGATCAAGTGTCCTGGCCACAGTGTCGGGCGAAACAGGCTGAAAGGAGTCAAAAATCACCGGACAAGACGGAGCGCTGGACATCTCAGCTCGACTCACTGTATTCAAAAAAGGGGAGAGGTCCCGGCGGATGGCCTCCACTTTAGATTTTAAAAATGCTGCAAATTGGTCCGGTGTAAAACTAGGGGGAGGCCTATCACCCGGGCCAATTCCGGATAGGTCACGTACTATACGGAATAATTCCGCCTGCTGATTAGACGCCTCGCTTATCCGGTTAGCGAGGTATGTTCGACTGGCAGCCTTTACCTTGGCCTGGTGAAGGTTAGTAGCGACCTTAACAGCTATGCGATTAAAAACCGTCAGGTCTTTTCTCCATTTGCGCTCTAGCCATCTCCTGACCCGCTTCGACGTCCAGAGATCCTGGTTAAACCAGGGTGCCGGGCGATCTCTGCGGCTGAGAGGGCGTTTAGGCGCGATCGTGTCTACGGCACTAGCCGCGGCTGTGAACCAGGCGTCGACCAGAGCCTCGACAGGAGCGCCAGCCAGGTCAGCCGTAACCCCTCTCATGGTATCCTGGAATCCAATCGGATCCAGTAGCCTTCGAGGGCGGACCATAACAATAGGTCCCTGCTCCCTGCGAGGGGGGAGAGCCATCTTGATGGTACACTTTATTAGGTGGTGATCCGACCATGACAAGGGGACCGACTCGAGGTCAGTCACCATCGGACCACTCTCACTCCCATTGGTGGAAAAGACCAGGTCTAATGTGTGGCCGCCCACGTGTGTAGGGCCGTTGACATGTTGGGACATGTTCAAGAAGGCCATGGTCTCCAAGAACTCAAGAGCTGGTCCGGACGTTTCTGCCCCCGCATGCACGTTGAAGTCCCCCAGGACTAGTAGCCTCGGGGAACCCAGCAGTGCCGCGGAGACAAAGTCCACCAGCTCCGGTAGGGAAATGGCTGGGTCACGGGGAGCACGGTAACCCAGCAAGATCCCAATACCGTCCCTGGCCCCAATCCACACGTGGAGAGCCTCAAGACCCGGCTTTACCACCGAGGAGCGCCTAACTACCTCCAAGGTGGACTTATAGAGGATGGCTACTCCCCCTCCCCATCCCTCCAGTCTACCCTGGTGTTGGACAGCATAACCAGGCGGACAAATAAGAGCTAGGGGGGACCCCCCTCTCCACCAATCCATGTTTCCGTTATGCAGGCCAGGTCTGCATCTTCCTCCAAGATAAGATCATAAATCAGTTGGGTTTTATTAGATACAGACCTGGCGTTCAACAACACCAAGCGTAGAGTAGAGGGCCGGCTGGTCTGGCTACCTCGATATTGGGGGTTGGTCTCCGTCTCAGAACAAGGAACAGCCTGTAAACATCTGTTCATAGTTCTTCTGACACGAGTAGGGACGGAGCCAACGCCATATCGCCCTCTACCCGTAATCACGGTGATGTTTTGTGGCCCCTCGCTGGGAGGGCTGTCACCCCATTCCATGACGAGAAGAGAAATAAAAAGAAAAGGGGAAAGAAAAAACTAATAACTTAATTCAAATATACAAAAAAAAGGATAGTACAATAAAAAGCTAAAGTAAGTACATCAATAAAAAACATATAAACCAGCAGTACCAAACTTAATAATAATTAAATTAAGTTAAACAAAATTAGTAACTTAAAAAATAAATACTAATGAGAGAAAATAGAATGTAATTGCATGGGGATGTGTCGTGAGAACTAATGGGCATAAATATTTCATATTCCTTGGACTTCAGCTCCCAGAATTCACCAGGAATTTCCCCCGACATGGTGAGGAGATGGGAGGGGACCCAAGTGTGATGAAGAAGGATGGTATTGGCAACAGGAAGCTGCATAGGACTGAGCTGTCAGGCCTTGAAATTTAGGGCTTGAGTTTTCAGGAATAATTGATTGCATTGAGGTCAATAGTTCTAAAGGGGACACAATACTTTTAGTTTTTGGGAGGCAACCTGTCTAGAAAAGGTCTAGTGGTGGCCTCCCAGCATCAGAATTTGGAGTTGCCTCTTTATGTGAGTAAAACAGACAGAAGGGTAGCATGTGCCTCACCCTATGTGTCTCTGCCTCCCTTTTCATTCTTTCTGTCCTGTCCTGTATTTGTGGGTTATGCAGGTGAGGAATGATTGCAGATCCAGCTTGAGAAACAGCCTGAATGGATGCAGCATGAGTGTGCTACGCTGCCAGATTTTTTTCTCATGACATCTGATGGTCACTGAAAGTATATTGATTTTCATTAGAAGTGTGCAGATTTGTGGGTTGTTTTTTTTCCCAGCAACAGGCCAGGGGCATTCTGGGATCTATTCCCCCCCCAACACATGTGGACATCTCTCTAGTTTGCATCTGTTCCCATCTCTCTGTAGAGAGGAGCAAATGTAATAAATGTCTCCTAGTGTCATGGAAATTGGTATCTGAAGAGGCTGCTTGCTGGATGTGATTGGACTAGACATGGGAAGCTCTTCTTTGTCAGTGTCAATATAATAGGTACAATGTGAGATCTGTCTTTCTTGCTCTTTGTTACAGTGTTCACATTAAACAAAATGTAGAAGTCTTGATGGTTTCATAAATTGGCACTCTGTCTTTTTTTCTGCAGGAATGTGTTGATGGCAGCAAAGAGGGCCAACCAGACTGGACACTTCATTTGGATGGGCTCTGATAGCTGGGGTTCCAAAATTGCCCCAGTGAGAGATCTAGAAGAGGTGGCTGAGGGATCAGTCACCATCTTACCTAAGAGGGCATCTGTTAGAGGTAGGTCTGGGTTCTCAAACCTCTATGGTGTGAGGTGGACATTTGCTATCATTGCAAATAAAATAAAATAACTGTAATATAAGACTTTACACTCGAGCAATGATTTTGTATCTAGTAACCTTCCATGAGGTGGGAATCCTGGCTTCTTGGATTTCTTGACTGTGTGAGAACCTGTTAAAGATAACCTTGAAGGAATTGTTGGAAGGTGTTCTAAGTCATTATTTTCATTCACTTACTTTTCGCATTATCCCGGCTTTTTCCAATGAGACAAAACAACAACAACACATACTGTATTTTCCTTCATTTTATCTTATAAAAAAACTATTTTATCTTATCTACCTGGATCTTCCGCGTCCCAGTCCAGCATTCCAAACACTGTACTATACAACATTCATCACAGATATCAGACTTCCAGGATCTACTTGGAACTTTTGTTTTAAAGCAGAACTCTGGAACTCAGTTAAGCCTATGATAAAATAATTGCTCAAGGGGATGACTATACATTTAGAATCAAGGAGCAGGCTGTCTGAGAGCATACTGAGCCCATGAGTTTGCATCTAGTGCCAGAATATTTTTATCAAAGAGTCTGAAAACCTTGCTGAACCAGTACTGATGATACCATCAGATCCTTTTTGTCCCCTTATTCTCAGCTGTGATCATGATGCAGGAGAACAGTGTGATGCAAATTTCTGTTACACTGGGTTACATGGAATCTCTTCTTTCTCATAGCATATGCATGCACACAAGCAATTTAGATAGTTCTTCCCTAATAGCTTAGTGATTATTATTATATTTTACTGCAAGTGAGAGATGCCAGTTGAAATGATGAAAGGTTAGCAAATGAAGGCCTTATCAGGGCTATTGCTGCAAATTGCAGGCAATGGTGTCAGAGATTTCATGTAAAATATATTATTTCTTTATTGTCAGTGAGTCGTTCATGTACATTAGCTGCAGAAGTCTCTGCGGATGTTATCAATGCACAGTCAGTCATTTCTATATCCTTGCTAGAAAAGTCTTTGTTTGACATGTCCAGTTCTTAATGCTTTAAGGAGACTGCCCTCCCTGGGCAGCTGGCTAAGGAGGGGCTAATTTATCCTCCCAGTCTTCCCTGGCTTTGTACTATGGTCCAGTGGTATCATTCATTTCCTTGTAGCTTATGAGTTCCTCTTCACCACTTGACAAAGAAATAGAGAATCTCAGATCACTTGAGAAACAAAAATATTGCCTCCTGCAGAAGTAGGGCTAGATCCTGTTGCTTTCTGGAGGGGTGACAAATAGGAAACCCATAAACTTTCTTTAGTTCTATGATGAAGAACAACCTCCCAAGATATAATTATATTGAATAGCAAGTAAATAAATCTAATACAGATTGCTATGCCCCTTGCTCCATGGGCATAGCAAGAGGAGGGAAAGCATGTTTTGATCCCTTTTCTCCTCCTCTTGCTAAGCCCCACGGGGCTTAGGAAGAAGAGGGAAAGCAGGGATCAAAACAATTGTCCAGTCGTGGCTGCGGGGTTGCTTTGTTCCCCTTTCCCCTTCTCTTGCTAAGCCCCGTGGGGCATAGCAAGAGGAAGGAAAGCAGGGATCAAAGTGATCATGCCGTGCTCTGATCCCTTTTCCCCTCCTCTTGCTAAGCCCCTGCAAAAAGAGGGAAAGCAGAGATCAAAGTGATTGTGCTGTGGCTGGGGATCACTTTGATCCCTCTTTGATAGCTCATTGATCCCTCCACTCCTCTTCTTATGCCTTGCAGGCATAGGAAGAAGAGGAAAGGCTAATGAAGCCATCTCCCAGCCCCAGGGGTGGGATTCCCTTTGGGCAGGCTTTAGCAAGCTGCCTAAAGGGAAAACCCGTCTCTGCTTATGTCCCTGAGGAACAGCTGATCCACGGGGGCAGAAGCAGATAGGGAACGAAGGGACAAATATAAAAGGGTTATATTCGTTGCTTCATATTCATTAGGGTCTCTGGATATCAATGAATATCTGACGAATCAGGGATATTTAATGAATATCCTGATTTGTTTTTATATTCATCCACATGTCTAATCATAAATAATGATCTCTGGTGCAATGACCCTTGTTGCATTTCTTTTCTTGATTTCAGTTAACTGTGTTTTTTTAACATCTTGCAATCTTGGTTTAATTCCCCAGCCCCTAAGGCCAAAACACATGTTAGAGTTAGCCTGTAACCAGAAGATGAAAATCCTTAACTAATGAAAGCATCTGAGTGTCAGAGCACACGTTTCTCTTACTTGTCAGAGTATGGAAATATATTTGCTGTGTTTAATTGGTCTACACTCTACAGGGCATAAGTACGGAATTCCTTTGAAGTCTTATTTCACAAAAATGGAAAAAATGCATTAATCACTCCTCTGTGTGAGAGAGGATTGCCACCAGCATCCATAGCAGGGCATCTGCCCTTGCCTCAAACTACCCTAAGAGCATGGGTGAAGCAGCTGTGCTGGGCTCTCAGGAAGGTTAGGAGGAGGGAAGTCCAAGTGTTGCTGTGAAGCTGGAAGATGGGAATAGATGGTGGGACAGGAGGGGGGTACTTGGCAGCATTAAAGGATGGCATAGGTCAAAGTTTGGGGCCTTCCTCAGAGCTTGGGACTCCTGGTGGAAGTTTTGATGAGAAAGACGGCCCTGGGAGTTTGCAACGGAGAAGCTGGAGCCCATTACTGAGGAGCTGATTTGGGAGCAAGATGATAAGCTTTGACAAAGGAAAGTTGTCATGGCCTGTTGAATGATGGCAGCAGAAAAAGGCAGGGAAGGGGGCAGGAAGGATGGAGTCATTATTCAAAAGGAGAACAAATTGGTGTGATTACATTTTACTCTATGCAGAGTTCTTTACCATGTTCCTTGTCAACCTTTGTTACCTTGCATAACTGTACCAACTTTCCAGTTCAAGATATTCCCTCACTGTTTCTCAAATCTACAGTTTCCAAGCATTCACCAATAATAATTTTAAAATGCCCAGTGTTTCTGCAGAAAATTGGTGTCTCTGCACACTCGCATGAAAAATGAAAACAAAACAAACTTAAAAAGTCTTGTGGTCTTTACAGAAATGTAGCATGCTACATGTGCAAATAGCATTTCATTTTTTTTAAAAAAAATTATACCTATCTTTCTCCAAAAAAGGACACAAGGCAGCTTTTGATATTAAAGAAAATATTAAAATTAAAAATACAATAATGGTCACAATATTAAAAAAGTATTTAAGCTTGCATAATATTAAAATTCAACCACAGAGTGACTTTGAGACCACTAAAGTGATCTGTCAGAGCATTAATGTGTCTTTTGAAAACGTGTGGCCTTCTTAAATAGATCAGAGGGATTCAGTTTTTCAGGTTGCTCTCAGAAATAAAAATTCTGAGTTTCTGAGGATTTAAAAGCTCCTGGAAGCTGCCTTGAGCAAAGGCCAAAGAATCTTATCTTGCTCCTTAAATACACCGACATTTATTAATTACCCCACGAGCTTCCATGGACTGTAACCTAGCTACTAATCAGGAGTATGAAGTGTTAGCCAGAATTTTAGATGTCTGTGTAGTACATGCAGTGGGATTGGGACTGTAGACAGTGAAGTCAGAGGGAAATGGAAAGCTGCAACTACAATCCCTTTAGCAGTGGTCCCCAACCTTGGGCCTCCAGATATTCTTGGACTACAACTCCCAGAAGCCTTCGCCACCACCCCTGCTGGCCAGGATTTCTGGGAGTTGAAGTCCAAGAACATCTGGAAGCCCAGGGTTGGAGACCAGTGCTTTAGAGAGTCTTGATACAACATCAGAGAAAGTAAGGCACTGGCAGTCAGACGTGCCACAAGAAACAGGGGTCACCCCATGTGCTTACTGGGCCCCTGGCTGCCACCATGCTGAGTGCCTTCTCTCTGGGGGAAGTGCTGATGGCCATCCAATCTTAGGTGTCCAGTAGCACAGGGAGAAACCCCAGCCATATTGTGCTTCTGAAGCCAATCCAAGTGGTGGCCTTTTTTTACCCACAACTTACTACTCATCTTTATTCAATATAAAATGTTAATTATATCAGGATGTGTTTGTCTGTTTATGGGAGGAGGCTGGGAGTGTGTCAGTTATCTCACCTGGCACCACAGTTCTAAATAGCAAGAATCACTGTAATTAAAACAAAGCAAAACAACAACAACAAAAAATCAGCTTCCAGAGAAAGGCAAAGGATCAGAATCAGAAATGGCAAGAATACATACGAGATTTGTCACTGTTCAGAGGCTATTATATCGGTGAGTCTTTATCCATTTTTTGCATGGGTTTTATCTACTTGAGAAATTGCACCCATGTTGTAGCACTGTCAGATTTAACTCACAGCCGTTGTTTCATTTGCAGAGGTGTCATTCATTAGGAAGGAAAGAGCTGTCAAGTGCCGCAAGCCTATTAAAAGATCCATTCAATTAATAAGGCTATGCTAGACAGAACCCTAAGGAGAGCCCTACACAGCCACCATTCTTCCTGTCCCTTCTGTACCCACTCTGATATCCACTTATGCCAAGGAAATTAGGTTTATGTTCTCTGTGACTAAAATATGCATGGTTAATTAAGCCATTGCTATGGTGGAAACCTGCAAGAGATTGGCTAAGAGCAATGTAGCTTTGTGAAGTCACAGGCCTATACCCACCTCATCCATTTGTTTTCCTTTAAAGAGTTTTGCTTTTCAGGCTCCCTATCGTCCTTTGTTTGACCCTCTGACTGATTTTAAACCATGACACTCACCTGCACTTTGCATGAGATTGTAGAAACTTGACTTCATCTTTGACTTGAGGTGGAAACAGGCTAAGGAACTAAAGGAGTTGTACCACTAAAAGGTTAAGCTACAAGTAACTAAAACTAAACACTTGCCTATTAGCTTCAGATTAGGAGGTACTAAGGATGTGATTGCATGGGAAAATAGACTGCATTTTGTAGAGATAGGGAGGGGCGTGTCAAAGAAGGAGTAGAATGCAGCAGAATGGAGATGGACGGCAGGTCTGACTCCATCATAGAATCACTGTGGATTAAACTACCAGGCCCAAGGAGTGATGTGATAGTGGAGATGTGCTATCATCCCCCAGATCAAGAACTTGAGGGGGACCTTGAAATGAGAGGACAAATCAGGGAGGTATCAAAGAGTGACAGGATTTTCATCAGGGGTGGGGGCTTAAATTATCCTCACACCGACTGGGTCAATGCATATTCGGGTCAAGAAAGTGAGACTGGGTTTCTTGACATGTTAAATGACTGTGCCTTGGAGCGACTTGTCATGGAGCCCTCCAGAGGACAGGTGACTCTGGATTTAATACTGTGTGGTGTTCAGGATCTGGTTAGGGACATGAATGTTGCTGAGCCCTTATGGAATAGTGACCATGCTGTAATCTCTTTCGCCATTCATGTTGGGCGAGGGGGGGGAGTGTCAAGCAAATCTGGCACAAAAACCCTTGATTTCCAAAGGGCAGACTTCCCTCAGATGAGGAAACTAGTTAAAAAGAAGTTGAAAGGGATGGTAAAAAGCATCCAATCTGTCCAGAGTGCACGGAGCCTGTTTAAAGCAAAAGTAGTAGAGGCCCAGCGGAAGTGTATCCTGCAAAGAAAGAAGGGCTCAACTATGTCCAGGAGGGTGCTGGCATGGATAAGAAGTTCCGTTAGAGAGGCTCTGAAGGGCAAGGAGGGGTCCTTCCATAAATGGAAATCCTTCCCAAATGAGGAAAATAAAAAGGAACACAAACTGTGGCAAAAGAAATGTAAGAAGATGATATGGAAGGCAAAGAAGGCCTTTGAGGATCATATGTCCAGCAATATAAAGGGAAATAATAAAAGCTTATTTAAATATGTTAGAAGCAGGAAACGTGCCAGAGAAGTGGCTGGCCCTCTGGATGGTGAGGAAGGTAATGGGGGGACTTGAAGATTGCAGAGAAATTAAATGAGTTCTTCACAGCTGACTTCATGACAAAAGAACTTGGTCAGAGTCCACTGCCCAAATGGCCCCTCCTGACTAATGAATTAAATCAGATACAGGTTAAAAGGAGGATGTTTTAGACCTAACCGATAAATGGAAGATCAATAAGTCACCGGGCTCAGATGACATCCACCCAAGGGTTATTAAGGAACTGAGAAATGAAGTCACCTGCATGCACTCACGCCCACCCACATGCATGCACTCACGCCCACTCACTCACACCCACACGCCCTGATGACCCCTCCATGTGTATACACACGGGTGCACAGGCTGAAGGCAACGGATCAGACAAAATGGCAACACGGGCTTTATGTAGCCTGTAGGCAATAGTTTGGAGTCTCTTGTCTAGAGAAAAGGCACCTGAGGGGAGACATGACTGAGATGTATAAAAGTATGCAGGGGGTAGATAAAGTGGATGAAGGGATGTTCTTTCCCCCCTCATGCAATACCAGAACTATGGGACATCCACTCAAATTGAGTGTTGGGAGTGTGAGAAGAGACAAAAGAAAATATTTCTTTACCCAGTGTGTTCTTGGTCTGTGGAACTACTTGCCATAGGATGTGATGATGGCATCTGGCCTAGAAGCCTTTAAAAGGGGATTGGACAGATTCCTGGAGGAAAAGTCCATTGCAGGCTACAAGCCATGATGGGGATGTACAATCTCTAGGCTTAGAAGGAAGGTATCTCCAAATTTCAGTTGCAGGGGAAGGGGTATCAGGAGACAGGTATCTAGTTGTCTTGTGTGCTCCCAGGGGTATCTGATGGGGCCACTGTGAGATACAGGGAGATGGACTAGATGGGCCCTTGGCCTGGTCCAGCAGGGCTCCTCTTATATTCTTATGACTACTTGTAGAGTTGTCTGGTGCAATCTATTTCCGAGTGATCACATGAAGTACAGGGAATTACACTGAAGCCTGACCCCAGTATGTGCCCAAGCTGGACCTTTTTGCCCGACTGTAGAGTTACTACTTTGGGAGGCTGGGCTGAAGCCATTTCCCAATGGACAGAAAGATAACTTTAAGGGAGATTAGTCAAGTGACGTGGTCCCAAACCATGAAGAGCTTTGTACACAAGTGTCAGAACCTGTGGCTTCACACCCCATTATCTGTATTTTTACTTTTCCATTCATCTGAGCCTGCTTTACCCCAATTTCTTCAACAGTGAATAATATCATATTTTATTTTAATATACATAAATGCCATCTTATCTTGAGGCTCTCAATGTTGTGTACATGGTTATCCCTTCCTATTTTATTCAGTAGGTGTCCCTTTTCAGGGTTCTAAGTAGAGAATGCCCAGAAGTGGTTTACCCTCCCTTGCTTCTGGGGGCACCCTGGGATTGTGCAGCTTGCCCAAGGCCAAACAGGCTGGCTCTACTCACAGGAGGCACAGTGGGGAATTGAACTCCCAACTTCGGGCTCTACAATCAGATGTCTAAACCACTGAGCAAATAATTTAACTTTCTAGTGTTTTTGTCACAGTTGTTGGATAATATAATTTGTGAAAGGTAGAAATGAGGAGGAGGGTATTAATTTGGTAAACTCCGCTCTTGAAACTTTGAACACTGAAGTTTGTTCTGACAGAGATATTTCTCTTTCACATGCTGAATACTATTCATTGATCATTACCACAGTTACCCCTTTGGCTTCAGTGTTGATCCTGGAGGGCTCTGACCTTCTTCTGCAGCTTGTGACTCAAGTTTCTTTTCTGAGACATCTGAATGTATTCCTTGCCCTAGGGCACCTCTGGCATTATGAATTTTATTTATATGAGTGAACTATTTATGGCACATTAAGATATAGATGGTATAAACTAACTAGTAGAAACAGGCGATGCAGGTGTGCTTGTCTCGAGTGCAGAGAATTAAATTAGAGTACCACATTTTGCTACATCATCACTCTATATTGAAAGGAAATGATGTGATAAAATATCTTAAGTGGACACTATAAAATAGCTATGTTTTATGTCTTTTACTACTAAAGAATGGTTTGCATGAACATATTGTAGCAGTTCTGTTGTTGAATTTAAGTGGTTTTGGCCTTGAATAAGGTCTGGACAGAAAACACTTGAGAGAAGTATGTAAGCTGCACTGAACTCACTGAAAGAAGGGAGAGCTGCATGGTTAACAAAATGATACACCTTTTTGTAAGATATTACTGTTTCCTCGAAAATAAGACCTAACCTAAAAATAAGCCCTAATATGATTTTTCAGGATGCTCGTAATATAAGCCCTATTCCAAAAATAAGCCCTAGTTAAGTAAAACCCCGCCTTCCACCATTGTGTAGCAACCAGAAGAAGATGATATGACTGTATTTGAATAAATGCAGATTGTTGTACATTAAAAAAACAAAACATTCCCTGAAAATAAACTCTAAGGTTTTTTTTGGAGCAAAAATTAATATAAGACCCTGTCTTATTTTCAGGGAAACATGGTAGTACCTTAGAACCGGGGGGGGGGGGCTTTTCTAGTTAACCAAATGACTCAAAAATAGTAATGTGAATCAGTCTACGTAAATCTAGCTGTAGATATCCTCCTCTTATGGGAGAGAAAGGCAGATCCTCAAACACTTTTCTGAATAAGTAATTATTGCTCAGAATGTTCTCTCTCTCTCTCTCTCTCTCTCTCTCTCTGTCTGTCTGTTTGTCTATCAATCTAAGATATTTTTACCCTGCCTTTATCCTTGAAAAAGGAATTAGGGCAGTTTACAACAATGAAAGACAGTACTGAAAGCTAAAAACGATGAGTATGCAACGGTGGTTAACATAATCGGAAGACAATATTTGAAACTACAAACAATTAAAAAGGAGGCAACTTACGAAATTAACAGGCAATATTAAGGCAAAGATCAATAAGTATATTAAAAAGCCAATCTGGAAAACACATGTAGTACAAAAAATCCAGCCAAAGTATAACAAGTAATGTATAACAATCTATCTAAAAACCACACACTAGCTGTTTTACTGAGGGAAGACTTTCCTGAAGAGAAGGATGTTTGCCTGCTTGTGGAAGGATAGATATCAAAGATGGGACAGTCTGGCCTCCTGTGGGAGAGAGTTCCCTTCTTCTTCCTCAAACATCAATATATTTCCTAATTTTTAATGGACACAAAACTCTAGGGTAGATTTAATCTGTCTCCTGTTATGGTGCATATGCTTTTGAAAGAGTCTAAAAATCTTCAGTGTTCACTACGATTAATGCACACTCTTTACTGACTGACTGACTGACTGACTTTCTTATTCAATTTATATACCACTGCATGAGTGCAAGCAGTAGATTGGGTAGTTTACATGAGATTAAATTTTATAATGCCCCATAGTTTATGAAAATATATGCAAAAACAAGACAGCAATAGAACAGACAATAATTATAACTACAACCATGAATAACTCTATAAAAATCAAGACAGCTTTAAATAATTCCTTCTTTACCATCTTTCTAAACATAAGGAGGAAAGGAGCCTGAGGCATCTCTGTCATCAGTTTATTTCAGAGAGTAGGGGCCACAATAGAAAAAGCATGATTGCTTGTATTCACCTTTATCACCTTCACTGGTGTGGCTGGTTTTATAAACATGAATTGAGAGGAATGGGTTGGACAGATAGCTGATTACTGGAAGAAATATTCCAAGAAGTATCAGGGTCCTAAACTGTTAAGATTTTATAGGTCATAACTAGAGATGGGCATGATTAAATAATGAATCACCAGATTGGTTCAAAAACCACTAATTCATTGATTTGTATTCATTCGAATCAAAGCCTCTGACAAATACGAATCAATTAGCAATTTTTGATTAATCAATTCTTTTGGCTATAAAGTGCCCCCCCCACAGGCACCTAGAGACACTAAAATTGCAAGGAAGCTTCCCCAACTACAATCCCTCCAAATTTGGTGAAGATTGGGTTTCCTCAAGCCAGCTGCTAAAGGGCACTTTCCTGGGGGACCCAGTTTGTTGGTGCATAACTTGGACGTCTGGAACCCAATCTTCACCAAATGTGGTGGGATTGTAGAGGAGAGTCAATAGAGGCTTGCCTGTTATTTTGGTGCCTCTGTGTGCCCAGGGGGAACTTTCCTGCCCTCTTGTTTGTGTGTTACTTTGACATCTGAAACCCAAACTTCACCAAATGTGCAGAGTTTGTAGAGGAGAATCAGGGGAAGTTTCCCTGTAAAAGTAGTGTCTCTAGATGCTTGGGGGGCATTTTATAAGGTTTTAAAATAATTTAAAAAATGAATTGACAAATTGATTTATTGATTTGTCAAAATATTTTGTAAGTTCATAATTTGTGATTCATCAATGTTGATGAATCACAAATAAAAATGAATCACGATTTTTCTGACTCGTGCCCTTCTCTAGTTATAACCAACAGTTTGAACTGAGCACAAAAACTAACAGGAAGCCAATGAAGATGTGCCGAAACTGGGATATAATGCCAGATTAGAGAACCTGATGCCTGACACTCCCTAAGAGTAATGTAGAGTTCTATAGACATCCAGAGGAAAATAAGCCTGTGTTCATCACTGCTGGCATTTTGTCCAGTTAACAGTTAACTCCAGAATGAAACCAAGCAGTTGTTGACAATCATATCAATATTCATCTGAGTATCAAAGTATAAATCTCTTCACTGTTGCAACGGCTCCAGATAATATTAGCTTATCTTTTTCTATAAACTTTATTTATCTGCATTGTTTCTATGTTCCATAGACACAAAATACTTTAGAGTTATTGTAATACTTTTGTATTATAGCTATGAAGAAAACTATAGGCAGAAATATTTTTAAAAAATCCTTCCTTGTCACTTGTAAAAAAGATGCAGGTGTTAAAACTTAAATTATAGGCACAACTTAAATCATGTTTGAATCTAAAATTCAGGAGCAAAGTACAGTAAAAAGGCTAAAAGAATATTTTAAGTCACATTCTAAAAAATACAGGACCTTGTATCCTACTAAAGATCATTTAAAAACAAAAGACAGAATACAGCTCTAAGACATATTATTTAATTGTAAAAAAGCATTTTATAACTTTAAGTAAACTTCAGACTTACTTAAAAAGCAATTAAAAATATCAAAGTTATTAAAAGTATGAATATATAAACTAACTGACTTTCTTAGCTTCTAAGCATATTGATAGCACACAGAGAAATAGAACACATTTTCCAAATGCTCACCCAGCCATCTTCCAGTTAAGATCCATGGAGGAAAATCCATGTGTTCTGTGTCTTCTCTCTGCCTTGTTTCATTATGTTTTTCTTCCCCTTTGTTATGGCTAAAATTCTGCAGAACCTGGAAGAATAAGACTCTGTAGCATAAAGCCCCTGTGATATTAGGACCTTATCATACTATATCACCAGAAAATTGTCACCCTAAAATGCTGAAATGCTAGACTGTTATGAATTCAAAATATTATAATCGCCAATAGAATGCACTATAAGCCTTACAAATGCTGATTCATATTTACATATTGTAACATTTAATTCTTTTAAAAAACCCTCCGGTTTATGAATGTAGAATACTGTACTTCTGTACTATGATTCAAAAAACTGAAAAAATGGCACAATATTGCTGCAAAATATCATGCCTGAGTTGCCAGCAGGAAAAAGGATGCTAAGCTTTACATAAACAACGGGCAGCCTGAATGTTGACAACACCAAGGGCAGCGGTCAGTATGGTCTACAGGATATCCTCATGTGTTCACTACCATTCACAAAGTGATACCACACAAGGGAATATCCCAGAAGCTGACTCTTTTTTTCAGGAGTTATCCACTTCTCACCCAAATACAAAGCAATTGTCAGTGCTGTGTTTCAGCAAGTGTGAATGGTAGAGAGCAGAATATGGAACCAACAAAGTGTAGAACCCACCATCCCCAAACTCGATAGCCATCTCAGAATGATACCATGATCAACTGTATCAAAGGCTGCAGAAAGATCCAGGAGGACCAGGAGGGTCATACTCCCCCTGTCTGCCGCTCTTAGAAGATCAACTTGCAGGATGACCAGTGTTGTTTTAGTACCATGTCATACTGAACCCCAATTGAAATGGATGCAGACTATCTCTGTTTTATTTACCTACTTGTTTTATTTCCAACACAATTCTTTATTTTATATGTGGTCAGATATCAAAGTGATAATTTCCTCCTTTTCCCCACATGTACCTGATCCCATGTGTTTTGACTCCAAGCATTTATTTATCCATCATCTGCTTCTTTCATCAGGTTTTGATCGCTATTTCTCCAGTAGGACACTGGACAATAACCGTCGGAACATATGGTTTGCTGAATTTTGGGAGGATAACTTTCACTGCAAGCTGAGCCGCCATGCTCTCAAGAAAGGAAGCGCCATCAAGAAATGTACAAGTAAGATACTATAAGGCAGAAGGGGCCTAGGAGTGGAGAAGCATGGGAGAAGTAGAGGCATCTGTTTGGGGTGTTGCCCAACTGCAGGTGCTAACAAAGGCGGATTTCCATTCCCCTTTTGAGCTGCAGCTGTGAGCATCATCCATGTTGGAGTTTGCAGCCAGTGTCCATTTTGAAGGGTAAGTATTTGATAACCAAACTTAGGTCTCCAGATGTTGTTGGATGTCGGCTCCCAGAAGACCCAGTCATTGTTATCTATAGTTAAGATTCTAGGATTTTCAGTCCAGTAGCAAGAATCGGGGACCCAACTTTGGGTATTGCTGCATTAGACAAAAGGATTGCTTGCATGGATGCAAATTGGATTCTCTGTAGCACTGTCTGGAACTGGGAACTGGTAGGAGAGAACATGCCTCCATTGTATCATGCCAACAGTATAGTCAGTGAGTTTTAGTGAAAGAGAACTTTAGTGGTTATGGTTTTGGATATAAGGTGATGATCAAAGTTGTTTGTGGTGAAGGGGCACTTAGGTTGAAGGCACGGGGAACAAAATGTGCTCAGCTGGAATTATGTAGTGGCTAAAGGACAAACCTGAAAATCTACCTGTTCCTTTCTGCTCTGAACCTCATTTCTCCATGAACAAAGCTGGCAACTTGCCCTACTCCAGCTGTGTACATGGAGATGGTGATACTGATACTTACCTTTTAGGTGTGTTATAAGAATAACTCAGTGAGTTGGAATACCTGACTGTGAAGGCAGCAGTAAGGAGTTTGAATCCTCACTGCTTTCTGGGAGAAGAATCAGCCTATGTAGCCTTCAGCAAACTGCACAGTCTTGGATGCTGTTAGAAGAAGGTGATGGGTAATCACTTCTGATTACTTTGTGCCTAGAATACTGTGGAAAGGGTTTCCATAAACTGAAATTAATTTGGTGACACATAATTAATATTAGCTCTGTGTACACTTGAAAATTCTATATATGTTGTGGCGGTTTTTCACTGAGATTGCTCTTTGTACAGCAGAGAAGGGGATAGAACTGAAACTACGTGGAATTTTCCAGGATAGAAGGAAGTGGTTTGCATCTATGGATATTGAGGGAGTGATTGGAGTGGAAGTACAACTTGTCAGAGAAAAAAATATCATACACTGAGTTGCTGTTCATGGCTTTCCTGTATAGGAAGAATGCACTGGCAGCCAGGAGTGGTAGCATTGTTTAAAATTATGATTCTGGTTGCTCAAGAACAGAAAGCCTGTGTGGACCAGAAGCAAAGAGAGATGCTGTTGGCCCTGAGCAGATAAGGCAGAAGGGAGTGCATGAGGCAAATAAATGACTCACTGTCTTTGTCATAATTAAATAATATCAAACCTACATTTGACTCAACTGACCTACTGGGCACTTTGCTCAATTCCCTTGGGACTTTTTCGACTCCCTGCTTCAGTCTGCCATTTTTCTACATACACCTCCCTTCTGTGCACTCATTTCCCTTTGAATTATTTATCATCATTGCCCCTCTCCATGCCACATGCTAATTTCTTTCCTTGTTTGCTCATAAATTTCAATTATACTATCATAGCAATGGCCACATCTATCTCTGCAGCTCTTCTCTCCCTATTCTTCCCCTGTACCTTTTGCTCCACTGAGAAAACACATTTAAAATGATTTATTTCAAAATACATTCCGACACTGTCTAGAGCTCTGTACTGGATCAGCATGTACATGACATGGAAATGTACCCCCAGCTTCCACTAGATGATTATGTAAAATATTAAAGACATTCCTATTACTTGGGGCAGCACTTTAAGAAAATGTGTTCATTTTGGTTTCCTCTTACAGCCTCTCCGATCTGGCCAGTTCCTTTCCTTATTGATGTGTGGCTGCCTTGATTCTTCTCAAGACCAGAAACTGATAGTTGATAAGCACTCCTGCTGCATCTGCTCAGGACTAAGGGTGTGATTACCATGAAAAGCTGAATCAGAATTATTTGCTGTGATTTGGTTTACCGCCTGTATTATGTTTGAAATTGCAAAACACAGGGGCAGTAGATTGATTTGGGAATTCACTCTTCATATTAAACACAATGAAAGTTGCATTCCAGCCCACAGTTCTCTCTTTTTTTTTTCTCTTCCTTCCTCTGTTCTCACCTCTGCTCATCCTTTTGTGGTCTACTGTGAAGCTGCTTTCTCATTTAAAGCTTCAGACTACTACATTTCTCAAAAACATTTCTATATAAAAATAACATGGAAAGGTACTTAACAGTCTAAAGAACTTGAAAAGCCTAAACAGTAATTTTGCAAAGTGCATGATAATTCACACATGAGATTGTTTTAGTAACAGGGGTCACCACCTTCCATTTCCTATGCATTACTCTTTCCTCTTACTTTCAAGTAACATATGCAGAAATGACCTCATCTCTGGTCTTGTATGCTTTTAAACTATTTGGCTAATAAACCTTTTAAGGTTAACTTTCGGACCGATCCCCAACATTAAAATCACTGTACTTTACTTTTGTATACCCTCACTGGGCCTGAACATCGTGCCTGAATTGCCTACATTACTGAAACACCATCTAATCCTCGTAATATAAGCCCTACCCCAAAAATAAGCCCCAGTTAAGTGAAACCCCACCCTCCGCCATTGTGCAACACTGTGCAGCAACCAGAAGAAGATGACATGACTGTAAAATAAAACTTCCCCTGAAAATAAGCCCTAATGTGCTTTTTGGAGCAGAAATTAATACAAGACCCTGTCTTATTTTTGGGGAAACGAATTCCTACATAACTCAAGTAAAGTGGGAACTTAGACAAGTTACTTTTTTTGAACTGCAGTTCCCATAATTCTCCAGCCAGCATGGCCACATGGGGGTTCTTAAAGTCATTTTCCAAAAAAGAAATGTTTCTATTTTCTGGTTCTATGCAATTAAGCAAACAGAAGGAAGGAATTAGTACTCATTTATCCTGAAGGAATAGATGCCTCTCTCTTCATGTCTACCATCAATTTTGCCTTTCAGTTCATAAACTCTGAATTGCAAGACACAGTAATTCATGTATAACTACTCTTCATGTTTGGAAGAGTCTTCCTGCCTCAACATCTGGCCCCACGTTCTCACAATTTCCTTGATATTCTCTAACATAAGATAACCTTCCTCACCTTGGAGCCTTCTAACTGTTTTAGGTTGAAACTCTAATAATGTGAAAAAAAACCTTCTCTTACAGAGCTATGTATCTGCTTGTGAAATAGAATCTGGCTTCTTCAATATTTTTGTGCAAACAAATAACCTAGTACCAGGGTGGAATTTATGCTCAGTGCTGATCCTAGTAGCATAAATATTTCTGTCCAGCAAAGGATCAGCAAGCTTGAGGAAACCCAAGGTCTGCAGTAGTAGAAACAAATGGTAGAAACAGTCCCTAAGAGGAAGTGGAGAGTAATGATCAAAGCAACCATAAAGGGCTATATATGTTGAGTGACCACATATATTTAAGTATTTGTTAGGGAAGTCAAATCAAAAACCAAGGAAAACTTGGATGGAATGAAATATACCAGAGGAGGACATACGTGGTTGGAACCCAGCATGGCACACTCCATGTTAGGGCTGTAAAATTTTTGCTTATGTCTTTTTTGCAGCTGAGAAAAGGCATATTTAAAAGTCTTCTCTCCGCTGGATGAATCATGAGAGGTTTTGTGGATTTTTGGCATTCAGAACTTTTTTTTTGGAAAAATGTGCAAATGTGTATTTTGTATCTCTCCCCCCCCACACACACACATACAAATTTTGCAGAGAAGAACTCTTATTTTGTGCAGACTGTCTGGTATTTTGTCCATAAAACTTTGTGTTCCATGCCAAAAATTTTAAAAATGAAAAACCCTGTTGCTGAAAAAAAAAGTCCTTTTCACTATATGGTAGGAGCAAAAAAACAAAACAAAACCCAACAACAGACAAATGCAAAAGCAAAGACAAAGACAAAACTTTACAGTAGTCTATCCTCTCTCTCCACCCCCGCCACTCTTTTTTGGGTGAGGTAATATAGTATATTGAGACACACTTTTTCACTGAGGAAAAGAAATGAGTGAGTGGTTGTTGTGGGTTTTTCAGGCTCTTTGGCCATTTTCTGAAGGTTGTTCTTCCTCACATTTTGCCAGTCTCTGTGGCCGGCATCTTCAGAGGACAGCAATCTGTGCTCTGGTGTAGTTGGCTTGGGAGTGCCCAAGCCAACTACACCAGAGCACAGCACTCCCAAGCCAACTACACCAGAGCACAGAGTGCTGTCCTCTGAAGATGCCGGCCACAGAGACTGGTGAAACATTAGGAAGAACAACCTTCAGAACACAGCCAAAGAGCCCGAAAAACCCACAACAACCATTAGATCCCGGTTGTGAAAGCCTTTGCGAATATATAAAATGAGTGAGTATTCATAATACAGTAGGATCCCCATATCTGTGTGAAAATCTACAGGATATCCAAGCCCCTGCCCCCTGCAGATGCTGGAAATGCAGATTATATCAAATGCTATTTAAAAGTGAAGACTATACATAGCATAGTCTATGGCTTCCTCTAGTGGCCAGTCCTGATAACTTCATCTTTAGGAATATATATATTTTAGGATTTTTCTTTTAATATTTTTAATATTTTCAGACTGTTGATAAGTGAATCAGTAGATACTGATCCTATGGATAAGGGAGTCCTATGGGATTCTTCCTTGACCAAGCACTGTTCTATTGTGGTTTCCACTCATGTATAATGAAAGGGAGGGAGGGAATGGAAGATAAGGAGGGGGGGGGTTGTCAGGCTCATAGCATCTGGGCCCAATGTTGGTTTCTTTTAAAAGAAATTCAGAGCTGGCTTTTAAGAAGCTACTGTGTCAACGGAATCTATTCTGCGTGGGAGAGCAAGAGAAGAGGATTCAATAGGGGCAGTGGGCTAGATATATTTCCCTGGTCCTCTTGCTCTCTCTGTTTTCTTCCCTGAACCACAGTGGCACCCATGAATTCCACAGAGCCACAGTGTCTGGCAAGGAAGGTGAGTGGATATGACAACACAAAGATAAAGGAGCGGTCCCAGTCACTTCCTGTTCTCTTAGCTTGAAGACTTGATATCATTTACGTGGCAGCCAATTTGGGTTTTTTTTTTCCTCCCACTCTCCCTTGAACAACCATTTTGCACTGTGTTCCCCATGCAGCTAGATCTTTTTATGGAGTGAAATATTTTAATTGGTGCTCGAGGCAAGAGGTGCCCAGCACCAGGGATCCTGTCACTTCACGTCAGAGGCAAAATTTCATTAAGACTGGGTAGGAAAAAATGAACCCCTCTCCATCCGCTCTGTGTATCCTATTTATCCTGCCAGCTTTGAAACTGATTATACACTTAACAGGGCTGGTGTCTTCTTCCCATCTAATCATTAGACTCTTTACCCTCCATGTAAAATTCCAATGTTACTTATGCTTCACTGGTATGAGACTCTGTGTTATACTCTGTATGTCACAAAATCTGCACCCTCACATTTGCTGACAATAATACATGGATTTGGAATTGTGGTACAGCCACCTTGTCAACTAATAATGAAGTATAATTATTTTCTCATTCTTGAGCCATTGGGTGGGCTGAAATTAAAGTGTTAAACATGTCCTTCACACATTTCCCCTCTTGGCCTGACCAAGAGAGGTAAATTGCAGTAGTCCAACTTAGTAGAGAGATCTAAGCTAATTTGTCTACAGGTATATGAGAGTTTTGGATTTTGTGAGTCTAGGTTATTCTAGATGCCTCACAACACCTGATGAGTAGGCGTGTCTGCTTCCATTCTATCCTCTTTCAGTTTCAACATGTTGTTCTCTAAGTGCAGAAAAACTGCATTTTTTACTTTATTTACAAATACACATTTTGGGGAACAATTTTTTGACGTACAATATGGATGCTTTTCTGGATTTTGGTATGTATGGGTGCAATTAGATACAGTAGCTATAAAGGTGCATGCCAGATCACACTGGAAAGGGTCAGTTGAACTGGACTTTACGTCTGCCAGGGAAATGCTCTAGTCCCACCCCCAAAAGCAGTAGCCCTGCAGCTGGACCAAAAAGGGGCTGGGCTGCAGCCAATTTTCTTATAACTGGCTTGCCCACTCATGCTTTGCTGCCACGCCAGCCTCTTGCTCATCCCACAAATCGTGGAAGCAGCTGTGCGGGGAGACTTATCCTCCCACTCCCTGCCTGGAGTGGCCAGCTGAGCAGGGAGATGGGGGAGCTACTTCTGCGATTGGCAGGAAAAATGGGAGTCTGGTGGTGTGGTGAACCATGAGTGGACTGGCTGGTTCTGAGGGTAGACCTGCATTGGGTGCACCTAGGATGGGGGGAGGTATTTGTATTAGTTTATCCTCATCTCTGATTGTAGCATTTAGGAAGGTGCAATAGGTGATGGTTAAATGCATTCTGTTCCTTATATTAGTTCAAGAAGTGCAAATCAGGTCTGTTCATCTGAAAAGGCTCTTGAGAACAGTGGCAGGGGGCATCAGGTCTCATCAGAGAAGATACCCACATGCTTCCTGGTTGCAGGATTTGTTACAGGTGCCTGGGTGCGCATGTGGGTTTAATTGTGAGGTATGTGCTATGTGATGGATTTGCCTCTTCCAACCCTCACATGTCAAGTATCAGGATTTTAAGCCATCACATTCAAATATGCGTAGGTCATGCTCTAAAAGACCCGGATTTTAAGTCCCACGCATTTCTTTATTACATAAGTTCCTTGGGGAACAAATTCAGTTCCTTTGCTGATACTTTAAGAAGTCCTGGCTAATTCAGCTGCTTGCATGAAAACCCGATTTCACTTTTCTTTCTCAAAGCTGGGGCTGTAAGTCTTACTGGTAAAAGATCTAAAATAAAATAAAATACAAAGACAGACTTATTTCCAGAAAACCCCCAAACAGTGTTCCTTTATTAGAACCTTGGCTTCCAAGCCTTCTAGAGCATGAGCGACACATACTTGAATAAGACCTCCTCAGCTTCCCTATGGATTTCATTGTTGGACCTGTAATGTTTGAATATTTAAATTGATGTGGTGTTGTAAAGAATATATATAGGTACAGTATATAGGTACTGGAAAGAGCTCATATTTAGCCAGTCTGCATGGGTTGTTTTATTGGGGTTCCTTGGATGACCACCATGTTTCTCTTGTTTTGGTGGACGGTGTCATAAAAGGGCTAGCTCTGCATATTGGATCATACTGACAACAGGCAAGTGCTGTGGGCACCACAAAGTCCTCATGATTGGATTGGATTTTACATTAGTCACATCACCAGGTATATTGGAAGATATTACAGTACTTTGACCCTCTCATACCATGATTTTGCATCCTAAATAGGCTTTCAGCAAAGCCTATTGGATAGTCTTGGGCAAATCACTGTCTCTCTAGCTAATTTAGCCTAGAAGCCTGCTGTGAGCAAAAAGAGGGGAACATTTGTGCCATCATGACCTTCTTGGGGAAGGCCAGGCCAAAGTAAATATGCTGTTATATGCAGGGAGACATGTTAATCTCTCTCTCTTCCCCCACAGGATTTGCTTTCATTCAGTATACTGTACTTTCTGGTTATTCTTCTGTTCAATAGGATTATACCAAAATGCAAAGTTCCATGGAAAAATCAAGGGGTGAAAGTAAAATGTTGCCTCGAATAACAAACATATGCATAGTGCATTACTTTTTGGATGATGAAAAAAGGACAGAACTGGTAACATCATAAGTGAAACAATTAATGCTTACTTGTTATTCCTAAAATCTTTGGAGGAATATTTTGGAAGTTTTGGAGCCATTTATGGCTATTTTTGTATTTTTAAGTTTTCTTTTCTTTTAGTAATTATAAAAGGAACTAAAAAAGTAGCACAGGAGTAATTGGTAAGATAATCATTAGCTCATCTGTTAATAACCAATGAATAATAGCTTCCTTTTCAAGACTAGTATTCTGCACCCTGGAGAAAACAGAAGGGAGAGCCGGCACAAAGTTTTAAAGAATCCTTAGCACAGAGTTTCCAGCTGTATGTTTGTTTTTGGTAACCTCCTCCTTCACTGTTGGACTCCAACTGCATGTTTATGTAGCAGCATGGCAGGAAGCTCCATTTGATTTAAAACTGCAGAGCACAATAATCCATTAAAAAAAAAAAAGCCCTCTCAGACCACCAGTTATGGCTGACTGAAGAGAAAGGTCTTTGCCTGCTTGCGGAAACAAAACAACAAAGATGGGGCCAGCCTAGCTTCCCGTTGGACGGAGTTCCAGAGCCCGGGAACAGCAACAGAGAAGGCCCTCTCCCATGTCCCCACCAAGCACGCCTGTGAGGGTGGTGGGATCAAGAGAAAGCCCTCCCCTTTAAATGTCCCACAATGCCAGTGAAGTAGCATTACTCTGCTGTTGCAGAAAATTTAAAATGATGGCTTCAAATCCTGGCACTTGATATGTGAGGGTCAGAGAAGAATTCAACACCAGTGAGCCCTATTGAAGTGCTGAGGAACTGATAGCCTCCTAAGGGTGCTGATGCTGAGGTTTTACAAGCCAATGCCAAAGAATCAATTACTGTACGTTAGACTGGAATATATTTACACGGGTTTTTAAAACCTCAAGGCTGCTGAACTTTGTTGGCTTTGCAGTGCAGTTGTAGAAATGTTTCTTTTTTGCTCCTTGTCCCTTTCTTTTAAAGAACAGATGTGTGCCTGTGTATTTGTGTTTGTGTGCTCATGCGTGCACCTTGGTCGTAGGTCCTGTCTTGCTGTCATGATGTGGTCATCTGTATTTTTGGCTGTTTTCAACTGAAAGTGACTGGGAGGGATAAGAGCACTAAGCAAAGCGCACAAAGAATTTGTCTTACTGACAGCCATGCAGTTGAGGTGATGGTTTCAGATGACATGTTTGCTGAAAGATGGGAGAGATTTACTGCCTGCTTCCTACTGGGCAAAGACAGATAAAGGTGTCTGGGCTTTCAGGCACAGGATACGTGGTCTTATTTCATGTTGTGTATTGTCTCTTATTAGAATTCCCCTTCCTTTGGGATGGGAGCATATATAGAACTGAGCATTTCCTCTCTGCAGCAACCCAAAGTCAGGTGGCCACATGACTTGTTTGGATAAAGGGTGTCTCCTTAATATCTGTGTTAGGAACAGACAATTCTTAATTCCTAATGTCTTTTTGTGATTTTCAAAATTTATTTCCCCAGCTACAAATCCATGTCAGTCTGTAGCACATCAATTTATGAAAGCAGCAAAATGAGTACAAACATACTGTGTTTCCCCTAAAATAAGACAGGGACTTATGTTAAATTTTGCTCCAAAAATGCAATAGGGCTTATTTTCAGGGGATGTTTTAATTTTTTTTCATGTTCAACATTCTACTGTACATTTATTCAAATACAGCCATGTCATCTTCTTCTGGTTGCTGGACAATGATGGAGGGTGAAGTTTCACTTAACTGGGGCTTATTTTGGGGATAGGTCTCAAATTACGAGCATCCTGAAAAATCATAGTAGGGCTTATTTTCAGGTTTGGTCTTATTTTGGGGAAACAAGGTACAAAGTCTACATTCATTTTAATCAGTTTTTCCTCATAAACACATTTTTGTATGTAGTTTTTATGTCGTTTCCCTAACATTTACATTTTTTACAAGTGTCACCCCCCAGCATATAAGAAGTTTTTTTAAATGTAATGTGTAATATATGCATTTTTGTATGCCCTTTCCCCTCAACATATATGTTTATGTGTGCATGTAAAGTCAATTTCAGCCCTTGCACTGAGCCTATAATGTTGTCAAATCCCAGGCTTTTTAGATTTACTGTCTGAAAGATGAAGCCTAATTTCCAATTTCAGTCTGAAACAAAACATTAAAATGTTGAGTGTTCCTATCCTTTTTCTGTTCTTCTTCCTTTTTGTTCTCCTTCAGTTCCCTTTCCTTCCTAGAATTTCTCCAGCATTTTGTCTGACGTCCTTAGCTACTGCTCATGCCCAGTCCTCACCAGATTATTTATGGAGCTTCTCCTCCTCTTCCTGTTATTTTCCAAGGGTGTTTTTTTCATACTTCTGTAAACCTCGGACGTTCCTTGGTCCAAGTGATGCTTCCCTGGTGCCATCTCTGTCATGTGGCAGTAGTGCCTTTGGATAGCCTGAACACTGAGAACATATAATACGATGGGAGGCAACAGTTAAGACTTATGGCAGTGAAGCTAAAAGGACACACACTCATTACAGTAAAGTTTATGAGTTCAAGGGTGAAGTGAAAGGGGAAAAAATAAATGCTACAAAGAGATAAAATATGGGACAGGTTCTTAATTTTCAGCCTATAAATGTACTTTGCTGTTGGTTGGTTGAAAACAACAGTTGGTAGCCCCAGTCTTTTGTGGATGCAAGCCACGGGCTTCCATTCAGCATATTTGTGGCTGCAGCCATGTTCTCCCCTCTCCTTTTCATTCTGATGTATGCATATTTGATGATAAGTTATCAATAAAATTTCTCAGTTAATGCAAATGGCTGCTGCAGACAGACTTACAAACCTACAAATGGGATACAAATGGGAATTATAGCACAGCTACCAATTTTATGATGCATTTGGCTCATCTCCAGATATATCACCGTGCTAAGAGAAATAAAGGGGGGGGGTCATGCTTTCCAGGGTAATATAATTGATTACACAGAATGCAACTGTGATTTAAAGGCTAAAGACATTTCCACATTCTGACATATAAGGCTGCATAAACTCAGATGGACAGGCATTTCCCCCTTTTCGTTCCTTTTGTAACGTGTGGGTAAGCTGCACGGTCTCAGGAAGCCCCCAGAAGAAGAGAATAGCAAACAACAACTGAGTACTCGTTACCTAGAAAACTCTGAAAAGGGTCACCATAAGTCAAAATTGCCTTGATGGCATATTATTGTTATTAATGATTATGTGAGGCCCTGATCACATATATAATGAGAACAAAAAGAACATTTTTCTTTAAAGAAGGGAAGTGTAGGACTTGGGCAAAGGAGGAGTGCAGCCTTTAGGAGCCCACAGCTAGCATGTCCATAGACAGTTTTGCATTCTCTTACTGGATTATTACTGAAAAGAAATGGTGTGTGCGTGTGTGCACACGTTTACACAATGTTTTGCCTTCCCCTTTCTACCTTTTTACAGCCTGTGTAAGTAGCTTATTTGTAACCTGTGAGTTGGGAATACAGAGATGATTAAAGCTCAGCCCTACACAGTTAAGGGACCGTCAACAATTGAGCTTGACAGTTAATTATCAAAGTTACTGCCAGTTCTGTGAATAAAGAGAGGAAAGAACAAAACCTGAAGATTTTGCTACTTTGGAATAAACACAGATAATACTTTTAGAAGCTGTTCCCCTCCCCCTCCTATGGGTGTGCACACTCAGGTGTTTCTTGTTTTGTTTTTAAATTTGTAATTTCTTGAACCCTAAATCCAGTTCAGAAGTTTATTGTCTGCCTTTTGAACAGTACATTCTCAGTAGGGTTAAGAGAGGAATTAATTTCATTTCATTTTCTTTTTTTGAGGGGGGGCAGATTTTCATAACTAAAATAGAAATAACTTCAAAGTAAAAATGTGAATGTTGGATATATTGAAACTGACATATTCATCTATTTAGGTCCCAAGTTGATTTGTAACTGGCTAAAGGGCTATACCCTGAAAGGCTGTAACCCCAACATCTTGGAGAGAATGAACCTTCTGTCATAGGTTCAGTGTTGTTCAATATTTTCATTAGCATCCCAGGTGAGAGCTGCTGCCAGTTACGATACCGAAGCAAGAAGATCTTATTGAAAAAATACGGGAAATAGCAGAAATGGACATTTTATCAGAAGTCATGAAGGATTACCCCCTACAAAAGGCAACAGAAAGAGGGGACCTATTCAACAAATGGACTAAATTAACAGGCAACGTGTAAATAGCATATACTGAAATGTGTGCTTAATCTAAAAGGCAGAAAAGAGAAAACAGAACAATTTAAAACTATGATATGGCATTAAGTTTAGAATGGTTGTTAGCATGTTATGGTCTCTCCTCTTCCCCATAAATTCCTAAGTCCCCTTTTCCTTTTTGTCACCCCTTATGTTAAAAAATAAAATTATTAAAAAAAAAAAAGAATTGACTATATGGAGCTAGATAAGGCAGCAACCTGTCAGTATAAGGCAGCTTTTTCATTTACCATGTTTGTTCCAAGCCCTATTAGCTTCCTTCTCTGGGGCTGGTCACAATATGAGGTAGGAATCTGAACCACTGGGCTCTAGAGCTAGTATAATTTAATTGGCTGAACTGTGAGACTGAATGTTCTTGGTTCAAATATTTCTGCTGCTGTGAGGGCATATCGTTGTTGACCCTCTCTCTTTCTCTTTCTCTTTCTCTTTTTCATTTGTTGCCTACAGTGTGCCCAGATAGGTAAAGAATTTTTTCCCCAGAGATTGCTGATTATGATAGTTGGAGGAGAAGGGAGTTATAATCCAACATCTCTTGTTGGAGCGCACTAGATCAGGTGACACAACTGGTTTTGATGTGGCCCTTTTTGTTAACCACAAGTCTTATTTGCAGCTACTAGTAGTGTTGGTTATCTACAACCTCCATATCCAAAGGAATTGTATTTCTGAATTTCATAGAATCATAAAATAGTGGAAGGGGACTATAAAACCATCATATCCAACCCCTTGCTCGATGTAGGAATACAAATCAAAGGATATCTGCCATGTAGTTGTCTAAATTTCTCTTAAATGCCTCCAGTATTGGAGCACTCACCATCTTTTGATGTAATTGGTTCCACTGTCTAAGTGCTCTAACAGTTAGGAAGTTTTTCCTAAAATTCAACCAAAATCTGGCTTCCTGTAATTTGAGCCCATTGTTGCATATCCTGCACTCTGGGATGATCGAGAACAGATCTTGCCCCCTTTTCTGTATCACAGTCTTCCAGGTATTTGAAAAGTGTTGTCATATCAACCCTTTCTCTTCTTTTCTCAAGGCTAAACATGCCCAATTCTTTCAGTCTTTCGTCATAGGGCTTGGTTTCAGGAAACTCTGGACAAGATTTGCCATGGGCCTCTGACCCAGCTTGGTTTGTCTTATGAGCTGATCTGCCATTTCTGTGTACACATGCATTTCTCCTGTAGTGTCCTTTTAATCCTTCCCTTTCTTACCTAGAGGGTTCTCTTACTATTTTAGATTTATATTAGATTTATTCACAATATATAGCTAAGAAAAAGTTATTTCCATTTCCAATCTCTAGTCTATTTCTCCTTTCCTCGTAATGGTATTTCCTCTAATTCTTCTGGGTGTTGTGCTGAATATGAGAGGTGCATTCTATCTGCCTGTTGATGAATCCAGGAACTTGTTCATTAAGAAATATATGGGCAGTAACATCCTCTGGATATTTCAGCTCTCAAAAAACAACCCCTTGACTCCATTACTCGTTGTTGCAAGCTACTGATCAATCACTTCATCTTGATGATAACATAACATTAGCTGAGCACATTTTTAAGATCACTGATTTTGCAGAGGCAGGTGAAATTCAACAGTCTGGGGAGTGACATTAAATTATCTGGATTTGTCAGCAAATAAATTATCTCTGCATTTCTCTTAGAAATGGTTGCTTGCTAAATAAACAGGGTGGTGGAATAGAATAGCATTTTATTGAGGCACAGATTGAAATAAATATTGCAGGCAGATGGAGCTTTCTGATTTTGCTTCTCAGAGGGTTGAGGAAATATTCCCACCAGCATCAATCTGAGGAGAGTCTTGAACTTTATGGTTTTTCTTTTGGACTTTGAATTCCAAAACCTATAGCAAAGCCTGTGCCAAAACTATAGTTTTATTCCTGTATGAAAATGGCAATATGAGCAGTGTCTGCAGTCCATTTGGGGGAACTGTTCACTAGCAATAAACTGATTTTGTGTCTTTGTGATGGACTGAAAATCCACTGGTTAGGATCAACATCCTACAATTACAAAACAAAAGCAGAGTTTAGGAAGGTTATTTTTGGGACAACAACTCGCATGATCCATCTACAAGCATGGTCATTGGTCATTATTTAATTCTGAGAGTTCTTATTCCAAAAAGTAACTTTTTCCCAGCATTGATCAAAAGCTATCTCTTTTAATCTTTGCTGGAACATATGTAGGGCCCAAAGCTGCTGTCTTTGCATTCTGGGAGCTATGCCTGAAAAAAAGCAATGCTACTGAACTCTGAGAATTTCATACTGGGAACTAGGGGTAGGTTTTAGTTTTGGAAGAAAAAAAAAAGTCTGAACGAGATGAAGCAGAGTTATTTTCATGTCACCAAAGCAGATATAAGGCAGTTCAAGAAGACCCAGTAGTACTTGTGTCAGTTTGGGTGTTCTTTCAAATCACTGATGTTGGTTCTGGCATTTTGGTGGTTAAAAATTCTGAAAATTGAACAAAATTATTTGGCACCAGTTGCTGTGGTAAAAGAAGGAGTGATCAACACAGAAGGAAACCAAGAGCCCCATGAAATCCAAAAATCTCCTTAAAAGTCCAGTCACTGATCCCTAGTAAAAGGATCAGATTGACCTCACTGAACTATTTATTGCCTGTCTTCCCAACCCAGTAATTTATATGTTTGCTCCAGAATG